>NC_133658.1:163509538-164158383 GCF_037893015.1 Macrotis lagotis | reverse complement strand
TGTGTGGCCTTGGGCAAGCCACTTAACCCCATTGCCTTGCAAAAAAACTAAAAAAAAAAAAGACAAAGGGCCATATTATTCTTTATTAGTTTAAAAATGCCTAGCCTTATCCATGACAGGTTCTCTTTGCACCTTCTTCTTCCAATATTTTGTCCCTATCCCTCTAATTTGAAGCAGCTCCAATATTAAATCGCACCTGCCTGCCTGCCACATCAGCCTCAATATTAAATGGTACCTTCCAGAGACACTGTAAAACCCTAGTTCTTTTCTACATTCCCAAATAGCCCTGTGGAATGGAATGCCCCAGCTATTCCTGCATCAAAGTAGTAGTGACAGGAGCCTGGTATAGCTTATGGATTTGCTGAGAAGGGTCTTTCTCAAATTATTCAGTAGATTGCTTCACCCAAGGACTAAACTTGTCTACAGAGTCAACTATTCTTGTTTCTCCAGTGATTTGAATGTGGTGATTCTTTTATCCTTTCTTCCCCTTCCCTTCCATTGCTTCAGTAGTGATAGTGATCAATTATTTTCATCATTGCTAGCAATTAAATAGGACTCTAAGGCTTTGTATATGAATGTTAATTCATTTGCTCCTCACAACAGTCCTGGGAAATAGGTGTTCTTATTATTTCAATTTTACAAATGAAGGAAGTAAGGTTGAGAGAAATGATTCATTCATGGTTATACAACTAGTAAGGGTCTAAGGTAGGGTTTGAACTCAGGACTTCCTGACACCAGGTTCAGCTCTCTACTATGTCACCTGGCCATGTATAATGTCTCAAGTTAAGCTACAAAATCTTTCCTTGTAGTAGTAAAAATGAACCTCTCCTTATCATATCTTTGGTCACTTTGTCTCTTCTATAGAAACCCTAAGCCCCTCCAAAGCAGCTAGAATAGGCTGAGACAAATATAAAATGCTTTAAGGTCAAGCAATAAATTAGTTTAGATTTAAAACTGGCAACTCTTTACATTTAATCTGTTTTATTAGTCCTTTTTCTTTAAATTAAATCATTATTCACATAAAGTCAATATAGTTATCTAACCCCTTCTGTATGAAATTATCCAATAAAATGGCTAGGTAGTGAACTCTTCCCCCTAATTAGCCACTCAGGCAAATCCTATCTTATCTGCCAGGTCATTTTCTGCTGTCTAGAATTATCTCTAGGATATGGATAATTGCAATAATTGTGCCAATAGCTCACATTTTGAGGGGAACTGATGACAGCTTGTGATTCAGTAACATAACTAGAGAAAAACAAAAGAGGAGATGGGTCCATCATCTGGTGGTAAAAGTATCCCTAAGGCTTTTGTATGTGCAAATAATTAACCTATAATCTCTTCTCTCTCCCCTTTCATTATATTTTACTCACATTTTACTGCACACAAATCCTATCCATGGAATCAAAATCATACTCTAATCATTTGTCTTTTACAGCCTGAAACTAGTGACCAGAAACTGGTCTTCAGAGGAATATCTGATGAGGGTTTTAAAGCTTGATTAATTGGTTCCAGTGGAGAAAGTGATTTGTTGCCTCAGTTTTGATATAAATACTCATATTCTTTGACCCAGAGATTCAGCTCCTAAGTAGATATTCCTAGGAGGTCTTTAATAACCAGATTCTAGCAGCACTTTTGAGATATCAAAGAACTAGAAACAAAACATAAATCTATAAATTGGGGAATGACTAAACAGCAGGGATTCAATGAAATATTATTCTGCTTTAAGAAATAATAAACATACATATAGACGAGCATGAAAAAGATTGTGATCTGATGTAAAGTAAAACAATATAATGACTTTCAACAGTCTTATAATATAAAATTTTTAAACCATTATTTTAGAATATTACTTTTCTCTCTCACCCTTTTAATTTCTATTTTTGTATGTTATATAACATTACATATTAGTATAGAAGTATGCATACATAATTTCTAAATAAATATGTATTTCTATAATATTGATATTATCAGTTCTATGTTACATGGTTGTTCCATATAATATAATTTTATGAAGTTAATATAATACTAATATTAATAAACCTATAAAAGTTAATAAACATATAAAGGGTCTATGGTCAAAAAGTTGAAGGCCATTGAGTCTCCTGGGAGAGCAGAGTCACAATATTCCCAAAAAGATTCAAACATTCACATATAACAGATCAGTATGAAGTTTTAAAATCCCAACATTGAATTAAGGGGATTTTTTTTTTACTTCATCTAGTCCTGCACACAAATTCTATCCATAAAGTCAAAGCCAAACTCTTTTGTGGCCTGAAACTAGTGACCCCAAACTGATCTTCAGAAGAATCTCTGATGAGAGCTTTTTAAAGTTAAGCTTAATTGGTTCCAGTGGGGAAAATGGTTGGTTGCCTCAGCTTTGATATAACTAACTAGTGTGCTGTGCTTCTGCTCTTTGGCACTAGGTCTCCACAGTTTGGAAAATTAACTTCTGTTGCTTGTCACTGAATGATTGATGCAACATTCACAGATAGACCCTGGTCTTGTTTTCTCCCTGTGGCATCTATGTCCTTACTATACAGATTTCAAGTTGTTTGTATACTTGATTATCTAGATCTTTTAGCTACAGTTTTATACTTCAAGTTGATATTGAAAATAAAGTAAGTAATAAAGTAAGATTTAATTTTATTGGGGCAACTGCGTGGCATATTGGCTAGAGCACTGGTCTTGGAGTCAGGAGGACCTAAGTTCAAATTCAGCCTGGGGACACTTAATAATCACCTAGCTGCAGGGCAGCTAGGTGGCATAGTGGATAGAGCACCGACCCTGGAGTCAGGAGTACCTGAGTTCAGATCCGGCCTCAGACAAATAATTACCCAGCTGTGTGGTCTTGGGCAGGTCACTTAACCCCATTTGCCTTGCAAAACCTAAAAAAATAATAATTACCTAGTTGTGTGACCTTAAACTAGCCACTTAACCCTATTGCCTTGGGGGAAAACTATTTAATTTTATCAATTTGATCTACTTGTGATAGTATAAATTTTTTAAGAAAGATTTTATTTATTTTGAGTTTTACAAATTTTTCCCCATTCTTGCTTCCCTCCCCCCACCACAGAAAGCATTCTGTTAGTCTTTACATTGGTTCCATGCTACACATTGATCTCAGCCAAATGTGATGACAGAGAAATCATATCCTTAAGGAAGAAAAATAAAGTATGAGATAGTAAAATTACATAATAATATAACTTTTTTTTCCTAATTTGATGGTAATAGTCTTTGGTCTTTGTTCAAAGTCCATAATTCTTTCTCTGGATACAGATGGTATTCTCCATTGCAGATAGCCCAAAATTGTCCCTGGTTGTTGCACTGAAGGGATGAACAAGTCCATCAAGGTTGATCATCACTCTCATGTTGCTGTTAGGGTGTACAATGTTTTTCTGGTTCTGCTCATCTCTCTCAGCATCAGTGCATGCAAATCCTTCCAGGCTTCCCTGAATTCCCATCCTTCCTGGTTTCTAATGGAACAATAATGTTCCATGACATACATATACCACAGTTTGTTAAGCCATTCCCCAATTGAAGGACATTCACTTGAGATAGTACAATTTTTTAAATTCTTTTACAAATAATTGAAAAAAACTTTCACATTTATACTGATTCATGAAATAAAACAAAAGAATTTTCTTCACAATAAGATTCACTTAAAGATCTTGGAGAAACTTCAAAATCTATTTGGGGGAATATCTTTCCACTTAAGATTTGTACTTACTTAAAGGATTTGTGTGTTTTTGCCATAATGATTCAACATCTAATAAAAAAAAAATAAAGGTTAGTTTTTCTTATTATTGAGAAAGTATAACATAATTGTCAAATACATCTCTATGTCCCTTCGTTTTAAATCAACTACAATTCACTTATGTTTGGTAACAAGAAATAAAAATACTTCTTTTCCTTGAACTAAAAAAATATTGTAGGTATCCATCAAGACTGTCCTAGGTCTTCTCTTCTCAATATACATTCTTTCACTTGGTGAACTAATCTGCTCCCTTGAGTTTGATTATTTCTATTCAACTGATTCTCAGATTTATACATCCAGCTTTAGACTCCTGATCTCTATACAGAAACAGTAAACTCCTATTGAACATTTCAAATTGGATTTCCTATAGATCTCATATTCAACATGAACAAAACAGAATTGTCTCCCTCATTTCAAACTCATTCCTCTATAAAATTTATCCAGTTCTATTGAAGTCACAGTCTCCCAAGTCTGGAATCTTGAATTTCTCTATTATCCTGCACTCCTCTCCCTCAGTCTTATGCAAAAGAGTGGCTAAATATTTCCATTTCAATCTCCACAACAACTCTTGTATCTATCTTTTTTCTATTTATAGAACCACCACCTTAAATAGAATCCTTTTCATCTCTCACTTGGGACTATTGCAATGGTTTTTTTAAGATGTTCCTTGCCTCAAGTCTCTCTCCACTTCAATCCAAACTTCACATAGCTGCCAAAGTGATTTTTCTTGAGTACATACTTGACATATTATTTTTTAATAAACTCTAGGATCTCTTTGCTGCCTCTAAAAGAAATTACAAACTCCTCTTTGTTGTTTGAAGCCCTCAAATCCAGACAGGCTCCAAACAATCTTTCCAGATTCTTTATACATTTCTTCCCTTTCCAAAATTTATCATAGAGACAAACTGGCCTTCTATCTTTCTCAAGCGTAGTACTTCATCTCCCATTTCTGTTTATTTGCAATGACAGCCCCAATGCCCAAAATACAAAATATACTTCTTTCTCACCCTTTCCTCGCAAAATTTTTCCTTTCCTTCAAAACTTGGACAGCTAGGTGGCACAGTGGATAGAGCACTGGTCTTGGATTCGGGAGGATGGGAGTTTGAATCCTACTTTAGACACATGCCACTTACTAGCTGTGTGACCTTGGGAAAGTCACTTAGCCCTGATTGACCCATGTCCAGGATCATCTCCAGTCATCCTGATTCATATCTGGCCACTGGACCCAGATGGCTCTGGAGGAGAAAGTGAGGCTGATGATTAGCATAGCCCCTCCTCACTCAAATCCAATTCATGTATTTGTCATGACATCACCTCCCTGATGTTTTTCAAAAATGAAGGACAAACATTATAAGCTAAAAACTTTTCTAGATTCCCCTCAACTGCTAATCAACTCCCTCCTTAACTTTCTTATATTTAACCATCTTGTCATTACAGTACTACTTCATATAGGGGAAATAAGATATACATTTTGCTTCCCCTGGTAGAATAGAACTCTTTGAATTCATTACTGTTTCACTTTCTAAATCTCGGTATTCCTACTCTGTAGCACTATATAGTAATAGGTGCTTCTTACACATTTTTTGATTTATTGAATATTTGGGCCAAAAAGTTGAACAATAAAAACCAACAAAATACACATAAAATACAAAAAGGTGAATTATGTGCAGTAAGTCCTTATTAATTAACAAGTATTATAAAATTCAATTTTAAAGAAAAATTTCCTAAAACTTTCAATTTTTTAAGTATTATTATCTGTATCAACTTACCTAGACATCTGTGAAATATGATAGAATTGCAAGGAAAGAGAAAGAAAGAAAGAAAGAAAGAAAGAAAGAAAGAAAGAAAGAAAGAAAGAAAGAAAGAAAGAAAGAAAGAAAGAAAGAAAGGAAAGAAAAGCATTTTTTCCATATCCTTAGTTGGATTTGTGGTTTCGTCAATATGAGAATGCTCTACAGTAGTGCGGATCTTATGACTTTCATTCTTTCTTACTCTATGTGACTTTTGTGGTTGTCATCCTTCAATTCTCACACAGTGGGTACATCCAATATGCTTATAACCTTCTACTAAATTTCCTAGCATTTTGTAGATAGTAATGGAAAATACAGGTATGTCTCCATTGTCATTTTCACAACTTTAATTTGTACAGTATTACATAACTAATAAACAAATGGAAGAATATTGATATTAAAATAATGGACCTATATTTTGAGAAAAAGCTAAAAATATTTAAAATTTCTGAACAATTTCTCAAAGAAACCCAACTCTCCTTTCCTCTCCTATTCAATTATGGACCATATCCATTATTTATCTGCAGAGTCTGACAAAGATATATGAATGGAGCATCATAAATTATTCCCCCAAATTCACTTCAGATTGGACAATAGAAAGCCTTTATCCACATAGCTTTTTCTATGGAGAATAGTTAGGTCAAACTCTTCAGAATGATTTTGGATCTTATTTAGAAAGTTCTGCAACATGCTATATGTGATATAATCAATGCAATATCATCCACAAAGAAGAGTGTCTAGAGGATGAAGTCATCTATAGAGATTCCTCTTCCACTTGGACTCTATCTTGAACCTTTTAATGACAGCAACAGACATCTTTGATGGACATTCTCCCTTTCTCACTTTGATTTTTAATCATCATCATCATCATCATCATCATCAAAGAATCTTTGTTATTCCATCTCTTAAAGAATGGAATATTGAAATATGCATGAAAGATACCTTTTTGAAAGGTAAATTTTTTATATTTGAAAAAAAAATCCTGATAATTTTTTGATTGGTTTTTGTTTCACTTTCATTTCTGAATATATACTTATATTTTATTTAACCTGAAAGTCATTTCTAGTAACAAAGATTAAAAAAGGGAAAGTAGATCTGTCCAGCAAAAACTGTTTCCACTAAATCTTATATTATGTGTAATGTTTGAAACTCACAGTCTCTACCTCTTCAAAGAAATTGAGGTACATCTGCTCACATCTTCTTCAGGGTCAAGCTAACTTACATAGTGCTTACTTAGTACTGTAAGTTTCTATATATCTCATTCATATTCATTATTTCTTAAAGTTCACTAATTTTCCATCACATTCAGGTACCACAATTTGTCTACTCACTCCATAAAGGACAGACATCTCATTAAAGTGCTGTTATGAATATTTGGGTGTATATTGGACCTTGCTATCATTCATATCCTTAGGGTAGGATCTCAGTGTCATAAAGTATGAATGTTTTAGATACTCTCATAGCTTAATCCCAAATTGTCTCCCTTAATGGATGGACCAGTTAACTCAACAATGTATTAGTAGTGTGCCAATTCTTTCATAGTGTGACATTCTATGGGTATCTTTGTCAGTTTTTTAGATGTGAGGTAAAATCCTACAATCGGTTTTTTTTTTGCATTTCTCTGGTTAGTGATATGAAACAGAATTTCATATGGGTATTAACCATTTTCAAGTCTTCTCTAGAGAAATGTTCATATCCTTTGACCACTTTTATCCACTGGGAAATAATTTGACTCCTGCTCTCTCTCTCTCACACACACACACACACACACACACACACACACACACACACACACACAAGTTTTCTTTTGTCTTGGATATTAGATCCTTATTAGAGATATTTAGTGAAGTGTTTTCCCAGTTTATAGTTTACCTTTTAATCCTAGTTGTATTGATTTTGTAAGTACAAAAATTTTTAAATTTCTTGTAATTGGAGTTAAATATTTTTATATTTTGTGATCATATCTAACTTTTGTTTGGTTAAGAACTCTTCCCTTAGCCATAGCCAAGAAAGATTCTTGATTTAGTTTTTATAATTTTTGTCACTTCATGAAAGAAAATCGATTCTTTGATCTAGCAATACTGGCATACTGGTGGTTTCATGAATAAAACACTTTATCATCTCTGGGCAACTTCTCTGACTGTCCCTCATGATTGGAACACTCTTTCTCCTCCCCTCTACTTCCCTGGTTTCCTTGAAATTCTAATTAAATCCCTACCTTCTAAAGGAAACCTTCCTCAAACCTTTTTAATTTCACTTCCTTCCATTTCCTATCTATCCTGTAGTTACCATGTTTTATATTTATTTGTTTGTTGTTATTTCCCCCATTAGACTGTAAGCTTCTTGAAGGCAGGGAATGTCTTTTGCTTTTTTTGGAATCTTTAATAGGTACTTAATGTTTATCAATTGATTAAAACAATTTTTGCTCTGCTCAATAAAATGGCCTTTATTTTATTTTTTTAGGTTTTTGCAAGGCAAATGGGGTTAAGTGGCTTGCCCAAGGCCACACAGCTAGGTAATTATTAAGTGTCTGAGACCAGATTTGAACCCAGGTACTCCTGACTCCAGGGCTGGTGCTTTATCCACTGTGCCACCTAGCCACCCTTCAAATGGCCTTTATTTTTAATGAATTGTAAGTACAGTGGGATCTTTTATTCTCCAAACCTTTTAGTGCAACTGGAAAGATATGATGTATTGTGGAATAATGTTAACAAAAGTATCCCTATTCTTTTCTCATACTTTCATCAAGGATGCCCTTGATGAACATGTGTAAATCAGTAGTAATTGACAAATTCTCAATTGTAATTTTTTTTGAATTCCATTTTTTCATGCACTATTATACATGATGGCTAGATTCAACTGAAATCTTTTTTTAAATTGCTGCTATTGTATAATGTGATTGGTTTATCTTGACTGTCACTTACTAGTTTTGTGGTCTTGAAAAGATTATATAAAAGTTCAGAGCCTCAATTTCCTCATATGTAAAATTAGAGGACTGGATTTTTAGGTCCCTTCTTTTGAGCATAGATCATAAAGGAAGCAGCTGTGATTGATCAGGCCTACTATAAAAATTAGTTTGTGCTTATTTATTTGTGTACACATTGTTTTGCTGCTTTTGTTGTGCCATTTCAGTCAGATCTGATTCTTGATGACCCCATTTGGGATTTTCATGACAAAGACACTGGAATGGTTTCCCATTTTCTTCTGCAGCTCATTTTACAGATGAGGAAAGTGAGGCCAACAGGAACTAAAACTGAATTTGAACTCCAGGCATGATGCTCTATCCACTGTGCCACCTAGCTGTACATATTGCAGATGCAAGCACTTTGAGTCCAGTAACTGGTTCATTTTTGTCCCCAGCATCCAGAAGTACTTTGCAATGGAGAGTATACTAGGTAAATAACCATTGATAAGCTACTATCTTCTGAATCAACTAGCCTTTGATTTCTAGAAAGTCACTGAACTCCTCTGGGTTTCAAGTTCCTCATATGTGAAGCTTCATTTTGCTGCTATTGTTGTTGTTTAGGGGGTAAGAGGAAAGTAGACCTGCAATTTCATTTGTTTAGAAAGCCCACAATGATAATACTATACCAATGAAGTATAAATTGGCATCCACTCTGCAACTTAGTCTTAGAGAATTGACTGCCAGCTCCAGAAGGATTTGTCCAGATCTGGTTAGCATAGGACTTGAACCCAGGTCTTCCTGATTCTGAAGCCCCCATTCACTATGCTATGCTACCTGAAAGATTGTTCAAGGGATAATTATTACTTGAGTTTTTGGTGAAGAACATGAAAAGAAAGGTTGCAAACTCCCTAAGAAAAGCCTTAAGCTTTTACCTTATGTTTTTATCCTTTACCATTTTCCTGCCTTGGAGTGTAAATTCTGGTCTCCAAGGGAAGTAAACTTTAATTCCTTCTGCCTTCCATTCTTTGAAGCACAGAAGACTTGGGTAGGAAAGGTTCTTAAGAGGAGTCAAACTTTAGTCAAAGGGAAAAAACAACACCCTCCTCAAAAAAAAAAATGAAATGATCAGGTCGAAACTGAGAAATCTGTTTTTAGTTAGGAATCTCTATAGAGCTGGCTATGTCCGCTGGCCTCCCATTGCCTCAGAGTCATGGGATGTCATCAATTTATTTTTTAACTTCTGTTTGACTTTGGCTGAGAGCTAATGAATTGTTTATATTATCCCCTTCACTAATCCAGCTAGAGAGACCCTGGAGGAAAAAAATATTTTTAAGAGAATTAAAAACCCACCCGGTGAGAGGATTCTAGCAGAAATGGACATGTGCAACTAAAACATGTAGCTCAAATCCTTGTTTTTGGTATTAAATCAATGCCATTCCCACTTCTCTCACCCCTCAAGCAAATATTGATGGTTTAGCAAAATTTAATTTGGTAGCTAATTGGCTGGCATATATGACTGTGTAGGATGTCATGCATACTTTGGGCTAAGCAGGGATTAAGTTGATCTTGCACATTTCCCATTAACGGTTACAAATATACTTTGTACTCTAATGGTTCCTGAGAGCTGGGCAGCACAGCTGGATTGACATGAATGCCAAATGCACATGAATTTAAAATCACCCCTGAGAGAACCTGGGAAAGGTCATGGAAACTCAGAGCGAATGGAAGCAGAAGAGTCCATGCACTGAAATGGTATGATAGACACAGGAGGGAAAGAAAACATTGAAGGCCAGTCTGAGGACTTCCAAGGGGAACAAAGCCATACCTTAGCAAGCATCCAACCAGGGGCAGTTACATAGAACAGGGACTACTTTGGCAGCAATATTGTATCTTTGTTAAACAAAGGTCAGATAGTTCCTTGCTTTTTTACTAATGGCCAACACAAGCTGGAACTTGTTGGCAGGGCAGATCCTATGGGAGGACATTTTTCCAATATGAAAGATGTAAAGAGAGTAGAATTATAGAATATTATCAATGAATGGACATCTGAGGCCATTTATCCCAAACTGTGTCTAACTAAACACGATTCTATAACATACCTAGCAAATGATCATTTAACCTCTTCTTTAGACCTGTCATGAGGAAGTACCACTGGAGAGAGACTATTCCACTTTCTGAAAGCTCTTATTCTTAATAAGGGGCATTGTAAAGAATGTCATCCTTGGAGTTGGGAAGACCTGAATTCAAATCCAGTCTCAGACACCAGCTATGTGACCCTGGGCAAACCTTGTTTGCCTCAATTTACTCATTTGTCAAGTGAGTTGCAAAAGAAAATGGTAAACTACTCCAGTATCTTTGCCAAGAAAAACCTAAATGGGTCACAGAGAATCAGACATGACTGAAACAATTCAACAATAACAAAACTGTTAGTAAATTGTTTTGTTTTTCCTTTCCATCAGGCATAAATTCACCTCTTTATAACCATAATCCACCATCTGGTGTCAGAAGTCTAATCTGTCTTCCACACACCAGTCTTCTAGATACTTAAACCTCCAGCACACACAGACACACAAACACAGACACAGGCACACACACACACACACACACACACACAGAAACAGACACACACACACACACACACACACACACACACACACACACACACACACAGAATCTTCTCTTCTCTAGGCTCAACATCCCCTCTCCCTGTTCTTCCAACCAGTTCTCATTGTAATAATGACTAATGACTCTGCTCATTGATTGATGCCCTTCATCATACTTTAGCTTCCTCAAGATGTTTCCAAAGTTTTTCTTTCCTAAAACATGGCTCTTAAAACTGAAATAATAAACCAGGCATGAGTCTGATCTATTATAGTATTACTGTCACCTTCCTGATCATGGAAAATCTTTCTAAGGACTGTGGCCATATTAAATTTTTTGAGTAACACATCATTTTCTTGAGTCTTTTTGAGCTTGCAACAGTTCACAAAGACATGAAATATTTAAAGATAAAACAACCCAATAATAAGGGTTTCTTGAGGGACTGTCACTGATATCAGAGATTCTGCTATTAGAAATTCATCTCACTCATAAAATAAATAATTGTTAAATGCTTGTGTTGGACAAAGAACCAAGCTATTAATTCCAAATACTCATTGGTTTCAGGGTCACTGAAAGAGAGGTCAAAGATGTTTTGGATGGAGTCTTAAAGCAACCTCAGAAAAGGTAAGTGACTTGCTCTTGGTCATACAATTGTCAGAGCCAAGAGCTGCCCTTGTGTTTCCTGGTTCCAAGGTCAGTGAACTATTTGGGAAGTTCTTATGTCTTCAGATACTTGCTAGCTGTGTGAGTATGGGCAAGTCACTTCACCTTAGTTATCTCTTCCATATGAATAATGGGGATAGCCCCTACTTCCCAGAATTGTTATAAGAATCAAATGAGATAATATTGTAAGAGGCCAGCAGTAAATGTTAACTATCACTTTTATTATTTTTATTAAATAAATATATTTTTCTCCTTTTAGTTTTATAGGCCCCCCTGAAGTCTTTCCACATTCCCCAGATTAAGTCTTGAGTGGAGGTTATTGGATCAACATCAACTTTTATTAGTGCCAGGGGTGATATGATTGTCAAAGGGACAGAACAAAAACCAGAGAGCTTTGATTCAGTTTGCAAAAGAATGCTGGGCAGCAAGATCACATGTCCCTTTTGGACAACAGCCTTTTTTTTTTAAAACCAATCTCCCAAATGTCTCTACCTACTCTCCTATTTCTTATGATGTATCTAATGAGTCCAGCATGTAGTGAGTACCTTGTGTGTAAGTAGCTCTTAAAAGTGCTTCTTGAATGAATGGCCATGAGCACAAGGTGCTGCTCAGAGTGCAGTAACTGGATGAAGAGTATGTTTAATTTGTCCCTATAGTCCTCATTTGCCCCTGTCATATTCCTGTTTAGTTCCACTTGTTTGTATTTCTTGTCTTTGAATATGTTAGTTTTTTCATTTTTAGTTTTCTTAACATTTTTTAACAGTTTTTCTTAACATTTTCTTAACATTCATTATAATTTGTGAAATATGATATGACCCTAAGCTAATGAACCTGAGTTTTATGAATCACCCTATACAATAAACCATCTTATTACCTTGTCCCAACATATTAAGTCAAGGCCTTTGATAATTTAGGGTTTTTTTCTTATATGACTATATTAACATGGATGCCTGATGTATCCTTTCCATTGATATTTTACCTATATGTGTCGATTGCCATCTTCAATAACCCAAGGCAAAACTAAATCTCTCATTTTGAACTTGGGGGAACATAGTAGTTTTATTGCCAATTAGATGGTACTGTGATATAGAGGAGCTAGACCTCGAGTCAGGAAGACCTCAGTTCAAATCCAGCCAGTTTTTAAACTTCTTTTCACCTCATTTTCCTCAGCTGTAAAATGAAGACAATAATAGCATCTGTACCTGTAGTTACAAACATAAAATGAAATATTTGTAAAGTATTTTGCAAAACTTAAAGTGCTATATAAATACTATTATGTACTATTTGTTTCTCAAAAACAAAATTAAACAAAACACCTCTCCTTTGAGATGGCTTAATTATTCATTTTTAGTTCTGTCAGGTTTTCTGTCTATCAATATATGTTGATTGGAGTTTTGAGTTTAGAGTCAGGGACAACTGAATTCAATTCTTTATTCTTACCTATTTCACCCATTATTCTACCTGTGTGACCACTGGCAATTCAATCACTGTGCTAAGCCTCAATTTATTAATGAATGAATAGGAATAATAACAAGGGTAGCTGCAAGATTCAAAGAAGATACGTATCTGAATGGCTTAGCAAACTCCAAAATACTATATTAATAGTCAATAATCATTTATTTTTGTTGTTCAGTTGTTTTTTCCAGTCTTGCCCAGCTCTTCAAAACAACATTTGGCATTTTCTTGGCAAAGATACTGCAGTGGTTTGCCATTTCCTTCTCCAGCTTATTTTGCAGATGAGGAAACTGAGGTAAACAACATTAAGCTACTGAGTGTCAGAGATCAGACATGAACTCAGGAAGATAAATTTTCCTGACTCCACTCTATCACTGCCAAAGAACTGCCCCTAAATAATGATTAAGGACTCACTATTTGCCTTTACACAGCATCATTAGAGTAATCACATTAATTTGTGAGAATAGTCTCAATTATAGGGACTAATTCCAGCCTGCAAAATTTTAAGACTAAATTGATAGTAAGAGGGTGTGCCCACAACAAAGGAGGGAAGTAACCACTGCAGAAAGGCTCTTAGTTCAGTATAGGGATCTACAAAGCCCAGGGAAAGCTCTAAGGAAACAATATCCCAAGGGCAGGTCTGGATTCCCTGGCTAAACTCAGCCACCCTAGCCAGGCTATTTCCAGCTTGTGAAAAGATTTCCATGCAGTCCTGGTTAGGCAGGTTGTTGGCTGAGAGCATTTCTGGCTGCAGGGCTAAGGAAAGGGTGGACACTTGAACCTTGCAGAGAGGATCCAGATGTTGAGGAGGGGAATGTGACCAAGGGGTGGAGGGAGGATGTGCAGAGGCGAATCCTGTTGGCGCCGGGATGAAACTGTGGTGACAAGCAGTGTTGGATTTCAGCAATACAACTGTCTCCAAGCCCAAGTGCCTTTGTACATACATCCTGAAATAAAATCTCCTCCTCTGCAATGGAATGTTGTTGTTGAGTCGTTTCTGACTTTTGTGAACCTATTTGAGGTTTTCTTAGCAAAGATACTAGAGTGGTTTGCCATTTCTTCTCCAGTTCATTTTAGAGATAAGGAAACTAAAGCAAACATAATTAAGTGACTTACTCAGAGTCACTTAGCTAGTAAAAATCTGAGGCTGGATTTGAACTCAGGAAAATGAGTCTTCCTGACGTCAGTCCTGGTACACTATCCACTGTCATCTTGCTACTCTCTCATAGATCAAAGTTAGAAGGATACTTAGAGTCCATCAAATCCAATCTTCTCATTTTAAAATAAGGAAACAAGAGTACACAGAGGTTAACTGGCTTGCCCAAGGTGATGCAACTAGTAAGTATCATGTAAGATTTGAACCAGGTCTTCCTGACTCCAAGGTCATTGCTACATCCACTATACCATACTACTTCTAGCTCAGTTTAGAATTTAGAGGAGGTGAAACATGTCTTCAAATACCACAAATAAGTCTATTCAAGTGAGAAATGTTCAAGTTGTCTTAGATCAGGATGGGTGGACAGCTTCATTAAAACATTTCTGAAGAATAGCTTAACTTCAAAACTCCATGTGAATCATGTGAGCCCAGGTGCCATGTTACCCTGGAAATTACAGAGTGCTGGAAATTAGATGTTTCATGAGCAGGTACCATTCTAAATAGTAATTTTCTAGAATGATTCATTCCTCTCTTTTATGTGACATGACTATAATTCGCTGTCAAACTATACTTGTCTCTGAAGTAGCAATCAGATGCTGGGATCAAATAAATAGAAGAGTGAGAAAAAAATAACTAACCTTTGTCTTCTCCTCCTCCTCTTCCTCCTCCTCCTCCTCCTCCTCCTCCTCCTCCTCCTCCTCCTTCTTCTTCTTCTTCTTCTTCTTCTTCTTCTTCTTCTTCTTCTTCCTCTTCTCTCTCTCTCTCTCTCTCTCTCTCTCTCTCTCTCTCTCTCTCTCTCTCTCTCTGGCTCTCCAGCTCTGGATCTCTGTCTGTCTTTCTATCTCTGTCTCTTTAGAGAAATGTAGAAATTCACTTTTCAACAAATTGAAAATGACTGTGAATGATAAGTACTCCAAATAGCATCTTGTATTACTATAGATACTTGCCTACATCAAAAAGCTTTGAGAATGATGGCTAGGGGTTGAGGAAAGAATAGGATGTTACTACCTGTCATTTAAACTCATCTACTGAAGTTGCATTGAAACGCCCTTCATCTTAAAAGCCAGCCATGAAAGGGCAAATAATATAGTTGTTTATATATATATATATATATATATATATATATTGATATTGATATTGATATTGATATTGATATTTAAGGAAAAATGGAAAAACATTCTATTCCCCAAAAATATCTTTGCCACTGACCAATAATAGCTACTGGAAATTCTACTATTAGAGATTCATTTGGAGATCTTAAAAAGTTTAGAAAAGACATTTTTCAGTTAGATGAGATCTATAAGCTTTAGAAATAGAATTCAGAATAGGTTTCCATGGAGTATTAAAATCCCCCTGGGATGGGTGGCTAGGTGGTGCAGTGAATAGAGCACTGGCCTTGGAGTCAGGAGTACCTGAGTTCAAATCTGACCTCAGACACTTAATAATTACCTAGCTATGTGGCCATGGGCAAGCCACTTAACCCCATTGCCTTGCAAAAAATAAAAAAAATCCCCCTGGAAGAAGTAACACTTTATTCTTTAGTTTTTTTTTTTTCTTGAGACTGTGTTCTAATAGAAGAACTGGAAATACTGAGGACCAGAAGAGAGGAAGAAGGGAAAGAGGGAGAGGAATGTAACCTCAAGGAGGTTTCAGGGAGTTAAAAAAATTGCTGAATAACTACTTTGCTACCATATAATTTCAACATCTGGTGACACCCTAAGTACAGCCTAGATTAGATTCCACTGCATAGACCTATGGCTGATTTTTAAAGACTTAAGACTAGACCAGAAGGAAAGTCATGGAATTGATCAGAAAAGAAAAAGGAATGTGTATATATAAGATGAATTATTTGACTCATATCATCCTCTCCACATCTCTTTCTCCTTGCCTTATTCCTCTCCTCCATTTCTAGGCTTTATTTATTTATTATTTTAGATGGCAGCTAGGTAAAGTGTCATCTTCCTGATTCTAAATCTGGCCTCAGACAACTCACTAGCTGTGTGACCTGGCCATGTCACTTAACCCATTTTACCTCAGTTTCCTCATCTGTAAAATGAGCTGGAGAAGGAAATGGCAAAACACTCCAGTATATTTGCCCCCCCAAAAAAAATCCAAATGAGGTCACAGTCAGATCCAACTGAAATGACTGACCAGTAACAACAAAATGTATAAATACTATGCTTGGTTTGAGAGGTATAAAGATGAAAAATGGCATAGTCAAAGGACTTTAAGAAAGCCTTTAGGAAGTTTACAGTCTCAAAGGGAAATGAGTCATGTACACAAATTTGTACAAAACAAGTTGGAATGTAGTAAAGAGCAGAGTGGAAAGAGACAGTCAAGGAAGACTTCATGGAGGAGATAGAACTGAATTAGGCTTTGAAGGAAAGATTACATCAGGCAGAAATGTGGCAGGATTCTGATTCAAACATGAAAAAAACATGGAAAGAGAGAGGCTAACACCAGATCAGGAAATGACTAATAATGCAGCTCAGCTGGAACATATAAATAACAGGCATAGGTCAGCTATTAGCTACTGGAAAGTGGATGAACACACTAGAAAGAATTAACAATAATGGTTTTTCCTTTAGAACCAAGTAATTCACCTGAAAACTTATTAAATGGAAAGTACTTTTTTCTGTGATTAATATAATTTTTGAGTATGATAAAATATCGATATTGTGTCAACATCCTGGAGAACTCTCCAGATGACGGAAATGAATGGTAGAGTGATTAAGAATGACTTGTCTAAGATCATGTGATAAGTTAAAGGCAAAAATAATCCTGAGGCTCCTGAACTCCCAAAGGACTATTGTCTCCCTTTGAGCACAATGCTTCAGGCTCACAGTCTTAGGGACCCAACAACATATTTTTAACTTTGCTGAGAAAATCTGACTTCCAAACCTCTTAAATTCCAGAACAAGATAAGGGAAGGAATTTAGTTTTATTTCTATTTTCTCCTTGCTAGAGGATTGTGTCAAAAAGATATCTTTATTCAAAATCAGCTTCATTAGTGGAAAACTAGTTATAAATAGCACGTTTCACCTCCTTTTCCACCAAAACTATCTTTATGGAAAAAATATTTCAGTAACATAACTTTTCCTAGATGTTTTTATTGCCCTTATTATGACATGCAATCATATATTGATAGCAGAGATAAGAAGAGTTAGAGCTTTGACTATGTGCAACCAACGCCAAAAATGCATAGAATAAAAGGAAAATTATGCAAATTTAGAAAAAATCAAGACAACTCTCTTGCTTACATGATGCCAAACATCTAGCTATTTGGGTAAAATTTTCCATTTGCATCTGAAAGACTATTAGACTTAGAGTAACAGGATCTGTATTCAGATTAAGACTCCACTATTTAATATCTTGGGAAATTCAATTAAGGATATCAAAAAGAATTTATTATTTCTCATCTGCCAAATAGTTTCTAAGTATACAAAGACAAAAAAGGAAAAGAAAGAAATAAAATAAATAGCCCTGCTCTCAAGGAGCTTACATTCTTAACTTCTCAGGGCCTTAGTTTTCTCATTTGCAAAATGAAGGGATTGGATTAGAGTGGCTGCTAAATACCTGCCAACCCTAACATTCTATGATTCTATTATCCTAAACATATACAAATTTGTCCTCATATTATGATTCTATAGCTCTGTGTCTACCATCTGCCTCCATCTTAAGGTGGGATTGGGGCAAGGTAAGGATTTGTCAGCTTGTCTTAGATGCTAGAGTTGGCCCCTTGAAATTTAGTACCAGGACCTAGTGTGCATTGAAATTACCAACTAAAGTAATTCAATTCAATATTTTTAAGTGCTTATAGGCATGAAAAATCCAAAACCAAAAATGATTAGCTGTCAACTAAATGAATTAGCTATCAACTAAGAGAAAATAAATTGGTCTCTGTATTCAGACAAGTCTCACTTATTAACTTATATATGCTATTCTTCCATGTCTGATTCTTTCTGAGTTTTGGAGTTTTCTTGTCAAAGATATTGAACTATCTTGCCATTTTCTTCTCCAGCTCATTTGATAGATGAGTAAATTGAGGCAAGAAGGGTTAAATGACTCACCCAGGGTCACACATCTAGACCATGTCTGAGGTCAAATTTGAACTCAGGCCTTCCTGACTCCCTGACCGGTACTCTATCCTACATGACACCTAGCTGCCCTAATTTATACATGGGCTAGTCCAAATTCTGAAGGATTACTTTCTGTATTTGGTTCTCTCTCTCTCTCTTCCTCTTCTCTCTCTCTCTCTCTCTCTCTCTCTCTCTCTCTCTCTCTCTCTCTCTCTCTCTCTCTCTCTCTCTCCCCCTCCCCCATTCCCATTCACTCTTTTCCCAGTATGTCTATTCCATTCACCTCCTTTTCCCTGAAGCATCATTGCCTTCTCCATATTTTTAAGCTTATACATCCTGATGCTCTTGATTTGGGATGGGGAAATTAATTCACAACAGGTGTGAGAAGCCTTCTTAAATAACCACACATAGTAACTTTCCCTTCAGATAAATATCAAGCATAGAAATAGCCTCTCTGCTTAGTCAGCTAAGGCTTCTGTCTAGTTGTGCAATTAGCTGGAGGAGACACTCCACTTACACAGTACCTAATTTAGTGTTTCCATAGTATGTAAATCTATTGACAATCTATGGAGAATATGAAGGACACCTCTAGGGCCTCAGGGGTGATTTGATCAGTATGTTTATTGAACACAGGATTTTGTGCTCACCTAGAGTACCAAAAGGAAGTATCTTGGCTACTTTTTCTGCTACTTTCTTCCTGCCCCCTTGTTTTCTTTTGCTGAGCTCAAAAAATAACTGAAAGGGAGCATTTGTGAATTAGCCCCTTATAGGATGATTTCATTCTCATCCTCAAATTTGGCAGCACCAATAATTCCCAAGAAAAGGCTCTAAACCCTTGGGTCAGGGCCAGAACAATAATAGCAAAGGTACCAATGTTCTTAATCTTGTGGCATAAGGGGTAAGATTTCTTGATTCCTGCCCTAGAGGAGGAGGGGATTTTCTGGACAGGACAATTCTAGAAGTCAGCTGTCTAATGTGAGAAAGGGAAATTTTTTAGTAACATCAACCTGTGAGGGGGTGGGAGTGGAGGAGGGGGATGAGAGACTGACAGACAGATAAACCAGAGAGATAGACAGAAACAGAGATTTAAGAGTCAGAGAATGATGTAGACAGAGACAAAGAGAGAGATAGAAACACTGACATGCAGACCAGATAAGAGCTAGAGACAGACAAATAGATGGAAATAGAAACAGAGACAGAGACAGAGAGAGAGAGAGACAGACAGACAGACAGAGAGACAGACAGAGACAGAGAGAGAGAGAGAGAGAGAGAGAGAGAGAGAGAGAGAGAGAGAGATAAGGATCACACTCCCTGAGTCTGTTGTTTAGGCTTTGAGGAAAGGTAAAGTTTCCTCAGAGAAGTACCATAAATTTGTATGCCTATGAGTTTCCATGGGGTAAAAAATGGGACTCCTCAGATGTGTGTATGAGTGGCAGATGGGAAGGGGTTGTTGTCTCACTAGTAACCACAAGTTTACTTCCCTACTAAGGGAAGTAGAAATTATAGGATGGTTCTAGCACAGTATAAACATACAGTAAATGCTTACTGCCTTGACTTGTCGACTTGAATCAAGAGGATGGAAGGATTCCATGGGAAAGTGAGTTTCATCAAGCACAAGGGAAAAGTTATAGTGATATGATTGTTTGAGAGCCTTTTATGTTGTTTTGATCATATTTTTCATCGCAAAATTTTTTTAAAAAATTAATAGTCCAGATGTTTTCATAGGTCTTGATTGTATAATAGCCCTGGTTGGCAAAGATTTCTCTATTCTTTGCTTATATTCTAAACTGTACCCAGAACTATATTGAGAATACAAATGGAACAACATTTATTATTTTGCATTTGTGGATAGAATTCATAGTCATTAAAATAGTTCTCTAACAGTTTACAGGGTATTTTAATCCATCAGACAACTGGATAGTATAAAAATCAGTCTTATTTTCTAGGATGGGGAAACTGAAACATAGAGAAGAATAAATTGATCTGCTCAAAGTCAAACCCAATCTGGTATAATCTAGTGCTCTTTCCAACATGCTACACAATTTCTAGCTATATTATGAATAGGCCCAAAATGATACAAATGCATAAACAAATTTATGTTCTATGTCTATGTTTTCTTTTTTTCTACTCACACTTTTGATATATCAAATATAGGAGAAATCTACAGAATTTGTCTAATCTCTTGTCTTTTCTCTGCTCATAAATTTACTAGTGGTACTATCTACAATCCGAGTTTAAGTAAATTATAGGAAGAACACAGAAATAAAAGACTTGCATAAATCAACATCTATCCACAAAATATGGGCACTTTAGCGCATAAAAATGAAAGTATCAAGGCTTTGCTCCAGAAGCATTTTATGCTTAACCTCTCACCAAGAAGCAGCTGGGATCTGACCTTTCTGAGACATAAGCACCAGAGACTTGAGTGACTACATTTCCAAATATTTTGACAGGTGCTTATTTGTGAACATTGTTGTGTTCTTTTATTTATATATTACAAATACTCAGCTGACTACACATGTGGACCAGTTTGCAGAGTAGATAGAAATTCTATTCCTTTATATTTTTTTTTCCTTTTAGCTAGGGGAAGGAGGTATCATACTGACCTATGATTTTATCATTGTGGGGAATTCTTTCTTCTCACCAAAGCAGATTGATAATCCTTTTGTATACAGTCTTAGAAAGTTTCCTGAGAAGTCAGACATGGTGACACAAACTTTTAATATTTGCTACCAGGGAGGCTGAAGCTAGTAAATTGCATGAGCTTGGAAATTCTGAGCTGCAGTAGGCCTGAAACCAACTGGATATCAATGCTAAATCCAATACCAATGTTGTGAGTCTAGGGACCAACAGGCTACCTAAGAAGGGCAAACTGACCTACATTAGAAGTGACCTGTATTAAATCTTACTTGCTGATCATCAGTAGTATTGGACCATGGTTGGATCAGGCTGTGAATGAATTGGAGAATGACTTTCTTAAGCACCAATAGCCCTAGGTAACCATAATGCTCTCATTCCAGAGAGATTTATTTAAAATAAGGAGTTTTCACAGGAAAGAAACTCTAAGTTATTGCTCTTCTACATTATCCAGGTCTTGGGATGGAACTATTTTCTTTTTAATATCCTTGGTGGAATCAAACTTTTGTTTTCTGTCAATGATCCTAGTGATCAAGAGCTGTCAACATTCTCTCTTTGTCCTTTCTGGACAAAATGAGTTTTTTCTCTAGACTCTTCATCTTCCCTTCAATCTATGTGATGATATACTTTTTCTTATTAAAATACACTTTAGAGAAATAGTTGTTCAATCTACCCTTTCCCCATGACTCTTTGTAGCATTAATCAGAATAGGGAAGATACATATTTGGCAAGAACCCAGGATCACTGAACAAAGTCTTTTGTAAAAGGAAAAGTGAGAACTCTATTTAAGATAAGCTTCATTTATAAAAATCCATATTTACACAACTGATAAATCTGGAAGTGGGGGAAAGATAGCAATGGGCAGTAGTAAGGGTCTCGCTACAAAAGATTTGCCTCACTTTACTGAAGGATTCACCCTAGGGTTCTTTTCATTAGCAAGCTCTCCTGGTCCATTTTGTGTATGACTTGATACTTTAATGTTGTATTTACTTAGTTTTTTCCTACTGTAGGTACACATACTGCAAGAAGAAAAATATAGCCAAAGTCAATGATCTAATCCAAAGTACTCAGTTAATGTAAACATTTGCCAAGAGTTACTGCCCAAAAGGAATTAAAGGAAATGACAAGTCTTTCCCTACACCCCTTGAGAATTTATGTAGCAACCCTTTATTCTTTCCATCTTCCAAAAATATATGATGGAATTATAGAATCTTAAGAATTACAAGGGACTTTAGAAATCATTTAGTCCATTCACCAATTCTTTGAAAGGATCCCAGCTACAGTACCTGACACAGCTGGCTATCCAACCTATGTTTAACCTACATTATCCTACTATACAATAATATTGTATATTATAACTCAAGCCATATGAGGTCAAGAATAATACCTTATCTAAGGGGCGGCTAGGCACCGGCCCTGGAGTCAGGATGACCTGGGTTCAAATCTGGTCTCAGACACTTAATAATTACCTAGCTGTGTGGCCTTGGGCAAGCCACTTAACCCCATTTGCCTTGCAAAAAACCTAAAAAACAAAGCAAAAAAAAAAAAGAATTATATCTTATCTAGATTCTGTTTTGCTTCCACCAGCACCTAAAAAGTGCTTTGTACAAAGTAAGCACTTTTTAAGTATTTGTTAAATGAATAAATGAATATTTTGTCTTCCATTTACACTCAGTATTTATCATATATACAAAGTCTTTACCATTAGAATGAATTCCTGGAGAGTAAGGATGGTGTTTCTGGGCTATTTCTGGTACTTGACATAGGATCTAGCACAATGAATGCTTAAATGCCGTTTTTGACAGGGAGTACTCTACTTCATAAGGTGGTCTGCTCCATTGTTGGATAGCTCTAATTGGGAAAAAAATACTTTTTAAATAGAGTCAATATTTTCCTCCTTGTACCTTCTATTCATTTATTTTAGTTCTGAACTATGGGGCCATGTAAAACAGTTGCATCCAGATTTTGACATAAAATCCCTGGGATTTTAAGCTTGTAGGAGTCCACAAAGTCAATAACCTGGTTTTTTTTAACTTAAACTGTCCTTTTCCCCTCAAGGATCTCTAGACATTGAATTCCTGCTTCTTCTCCAGCAAATCTGAACTCTACTTATTATTTTTTTCCATTGATCACTCTCCAAGCTGTCTCACAAAATTTTAGAATAGTAATGAAGCAGTAAAATCAAGAAAAAACAAGTTCCAAGGATTTGGGGAATAGTGGAAATTGTAAGCAAGTATTAATAAACAACTTCACCTAAAATCCTATTTTTTCCCTTCCTACTGCCTCCAACCTTTTCAAATATGCAGACTATAGCCTTTGCCTTTCTTGTACTCACATTTCATTTCTAATTTGCTTTATCCTTTCTCATTTTTAACCTCTCCCTTCAAGGTTGACAGACACCCCCCCCCCCCAGGCAAGTCTCAATAGCTCTATTCCAAACTTGCCTTTCTTTTTTCATCAGTCATTTTCCTCATTTTCAATTAGCCTCTTTCTCTTGAGTTCTATCTTGAGTTTTGTTCACTCTATCCCCTCTTATTTATTCAACCCTGCCTTTAACATGCTGGTCCACTTCACCTCAGTTCCATTATTCACCCAGCAAGTGGTACTCAGCAATATCTGAAAGGTACAGCTTCCTAATTAGAAATGACATTTGAAATAAAATGCTCAAAGATCTCCTGCTTTCCCAAAAAGCAGTCATATGGATGATTAAGAGGATAATGAAGTAGCTCTCTATGTAACAAATCACTAATTGGGATAATCTTCCCTGAAGAAATACATATTTATGTGGCTTTAATGAAGGAGAAACTAACTCCTAAGCACACTGTAAGATTTTCATTTTAATCCTTTGTCTTAAAAGTCTCTGCCAAATAGGAAAATAATGCTTTCCACATTCAAAAGATAATATTTTTCAATATGTTTTACTACTTGGGAATATTCAGAAATAGTATGAAATTACAGGGTCTCAATCTTCAAATAACAAACCAGCAACTTCTCCCTATGAGATAATAAAGGAAATAGACAACCCATTGAGTTGCCTAAGAAATACTCTATGTGTTAGGATCCTTGGGAGAAAGGGTTTTTTTTAATGCTTTTATATTCACAGGATCCATTATCCACATTAAACTGTATGATGGCAAACATCAAAACAAAGCAAGAGAATATCTAGTCAGTCTTAAGATCACATGCCTTTTGAAGGGCTGTGTGGTCTTCTGAACAACTGACAGTTCTCAGCAAAACTCTCCATTTCTAAAACCTCTACTGTATATCCATAGCATTAGGAGAGAAGCCAGAACTTAACCAGGATGTTACTAACTCTCACATACTTAAGTATAGGATCAAAATTTCACCAAGCAATACATTTGGAGAGCCATCTCTCCTTGGGCCAAAAAAAAAAATGATTTGAATAAGGAGAGTGATATTTTCCTGACATAAATAAATGGCTCTTGTTACACTATCAATGCTTTCACATCCCCATGGGGGCTCTTGATGATACTAAGTAGTTTATAAGTGCTGACAATCAAGAAACTAGGAAAAAACACAAATTCACTCAATGGCTCTCAAGATTCTTGTCACCAACACAAAAAGCTACTCTCTTTCCAATGTTCTGTTTCACAATATCATTGATTTTAGATTTTTGTAGTACCTCCACAATCCTTTCATTAGTTTTACATTTCTTAAATTAGGGTCTCTTAATCTGGGATTAACATAATACCCAATGTATTCAGGGATACATTTTAGAGGGTCCATGAAATTAGATGGGGAAAAATATATCTAGATGCTTACTAGTCACCAACTGAACCTTGACATTTTCCTCAGTTATTTCAAAAACATTTTTCTACAAAAAATTTCCATGGGGGGGGTCTGTGACAAAACAAAAAAAAATGGGAAGTCCTATATTAGATGCACATAATGCCCTCACTTTTGGTTAGTTAATTGACTATTTTCGGTTAGCCAATGCTATTTTTTTATTTAAAAAATGCAATTTGCCATTTGTCAATCTAGTTGAAGCATTATAGTAATAATTCCATTTTGTTGCCTGTCCACTTACCAGCCCCCAACACACACACACATGTATACACACATACTTTAATTATTTGAGGACTAGGAGATTAACCTCAGAGAACTGGCTGGACAATGATTCATTCTCTTTTGCAATTTAAACTTCTCTTCTCATGAAACTATATTGACTCATCATAGTCCTTATCCTAAGCTTGAAATTAATTGAGGCCTGAGGCCTCACCTGTACCTTCTTCCTAAGTCCATATTTTTTGCCTTTTCCTCAGAGTTAAGAGGTTCCAGGACTTTCAGTTCCACTATCACTAACCATCTGTTCCAATTAATCTGACCAAGTTGCATTGCCTCTTTGGCTACCTCCCAAACCTCCTCCATCCTTCCTCCCTGACTCGCTAGAGTCTTTGTTGTTGTTCAGTCATTTAGGTCAGGTCTAACTCTTTGTCACTTCTTTTGGTTTTCTTGGCAGAGATACTGCAGTGGTTTGCCATTTGCTTCAACAGATCATTTTACATAGGCAGAAACTAAAGTAAATAGGGTTAAATGACTTGCCCAAGGTCACACAGCTACTAATATCTGAGGCTGACTTTGAACTTAAGAAAATGAGTTTTCCTAACTCCATGTCTGACACTCTATTCATTATATCATTTAGAACTTTTCCATGCTTCAAAGGTCAGTTATCTATTTACTGGACAAAGTTTTCTTGACCTCTCTAGTGCAGGGTGATTCTTTCAGCTGAACTCTCATAGAGTCTTTGTCACTTTAGTTGCTAACTTGTATCATTAGATATATATATATTTTTTTTAAATAAATAGACTGGCCTCAGGAACTCCAAGTAGAATATAAGCTCCTTAAGGGAAGAACTATTTTTAATTGTTTTTATATCCCAAAGTTGCACATAATAGGTATTTAATTACTACTTAGAAGATAGAACTGAATTGCAACATATCTTATACTATTTTATAAGCCCCATGGCACCTCAATCAGTCTCTTTCACAAAATATGTGTTTTGAGGACAGCTAGATAGCACAGTGGATAGAGCACCAGCCCTGGAGTAATGAGGACCTGAGTTCAAATTTGACCTCCGACACTTAATAATTATCTAAGTGTATGACTTTGGGCAAATCATTTATCCCCATTGCTTTGCAAAAACAAACCAAAAAAAAGTGTTCAAACCACATTTGCTGATAGTGTGCATTATTTCATTCTTTAGTTATGAGCAGTCAGATTTTTTTTTCCCTTCTCTTTATTAGATCAGTTTACAGAACCCTGAGAGAACAGAAACATCAGAAATTAATCCTACTGGCTATTTCAACAAACAAGGAACAAGAGGAAGAAAATCCACAAGAATAAAAAGGGCTCGTCCTTTAGAAGATGAACAGGTTTTTTTTTTTAAAATGCTTAGTAAAGTTACGATTGCCTTTAGGATTGAGTTCTGCCATTTTTAAAATCCAAGCTGATAGAAAATTTATTTCATTGTGTCTTCCAAAGGATCTCACAATTAAAGGTAGTCTTTTTTAGTCCAAAAAGTAGAAAAATGTTAAAAATTCATTTTAAGATCCAATAACTATACAAACAGTATAACATGAATTTTGTGGATTCAGGTATAATGATATAGAACTTTTTATGTGAAGAGCACCAAGTATTTGAAGTAGCAAATGCAATGAGCAAAGCACAAACATGCCTGAAAGGATAGAATAAATTCAATTTTACCCAAAACTGTGGGGGGGGGGTGGAGAATAGTCTTCTCCAGAGGGCTCAGTGTAATTCTGATACCTGGATAAAGAACATGACCCCAAGGTAGACTCCAGCTGCTAGATTTTTTCCTTTAAATGATTTTGGTTAAAAAAAATTCCTCTAGTAAATAGCATCCTGCTCTGACCTGAATTGGCCTAGCTTTTCCTTCTGAAGCTCAATTTCCAGGGAGCTAGTGTTCAGAAAGATCAACTCCAAATTCTAATATATCAAAGAACAAAGAATATATCTAATATATCAAAGAACAATTCTGCTAAAACACATATTTATTGACTTTATTTTGGGTTAAGGTTCAGATTATGATGCCAATTCAAATAGAAAGGTAAGACACCAAACTGCTGTCCTGGACTATGGGTGACACAAACACTGTGTTTTTTGTAGACCTAAAACTTTGCCTTGTTAGAGGCAAAAAAAAAAAAAGCTGTTTGTAAAGCTGTTTCTAGGAGTCAAGTACTTCCATGCATTTTTAAGGTTTTTTCTCCCAAAGAGAAAATTTGCAGGCTTCAAATACTTAGCCTGAAGTAGTATTTTATAGAGACTTCAAAAGGGTTAGTACTGGATTTGGAGTCAGAAAGATCTGAGTTCAAATCTAGACTAAAATATTTACTAGCAGTGTGTCCCTGGACAAATCACTCAACACTACCTGCCTTGATATCCTTATCTATAAATAGGGGGAATAATAAGAATGATAAAACTTATCTATCAGGGCTTTCTGTGAGGATGAAATGAGATAGTATTTTTAAATGTTTTGCAAACCTTAATATGCTTTATAAATATTAGTTCTTATCATTCTAAAGTGCTAGATTTGAATCAGGAAACCCAGGATTTGAATTATGTTTCTGGTATTTATTATCTGTGTGACCATGAGCATGTCATTTGACTTTCTGAGTTTGATTGTTTCAATGGTTAAATTAAGATTAAAAATGTCTGTAATACTTTCATAGGGTTGTTGTAAGTTTCAGTCATATAATTTTTGTAATGATGCTTTACAAACCTTAAAGTTTTATGTAAACATTAATTATTATTTAATCTATCAACCAGTCCAGTGGAGAAGCATGTTTCAAAAGTTAATTTTGAGTCAATTGTTTGAAATTCAGAATGACTCTTTCCATAGCTCATAAAGAATACTTTAAATTTGAACTCATAAGCATCAGATCAAATGGCTTTCTTTTTCTCAGACTCCTCTTTGACTTGTATTTGCTATTAACCACATTCTCCTCCTCAATACCTAGTCATCCCCTTGGTTTATGGTAGCACCTTAATGTTGCTCTTATTTCTCAGATTCCTCTTTTTTCTATCTTTCTTAAACTCACTTTCTTTCTTTCTTTCATTCTTTCTTTCTTTCTTTCTTTCTTCTTCTTCTTCTTCTTCTTCCTCTTCTTTTTCTTCTTCTTCTTCCTCTTCCTCTTCTTTCTTCTTCTTCTACCTACCTGCCAACTATGGGCATTCTTCAAAATTCCACCCCATTCCCTTTAACAAAGTTCTTTGAAATATTTCACATTCTTCAATTGGATAGCATAGTGGAAAGAGTATCAGCTTTAGTAGTCAGGGTAGGCCTCCTTTCAAATTCTGCCTCAGGTGCCTACTATTTGTGTGACAGAATGATAGAATCACAAATTTAAAATTGCAAGGGACCTTTGAGGCTATTAATTCCAATACCCCTTCCTATCTTGTCTATAAGGAAACTGAGGCATGGAGTAGTTAAGGGTGACTTTCCCAGAGAAGTAGGTGAAGCAGAATTTGAATCCAGGCCTTCTGATTTCAATCCTAACCTTTTAACCTCTGTTTCTTGATCTGTAAAGTTGAAATAATGATCACATTTATTAGATTATAAGGTTATTATAAGGATAAAGCAGGGTAATGAACTTCCCAAAGTCATGTAGTTAGTTAGTAACCAAGCAGGATCTACTGTCCAGATCTTTGGATACCTAGACTTAAACTTTCTCCATTACAGTTGGCATGATGGGAGAGATAGAGTACTGGATTTGGAATCAGGAAGATCTAGGTTCAAATTCTAACTTGAACATTTACCAGCTATGTGACTGGTCAAGTCATTTACTCTCAACAAGCCTTAGTTTCTTTATCCTCGAATTGGGGATAAAAAGTCTTTACATCACAGAGTTGTTCTGAGGAACAAATGAAATAATATGTAAAAAGTACTTTGCAGGAGTGGCTAGGTGGATAGTGGATAGAGCACCGGGCCTGGAGTCAGGAGTACCTGGGTTCAAATCCGACCTCAGACACTTAATAATTTCCTAGCTGTGTGACCTTGGGCAAGCTACTTAATCCCATTGTTTTGCAAAAAACCTAAAAAAAAAGAAAAAGGACTTTACAAATCTTAGAGTGCTAGATAAATATTAGCTGCTGCTGCTGCTGTTGTTTATAGTATTTAATGAATTCTACAGATGGCTAGTACTTTATTCTGGAGAAATGTATTCATTTTATCCCTTCTGAATAATAAAATTCTAATTGTATTAGCCATTCCAACTTAACATATAATTAGATCTGGGATTGGTTTTCCTAGAACTCTAACGTATGCAGCTTTGCCTCTCAGGGTCTAGAATAGATAGCTATAGAACAGGAAGGCTCTACATATGATTGCCACATGTTTCCTAGCAGTGTTTGTGTATGTGCAGACCACCATCTGGCCCCAAACTTTTCCCTGAAACAAAAGTCCATCTTTCTAAATTACAATATTCTTCCTTTAACATTGTATGGCTCTAAGTTATGGAATGTTTCACCTATTGACTGAAGTACATAACTACCCCAAAAGTAACAGAGAAGTGCATTGTAATCACAGGCTCCAACATGCTTCAAACAACTGGGAAGCAGCAATTCAAAATATCAATAAGAGAAGCATGACAATAGAGAAGATGTTCTCAGAGAGTGATCCGGGAATTCTTAGGCATTCCAAGACAAGTTCAGGGACTCCACAAGGTCAAAATTATTTTCACAACAATATTAGGATTTTAAATTCCTAAAATATCAACAGATATAAAACTTAGAACAAAAAAAAAGTTCTTTGAGGAGTCTTCGTTTTTTAAGAGTGTAAAAGAGTTCTGAGACCAAAAATTTGAGAACTTCTAATATAGAAAATTAGAAATATTTGACCTGGAGTCAGGAAGATGAGATTAAATTATGCCTCAGAAACTGACTGTGTGACACTGAGCACCTACTTTAACCTTACTTTAACCTCTTTAGTCCTTGGTTCCATCCTTTATGCATAGATCTTTTATCTATCTGTTTATGCACATATTGTCTCCCCAGGAGAATGCAAACTGCTTGAGAAGACCTGTTGTTTCTTTTTTGGTTCTTCAACACTTGGCATAGTGCCTGGCCAGAGAAAGCACCAAATAAAAGCTTGTTGAATGATTGATTGGTTGATGGTTTGTTCTAGATTCTGATTTGTTCCAGTTTTAAATCTATGATCTCATAAAAAGGACAATGTACTGTTTACAAAGCAAGAACTAAAGAATAGAAAGAGAAGCAGAGAAAGACCCTTGGCATATTTTGTGGGAAGTTACAGACAAGAATTATACAAAATGGGCAAGCACAAAGGACTATGATCAGTACTGATGGAGTAAAAAAGCACACTGACAAAATCACAGATTCCCTGGAGTACTATGGAATCATGCATTGCTGATATACTAATGGGAAGATGCCATCATTTAATGTGAATATTATGGGATAAAGATACTATTTCTTAATATTTAGGGCTGAGTGTTCATAGCTAGGGCACTAGAATCCAAATCAATCATCACCCAGCCCAAGGCATTTTTCACCACCACTCAACATTTCCTTAAATTCTGACACTCTTTTCTTGTACTATGCTCCTAAATGGTTTTCATTTACATTTTCTCCTTAGAGGCCCACATCAATGCTATATGGTAGGTAGGGAAAGTATTATTATTTCCAGTTTGCAGATTAAGAATCTTATGTCATTTGTCAAGAATTACAAAACTACTTGATGTATGAGTAAGGATTAGAACATAGGTCTCCTAATGCTGAGTCCAGTGCTCTTTTTAGTGTACTATGTTGCTAACCTAGATTTCAGGAAGATGTTGATGAATTTATATCAAACACTTGCATCAGCTTTTCAAATCGTTTTGTATAATGTGAATTTTTCCCATTTCCCTGAACCTTTCTTGGAGATATATCTTCTTGGATGAAATGCTTTGAGCAATATATGTAAGTGCAGAAATTAAATTTGTTTCCAATTCTGAATTCCCTAATCTACCACCAAATCTAACCCTAGCTTTCTTTTAGAAGGATGATTCTAGAACCACAAAATGACCCTTAACTCTGCCTTCTGAAATAAACCTTTCCAATAAGATGAATTTTCCCTTAGTGTTGGGTGAAAGTATCTGTGTCATTACTACATTTGTGAAATCATATGACCATAGTTTTAAAGCTAGAAAGGAACCTTCATCATGACTTCTCCATTTTTTCTTTTTGTTGGATCAGTCAAGTTACAGTTCCTAAATACAGGTGTACTCCAAGGAACTGTTCTGGGTTCACTTCTCTTCTTGCCTTATCACTGATCTCATCAACTCACGGGTTTAAATATCACCCCTATGAATGTGTTTTCCAAAACTGTAGAACCAGCTCTAAAGCCCATATCAAATGTCATTTAAACTCGATGTTCTATAGGTATATCAAATCCAACATCACAATGATGATGTTTGTCCTTTGTCCTTGAAGAAGACCATGATATCAGGGAAGTGATGCCATGGCTTGCATCTGAATTGAATTTGGATGCTAAGTTACCAACCTTACTTTTTTCTCCAGGGTTATCTGGATCCATTGACCAGATATGAGTCAGGATGAGTGGAGATAGTAGTCCAAGATGTGAGGCTCTGTCTCATTTCTCTTCTGAACTTCCTTATTTCTAATAAGGATATCAACAACAGTCCAATTACCCAAATTTGGAACCTTGGTGTCCTCTTCAAGTCCTGCTTAATTCCTCATATTTAATTATTTGGCATGTTTTATTTTCACCTCCACATCTCTCACACCAGTCCTCTTCTCTCTACTCATAGTCACCATCCTAGTTCAGCCCCTCTCACTTGGACTTTATCACCTCTCACTTGAACCCATTTGTAATAATGTACTAATTAGTTTCCCTGACTATTTTTCCCAACTCATCCCTCACACTGCTACCAAATTGATTTTCCTAATGCACAATTCTAACCATGCCACTGCAACAAAATAAATTCCAGCAGTTCCTTATTTCCTCTGGGGTAAAACACAAAGTCTTTTGTTTGGTAATTCAATGCCTTCAGAACCTGACCTTTCAGAATTTGACATCTTTCTCATACCTTATTCCCCTTCACATACTCTCTAGTCCAGTCAAACTGGCCTTCCTGTTCCTCATAAACAACATTCCACCTCCTATTTCCAATCCTTTGATTAGGCTAATTCCCAAGCCTCAAATGTCCTTTTTCCTCACTGCCACCTCTTAGAATCACTACCTGAGCTTCAGAGTTCAGTTTAAGCATCACCATCAGGCCTGTCCTAATAACCCCTCCCCCATCTCCAATTTTAATTTGTATATTTTTGTAATATACATAGATACATGTGTATATGTATGTGTATGTACATATGAAGGAGGGTAGGTTGTATTTTCTCAAAAAGAATATAAACTCCTTTAGAGCCAAAAACTCTTCCTTTTTGTCTTTGTATTTCCAACATCTACCATAGTGTCTCTCTCACACAACAGGCTTTTAGACAGTACTTATTGAGTGATTCAGTCCAACACCCTCATTTTATAGCTGATGAAACTGAGATCCAAGAAGTTCTCTGTAACTTGTTTATTATCACATAGTAGATAGAAAGTAGTATGGTAAAGAAATTCTGATATTGAATAAATGCAAGTAGACTCTTAGAAATGGGTCATTTTTCATTGGGAAGGGGAAAAAAACCTGAAAATTATCAGATAGTTGTGAATAAGGAAGGAGATAGAGAAAGCAGAGTGGCAGCAATAAATGAGATATTTTTAAATGTCTCCAACTGAATGTAATCCAGAATAACTGTTATCCAGTATAATCCAGTCTTTCAAATGTGGGTAACTAATGTTTCCACATGAATCTAGAAATCAATGGAAGGGAGAAGGAGGGGTAAGGAATATTATTAGTAAGTTCAGAAAGCATTATACACAAGATCTTTCTGGGACAGTATGGCAACCTGGAAATGTTTCAAGGTCCACAGAGATTCTAGCTAGATAAGAATGAGAATAGGTAGTTAACCATGTTAAGTCATATTTGGCTAGTTTGAGATCTCATAGGATGAGAACCCCCAAGGTCTAGAATTCATCAGTCATAGTCCAATCTCTACCTATAGCCACTCTTGGCTCCTCCTAGCCAAGATCTCATGGCAGTAGGAAAATTAAAGGGTCACTCTATCCTATAAACTTTCAGGTCTGACTTGCATTAATGATGGAGGAAATGAAAAGCTCAGCTGGTCCAGGGTCCCCATCACATTTTACAAATTACTAAAGAGTTCTGAAAACTACTTACTTCTTCCATGATATTCACATCCACATTGCCCTGAAATTTTGTTTTAAGTGTGTTTTAAGAATGAAATACACAGGCCAGTCCAAACTAGTTCTTTACTGCTGGAACTCCATTGCCTCCTTAAATGTCATGAGCTTACTTTGCAAACTCTTTGAATAGCAGGCGTTCTTCTTTATATTCAGTCAGCATCCTGCTTCCACAAAAACCCACAATTCAACAAGCTAATAATAGCAAGAGGGCAAAACCAAAATAATCTTTTCTGTGTTTTCTTGTTGGATTCACATCATTTATCACTCACTTAGCATTTCTCTTGAATGTACAGCTGTGTTTATTCATTTTGCTTTGTTCCCTTTCTACCCCTGCCTATTCAACTTCTCAAGTTAAATCTTGCAGGAGCATACTAATGAATATAAAGTATTGTAATGGCTTTCATTTCTATAATTCTTCACATACATTGAATCATTTGATTCTTACAAAAACCCTATGAGGTAGTTACTACAGGTATTAGGTGGAGAAACTGAAACCCGGAATGTTTAAATGATTTGCTTAGGATCACACAGCTAATAAGTGTCAGAGGCAAGATTTAAACCCAGTTCTCTCCTGATACCAGGTCCAGAGATAGAGGTAGAATTATACCTCCTTACCTTTCACTTTCCTTTCTTAATCATCATCCATTTCTATCCACAAATTATGATGTTCCCCAGGGTTTAAAATTTAATATTCTCTCTTTCCTGCTTCTATCTCCTTCTCCTTCTTCTTCTTCTTCTTCTTCTTCTTCTTCTTCTTCTTCTTCTTCTTCTTCTTCTTCTTCTTCTTCTTCTCTCTCACCATCATCATAATCATCATCATCATCATCACAATCATCATTGCCAGCTCATATATGTTTAATTATCATTTCAATGTTAATGGTTCTCCAATCTATATAGCCATATAATTTCTCTTCTATTGGACACTGCAAACTGAAGACCCTATAGGTCTTTCAAACTCAGTATGTTCAAAATAGAATTCATTTTCACCAAATTCAACAATTTTCTAGGTTTCCCTATTTTAGCTGAATGCACTGTCATCTTTTCATCCAGGTTTATAATTTTTGTGTCCTCACTCTACTAAATCAATCAGTTGATACTTCTTGTTTCTGCCTCAACCACATCTGTTCCCTTCTTTACATTCACATGGCATCTACCTTAGTTTATTTTCTCATCATCTTTCACCTAGACTATTGCAATAGGCTCCTAACAGGTTCTTCTTGCCTCTTCCTGCCTCTCTCCTCCCTTCCATCCATCTACACAGTCACCAGAATGATTTTCTAAAGTTTTTATGGTGTCAACATCATAGTCAAATAACTCCAATACTACTTTAGATAAATAAAATAAACTTTACTGTTCATTTTAAACCCCTCATAACAACTTCTTTTTCAAGGTTCATTAAACATTATTTTGAATTATATAGAATATATCAAGGTCCAACCAAACTGATCCTATTGTTCTTCATGCATGACAGACAGTTTAACTCCCATCCTCCAATCTGGAATTAGGGTTGCAATTCAAACCCTTCTCACCTCTACTGCCTAGAACTCTTATTCTTCTTCCCGCCTCAGCTCAAATGCCACCATCAAAATGCCTTTCCCCCAAAAAAATGTCCTTGCAATTATTTTGTATATGCCTATATATATATATATATATATATATATATGAACATCTTATGTTATCCAACTAGATTATACATTCCTCAAGAAGATGGATTATTTAATTTTTGACTTTGTATCCCCAGCACCTATTTCTGTGCCCAGTGAATGGTATAAATTTAATAAATATGTATAGGTGGATAGATTAATTGATAAAGAAGCTCTGTATACCACTAGGAGAAATTGGCTTTTGCTATACTTATGTAAGTAGGGCTCGGGGATTTTCTTTTTCTTTTTTTTTCGTTTTAGATATCCACTCAGAAATTCCATTTTAACAATGGCATATGGTACATTCAACACCCATATGCAAAAAAGAAAAAAGAAAAAACATTGTTGACTAGTTTATTAGCTCTTAGTAAGAGTAACATTATTTATTATAAGGCAGCTAGGTGGAATAGTGGATAGATCACTGGCCTTAGAATCAGGAAGACTCTTCTTTCTGGCTTCAGAACTAGCCACAAACTCTTGCTAATTATGTGACCCTGGGCAAGTCATTCAACCTTGTTTACTTTAGTTCTTCTTCAACTAGAGAAGGGAATGGTAAACTACTCTACTGTCTTTGCCAAGAAAATCTTAAAATGGTATCACAAAGAGTTTGACATGACTGATCAATAACAAAATTATTTATTATATGTGATATCAAAAAGTTAGGTGCAAATGAAAAACTTTTTGTAATGAGCCATACTTTAAAAAAAATCTTACTTTGATTTTTTTTAAGTAAGGAACCATCTTCTAGTTTATCTAGCTTATAAATCTGGATTAAATGCAACAAAGTGTCTGATTTTATTTATGTTAAGACTCGATTTTTATAAGAAACAATCAACAAGAGTATAGCTGATTTATAGAATTGGTATTTGTAAAAGCAACTCCATAATATGTCTCAGGATCACAGAATTTAGAGCTATAAATGGCCGTGGAGATCATCTGAAAAGCACTTCCTCCTTTTCCATCTCAATTTACATTCAGTCCCATATCCTTCACTTTCAATAGCAATATTCAAAATAGCAAGATTCAAAACAATGAGTTTAAACCTTGTAAATAGAGCTGGCTAGGGCAGGGTCCCTCAATCTAAGGTCTAGTGACCTTTTGTAAGGGTAGATAATCACTCAGTGATTAGAAAATAAAGTGGGAGAAAGTCAACAATAATTGATAGTCACTAATAATGTCTGAATTTGGAGGGGAAAAGTTTATCTTTATTTTCACTAAGTTCTTATTGAAATTTAGTGTGTCTTTTAACTATGACTCAGTCTACAAACTCCATAGTAGCTGGCATCACCAGACTGTCTAAGGTTTCTATGACACATGCAAAAAAAAGTTTAAGAACTGCTAGTTTAGGGAGATAAGGATTTAGTTGGGAGTCAGGAGACCTGTGCCCCAGTTCTGCTACTTACTATTTAATATGTTCCTTAGTAACTATTTTGGATGACAGTTTCTTCATTTATAAAACTAGATTGTTAAAACTGGATGACCTCTTAGGTCCTTTTCAACCCCAAACCTATGTTCCCATGCTCTCTCGGATCCTTTCTGTTTTAAATGCAGTATTTACTTAAAACAGGACATATCAGTGTTTAGTGTTGCATGTGATTCTTCACGAAGTTCCCATCCTTAATTCTAGCCATAACTTCGAAGTCTTTCTGCTAGGAAGTAAGGGGAGAGAAGAATTCCAAACCTCAGATTTGGAAATACAGGAATCTATGCCATTGATTTAACTAATGCTGAAATGAAACAGAGGCATGAATATTTGGACTGACAAGTAGAAGCCACTGCTGTTGCTCAAGTGATTCTTTGCTATTCCCAGAAGAGGAGTATACTGTATCTGGTTGCACAGCTACCTCCTTGATGTGGAATGAATCTCAATGTTCACTGTTTCATTTTCTGCTTTGAAACTCTATTCTTTGGTGGATCCATGATTTCATTGGTTTTGTGTATTCTCTCTCCTGGTGAAAAATCTTATCCTTATCCTCTTGCCAAAGTTTTATGTTTACAGATGGTCTAAGGACAAAGAAATTATGCCAAAGAAGTTTCTCTTTCATTTAAGAAAATGAACCACTATTTTTTCTTCCAATGTGAACCTCATTTCTTGGCTTTTCTAATTTTCATTCTCACATTTTAAAGTTATGATTATCACTCAATGATTAGCAAATAAATTAGAGAAAAGTCAATAGTAATTGATAACTATTAATAATTCTCAAATCATATTATATCCAATAATTTCAACACTCTTTCTTATAGTGTATATTATATATATATATATATATATATAATATATATTAAATAATTGTTGTTTGCAACACTCTTAAAGGATTTTGCTTTACTTTATTTCTCTAAACTTGATGGGTGGCAGTACTGGTGGGATTTTTGTGATGCCAAAACATGCTGATGGAAGCAGAAAAATTTAAGCAACCCTCCAGATGTTTTGTGCTGAGTAGACAAAACATCTGAATGCTCACATATTCTGTTGATTAGGATTGCCTCTGACAGTTTTGGGACTTGCCCAGGTTTTTGCCTTTTTACACCCTCTGGTGGAGATGTTAATGAGTGAAAATATGGGCAACAGAAAAAGCAAAGAGCATGGATGATGGAATAAATAGTCCCTGAAATATTAGAAATTGATTAATGAATGCTATCTTTTGAGCTTAAATTAAATCTGAATAGTTGTTGGTTAGTTGATTAAACTGATTTTTCATGTAGTCATTCATTCATCAAGTGTGTCTAGGTAGACTTCATCTCCAAGATGTTCCAACAGTATTTTAAAAATATAGTTATTAGTTATAATCATTTCAAAATGACTAGATATTATATAAATACACAAATACGTATATGATGTGTTATTTTCACATGTATATATATATATATATATTTATTTGTAATGTGGATTTTTTGCTCACTTTTACTTTTTGATATTAATTTCTCAAATATTAAAATGTTACAGAAGGTTAAATTGGTTTGAATATCAATACATATACAAGAGAATAGGTGCATGGCCCGCATTTAAAGGGATTCAAAACCTACACTATATGCAGCAGAGTTTCAAAAATGGACGTCATTTTGATTCCTATTTATCAACAGCCTTGATTCTGCTAACTTTGAAAGTCTCAGTGTGCTTACTGAGTAATCTGGAAATATGGCATTGTGTAAGGAGAAAGGAAACCTATAATAATAGTAATGGCGGCGGCAGCAAGAGCAGCAACAGTTGTAGTAGTAATAGCAGCAGTAGTAGCTATCTAAGTAATAGTAATTGTTATTGCTATTGCTGTTGTTTTAATAGTAGTAGTAGTAGTAGTAGTAGCAGCAGCAGCTGCTGCTGCAGCAACTAGTGCTTATTTAGTGTTTTAAGTCATAGGATCATAGTTTTAAAGCAAGAAAGGTCTGTACAGTTCATAAGACTAACTCCCTTATATTACAAATGAGAAAGTTTGCAAAATGCTTTAAATATATTACTTGATCTTCACTCAGCTCTATGAGGCATAATTATCCCCATTTTACAAATGAGAAACTGAGACAGGCACATGAAATATCTTATATACCTAGTTATTGTTTGAGGTAGAATTCAAATTCTCAGCTTTCTGACTCCAAACCCATTGTTCTATCTACTTCTGCTAACATTCTTCTTGATATGCCTGAGTTTAATTGAAATTAATTTAGAAACAATGGAGTAAAGGATCCAAAACATTTAGCAACTAAGAAATAACAAAAATACTATATTGCACCATAGTGATCCCTTGATTTATACATAATGTTTTTCCAAAAAGAAGTTACTGAGCTTAAGAATCTTTCACAACTCTACTTTTTGTATCTTCTCAACAACAAATACATTTTTAAATCACTATAAGGGAGTTGTGCTGCTATTGGTAAAAGCAATCAAAGCATATACATAGGGCATCATGGTTTTGCAGTCAGTCTGCTGGATTTTTAAATCAGAGAACTTGGTTCAAATCTAAGCTTTGCCACCACTTTTGTAACCTTGGGCAACATCTTAATGATTTGTGTTGATTCAGTTGCCATAATTGTAAAATGAAGAGATTAGTAGTGGGGAGCAGGGCAGAAGAGAAGTTGGATCAGGTGACCTTGTTTGTTTTTATTTTTCATATATATATGAAAAAGTAAGCTATTAATTTGATCATAGTCTGTTGCTTCAGAAGCTATTCTGTGCTAACTCCATTAAAATGTAATCATTTTTTAAAATGTACACTGTTATAGAAATATTTGTTTTATTCCATAAATTTTATATATGTATATACATACATGTACATATGAGTTTGTATGTACACATGTTACAGACACTTCTGTAATGCCACAGAATAACCTGGATAAAAAAAAATTGAAAACCTGCAAATCTATTCTAGGAATACCCTAGAATATAAGACAGAATCTATGGTCAGCACACTGACAGATAAAGCAGTAGTGCAAGTTAAGTAAGAAGAGTAAGGCATGGAATCAATAAAAAGTGAATTTAATTCAGTAACCAAACTTCAGACCAAACCTATGAATAGTTTCTTAGATACAGTGCACTGAGAGAACCTACTTTCATTCTCTATAAAGCCCTTATTGGCTATTTTCACCTCTGTATCAGCAAATTCCTAGGATAGTACCTTGCACTGCTTATCAAATGCTTGTTAAGTTGAATGGAATTGAATGAAATTGAATTGGCAGTTCTCACTCCCACCCTTCCTGCCCTTCCCAGGGCAACTACAAGGTCTCCCATGAATACTTTAAAGACTGACATAGAAGTCTTTCTGGGTTGGCCCAGTATAGGCCTGCCTGCAGGATGGACCTGGGTGACCTCTCAAAATCCTCTTTAGTACTAAAATTCCAGAATAGTTTGAATTCACTCCAGAACATTAAAGTCACTAGGAATATATAAAGGAAGATAATTTTTGATTTAAGATTAATACAAATGAAAGCCAGGATTTGATGAACTCTACCTAAAAAAGGGGTTTTTACAGTGAAACTCTGTTAAAGCTAACTGTGACCTATCAAGAACTGTACTCTAGTCATGAGCTTGTCAGCTTTGTTGGTACTGTTGGCACTAAAAGAGTAGAACTTAGCATAAGATATCATTTTCTTTCCCCTAATAGAATTAAAATAGAAAAAATGAGAGAGAGAATTTATCTCTCTCCCTGCATATTTATTTCTCCACACATGACTGTCTCTAAAAGAGCAGCTTCAGAACTTCTCAACTTATCCAATGCAATATCTTTCATGTTATGAGAGCACACTCATAATTCAAACTCTAGAACTGTGGTTTGTGATATAATACTATTAGTGAGAGTGTGAATTTTATCATAAGAAAGATTACTCTTTGTTTAAAAAAATAGTCCTAAGCAAAATTATGAGGTTAGTAAAGTACACTTATGTGTACCAGTCCTTATGTGTCCTACATTCAGCATATACAGTAGTGCTAGCATATATATATATATATATATATATAATGTTTAATAAATATTGATTGATTGTGCATCTCTTTACTTTGTTTGTGATAGACCTTGTCTCTAAATAATCACCCCAGAAAGTACCTGGTGTTCTCATATATTCTTCTACCTAAATTTTGGGTTTTAATAAATAATCTTATATTAGTCATTTGTACTTTATTATGAATTTCTCTCTACCTTGTTGCCTCTTTCAAGAATCTTTGTATTTTACATCAATCACTTCTTAAGTCTCTGAAATCACTCTGGCTCATATTTAATTTTACAATATGGAGAATACAGCAGCAGCCTATAATGAGTATATGTTCTTTCCCTAAACACTAACATTATGAAAGAATTCTATATTAATGAATAGTAATAATACATTTGCCAGTTTCTTCTCAGAATTTTGCCTGATATAGGTGAACTACTTTATTACATACTTAATTAAAAGCATTCATAAGCTATATTTTTAAAATCTAAAAACACAAGAAAATGATATATTAGCTAAAGAGCAGAGTGCCAAAATATCAGATGTTTAAAAAACAATATATTGATTATTGTTAATTTGGAGGGAGTTACTGAACAAGATGAACCAAAGTAGAGCAACAAATACATATATATGTATATTATATATATATATATATATATATATATATATATATTATTAATGAGGAGCAAAAGGAAGAGGAGGAAGAGAAGAATTATCACAAAGACTTTAAATCTTTTTTTTGCACTCATGGTATTTTCCTATCCTATAAATATACAAAATAGATGAAAGTGTAATGAGAACACTAGAGTATCTGGAAACTATTCTCTAAAATATAACATAATAATTCAAGAAAATTCATATAAAATGAGTCATTCTTAAGAATAACAATTGAAGTCTATTATAGTTCTGCCTAGCCTTAAGTCCATTGTCATCTCTTCTAAATAGAACAGTTGGTCTTACAAACTGAAGAAGGAGATAAGTCAAAGCATCTTTTAAATCACTTCACATATATGGATAGCAAGTCAGGGGGCCATATGCAAAAACAAAATTAAACATCTCCATCATCTTGTGAAATATCTATTCAATGACTTCAAATCCCATTTGGATTCAATAAGCATAAAATTCAAAAGACAGAGGAATTTCTTACTAATGAAAGGTAGAGACTAAAAAACAATTAACTTGAATCCAAAGATCACAAAGAATGAAGGTGATATCTACAAATATTTTGGTATCATCCAGGAGAGATATAATAAGCATAAAGATATCAAGAAGACTAGAGTTGAATACATTTAGAGAATTACTAGTATCATAAAATCAAACCTGAATGGAAAGAATACATTTAAAACAATTAACACCTATGCAATACTAGTTTTAACACATATCTTAAGAGTTATAAAATATATCATAATATATTTTGAAAGTATCCTAACTCATAAAATATTATCAAAGTAAAGGATGCATAAACTAATGCAAATACAGAAATATTAATATTCCTATGCCAAAAAAGAGGGAAAAAGTCCAGATAGGTATTCTCAGAACATCTGAAAAATAAATCAGATTAATCTGATCAATTTTATAGAAATGTTTTTTTAATAAAAATACACAGGGAGAGAATCTCCATAGATGTGATCCAGAGCAGATGAATGAATGGAAGACTGAAGCCCTCAAAGCCATGAACAAATTTGGAAGCCAACCCTATTTTATACCTTGACCTCTAAAAATTAGAATTCTAGATATCTCTGGGAGTAAACTCTGTTTAAGACCATTCTTTCTTGGTGTAAACTGAGATGTTGTTTCCAGCTAGTCATTTACTCCTACATATTCTTTCACATTCTAATCTATAGAACTTTTCCAATTTCTGTTTGCTGTAGATTCGTTATTCATGAGGGTTTTATGTATAACCAACATTTGGTGGAAAAGGGGCTTAACTGGCAAAAGTATACTAAGGACGACCCTCCCACTTAAGGGTGATCAGGGAAGCAGCTTTACTGCTAAATGCCTAAAAAAATATAAAAAGATATATGAGGGAAAGTAAAAGATATAATTCTAGCTTCATAGCCCTCTTAAAGATAAAAGAGATCACCCAGATTTAGTCCTAAATTCTATAAAATTCCCTCCCATCCCCTACCCCAACCTAGATTGCCGGTGGTGCCCATATAGCTCTCCTTCCTCCTAGCTTTTTAAAGTAGGTAGATCATATCTCAGATGATAATTATCATCTGATACTATTAGACTGCATTCAAATATATAGATAGATAGATGAATATTGCAAATACATATCAATTCCTATCATTTTGTCCACTACTGAAGTTATTCTGAACATGCTCTAAGAGAGCTTACAAAAGATGATATATATTCTATTACTCTTAATCAATTACAAAAAAGGCAGTTATTTTCCCCCTCTGCAACAGTATTAATAAATATTAAACTTAATAATAATAGCACTATTTATTTATTACCTTCATTGGAAAAGATGGGGAGATATAACAACAATAATAATAATGACAATAGGTGACATTTAAAGAGAGCATTTAGGTATTCAGAGTGCTTTATTTATTTAGTCTAGAATTTACATTATGGAAAAAAATAGTATGTAATTCTTAATAGAGTGTTAGTTTCACAGTCAGGAAGTCTTGAGTCCAATTCCTATTTCTAATTCTTATAGGATATGCTTAATCCAACACTGACCCCAGACACATTGCCAGTCTCTATCAATGAAAATAATTTCCACAAGTTTCATACAACAAAGAAATCCCAGGCCTAAACCAAAAACAACAAAAAAAAAAAAAGTTGTAAAGCCAACTCATACTTGCTCCCTCAAAGTAATCCTGAGGTACAAGCATTATTATCAACATTTTATGTGATGAAACTGAAGCTCAAAAAGGTTAAGTGATTTGCCCATGGACATATAGCAGGTAAATAATAGAGAAGGAATTCTAAACTAACTTTTGTTTCCCAGTTCATCACACTCTCTACCACACTGCACTGTTTTCATGCCTATCAAAGTTAATATTATCAGTCAAGTTCCTGACCATTGAGAAATTGCCAAAAAAAAAAGGAAGGACAAAGCAAAAAAAAAAGCAAAAAAAAATTGAAGGTCAGAAGACTTATAAATTCATAAAAGATAAAATCCTGCTATTATTAGAGGAGGATTCTCATCCTAGGACAGGAAATCAAAAAAAATTCATAAATCATTGGGTATGGTAGGGATGGCTTAAGAGTCATCCAACTTAGAATCTGGCCAGAACATCAAGGTTAAAAGCTCTATTCCTTTATATATTTTTTCATTTTTGATTAAAATAGCTACATAAGAAATTGTAGTTCTCCCAAAGAGACACCTGAACAAAATTTAAATTTCTTCCAGTACCAGTCTCTCTCCCTTGATTGCCATATTCATTTGTTGTAATTGAGAGAGAATGCCTGTCTAGCTCTTCCCCATAACAAGTTTTTCAGTGACAAAAGAACCGGATTCATTTTTCCTTTCAAAGAAGAGACTAAATTTTTCAAGGCACCATGAATCTACCACAGTATACAATGTAGCAGGCAACTTGTAAATAATAGAAATCTCTTGAATTTATGTAGCACCAATCATTTGAACTCCAGGAACATGGATCGCAGATTATTCAATCTGCAGACATTCTTTGAATCAATAATTATTTCAATACTGTACAAGATCCACAATTTTATCAGTGTGACAATTTCCTCTTCTGGCACAGATGGATTCCACACAATTAGTTAGCAATAAATTATACATGCAGTGAGGTCTCTTTGAGCTCTAAAATTTTGTGATATTGTGAAACCTTAGTCTTAATAGGTTATAATGGCTAAAAAAATTCATTACCCAGTTGACAGTCTTCTAAATTTAGCCAAACTAGTCTCTAGATGAAAAACAGAAGATTCTCAATATTTCAAGTTTTTGTAGCATGGGAGAATTTGCCAGAATTTTTGCCCCATTGGTATAGACTTGGAGAACTCAAAATAATGATGAGGTATCTATCAGAGAGGGACACTAGTAGTTTTTTTATATAAATATTTTATTTGCTTTCCAATTACATACAATGATTGTTTCTAATCATTTTTTGTAAAGTTTTGAGTTTTACAAATTATACCTCTCTCTTCCCTCCCCCCACCCCAGCAGAAAGCAATCTGATATAAGCTTTACATTTGCATCCTTGATAAGTATAGAATGAAACTGAACATATAAGGGGCAGTTAGGTGACACAGTAGAACGAGTACCCACCCTGAAATCAGGAGGATCTGAGTTCAAATCTGACCTCAGATACTTAATAATTACCTAGTTGTGTGACCTTGGGCAAGTCACTTAACCCCATTGCCTTGCAAAAATTAAAAAAAAAAGAAATTGAATGTGTTGTGAGTGAAGAATCAGATCCAAAAGGAAGAAAGAAAACATTAGATACAGCTAAATTATATAATCCATAAGACAACTTTTAAAAATTAAAGATGATAAGCTTTGGTCTCCATTTAAACTCTACAATTCCTTCTCCAGATACAGATCTGTCACAGACCCCCTAAAATTATCCCTGACTATTGCACTGATGGGATAAGCAAGTACATCAAGGTTGATTATCACCCCATGTTGTTAGTGTGTACAATGTTCTTCTGATTCTGCTCATCTCACTCAGTATCAATTCATGAAAGTCTTTCCAGGATTTTCTGAAATCCTATCCCTCATGATTTCTTTATGTTTATTTGTTTGTTTTTTGTTTTTTGCAAGGCAATGGGATTAAATAACTTGCCCAAGGTCACACAGCTAGGCAAATATTAAGTGTCTGAGGTCAGATATGAATTCAGGTCCTCCTGATTCCAAGACTGATGCACCACCTAGCTACCCCCCATTATGATTTCTTATAGAACAATAGTATTCCATCACACACATGCATGCAGGCACACATACATACATATATATGTGTGTATATATACATACATATATATATATATATATATATATATATATATATATATATATATATATATAAAATCACAATTTGTTCAACCATTCCCCAATTGATGAGCATCCACCCAATCTCCAATTCTGATCCAACTTTTCTGGATCAGTTCACAGCTCCTCTATTGCATTAGTTTCAGATTTCCCATATTCCTTCCAACATTGATCAATATTCTTTCTGGTCATATTGGTCAATCTGAGAGGTGTAAAGTGGTACTTCAGAGATGCTTTAATTTGTTTCTCTTTAAACATATTGTTTAAACATATGATTTAGAATATTTTTTATATGACTATAATTAGTTTTAATTTCCTCATCTGAGAATTACTTTTGCATATCTTTTGACAATTTGTCAATTGGAGAATGACTTTTTTTTATAAATTTGATTCAGTTCTCTATTTTAGAAATGAGTACTTTATCAGAAGCTCTAATTGTAAAAAATTATTTCCCAATTTACTCTATTATTTTAGATCTTGGTTACAATGATTTCATTTGTACAAAAGCTTTTTAATTTAATGAAATAAAAATTAAACAGTTTGTTTTTTAATAATATTCTCTCTTCTTTGGTCATAAACTGCTCCCTTTTCCATAGATCTGACTGTAAACTATTCCTTGGTCTCCTAATTTGCTTATAATATTGTCTTTAATGTCTAAATCCTACACCTGTTTTGACCTTATGTTGGTATAGGGTATGAGGTGTTGGTCTAATCCTAGTTTCTGCCATACTATCTTCCAATTTTTCCAGCAGTTTTTATTGAAAAGTAAGTTCTTATCCCAGAAGTTGGACTCTTTGGGTTTATTGAATAGTAAATATGTAATCATTTCTTGCTGTCTCTTCTATATCTAATCTATTCCACTGATCTACCATCTATTTCTTAGTCTGTACTGGTTTTTGGTAACTGATGTTTATGATATAATTTTAGATCTGATATGGTTAGGCCACCTTCCTTTGCATTTTTTCATTAATTCCTTTGATATTCTTGACTTTTTGTTCCTTCATAAGAATTTAGTTACTATTTTTTCTAACTCACTAAAGTAAATTTTTGGAAGTTTGGTATGGCACTAAATAAGTAGTTTAATTTAGGTAGAATTGTCATTTTTTTATTATATTAGCTCAACTCTGAGCAGTTGATATTTGTCCAGTTATTTAGATCTGATTTTATTTGTATGAAATGTGTTTTGTAGTTGTTTTCATAGAATTTCTGAGTCTGCTTTGGCAGGTAGACTCCCAAGTATTTTATGTTGTCTGGTTATTTTAAATAGGATTTCTCTTTCTATCTCTTGCTGCTGAATCTTATTAGTAATATATATATATATATATATATATATATATATATATATATATATATATATAAATGCTGAGGATTTATGTGGGTTTATTTTATATCCTGTGACTTTGCTAAAGTTGTTAATTGTTTCCGGTAGTTTTAGATGGTTTTTTAGAGTTCTCTAGATATGCTATCATATCATTTACAAAGAGTGAAAGTTTTCTTTCTTCATTATCAATTCTTACTCCTTCAATTTCTTTTTCTCTTATTGCTAAAGCTAATGTTTCTAATACAATATTAAATAGTAATGGTAATAACAGGCATCCTTGTTTCACCCCAATCTTATTGGGAATGCTTCTAGCTTATCTTTATTGCATATAATGTTGTTGATGGTTTCAAAGAGATGCCACTTATTTTAAGGAACAATCCATTTACTCCTGTGCTCTTCATTGTTTTTAATAGGAATGGGTGCTATATTTTATCAAAAGCTTTTTTTGGTATCTATTGAGATAATCATATGTTAATTTTTTATTGATATATGATTATCACATGATATATGATTGTCAACAGTTTTCCTAACTTTGAACCAACCCTGAATTCCTGATATAAATCCTGCTTGGTCATAGTGTATTATCCTAGTAATAACTTGCTATAATCACTTTGCTAAGATTTTATTTAAAATTTTTGCATCCATATTCATTAGGGAAATTGGTCTATAATTTTCTTTCTCTGTTTTGACTCTTCCTAGTTTAGGTACCATATTGGTGTCTTCCATCTTCACTTATTTTTTCAATAGTTTATATAGAATTGGAACCAATTGTTCTTGAATGTTTGATAGAATTCATTTGTGAAGGGCAGTTAGATGGTGCTGTGGATAGAGAACTAGCCTGGGAGTCAGGAGGACCTGAGTTCAAATGTGACCTCAGACAACTTAATAATTGCCTCGCTGTGTGACCTTGGGCAAGTCACTTTAACCCTATTGCATTAAATAAATAAATAAATTCACTTGTCAATCCATCTGGCCCTGGAGATTTTTCCAAAGGGAGTAATTTCTAAAGGATGGTATGTGGAATTTCTTTTTTCTGAGATAGGGTTACATTTAATTTCTTCTTTTAGCCTGGGAAATTTATATTTTTATAAATATTCATCAATTTCACTTAGGCTATCATATTTATTGGCATACATTTGGGAAATTAGTTTCAAATTTCCTCCTCAATGATGGTTCATTTTTGATTTTAGTAATTTGTTTTTTTTTAATCAAATTGACCAAAGGTTCATCTATTTTATTGGGGTTTTTTCATAATATCAATTCTTAGTTTTATTTATTAGTTCAATTGGTTTCTTGTTTTTGGTTTTATTAATTTCACCTTTGATTTTTCAGAATTTCTAATTTAGCATTTAATTGGGGATTTTTAATTTGTTCTTTCTCTAACTTTTCTAGTTGCATGCTCAGTTCATTGATTTCCTCTTTATTCATGAAAGCATTTAGAGATATGATTTATCCCCTAATGTCTGCTTTGGCTGTATCCCATAAGTTTTGGCATGTTGTCATATCATTGCCATTGATTTAGATAAAATCATTAATTCTTACCATGATTTGTTGTTTGATCCACTCATTCTTTAAAATTAGGTTAGTTAGTTTCCAATTGGTTTTAGGTCTATGTCTCTATGGCCCTTTATTGCATGTGATTTTTATTGCATAATGGTCTTCTGAGAGAGAGGGAGATTGAGGTTGCAAGTAGAAGTTTGTATTTTATATCTTTCTGTAACTCATTCAGCTTCTACTCTAAGAATTTTGATGCTATACCACTTGGTATATACATATTTAGTAATAAAATTACTTCATTGTCTGTGGTACCTTTTAGAAGGATATAATTTCCTTCCTTATTTCTTTTAATAAGATCTATTTTTGCAGCTGCCTTGTCAGAGATAAGGTTTGCTATCCCTGCCTTTTTCACTTTAACTGAAGCATAACCTTTTTACCATTACTCTGTATGAATCTTTCTGCTTCAAATGCATTTTTTGTAAGCAGCATATTGTGGGATTTGGGTTTTTAGTCCATTTCAATTTTATGGGAGAGTTCATCCTATACACATTCAAAGTTATAATTACCCTTTATTTCCCTCCATACTATCTTCCATCCATTTGTATTTTACCCTTTTTTCACCTTATTCCTACTACCTTATATTTTGCTTCTGAATACCACCTCCTTTGGTATGTTTACCCCTTTCTATCTAACCCCTTCCCTTTTCTTTCCCTTTTCCCTTTACCCCTTCCTCTTTCCATTCCTTCTGTCAGCCCTTCTTCCTCCCCCCTTTCCATTATTGAAAGATAAGATAAATTTATATAAACTCAGCTGTGTGTGTGTTAATCCCTTTGGACCAAATCTGGTTACAGTAAGATCCATGTGGTTCTCACCTTCTCCCTACTTCCCCTCTATTGCACTAGGTCCTTTGTACCTCTTCATGTGATGTAATCTAGCCCATTTAATCTCTTCTGCCTGTATTTTTACTATCCCTCCTTTTTTAATGAGATATTTTTAAATCATTCCATCAAAGTCATGGGTATGTCATAAATGTCCATTCTTTCTTCCTAAGTATATTCCTTCTAACAGTGTTATTATGAGAATTATGAGAATCTTCTTCTGGATGGGGATGTAACCAGTTTAATCTTATAGGATAACAGTTTTTTTTTCTTTTCCCACTTATCTTTCATAGATCTCTTGAGTTCCCTGTTTGAAGACTAAATTTTCTGTTTATCTCTGGTCTTTTCATCAGGAAAAATTGAAAGTTTCCTATTTCATTAAATGTCTGTTTTTTCCCTTTGAAAAAGAAAGTTCAGTTTTGATGGACAGTGAATTCTTGGTTGTAATCCAAGCTCCCTTGCTGTCCAGAATATTATATTCCAGGTCCTTTGATCCCTTAATGGTGTGGAGTAAGGTCCTGTGTAATCCCAAATGTGGCTCCTTGGCATTTTAATTGTTTTTTTTTCTGGTTGCTTGCAAGATTTTCTCCTTGATCTGATAGTTCTTAAGTTTGACCACAATATTCCTTGATGCTTTCATTTTGGGATTCCTTCCAGGAGGGAATGGCTGTATTCTTTAAATGACTATTTTGTCCTCTAGTTCCAGGATATTAGGACAGGGCAGTTCTCCTTCAGTATACCCTGAAGCATGAAGTCCAGACTTTTTTTTCAAAGTTTTTAAATTGTCCTATATTCTTAAATTGTCTCTCCTGGATCTATCTTCCAGGTCAGTTGTTTTGCCAATGAGGTATTTTAAATTTTATGGGGGGGTTTTCATCTTTTTTTTATTTTAACAGAATCTCAATGTCTCCACAGATTCTAATTTTTTTTTGGAAAAGAGTTTTCTTCATTTACCTTTAGCATCTACTTTTCCAAATTCCAGTGGTTAATTCTATTTTTGAAGGAGTTATCTTTTTTCCATTTACCCAATTATGTTTTTGAATTATTTTCTTTTTGCACTTGTCCAATTATATTTTCAAAGAATTTGCTTTCTTGATGTAAGATGTTAATTTTCTCTTGCAAAATGTTAATTTTCTCTTGCATTTCTTTTCCCAACTTTTCTATTTGATTTTTAAACCCCTTTCTCATTTCTTCTAAGAAATCTTTCCAGGCTGGAGATTAATTCATATTCTCTGAAGCTCCATTCCTTTCTCAGATAGTATCCTTCCCTCCAAGATAACATTCAATGGACCCCACTTTGCTGGCCTTTCTTCATTTGGGGCCCTTTCCCTAGGGTCTTGTGTTGGGGGAGGAGATGGTTTGCAGACCTTTGATATTGAGATTCCCAGAAGCCTTGCTCATTGGGGTTAGGAATTCCAGGGGATTACTTAGTGGGGCCCCCAGTAAGGGATACCAGAGGCTTTCTCTGGATTGTATGTGTTGTTGTGGCCAGTGGTCTACTCCCTATGCCCGGAGCAGGATCTGGGCTGTCCTTGAACAATCTGGACTGGGCCTGACCCTCAGGATAGAAAGGTCAAAGGCTCTCTTGGGGTAATCAGCTCAATCAGCAATCAGTGCTGGGGGAGATGTGCTACCCACAACAAAACTTTGGGACAATGTGCAAATACCTGGGGTTATTTCTATGTTTGTTCTGGAAAAAGGCAGGCCCTCCCACAGGAACAAGGTGGGTTGAGGGTGGGCTCAGTTGGAAACACAGGGACTCCTCCATTGAAAACACTGAGGCAGGGGTAGGGGCCGCTAGGTGGCACAGTGGATAGAGCACCAGTCCTGGAGTCAGGAGGACTGGAGTTCAAATGCAGTCTCACTCATTTAATAATTACCTAGCTGTGTGACCTTGGACAAGTCACTTAACCCCATTGCCTTGCAAAACAAAAGAGAAAAAAAGAAAAAAGAAAACAATGGGGGCTCAAGGCTGGGGTCTTCCAGACCAAGTCCTGGATCCCATCTGCCCATAATGTATGTGGTAAATGCTTCTGCCAAGGTTCTCCTGTTATTCCCCAGCCTCACCTCAATGGGTCTCTGTTCTCTGCCCGGTCATGCCCTCACTCCCCTGTGACAGATCTTGTTGGGAGATATTCTTCTGTGGGTTCTGTAGGTCCAAAATCCATTAAGAGACTTGATTCATGTTAGTTCTGAGGGGAAAGCCAGGAGAGCTTAAAACAGTTCTGGGTTTCTCTCCTCCATCTTGGCCAGAAGTCAATGATGTTAGTAATTTGATTGGAAAAGCCATTCTATTTTCCATTGACTCTGGATGCTCAGTAGCTGCTTATAAGTATGTTAAAATATATTGAAATATAAAAAAGAATGCTCTTATAGTGAACAACCTTTCTCTGTGAACTTTGGAACCAAAATTAAGTATTAAAATATTTCTATGTGCTAGATTCCCTTCTCTATCTACCATAGTTTTAGTAGTAGTTGCCTACAAGGTATCTTAGAACATTAATTGGAAGTTAGAGGAAGGGAGAATGTTGTTGTTGTTGTAATACTATGTCTTTGATTATGAAGTTGTACTAGCCTATGATGCTATGATCCCCTTCCTGTTTTTTTTTTTGTCCATGTCAGTATTGATGAATCGTGTGTATTTTGAAGCCTTGCTCCTCAGTTAAGTCCAAGAACAGTTTGCCTTATTGGTATATACCTGTTCAATCAGGTTGTCTCCCCCAGAGTCAGTCACAGAATTTTTTTTAACACCATTAAAAGGAATTAAAAGAGAATTAATTAGTAGAAGCTGTTGGTCTAAATTCATCTGTGGGGAGGAGGAAGAAACCCTAGAAGATATGATTGCTTTGGGAGGGGCTGCAATAATAGCTTGACTAAAGATTCACAGTGCCTTAGGCCCTTAATAATTTTTGTTGTTTTATTTAATTCAATTTTTGTTCAATAAATACCTTGTTGAATTAAATTAAGCTGGAGGCAAAAGAGGGTCTGTATATTTAAAAGGAGAGCGGGATCTTTACCTTCTTTCTCTCTGAAAGGTAAAGACTAGACTCTTATGTTAGACTGTGCCAGGAATTATTCACAAATTTAAAGGTGGGCCTGGTCCCAGTTTCCAAGGTTATTAGCAACAGTAACAAAATCCCCTATGTCCTCAGTTGAACATCTGGAGTACCCACAGTGATAATCCCTGAGGCACAGTCTCAAAAACACTGACCCTTCCTCCATCTCCTGACATATGGTTCAGCTTCAGGCCCTATTTTATGCTCCAAGTTGAGAACCCACACTATGGTTGGGATTTGACATCCCCTCCAATATGAAGGCATGAGCCCACCCAGAATTGTGCAGAGTGTACCTAAAGGAGGAGAAGTTCTTTGTTTTGACAAAGTACACTGACCTTCCTCTAGCAGATGGCTGCCTTTGCTTGCTCTTTGGAATTCTTGAATTCCTGTGACACCAGTCTGTGCAGAACATCTAGCCAAAAAGCACACTGCCTTGAAGGCAGTAGCCATCCTGAAACAACTGTCATACAAATTACTATATTCAGTCATAGAAGTTTTTTTAAACATCACTAAAATGAACCAAAAAGAGAAATAATTAAAAGACCAACAAAACTGACCCTATTAAGTGATAGGCATTTTTTTTTTGGTTTAACATTCTACCCACAGAAGAAAGGAATCCTGTTCTTGGGTTGCTCCCCAAGACCAAAGTACAAGCCAGATTGCTAGGTCTAAAAATTCATAAGAACTAACATTTGCAGTTTTTTCTATGCACTATCTAATTCTGTTTTTATAACACACTTGGGAATGGAGTACTGCTATTATTATTCTCATTTTACAGATGAGGAAACTAAGACTAGGAGAATTTAAATGATTTGCCCAGAGTTGTCAAGCTAAGAAGTGTCTGAGACAAAATTTTAGCTCAGATCCCCCTGACTCCAAGTCCACAATTCAATCTCGGTGGCTTATTAGTTTAGACTATTATTAGAGATCCTTGACCAGGGCTTCTCAACAAGGAACTCTATGACCCTAATAAATATACTTCACTCCCACTACAACCCTGACTAATGTGATGGTATTCCCTGCCTTCTGGCTCATATTTTAGCAAAGTGAAACTAAAAGATTTGAGACCTTGGATAAATGGAGCTGAATATATTTCTTGAGGTATTTTGGCCAGATTTCTTAATTGTCAGATGATTTAACAGAGTTTTAAGGATAGAGGTTTGAATGGAAAGGGGGTAGACAAAGTATCTAGGGCATGAGATACCAAAGAATAGAGAAGTCCCTGAAAAAGATGTGGGATGGGATACAGGAAGTTGGTGGAAAACATCTGTTCTGCCTCCAACACAACTAAGATAAATACATGGCAATTTATTGATCAGAGATCATTGATAACATTCCTATTAGACTTGCCTCATGCTCTATATGGAGCACACATATGGCTGTTAGGTACAAGAATCCTTTAATTCCAGTCATAGCACTACAAGCCCAGCTGCCTCTTCTTGGTGGAGTCCCAATCCCAGCTGACCCATGTTGATAGGAGCTAATCTCAGCTACTCCGCCTTAGTAATAGTCCAGCACCAATTGCCCCCCCCCCCCCCAACACAATACAGAATTTACAGCTTTAGAAGAAGGAATCTTCTTGGTCAAACATCCAAATCAGTGTAGGAAAGAGATTAGTGTTAGGTCCAATGTGGATGAAAGTGTGGAATAAACATAAATAAATGCTTCCAACATCTGCTGTACTTCTCTTTGACAATTTTTTTTTTGTGGTAGGAATGAAGGATCAAAATGAAGAAATTACTAATTATTCTTGAGTCTGAGCAACAGGCTTCAAATCATGGACTTTTCATACTGAATGATCCTATTTCTTTCACCATATTTAGTTTATTGTTTTTTGCTCTGTTTTGTTTTTTAATCATTCTATTTCTGCAAAGGAAATTTGAGCTGTACTACAAGAGAAAATTTTTGGCAGGAGCATTTACATGACCCTAGATTTTGATTTGTCCCCCTGATAAGTGTAATTACTAAGAGTTTTACTACAATTCTAACTATAGTAGTCTAATTAATTTTAATTAATTTTATTATATATATTTTTAGGGTTTTCAGAAATTTTATCATAAATCCCCTATGTCCTGAGTTGTACATCTGGAGTACCACAATGATAATACCTGAGGCACAGACTCAAAAACAGTCATAACTTTCATTTCATAGATTATGATAGACTTCATAAATTCTAATAAAATCTGAAAGAATGTGCCTTTAAAAATAAGCATCGGAAAATGAGCTGTTCTATAAATTTAAAAAGACATCTAAGATATTTTCCCTACCTTCATGCTTTTGGAAGATGATGTGTAAGACAGAAATCCAGAAAAAATGTAGAAAAATATGAATAAAGTGATAAAATTAACAGAACCAAGATCAGAATGAAGCCAATCATTTCAATAAAGTAAATGTAAACAAAACAAAAAGGTAATTAAACTCAAGGAAAACTGCAATAAATAATCTTACTTCCAGAGAACGGGGTATAAAGACCTATACCTCTTCTCAGAAAAGATCAGGAGAATTTTGAGAATATTATATACTCTGTCAGAATTAGTTGATTTATGTTCACTTTTATTTTGCCATTTTTCTTTGTTTTGATAGAAGTTTCAATGGACAGAGCATAATAAAAAAAACTATGATTTATTTTAAAAATAAAAACCAGTCCTTACACTCAAAAAACTACATTCTTTGATCCCATTTCAGGGATTCACAGCATACATGGATGCATTAAATAGCAATTCCAATTTGGCACTCAGGAGTCCCCATCTCCTTTCATGATATTTTTAAAGGAAACACATTTTAAGACTCCAAATTTATTATTAGCCACAGAAACTTTCAGTGCCCCTGTCTATAGTAGACATTCAAAGAACACAGGCATTAAATGGTAGGGAGAGGAGAAAGTATTTTGTGATGAAACTCTGTATTTTGAGAGTACTCTGTGGTGGAACTTCTTTGGGACAAAATAACACTACTAATAATAATTCACATGTGTAGCCCATGTATAAGTAATTTTCGTAATAACTCAGGCTTATATGATCCTTAAAAGCTCACAAAAGACCTTGTTCCCTTAATTCTTGTTGAGATAGATTAATAAGTATTATTTATCTCCATTTTACTGATGAGGAAACCAGGACTCCTATAGGCTTAAGTGACTTGTCAAGTATTATACAAGGCTCCACATCCAGTGTCCCTTTTACTTAACTGCTTTAAAAATCAGCTGGCTTATTACTGGGCCTAGAAAGAAAGCTTCCTATTTCCTAGACTATGGTTGCATGGTCTCTCTAATTTGCTTTGTCAGGGGTTTTATGTGGTGACATTTATTGTGTTATTTCCTGCTAGTGGAAGCTGCTTATTAGCCTTTTATCCTATAGGTCTATACCTCTGAAGACTCCACAGAAGGAAGAGAGGTATTAAAATAGGATCCTATAATAAGCAAACATATTTTTTCATAATTGTTTTTCAGGTTACAATCATGATCCTTATTAATTATATCTACCATAACATTACCTGCATTTATGCATCTATGGACTCTTCTTCCTAAACAGTTAATAGAATATTTGGCAAGTTCTATTTCCCATTCCATCTTAAGCAATTCTTCTGGATGCTTTATCTTAGGTTGGGACAAATAACATTAAGACTTATCATTTAATTCTGGTGTGCTTTTATAGATATTATAAAAAAGTACTCCACAGCTTAAATGCAACACAATACTCTATTACAGCATTTTATTTCTAATTTGTTCATTCATAGTAGGTTATCTAGCTTTCCTTTTACTGTTTCCACTTCTATGAACAATGAATCAACAGAAAAACAATTACAAAAACAACACTAAAACATATGAATATAAAGAAAGTTGAATTATTGAGAACCAAAATCTCATTTCCTTTCCCCTCTGTCTAACCCAAGCCTATTCACATCATTCCTTTGCTAAATAAGCATGCCTTCAGCAGCCTCTTCCAAAGATGTAAATAGAAATGAATAATTCAGAATTTTAGTCTCATTTACTCTGTCAAGAGTCCCATTTTGTTTTCCATCAGTCCCTAGTTAAATAATGGGTTAGATTTGTTTTGTTTTCTCCCAGCCTCTTCCTTGAATCTCTCCAAGATATATTCTACTGCCTAGTGTGTGACCTCTAAAGAATTTTGTGTCTCAAATTAGTAGTCCTATTCTAACTACTAATCTATACAAACTTTTTAGTGGTTACTTAACTATGTTGTGGTAGAGTTGTTTTCCCCAGATAAAGTTTTCCAGGACACAAACAAAAAGAATCTGCTATATAATACATGACCTCTCATAGGAAGTTTCCAGCTATCACAGAAAATTCAAGGGTCTTCTTCCATCAAGACCTTTCAAGGAGCTTTGTCAACAGAGTTTTGTCTGTGACAGCAACTGATTATTAGTTAGAGACAGAAATGAGGTATGGTTAGGAAAGAACCTCAGAGTTAGATTTATATCCAAATCTAATCTTCCTATGTGACCCTAAACAAGTCACTTACTTTCATTGGTTTCAATTTCTTCATCTAATGACATTCCCTAAGGTTCTTTTGAGCCCTAAACCCTATCTTATGATTTGTTTCTATCACTGCATCTGTTACCTAGTCTCACTTTCTTCTTGGAACATGGAAAAGTAGTTTTGGTCATGAGAAAAAGTATCACTATTCTACTACAATAAGTCACCTAGTACCTATCTAGACTTTCCTTCAGCACATAATTTTCTGTGATAAGTCATCTCACTGTGTGTATCATCCAATGTTTTCAAATGAATTTCATAATTGCAAGTCACATTTTAACTCTGATTCATTATTATTTTATGTATTTTTCTCCATGCTGAATTTAACTTTTCCTATACCTCCATTTTCTCCTTCCCATATCTCATTTAAATTTTGAAATTGATTTCAGCTACAAAACATTTCTCAGTCATTCAATTCTACAAATACATGAAGACCTAAAAGGGATCTAATATTTGCTAATACATGATAGAGAATAGAAAAAAAGTCTGTTATCACCACTTTTTCCAGCAGATCTTGATATGTCTTCCTGTTTACTTGCATTTATATTCCCAGTTCTTGGCACATAATTGGCTCTTAAATGGTTTCTATCTGTCACTGTCTATCTCTGGAGAAGATATTGCAGGGGGTGGGGTGGGAGCAGGATGAACTAAGTCATAATGTCATAACAACAAAGTTACCAGCTTGAGTATATATGGGAAAATAACAGAATAAAAATGTTTACCTACCAACACCCCAGTTTCTGACATAATAGTAACCGCATGGCACTCCAGAATTCCAATGAATCAGTGATTTAATTGATTTATATTACAATTCATCCATGTCTTTTCATTCAATGAACTTCACCTTCAACTCTTTAGAGACTGATGCTCTGTGACCTATAGCTATTCAAATTCACCAGGACATTGATGTTAAAAAAAACAATACTATTGGGCTATGAGAAATTATAAGTATGAAAAACTCGTATCTAAAAACTGATACCATAAACTGATGCAGAATACAGAAAACTAACCTAAGAAAACAATATACACAATGACCATGATAGTAAAATTAAGTTCATATTAATATATAACCATTAGATGGCAATATATGACATATTGACAAATGGAGGAGGAATTTTCTTTTTCTTCCTTCATTTCCTCCTTTCTTTCCCCAATTGCTTCCAAAGCAGACTTCAAGTGCTTGATTCTCCCTTAAACCAGATCTCCACTCCACCCATTACTCTGGAGTAAAAGGGAGCCTATTGGTGACCTAGGAAAGAAAAGAGGAGAAAGAGTAAACTCTATGAGCTGAGAAAAGGCATCCTTTTTGCTAAGTTGAAAATGTCAACAACATCTGTTCACACATGATTCAAAAGCCTTAAGTGAATGGTCCCAAGTCACATGATTCATCACTCTACATTTATTAATAAATGTCAAATCCATCAAATGTTTTCATAATTAAACTCAGACCTTCTAAACCCAGGATGAAAACTTAGCTTTAGATCAAGGTTCACATCTCTGTCCTGTTTAATTTTGTAGATTTCAAACTATTCATTGATTTCCTCTATTGTTTCCTTTTATTTAAAATTAATAATAGATACAATCATAGAATGGGTATTTCCAGTTACTATTTCATATAAAGAACAGGAAACAGAAACTGTAAAAAGAAAAAGTCATATAGGAAATTTCCATTAACTGCAGGTATAAGGAAAGAAAAAGTATCATTCATTGTTCTTTGGCTAATCTCAAGGAACAATGATAATCATCAGCTTCAATCTTTTTCAGTCATATACCCCTTCTCGGGAGTTTGAATAGGCAGAATAGAAATCAGGATAAAGCTTTAGTCATATTAACACCCCTGTTTTAGACTCCATTCAAATGTTCATTGGAGTGTCTCTATCTTTCCACCATCAAACTACCATTTTCCATTGCACCAAACATAAGTTGAACATTGTGCTCAATCACTTTGGTCTAATGTCCTACCCAGTCCAGAAGCTGGAGATAGGGTAAGATTCAATCTGTCCACCAGAACTACTATTACAAGTTCATGCCTCCAGGTCCCAAACCTTTGCCTATATTCAGGAAAAATCAGTTTGAATAAATCTTACAAATGCAATGCCTAATCTTGATTTTGGACTGAAAATGAAATTCATTATTTTTTCTCAATATAAAGATGCTAGAGTATAAATGAGGAAAGCTGTATACACTGATGGATATTACTGAAAGGTTAGCTTTGTATTACTTAACTGTTTTTAATTATAAAGATGTGTTCTAAGCATGTGGAAGATGACAGGGGGTTTTACTAAGACATCAGTGAAATAACAAAATCAATTTTAAAGAAATTTTAAATTTTAAAGAAAAATGGAATGTGAACTATGGGGTCTATACCAATATGAATTATTATACATAATGCTTTCTTTGGTTTCTCTATCAGCTGTGTGACCCCAGACCTAAAAAAGCCTCCTGTCACAATTATCACAAATGGACCTGGATTTTGACCATAATTTGTCTATATAGGAATTGTTTATCCTTTTTGTGGAATTCATCTCTCTCATGAAAGGTTTACTCCAAATCCTAATTTTCTTTCATGCCTCTCTATCATCTTTTGTATTTCATGGTTCCCTGTTGGCTCAAACATTCCATGTCCCTTCTTTAACAAGAGACAAAGTCACTACCACTGTTTTGATGTCAGGTCCAACCTTGCAGAGTTTTAAGATCTCTTTGATTTGTGCATCATGGAACTATCCATTTTAACCTTAGCTCTCATCTTTTCTCATTTTGCTTGCTCAAAATGTGCTGATTATCCAAAGAAAACTTTCAGTTCAGAAGTTGACTAAACAATAGTTGGTGGATCTGTAATAAAGGGTAACAGGAAACAAATTACTCTGTTCCACAGAGTAATTCAATAATAAAAAAAAGAAGACATAGAAGCATTTTGCATGTTCAGTATTCTCCCCATATTCATTTCCTCCACCCCACAATTTGCCAGGACCAATTTGCCAGGGTGTGGTTTATGCCAAAAAAGTCTAGCTTTCAAAAATTTCTAAAACATTGAGAATATTTCTCTTCACAGTAGCCTAAGCGCTAATGATTCTAAAATAAATAGAACTGGACATATGCTTCTTAGTGTGAGCAATCAATGAACATAAATAAATCAATTCTTTTTTTTCCCCTAGGTAAAATCCATTATTGATCAACAATCTCCTTGCCATCTCTGTAATAAGAATTATTATATCATGTCAATCATCAAATTTTAATATTTTAATTTTATTTTTCTGAATGATATATAATAATGCTTGCTAGGACCTCTGGGTCATTATCAGCCACAGCCTTCTCTCTTCTCCTGTAGGCTAAGATTGTACACAGATAGATATTTCTATTCTTTTCTTTGTTCACACTCTCCTCTCCCCCGCCTCTCTGTCTCTCTCTCTCTCTCTCTCTCTCTCTCTCTCTCTCTCTCTAACTTTCTCTCTCTGCCTCTCTCTGTTTCTCTCTCTCTCTCTCTCTCTCTCTCTCTCTCTCTCTCTCTCTCTCTCTCTCTCTCAAATAAAAAGTTCCCTAAAACAATACCCCCCACAAAACTGTAAACAATATTGTCTATCCAATATTCATTCATGCTCTAAAGTCCTGGTAAAAGACAAATGAGAGGGAGAAGGTTACCATGGGAACATAGATGGACTGGAATACTTTAAGCTTGCCTGGGTCACAATTTTTTTCCAAATTACATTATGAGAGTAATTATTTCTTCTTGCTTGGGCATATCAATAGGCATTTATTAAGTACTTATATGTCAGGCATTATACTAAATTCAGGGGTTGCAAAGAAAGGAAACTTTTAATCTCCAAGGTTAAAGTCTAAAAAGTCAAAAAAGGGAAGAGGAAAAAACTATATACAAACAATATATATATATATATATATATATATATATATATGATAAATGGGAGACAATCAACAGAGGGAAAATTCTAATATTACAAAATTACCAAAAAAACTCTAATATTACAATATTACAAAAGTCAGGGAAAGGCATCTTGTCTTCAATCCAAATTCAATTCCTACATTAGCACTTAAGAAAAGACAACTTTGTATATAGGTCATAGTTTTTTGCCTTGCAATAAAAAAATTAAATCACTTTCTCCTTCATTTTCATTAATTCTCCATGGAGAACAATAAATGGTAAATGATTTAAGGAATCTACAATTTGAAATTATTCAGAAATCATCTCATGTAACCCATAACTTGGTAGGAATCCCATCTATAATATCCTTAAAAGTTAGTCATTCAGACTCTAGAGTATTTCTCAACACCTCCCATTTCTACTACGGACAGTTCTAAGTCAGAAGTTTATTTTAAAATCAAATAAAAGTCCATGTTCTGAAAATATTTCTCCTGATTCTGTACCCTGAGATCCAATGGAGTAAATAAAATTCCTCTTCTAGATTGAACATATCAAAATTTGAAGATTTTAACAGTTTTCTCTGCTCCAGAATGAAGATCTACATTTCTTTTTTTTTTTTTAGTTTTTTTTTTGCAAGGCAATGGGGTTAAGTGGCTTGCCCAAGGCCACACAGCTAGGTAATTATTAAGTGTCTGAGGTCAAATTTGAACTCAGGTACTCCTGACTCCAGTGCCAGTGCTCTATCCACGGTGCCACCTAGCCACCCACCCCTGATCTACATTTCTTTTGACCAATTCTTATGTATCAGAATTTAAAGTCTTCTCGCCATTCTGGTTATTCTTTGTTGACTGCACTCTAACTTTCCAATGTCTTTTCTGAGAAATAGCAAAAGAGAACTGAAAAGAAAAAAGTAGTCTAACTAAAAATATCTTATCCTTGCTTCAGGATTTTTTTCCTCTACTGAAGTTGCCTAAAATACCTAGAGATAGTAGCCAGTCTTGGACTCAGAAGCAAGTCTTACTCTCTGTTTGCTATATGCAGGTTGTATGATTTTGATTCTCAAAGACCAGTGATTTCGGAGAAGGTTCCTCATCTTCATGGGTAGCAAAAGTAATTTGCTGAGATCTTTCCAAACTGATAAAGTCATAGATTCTTTTTAAATCCCATAAGTTTTCTCAAATTTCTTGTCTACAGCATGACACTATTGACTCATGACAAACTTGTGTTACAGGAGTCAGGAAAATTTCAGGGTGAATTTTACCTCATATATTTATTATTAGCTCCATGACCTAAGTAAGTCAATCTCTCTTAACTTCAGTTTTCTCATCTGCAAAACAGGAATAATAATAATAGTACCTTGCTCCAAAGATTGTCATGAAGACCAAATACGTCTTGTGAACCTTGAAGTTTTTAATATTATAAATGTTAAGCATTATTATTATCAGTATTATTATTATTTCTAATGTCTAACCATGTCTTTATCTTATCCTTGTGCAGTGAATTTTTTGAACCATGTAGGACTTTACATTCTGTTTTCATAAAAGTTCAGTCCACCATTCTAGACTATTGAGATCTCTTTGAGTCCTGAGTCTGCTAAATATTTTAGTCATCTTTCTGATTTCTCATCATTCAGAATTTTAATATACATGCCAGACATGCTGTTCATCTGAGGAGTCGAATATAGAACAGACCAGATCTAGCCTGTACAGAATTCTAGGCTAACCTATTGAGAACTTCCTTCAATAATTACTTTTTAGATATGGTGATTCAATCATTCTGAATCTATCCACCTTGTGGAAACACACACACACACACACACACACACACACACACACACATATATATACATACATATATATATATATATATATATATCATGTGCATGACTTTGTTATGATCTCTCAGTCTAATAGTTCTGTCAAAAAATGAATGTAATCTATCTTGGGATGCTTTAATGAAGTCATATTGGTTTATAGTAATCACAAATAACTTTTTCTAAAAATGTTCAAATCATCCATTCAGCAATACATACTGTTTATGGGAGAAGCAAGTTCAAGTTCACTAACATTGTTTGAAGAATCCAATGTCAATGAAATTCAAAGTATAAACCCAACCCAATGCCATATTTCCTTTTCATGATTTCCCTAAGATCATTGATGGTGGATTCACAGTCAAAAGTAGTAGTTCTTTCACTTTTCTAGAAGAGAGTTCATCCCAGTCTAGTAACTTGAATTTACAGTTCTGATCTCTATTTTATCTCTTCACTTACATTTCAATTCATTATTAACCATTATTCTTCCCAATCAATCAAGAAAACATATTAAGTACTTACTATGTGCCAAACACAATACTAAGCAATGAAAATACATATGTAAAAATTAAACAGTCTCTGCCCTCAAAAAATCATATTTTAGGAGGAAAGATATATTTCATTCCTATTTCATCTGTAGAAATAGGCAAAGTAAGATACAAGGCAATGAGGGGGAAGAATTTCATATGGAAGGCTGCACTTGAGCCCAGGTTTCAAAAAAAAGCAAGATATTCTAAGAAGGAACAATCAAGAGGCATTACATTCAAAGATCATCCCAAAGTCAGGTATGGAAGAGAGTGAACAAGCAAAAAAAGGAATTAAATAATTTAGATCTCTCACTATCATTTATTATAATCATTCCATCTAGCCCCATTCAGTGGTCTTATATTTTACTTAATCTTTTTTCTATACCTAATTAACATGAAATAAAAATAAAATATTCTTTTTTAAAGGTCTTGAAATTTATTGTCAATTGTAGTTCATTTTTAGCTCTCATTTTCCTGACTGACAATATTCTTACAGGACTGCATCATTCCTTTGTAACTTTTCCAAATTACTTTCCCTCATTTCCATTTTTGTAAAAATCTGGATGTATCACTTTTTAACTTTATTGCTATTATTCATTCATTTATTGATTTCTTTAGATAGTCTCTCTCTCCCTTTTTTTCCTCTTTAAAGCATTTTGTGTTCATGTAATCAGAATTTAATTCTAGAGAAAAAAACCATAACTCTTCTGGCCTTCCCTGTAGAATTTTAGGCCATATAATCTTACCTTTCATTCCTCTGAATTCCTTGAAATTCACTTTTCCAAGATCTTAAATAGGTATCCCTCTGACTCTGACTGGCTTTCCCTATTCTTATCTATCACAAGTGATTGTGGTGGCTTCCTTATAAGGTTTGTATTAGTTCTACTTTGACCAACAATTCCTCCTTATTGGTCAGAGTCAGGATCCTTACTATGTTGAGAATGGTAATTGATTTCATTGATTCTTCCATATATTGAAAAATTAAATTATTATTATACCAAGACTTGATTTGCCAATCTTCTTTTAATACAGAATGTAACAAGATTTCAAAGTGTCATCTTTAGGGCTAATTGATTTATAGAATACTATTACCATAATTCTTTAGTAGTTATGGAAAAGGCATTTTCAACTGAACAAAAGGACTGAAAAAGTATTTCGAAGTCCTTTTCAATTTCATTCTCCTAGATTAACAATGGGAGTTTCTAATATTGCTCAAGATATTATTCCTCCCTTACCATGCTCTTTCCTATTTTTCTTATGAAAAGAGAAGTAACCTTGATGAATGAGCTGGGTAATTTAAGTATAGATATGCATACAAATTCTTGTTTGGCTAGGCTAGATGATTTCCTGAGAGCCCTTCCTTCTTAATATTTGTTAACTCAGTCATCTAATATGGTTTTAAATCAGATATTATGGACGGATATATCACTGTGACTTTTGGGATTTTTGAGAAAGAACTATAGGAACAGACATCTAGAATGGTAATTCTTGATCTTGATTCAATAACATCAGAGAGGTATCTCTAATTATCTCCAGGAATGGTAAAATATTCTCCAAAATAAAAGAAAAATCCCCAAACAAAATAAAATGAATTCTTATAATACAGAAATTTCCAGAAAGTCTTAAGAGGATGCTTCCTCATGATGAAGATGATTGTAGTCTTAAAGATAACACCATTAGTTAGAGCACAAAGTCTAGAAGATCTTAACAATTCAGTAAGACAATAATGTCTTCAACATACTAAATGCTTTATTGGAGGAGTAACTTGCTTAAAATTGGGAAAAATACATCATTAAAAATTAAATGATTAGGGGTGGCTAGGTGGTGTAGTAGACAGAGCCCCAGCCCTGGAGTCAGGAGTATCTGAGTTCAAATCCAGCCTCAGACACTTAATAATTACTTGGTTGTGTGGCCTTGGGCAAGCCACTTAACCCTATTGCCTTGCAGAAAAAACTAAAAAAAAAAGAAAAAGAAAATTAGATGATTGTTTCAGGGGTGGGGACAAAATAAATCATGAAACTCTCTACAAGAGTGTAAAGAGAATGGAGTTTTGGGTTGATGGAGGGAGAATCACAATGAGGAAAGGAAGTTTTGTATTAATTTGAAAAACAAATATATTAGTTCAATAATTTTAGGGAAAAGATGAAGGGAAAGTAAAATAGAAGACTAGGAAGTTTTGTGAGATGAACCATGTGACACAATTTTCAAATGCCTGGGAATCATTGAAGAAGGTAAGGGTGAATTGGAAAAGTTACTCTAAAAATTACTTGGAGCTGCCACCCATTGTGGCACAAATCATGAGGAAAAGATAGCCAATCTCCCTATTCACTGTTTTTTTACAATGTTCCTTTATGTATCTGTTGACTATTATTAGTCTTGAACTGTAATTTAGCCTTATATAGAGTTTATTTTGGACTTCATTTCCAAATAACACAAACTTGAGAATAACTACTTCTGGTATGGGAAACACTACTGGTCTCCTACTTTTCATGGACCTCTCTTAATGGTTTTAAGATATGTTGGCACAGAGAATTGGATAGGGACCTAGCCTCCAATTCAGATTCAAATACCACCTCTAAAATATACAAGCTTATAATTCTGGTTAAATCATAATATCTCAGTACTGTAGGAAACTCTCTAAAACTCTTAGTTACAGAGAACATGACAATCTGCATTGGTAAATGGACTTTCTTCATCTGGAAAATCCCTATGCCTATAAAATTACAGGTCTAGTCCTTACCCCTACAACAAAACAGGATGCACAACATAATTTTGGCTTTAGTGGGTCTTTGTCTTGTTGCCTTTTAGATGCTATATACCTCTCAAGTCTCTTAAATTTTGGGAAGGTACATTATGAATGCCTTTGTCTTTCTTTTTATGAAGGGGGGGCAGCTCCACACCATAATAGGACTATTACTGAAGCCATCATATTAGTCTAGTCATCAATCATTCTCTGTTATACAAATGACTCATATTATCTCTAACATGTACATGTGCCTCTATTCTATACTAATACTTTTTATTCTGCAAGTCCATGGTTAGGATCAGATAAACAGACATTTTATCAGGGATTGAATATTTAGGGGAGAGATGCATTACAATACGATTACTTACTGTGTGCATATGTTTGTGCATATGTGTGTGTGCGTGTATATGTATTCCCCCACATGTGGGAAATAGTTTGGAAGGCTAGAAGAGTCTTTTGGATCACTGGAAAACAAAATTGTGAGTTCTTTCTCTGACTGAGCCCTTCATATTCTTAAAAAGATCCTAAAATAATGGGGTTGATACCCAATAAGAATCTCCTTTTATGGTATAACTTTCATTCACTCATACTCTTTACACCCTAACCCCTCTAATTTGTCTTATGAAATACAGGCCATAGCTTCACAATCTTCAGCACCATGGCCAGAGTATGTAGCAAAACAGATTATTAGGAAAGGAAGGATAAGAGAATGGGAATAAGGAATAAAATGGGAAGAAGGGGAGGTGAAAAGAAAGGGAAGAATCAGAACTTTTCATGTTCTCCATTATCATATATTAGTATTTTTATGTTGTTAAGAACATGATGTTGTTGTTCAAACATATCTGTCTTTGTAACTCCATATGGGATTTTCTTGGCAAAAGATACTGGAATGGTTTGCCATATTTTTCTCCAGTAGATTAAGACAAATAGAAACTAAGTGACTTGCCCAGGGTCACATAGCTAGTGTCTGGATTTGAACCCAGGTTTTCCTGACTCCAGAGCCAGCAATCTATCCACTGAGTACCCAAATTTCCTCTAAGAATATGATAATTAATTTTAAATAATTGTCAAGTACAATATCACCTAGTTTAATAGATGTTGAATTTAGGGACTTCTGACTCTACTTCATATTCTATGACTCCTGATACCTTTGTTAACCCATAATCACATATTTTTTTTCTCCTTATCATGATTATAAGTAACTAATAGATGTTGAGTTTTTATTTGCTTCTTGGAAAAATCTCACCCTTGGTCCTTTCCCTTTCTTTCCCTCAGAGTTTAAGAGTATTCCAGGAAATGACTAAAAAAACAATAGTTTTGCATGCAAAATTGACCTACATCTGCACTGGGCTTTCCACATATGGTTAAAAAAATCAAGTTTCCTTGGAGTTGTTGGCAATTCTTGATATATGAATCTAGAGGGTTCAGAGATTCCCATCACTACCACCTCTTGAAATTTTTTAAAAAGAAAGTAAATGACTGATGATCTTCTGAAAGCATACGGTTGTTTGGAATGGGAGGCTGCTGAAGTGAAGAGGGATAGGAAAGGCAGGGATTTGTTGGCATTGCAAAGGTCATATTAGTTAATAACTCCCCCTTTCTATACCCATGAATACATCAAAAGGAAAGGAAGAAGGAAAAGGAATCTACAGAAAGTTAAGATGCTTTGGGGCAAGCCAGCTGAAAATTCCCTCTTGGTTTCTTTAAATGATCTGAGTGTGGAGCATCTCTTATTGGGGAAAAAGGCTGAGAATAAGAGGGGGGAAAGCTGGTCAGAAACAATAAGCAAGTCAAGCATAACTAACCAGATTCTTTTTTTTTCCCATTGCTAGGGAGAAAGAAAAGATTCATGTTGTCTTCCCCACTTATATCATTCAACTGGGAACTTTTTACTTGCCCTTCCTAATATATCATTAGGAAGTATAGATCCTCAAAGACAAAAGGAACTTCTTTAAGTATACATTAGGCACTGATTCTTTCTGGATTTTCTGAACACAGGGCAGGATTTTTAATTTATGCCTTTGTTCATTTTGTTGTTGTTGTTGTTGTTGTTGTTCTAAGTGTGCCCCTTTGCAACAAGTCACATTGGAGCACTCAAATTTAATGAAAACATAGCTATTTTTGAAGAGCCACCAATGAGCTTTTAAATCATTCCTTCAAGTGAAGTTTATGATTTTCTGAAAAGATAATGAAAAGTAAAAATTCTTTCAATATTTCCTAAAACTCTCCTAGAAAAATCTATCCTATTTTATGTGCTCAAATTCTAATTTCATGACAACATTCTTTGAGAATTTGAAGGACTGTCACATGAGAAAATTATTAGCAGATTTATAATAAGCAATTTTTTTTCAACTGAAGCAAGTACTTAGAAGATTGGAGATAGTGAGTTGAGTGGATGTAGAGGAAACTTTCCAAGGAAGAGGCTTGACCTTTCTTGGGCTGAACTACTTGTAGGTTGTGGGGTGGGAGGAAGAAAGAAAACTGTCAAGAGGGAGAAAGAACATGCTGCCTGAAGACAATACTACTAGTACTCATTAACTTTTCCTCCCTGAGGCAAAGCCCTGGGCACTATACTTGGTTTCAGTTCTCAGAATTAAATTTGTTCTGTTTGGCTCCCAAAGGCAGAAATAGGAAGAATGACTAAAAGTTACAGGGGCAAACTTGGGCCTGATGTAATGAAAATCTAAATATTATTAGAACTATTCTACTGTGTAACAGGCAGCTAGATGACTAAATGGATGGAGTTCAGGGCCTGGAATCAGGAAGACCTGACATGAAATCCTGTCTCAGACATTTAGTAGCTATGTGCCCCGGGCAAGTAACATCCTCTGTTTGCCTTAATCCCCTGGAAAAGCAAAAGGCAAACCACTCCAGTATCTTTGCCAAGGAAACTCAAGGATAGTATTGGTGTGCTATGGTTTATAAGGTTATAGAGTCAGACATGACTAAATGTAAAAATGTGCAATAGGCTGCCTCAGAAATTATTGAGCTCCCCTCACTGGAAATCTTCAAGGAAAGATTGGATGATCATTTGTAGGATTTAGCTTATGGGGATTCTTTTTCTGAGATGGGTTGAACTACATGGTCATGGAGATCCCTTCTACATTCTGAAATTCAGTGAGATGAGATGAGAAATGCTTCCACATTTTCTAAAATTTTACATTTCTATCAGAGATAAAGGAAACTATTAGGTGATTGATCAGAAAGAAGTATATGATACAACAATTGTTAAGTTAATCCTAAGTGCACAGCTAGGAGTCAGAAGACCTAGAATACAGATCTATATTGAGTACTTTTAAGTTTAAGAGTTATGTGATCTTCGGCAGATCACCTTTTCCTTCTGAGATTCTGTTTTCATATCTGTGACACGAGAGAGTAGGACTGGGGGTGGAGCGAGGGTCTCAATAACTTTTGTACATATTCCTTTGACACTGTAGTAAAGCCTATGGACTTTGTCTCAGAATAGTATTTTTAAACATATAAAATAAAATGTTTGGAATTATAAAGGAAATCACTTTTATTGAAATGCAAATATCAAGATATGCACATACATAAAAAAACAGATATGTGTATCTAATAGGGCAGTTAAGTGATTCAGTGAACAGAGCATTGGACTTGGAATCTGGAAGACCTAGCTTCATTAATTCAAAATCAGTCTCAGACAATTACTAACTTTGTGACCCTAGGCAAATCACTTAACCCTGTTTGCCTCAGTTTTCTCATCTGTAAAATGAGTTAGAGAAGGAAATGGCAAAGCACTCCCAATATTGACTGCAAGAAAATCCCCAGATGGAGTCATGGACAGTCAGATATGCTAAGTAATAATAATAATAATACGTATGTGTGTACACACACACACATACACACACACACATTGTAGTACATAGAATAGTCAGTCTAGGTGATTGAAACAAACTGGAAGACAGACAGACAGATAGAGAGAGAGATGACATAGATATAGATAATACATGCATGGGTGGATGGAGGAAAGAAAAAGAAAGGAAAGAAGAAGAAAGAGAGAGCATGAGGGAGAGAAAGAGAGAAGGGAGGGAGGGCAACTAGGTGGTGCATTGGATACAGCACTGGCCCTAGAGTACTCCTGAGTTCAAATCCAGCCTCAGACTTGCCTAGCTGTGTGACTTTAGGCAAGTCATTTAACCACATTGCCTTAATTTTTTTAAAAAAATAAGAAAAAGGGGCAGTTAGGTGGCACAGTGGATAGAGCACCAGCCCTAGAGTCAGGAGTACCTGAGTTCAAATCCAGCCTCAGACACTTAATAATTACCTAGCTGTGTGGCCTTGGGCAAGCCACTTAACTGCATTGCCTTGAAAAGTAAAAAACAAAAAGAAAAAAAGGAAGAAAAAGAAAGACCCCTGGATTAAAAAAAAAAGGATTAGAGAATCTTAGTGGTTCCTCCCAGCTTTAACATCACAAGTTCTGATTCTGCATTCCCACTACAATTCTCTTTTAGGAAGTGAAACTGACTTCTCATATTTTTCCAAGGTCTGCAGTGGCCTCTTGTGGACATGTCGCAAAATAACAGCTAAAGCAAATCAGAAGCATTAGGTCATTTCCGTACTTATGAATATGTAGAGAAAACATCTAGTTTTCAAGCACTGACAGATAGATAATTTAATGTAAATAATATTTCAGGGATGATAATGTGGTTTTATGATCAGATTAAAGCACCAAAAGGGAAGAGCATTAGCTCTGTTTTGGGTTCTACCTCTTCAACTATTTTTTTGCCCATTGTAAATCTCTATGCTCTGAAACTCAGTGCCTCAGTTTCCTTTGCTAATGCATGCCTCAGTTAATCCTATATCCTGAATATTTTTTCTATGATTTATATTTTTTGAAATGGGACCACTGTGTTGTAATAAAGTTACAAGTTGGCCCCTAAGAAAAACAATAGCCTCCTCCTGAGACATTAAAATCTCAGTTCATTTTTCAACCATTTTCCAGATCATTTTTGAAGGATATAGCCCCTGGGATCTAGACATTAGTCTTTTATGAATTTTCTTAAGAAATATATAGCACTGAATCCCACACATTTTGTATATAACTTATTTCTTACCAAAACTCTTGATCATAACGATGATGATATTTTTTCTTTGTTCTCAAACAGAACCATGACATCAGGGAGGTGATGTCATGACAAGCAAAATTTTCTCCTCCGGAGGCATCTGGATCCAGTGGCAAGATATAAATCTGTATGACTAGAGATGATGCTGGATGTGAGGCAATCAGGGTTAAGTGACTTGCCCAAGGTCACACAGCTGGTGAGTATCAAGTGTAGAACTCCCGTTCCCCCCTGACTCCAAGGCCAGTGTTCTATCCACTGCTCCACCTAGTTAAACAAAACCCTTAAAAGATAGAAGATAGATTACAATTTTGATTACATTAAATTAAAACTTGTTTGCACTTACAACAACAATGCAATTTAAATTAGAGGAGAAATGTTAGCTGGAGGAAAAGTATTTGCAGAAGTTTCTCTGATAAAGTCTCATATAGAAGATAAAAAAGGGAACTGATTCAAAATGTATGTGTATAATGTATATGTAAATATATTAGATCTATATATGCATATACACATATACATGTATGTGTGTATGTATACAATAGATCATCTACAGGCAAATGGTCAACAGATATGAACAGTCAGTTCTCTAAAAAAGATGTCAAGCTCTAAAAACAATATTTAAAAATTAAATATTTTACTAATAAAAATCACATTATTATGGGAGACATATCTCCTCTGAGTTCATGTGGTAGATAACTTCTACAAAATATATATTTATCACAACACAGAAATTATGAAAGCTAAAAACCTAGATTTTATTATTTTCCCCAAGCATAGGTTCAGACTTCAGAGAAAACCTGAACAACTTGGAGGATTCCCACAAGGTTTCTTATAGGAAAAATTACATCAGATTGACAGTCAAATGATTATTTTACATATTTCAATCTTATACTTTCCTCTTGGCTAGAAAAGTTAAGGAAAAGGCTTTACTTGAAGACCTCTCATCAGAGTAGATTAAAGATAAATCCACTACCTCCTAGAGAAGTTCAACCTACTTTTGAAGTATCCTATTTATTAGGAAATTCATCACAGTTAGGTAGCACAATTGATACAGCCTGGAGTCAGGAAAACCTGAGTTTAAATCCCCAAAGACACTTTCTAGCTGCGTTCTCCTGGGCAAGTCACTTGACTTCTATATGCCTCAATTTCCTCATTGATAAATTAAAGACTAGCTCCTATTTCCCAATGTTGTTGTGAAGATAATATTCGGTATTTGTAAAGCACCTTGCAATTTGCTAACAAAATCTCGTTGTGAATGTTATCATCATCATCATCATCATCATCATCAGCTGAAGAACCTTCAGATGAAGAACCCTTGCTCTCTAGCTTAACAATATCCTTTTTTGAAAGATTGGCCAGAAGTTAATAATTATAATGCATTTCTAAATTCATATAGCATCAGGGACAATGTAGAAGTCAACTGAGACTCAGAGAATGGGTGATATGATAAGCAAAGGAAGGAATCTCAGAGAAAACTGAAGTTCTGAGCTATTACCAGAAATATGGAAGACAGAAAGGAGGGGGCTAAAATCAGTCTAGTTTGAAACTTGTTGAATTTGAAGGCCAAGTAGAATATCTAGGTGGAAAACTTCATTGGACAGACAAATATGTATCTGTAGCCTTGAAAGTATACACTGAAGGTATAGGACCCTGAAACATGTATTGCTCCTTAAGTCTGAACTCTAACTAATATAGAAAAGCTGTATTAACAATTCTAGAATTAACACTGAATCTTTCAGACCTGAGGCACAGAACATTAGCCTCCAACTAACCTATCTGAGTGCTACCAAGTAACCTATCTGAGGGCTATTATTGGCAAGGAAGGTGGATCAACATTTCAGAATCAAACGGGATCAGTCGAAATGATAGCCTCTCATCAAGAATGAAGCTAGTGCACTTTTTTTAATGAACTGATTTTTTTAATTTATATTTTTAAGTTTTTGCAAGTTGCCCAAGGCCACACAGCTAGGTAATTATTAAGTGTTTGAGACTGGATTTGAACCCAGGTGCTCCTGACTCCAGGGCCGGTGCTTTATCCACTGCACCAAGCTAGTACACTTTTGCTAGGTTCTGAAGCAGCTAAGTCTTCAGCTGGCTACTCTGAAACATGGTTCCATTTACTCCTGTTCTTGATGCTCCTGGAATTAGAGAGAAGGTCAGCTACATCATTTAAATAGTATTTTGGATATGCACTAACCCTCTAAGATGAGTTTCTGTGATTTTGACTCCTTTTTCAGAACCTGAATCCTTGGCATATGAGAGAAAGATCTGGGGTTTTTTGGTTTGGTTTTGTTGAAACCCGTAAGAGATACAACTGCTTAACTATTTCTGCCAATAGTTTGACTCCAAAACATTAAGCTTCTCAGAGCAAACAATCACTGTTAGCTCCTGCACAGCCAAACAGCTATTGTTGATTTAAAAAATGATTAATCCTGTATTTGCAGAATTAAAGATGCTTAAATCAGGTCTGTCTTCACGGCTGTCAATGAGCCATGGAGACTCAGTTTTTATAACCAGATGCTCATTCATCTCTAATCTATTATCAGCTTTGAGATGAGGCAATTGGTTCCAGGAGCTGCCTAAGCCTACTGTTATTTTCCAGAAGGTACAAATGTGAGCCTATGGCTAAAATTCTATTGATATGTAAAGAGTTTTGTCACAAGATTAAAAGCTAGTCACTTCTAAGCTTCTTGTTGATGAAAGATGACACATATATGATTCATATTATTGAAGCTCTCTATTTAAAAGTACATTTTTAGCAAAGAGATCCATTTTGTTTTGCATCATGCAACAGAAATATGTCAACTGATTCTGTAAGGTGAATCCAAATTTCAGTATCCTAAGGGAGCTGAAGAGTTAAATCAACCTATAAAGCAATGTATAACTCCTCCCCTCCTTCTGTACTGAAACTTTTCTCCATTGATCATTTAGATATATCCAGATGTTTATTTATAGAGTTCGTTTAAAATGAATTTTGCTTGTATCAGATTGCTTAATCTGATCCTAAAATCTGTGTGTAATAGAGATATGGTATGGAATGGGAGAATGGAAGTGGTACAGAGTGGTACAGCTTTATAAAAGTTCATCCTTGCATATCTGCTCCCAAGGGGTGGAATGTTAGGAAGGGTCCATTTCATTTTTAGGGAGTAGGAAGGCATATGGTGGATTTAGGATTTCCCCCAAATTAAGAGGTTTACCAAGTGTCATATAACCAGTATGTGTCAGAAGTAGTCCTAGGGATTCAAGTCTTCCTGACTCCAGAGACCAGCATTCTCTTGGTGACATCAGACTGTCTCATGCTTCACTTCAAGATGCCTATTATTTACTATGTGCCTAAAATATGCATAGCATTATATTTAAATCCTTAGGGAATATAATAAGTGGGGGAGTCATCTAAATGATCTCTATGGTACTTTCTAGTTCTGAAATTCTTCCTTTCCTTCTTCCTTCTTTCCCGCTTTCTTCTTTCCTTCTTTCCTTCCTTCCATTCCATTTTTCCTTCTTTTGAAATTTGTGAAAATTTGTTGTACATGATTATATATTATGGGCTTGGTTTTTTCCTCACTCTCTCAAGGGGTAGGAGAGAGGAAGGGGAGAGAGAAAATTTGGAAAATAAAATACAATATATTTTTAAATGTTGGCTCTAGTATAGAACATCTCATACTATGTACCAAGATTAAGTCAAAATGGGTGCATGAGGGGCAACTAGGTGGCACAGAAGTTAGAGCACTGGCCCTGGAGTCTGGAGGACCTAAGTTCAAATCCAGCCTCAGATGTTTAATGATTGCCTAGCTATGTGACCTTGGCTAAATCACTTAACCCCACTGCCTTAAATAAATTTTAAAAATAGGTGCATGATTTAGATATAAAGGGTGACACTATAGGTAAATTAGAAGAGCAACGAATATAATCAGATCTATGGGCTAGAGAAGAATTCATGACCAAACAAGAGACAGAGCACAATGAAATGCTAAACTAATAATTTTGATTACATTAAATTAAAAAAAAACTTTTGTAGAAGCAAAACCACTGCAACCAAGATTTGAAGGAAAGCAGAAAACTGGGAAACAGTCTTTATAGCAAATATCTTTGATAAGGGTCTTATTTCTCAAATATATAGAGAACTATGAAAACAAGCTATTCCTCAATTGATAAAAGGTCAAAAGATATAAACAGACAGTTTTTAGATAAAGCAATCAAAGTTATCAATGGGCATATGAATAAATATCCTAAATCACTTTTGATTAGAGAAATTGAAACAACTCTGAAATATCACTTCACAATCATCAGATTGGCTATTATGACAAAAAAAAGGAAATGATAAATGTTGAAGAGGATGTGGGAAAACTAGGACACTAATATAGTATTGGTTGAGTTGTGAGCTGATCCAACCATTCTGGAGAGCAATTTGGAATTATGCCCAAAGGGCAACCAAACTGTGGAATCGCTTTGATCCAGCAATACCACTTTAGGTTTGTATCCAAAAAGATCAATTAAAAAAAGGGAAAAGGACCTACATTTTGCCAAGAGTTGTGATTTTTATTGACTACTATGATATATGTAATGTACTTAATCATAATAATAATAATTTAGTTTTTAGAGATTCTTTTCACAGGTAGGTTCTGAGTCTGGAAAAATGGTGAAAACAAGATAAACAAGGTAAATTTGTTTTAATCTTAGCAAGTCCTACATTCTTTTCCCTGTGTTGAATGAAGTATATCAGTATTAAACTTTCTGTACCCAAGCCCTATTCTGTATTTAAGCAATAATAATACACATACAACATCCAAGACTTTATAATCAAGTTTGTTATTCCCACAGGATTTGAAGATACCTGTGTTGGCTGACTTGGATGATCACAACTGATTTAATTGTTGTATGGTCCTGCATGATGGGCTTGTCCCGAGAATATCATTCAAGCCCCCAAAATATTTATGATCCACCTTTCCCCTTATGATCATGTGGGTTTTTTTTTTTTTAGTTTTTTGCAAGACAATGGGGGTTAAGTGGCTTGCCCAAGGCCACACAGCTAGGTAATTATTAAGTGTCTGAGGCTGAATTTGAACTCAGGTACTCCTTATTCCAGGGCCGGTACTCTTTCGACTGCAACACCTAGCTGTCCCCTGATCATGTTTATAATATGCAACTCCATAACAGCAAGGTAGAGCTCCAAGGAAGGAGTAATTCCATGATTTTCAAATTTGTTCCTTGAAAAGAAAGTAATTAATAAACTTCTACCTAATTACTGGCACTTTGTCTCTAACCTGCTCTGTCACACCCAAGTTAGAGATTGGCTCAGTAAAAATTCAACTAAAAATGTGCAAAAAATATTTATAGCAGCCCTTTTTCATGATGGCAAAATATTGGAAATTAAGGAGATGCCCATCAGTTGGGGGGTGGCTGATCAAGCTGTGACATATGAATGTAATGGAACAATAAGAAATGATGAATAAGTAGATTTCAGAAAAACCTGGGAAGACTTTTATAAACTGATACAGAGAAATGAGCAACACAATCATTCAAGACAAATACAATGGTCTTACAAAGGAAAAGACTATCAATATCCAGATATAGAACTGATGGACTGTGAAGACAGATCAAAGCATATTTTTCCTAATTACTTTATTCTTACTCATGCTTTTTTTCTCCTTTTGAACTGTTTCTTCTTCCACAACTGAGACTAATATGGAAATATATTTTAGAAAATAGCAATTATATAAACTATATCAAACTACCTACCATTTTCAGAAGAGGAGAGGGGAAGGAAGAAGAGAGGGAGATGAGGGTGGAATTCAAAATATTGTAAAAACAAATGCTAAAAATTTTCCAGATATGTAATTGGGAGGAAATAAAATACTATTAAAATAAAACAATGAGAATATTTTAAATAAATAAAATATAAAGGAAAACAGAAGAATGTTGGCTCTATTTGTTTTGACATAGAAATGAAAAAGACTGTATTTCCTTGACTTTTTTTTGAGAATTCTGAAATTGGATTAATAAATCATTAGGAGTGGGATTAACCACCCTATTGAAATAATTTAACTTCATTAAATACAAGGCAGCATTATAATTGGACAGAAAATTAAATTGTAGATGTTCTCTATTTCATAATTTCAGGAGGAACTTTCTCATACTTTCCTAGGTGGCATAGCAGATAAAATATTGAGCTTGGAATCAAGGAGACCTGAAATGAGATCTTGCCTTAGACACTTACTGTGATACCTTTGACAATAACTTCTCTTACCTTGAGTTTTCTCCTCTATTAAATGGGGTGGGGGGGGTGGGGGGAACGACTTGAATGTTATATAATAGAGTGATATTTATATAGCACCTATTATATGCAGGTACTATGCTAAATCCTTTATAAATATTGTCTCATTTGATCCTCAAAACAATTCTGGTGTTGTTGTGATTCACATTATTGCCAATTTACAGGTTCACACAGCTACTAAGTGTCTGAGGCTGGTGAAATCAGAGCTTCCTAACTCTAGGCTAGGTGCTGTATCCACCCCATTTCCAAGTAATGGCATATAAATGTTAGGGAATTCTAATGTGCTGTTAAAAATGACAGTGAGGAGAAGACACTGAGAATTAAGTGATAAATGGAAAGAATTTAAGGTACTTTTTCAAGGTCCTATAGCTTTTTAACACTTCATAATGGCCTAATAGGGGTCAGATAGGTGGTGCAAGAGGTTACCTAATTAGAAAGGAAATTTGGGAGCCTCCTCATATTGGAAAACAAAACAAAATAAAAACAACAAACAAACAAGCAAGCAAAAATGTTTCTTATTGAATCCCTGGAAGAAAATTTAACCCAGCACCAAACTGAGAGGATAATATTACATAGGGGTGAACAATTCCTTCATTGATCAGCAATGATATTTCATTTAAAAAAAAAACTACAAAATATAGCATTTTGACATTAAATTTTTCAAAGGACTCTGAAAATCCTACCTATGTGTTTTTTCATGTTTTATAATTGGCCTTAAACGTTTAAAAGGAAAAATGTATACTTATTATCAGAATCTCATGTACAAAGAATGGAAGATCAACTATAAATTTATTATTTAGAGTCCTATTTATAGTTCTATTGTGAAGTTTTATCTAAAACTTCTTTGTGTATTTTGAGGGGCCTTGCACAACACACTCACATAGTAAATCTATTAGTCCTTCTGTCCTTCCTTCTCTTTCTTTCTTTTATTCTTTCTTTCTTTCTTTCGTTCTTTCTTTCTTTCTTCTTTCTTTCTTCCCTTCTTCCCTTCCCTCCCCTCCTTACCTCCCTTATTTTTTCCTTCCTTCCTTCCTTCCTTCCTTCCTTCCTTCCTTCCTAGAATGCTATTACCATTGATCTTCTGGTTTTATTTATTTCAGTAAGCATCAATTCATATAAGTCTTCACAAGTTTTCATTGAAATCTTTATTTTTTGTCATTAATATTCTATTACATTTTTGTCAATAATTTACTATAATTAGTTCAGTAATTTATAGACACACTCTTTCTCTGATACTATACAAAGTGCTGCTATATTTTTTGCCCTTATGAGTCTTTTCACTTTTTCTTTCAATCAACTAACTAAGCAACTCTTATATGCCAGTCATTATGCTAGGTAGATGACCACAGTAAAAAGAGCATGGGTCCTGAAATCAGGAGTTCAAATCCCACCTCAGACATTTACTAGCTATATAGTGCAAGCCACTTAATCCTGATTACCTAGCATCCAGGGTTATCTCCAGTCCTCCTCATTCAGGCAAATAATAAATTATGTCAGCTGAGGGGGAGAGAAGCAGCAAGGTTCATTGTTGACACATTTGCATACTCTGTGTTCATTGTTTCTAGTAAATATGGCAACTTACAAAGACAAGTTAAGGGAACTCCTTAATAGTAATTTTTGAAGAAAAATATATTTTATTAAGCATCTTAGACATAGGCTAATGTTTAATATTTAAACAATGTTTAAAAATATTATTATTCTAAATTTAAGTATTTCTAGCTTAAAAAATGAAATGGCCAAATTGACATTACTCTTACCACTTCATTTCTTGGACATCTCTCCAGTCAAATTAGATCAGTAATTATAGAAATCTTAAACTAGGAATAAAGTCAAGATAATAAAACTACAGTTTTGGGTTAACATACTACTTCATTGAATAGAACTAACTATGAGAAAAGAATTTGTAGTTTAACTTTCATACTATTTTTTTCCCTTTAGATGAGCAGCCACCTAATAGGCTAGAATTTGCAAAATCAGACTTGAGGGGGTGGAGCCAAAATGGCAGTGTAAAGACAGGAATTCCCAGAAACTCATTCCCCAAAAAACTCCAAAAGCATTAAATCATGACTCTAGCCAAAATTTAGAGGGACAAAACCCACAGAAAGACTGAGTGATACAATTTCCCAGCCCAAGATAACTTAGAAGTTCTGCAGGAAAGTCTGTTTCACTAGAATGAGGGTTGGAAAGAGCTGCAGTGCAGCCAGACCAGGTGCCTGGGTCTGTGGCAGAGAGGGCAGTTTCCAGATCTTTTGACCCAGGGATCAGTGGGGACAGCTGGAAGGGGTGGTGAGAGAACTCTGTCGCACCAGAATGGAATACCAGTCTCAGAACAATCCTGTGGTGAAAACTTGTTATTGAGAATTCGCTGAGCCACCCAGCACTTACAGAGCTTTCAGGTCACAGATGGCAAGGCGGTCAGGGGAGACTGAAGATGTCTCTCTGCTTTCCCTGGGACAGGACTCAGCTGTTTACCCACACTCAGAACCAGGTTACAGCTTGGACTCCCATACCACCATAGCTGAGCAGGGACCTTCCTCCCTGCTCCAGGGCAGAGGTGAGGGCCTGTGGTCATCTTCATTCCAGAGCACAGGCAAGAGAGTGGTCAGAACCTCTCATAAGACCTTGGAGGAATTAAGGTCCCTGTGGATTGTCCCCCAAACCTCCAAAAGCCTTGGAAGTATGGTAAATCAGTCATAGGCTGAGGAAATGAGCAAAAAACAGAAAAAGAAGAATCTAACCATAGAAAATTACTTTGGTCACATGGAAGATTCAGAAGATGACAAAGTTAAAGCTTCTGTATCTAAAGCCTCCAAGAGAAATAGAAAATGGCTCAGGCTAAAGATGAGCTCAAAAAAGACTTTGAAAAGCAATTAAGGAAGGTAGAAGAAAAGTTGGCAGAAATGAGAGTGATGCAGTTAAATCATGAAAACCAAGTAAGCAGCTTGGTGAAAAAAAACAAAAAATACTGAAGAAAATAAAATGTTAAAAAGCAATTTACGTCAAATGGAAAAAGCAACACAAAAGGCAAATGAAGAGAAGACTGCCTTAAAAAGCAGAACTGGTCAATTGGAAAAGGAGATTAAAATAAGTTCTCTGAAGAAAATAACTTCTTCAAATGCAGAAGGGAACTAAAGGAAACTGGTAACTGAGAGAAATCAGGAAGAAATAAAACTATGCCAAAAAAAATAAAAAATTAGGAGAAAATGTGAAATATCTCATTGGAAAAACAACTGACCTTGAAAACTATCCAGAAGAGATAATTTAAAAATTATTAGGCAACCTGAAAGTCAGGACCAGAAAAAGACTTCATTTGTGTGTTGTGAGGGGTCTGGCATATCACACTTATGTAGTAAATCTATAAGTCTTTCTGTCCTTCTTTTCTTCCTTCCTTCTTTCCTTCTTTCCTTCCTAGACTTCATTTTTTCAAGAAATAATACAGCAAAATTGCCCTGAGATCCTAGAAGGAGAGGACAAAATAGAAATTTGAGGGAATTTACCTCCTGAAAGAGATCCCAAAAGAAAAACTTCCAGGAATATTATAGTCAAATTCCAAGATTCCCAAGTCAAAGAGAAAATACTAAAAGTTGCCAGAAACAAACAATTCAATTACCGTGGCTCTATAGTCAGGATTACACAGGACCTGGCAGCATCTACATTAAGGATTTGTAGGGCTTAGAATATGATATTCTGGAAGGCCAAAGATCTTGGTTTACAAGCAAGAATCAACTGAACAGCAAAACTGAACATTCTCTTTCAGGGGGGGAGATGGACTTTCAATGAAACAGGGGACTTTCAAACTTTCCTACTGAAACAACCAAGTACAGGACTCAGGTGAACCATAGAGGGGGTGAGTGAGAAGGACTAATTATGAGGAACTTAATGATATTGAACTGTTTGTATTCCTGCATGTGAAGAAGATACTGATAACTGCTATGAACTTTCTCATTCATAAGAGCAGTTAGAAGGAGCATATATAGACAAGACATAGGAAGGAGCTGAATATAATGTTCAATACAGTAAAAAGATGGAATCAATGGGTGATAAAGGAAAGTACTGGGAGGAAGAGAAAGGAGAGGAAGAAGGGGGCTACAATATTTTACATAAGACTCAAGAAAAACCTTTTACAATGGAGAGAATGGGGAAGGCAAGGGGGAATGAGTGAGCCTTCATTCTCAACAGAAATGGCTCAGAGAGGAAATAACATACACATCTAATAGGGTATAGAAATCTATCTTACCCTAGAGAGAAATTAGAGGAAAGGTTTTGGGATAGGGGGGAATGGGGAGAGGGAAGGGGGGAAGCAGATGATAGAAGAGAGGGAAGATTGTGGGAGAGGGTACTCAGATACAACACACTTCTGAACAGGAACAGGATGAAAGGAGAGAGAAAATGGAATAAATGAGAGCAGGGAGGAATAGGATAGAGGGAAATACAGCTAGCAATAGCAACTGTGGGAAAAATATTGAAGCAATTTCTCTGGTGGACTTATGATAAAGAAGACAACTCATCCCAGAGACAGAGCCATTGGAATCTGAACATACTTTTGTTTCATATACTTTTGTTTTCTCTCACTATTCTTGAGGTTTCTCATCTTTGGGGGGGGGGGAGGTATGTTTACTCTCAAAACAAGATTATTGTAATAATATAAAATAAAGAAACCAAAAAAAAAATTTTAAAACTCAGTCTTGAGGCTCCTTTCCTAATTTTGCCATACATACATACACCATCCTTTTCTGCCACTGATGTGTAAATCAGTGTAAATTAGATATGTAAATCATTATCTTCCAGTTTATTTAGCCAAAAACAAAAGTAATCAAAGGGACTCCTCCTCTTATCAATACCTAATTCCTTAAGGAAGTGGGGGAAAAGGAGATTGTCCTTAGGGGTAGATGGTCCAATCACTCTTGTGAGGCAAAGGCAAAGATTTTAAAACAGACAAGAGTTTTCAACTTTTTGTTTTTGCTGCTGTTAAACCACCTTAATCCCTACACTTAGGACTTTAGGCTTTGTTCTTAATCTTCTGCATATTTTCCCAAAGGGGAAAACTCAGGAAAATATTTTAGATTAAAACAAATATAATTTCCTGATGTTTTCCATGAACTGAAAGTGAGGTTTTAATATACCTCCATTTATTCATTTAACTATTCTGCTTCTGAGCATGTATATTCTGATATTTTATACATTCTGTAGTTATTATAAATGGAATATCTCTTTCTAGATCTTCCCAAAGTATTTGGTTGGTATATGATGATGTTTGTCCTTTGTTCTCTAAGAAGACCATGACATCATGGAGGTGATGCCATGACAAGCAAGTGAATTGATTTGAGTGAGGGGGTGCTGTGCTAAGTCACCAGCCTCATGTTCTCTTCCAGGGCCATCTGAGTCCAGTGACTAGATATGAATCAGAAGAACTGGAGATGGCCTTGGATGAGAGGCAATCAGGGTTAAGTGATTTGCCCAAGGTCATAAAGCTAGAAAGTGTCACCTGTCTGAGATCAAATTTGAATTCAAGTCCTTTTGACCACAAGAACAAATGTTCTATCCACTTTACCATCTAGCTGCCAAACATACCCATCTATGTATGTGTATATTGACATAAAAATACTTTATAGTTTTAAAAATCACTTTAAATCCATTGCTTTCTGTTATCTGGCCTAATAATGGGGAGATCTAATCAATGGGGTTAGGTAATCAATATTATAGAGAGAAACAGATTTGAAGTCAAAAAGACTTGAGCTCAAAAACTGCCTTATATGTTTATCAGTGATTCAACCTTGGGCAAGTCAGGTATTCTTTTGATCTCAAAATTTCTTCATCTATAAAATGAGGGTAATAATATCATCTGTCTCACAGGGTGATTATGAGAAGCAAATGAGGTTAAAGTATTGCAAACCTTTAAGGCATACACAAATGTTAGCTATTTTCTATATGCTAGTTTTAAGATCTTTTTTTATGTCATCTGACCCTCAGAACAGTCCTGGTTGGTTGCTATATTAATTTTAAAGATGAGGAAATAAATTATCAGAGGTTAAGGGAAGGTTAAGTGTTTCAACCAACTACACATAGTCAGCAATCAGTTTTTCTAATTAATGCTCTTTATATTTTCTCTACCTTTAAAAAACATTGCTCAAACTTATAAGCTGCCAACTCCAAATTGTTGACTTTATCTCCTAAGATTCAGCTTAATTTGAAGCTTAGAATTCCAGAAACTGTAAAGAGTAACCAAAAATCTACAAATTATTATGGAGAGATCTATAAAAGTTGTCTAATTTAAGGTTACTCAGGGGTGGTTTATGATTCTCACTGGTTTCTTTATCCAGATATTTGTAAGAGGTGGCTTTCAGTGTTAAATGGGCAACAGTATTCAAAATGCCCTGCAAGTCTCTGCAAATAATTACAGGAAAGGGAATAAGTCTAAAATCATAGATATTCAAGGACTTGGAAGTGACCTCAGAATATCATTTTCTAATTTATTATCTGATTTCTGACAAGTATGTGGAAGGTGCTATTTCTGAGTAATGCTCATGTTGGGAAGACAAGAGAGTAAAAAGCAAATTCCTATTCTCGTATAGATTGGATGAGAAAGACTCTGAGGTTCTAGCAATTGTTAATAAAGATCCTATAAGAGCAACTTCATGTGGAATTTACTATCTAAATTCAACAAGAATAAGTTCTGAGATTTTTTAAAAGCTATTTCAATGATTTTTTTAAATATCTGAATCTATTCAGATAAGAAAATATCATTTGGATTCTCTGCAAGTACTGTTCCCAATCATACTTATCCAAAACCCAGAAACATTTTATGAATCATTCTTTATTATATATGCTTTGAGCATAGTCTCGGGGTTTCTAAAAATGGTCCCCAAGCACAAAAATGAATTCATCCCAAAGTTTATATTGTTTCCTATTATATCAGAGAGAAAAAAGAATAAGGCAAAAGAGAAAGAAAAAGATTTTTATTTCAAAGATAGGCTTGTGTTATGAAAGAAATATCTCCTCTCTGAGTTCATGTGGTGGACTAACTGCCTCTAAATATACTATTTATCACCATCCAAAAATTATCCAGGTTAAAAATTTGGGCTTTTATTATTTCTCTGAGCTTCAGGCCTCAGAGAAAACCAAAACAATCATCAGGAACCTAACAAGATTTATTACAAGAAAACTGGCCGGTGAGAGAGAAATCATTCATTTACAAATTGCAATCTTATACATTTCTCAATTCATAAAAGTTAAAGAGAAGATAGACAATCCTAAACTTTCTTCAATGTCATAAAAGTTCAGCAGTTAAACAGAACCATAATCTCATACCTCCTCTATCGAAACAAACAAATATAAGGAAAATCTCAGCTGGTGACATGATTTTTCTTTACAAATACAATGGTCCTGCTGGAGCCAAATGGAAAAGAAGGGGGAAAGAAACAAATAAAAACACAAAACCCCGGCACAAGGATCCAGCATCGACCAGGAAAAATGAAAGGCGGGGAGGATGATGCCTGCACCACTCCTCACAGACTTTTAGGAGTGAAGACCGAAAGAAGGCCATCGCACGTGTGCCAGCGGGCACCGTGCCCGGCTCTCAAGGTGCCATCCACCAGCTCCGTGTGTGGGGGGGAAAGTGGAGATTACCCCGTTGCACCGGCCAGCTGGGCGAAACGGAGAGTCCGTTCAAATATGACCTGTCACTGGGCGTCACTCAGCAGCTGCCTGCCTCAGTATCCTCATCTGTAAAATGGAAATGGCAAATACCTTTTGGGGATAGGGGTGCGAGAATCCAAAGAATATGGTTCAAAGCACAGGTCGGGCGCTTATTTTCTTTTAAGGGGCGGGAAACTAGGAGGAGTCACTCTTCCCTTCAAAAGAGGGGCGGCTAGGTGGCGCGGCGGAGTCAGGAGGACCTGAGTTCAAAGCCATCCTCAGACACTTACTAACCTAGCTGTGTGGCCTTGGGCAAGTAACTTAACCCCCTTGCCTTGCAAAAACCTTAAAAAAAAAAAAGGCTGCTGACCAGAGGATCCGGCGCGGCTGCTCTGCCCACTGGGCCTGGCCCTTCCTTGTCCCGCGCCTAAGAGCTACGGCAATTCCCGGCAACCCCTAAGCCAATCGCAGCAATAGCTGCGACTCTGCGCAAGCGCAGTCCAAGCTGTCCCGGCCCGCTAGGTCCCGCAGCTAGGGACGCACACGTGCCATCCCCGATCACGGCCAATGAGAACCGAGGAAAGTGACAGCAGCCAGACAGGAGGGGGAGGGGTGGGGGCTGGAAGGTAGAGCCGGCCGCCTGTCACGTGACGCGAGCTAGGCGGGCCATGTGATCTCCGCAGTCGGCTCTTCCCGAGGTTCCTCCCAGGACCGTAGCGGAGGGAACCAGAGCGGTGGGCCGCGCCGAGGGAGCTCTCAGACCTCAAGGCCCCGGCCCCGCGGCAGCCCCGCCGCCTCGGCCCCGGCACCTCGGGCTTCGTGAGCACGCCAAGGAAGAGGGGCGGGGCGGGAGGGGTGTGTGAGGGGGAGGCGCCCGAGCAGCCAATGAGCTTGCAGCGCGGCGGGGACGGCGCCGCCCAGGTCGCTCCGCCCCGCCCCGCCCCGCCCCTGGCCCTGCCCCGGCCGCGTCCCGGCGGCGAGCCGTGCGGAGCAGGGTGAGTGTAGAGCCCGGCCCGTCCCCGCCCGGGGCCCGGCCTCCGGCCTCCGCAGCCCCGGGGATCGCGGGGCGGGGCCTGTCCTCCGAGCCGAGGGGCGGGGCGGCCGGGGCTGAGGCGGGGGCCCTGGCCTGGCTCGGCGGGGCCGGCGCCTTCCCTTACTTATTTACTTATTTTTGATCCGCGCTCGGAACCCGGCGTAGCCCTCCAGCCATCCTGGCGGGTCCTGCGCGTGACAGCGTGGCCGGAGGAGCGAGAGGGCTCGGGAGCCCGAACCGCCTGCCCGGGCCCCGGGCGTGTCCCCAGCCTCGTGACTGCTGCTCCGCGCGGATGTCACGTGCGGCTGTTGACATGGAGCAGGCAGAGCCGGCCCCGGCTCCAGGCGCGTGTCCTTTCTTACCACCCTCCGCAGGGCCGCGAGGACTCTGCCCTCCGGGATTCTTGCATGCCTTTGATGCACAGTGCTTATGTGGTCAGATGGGTTGCCGCGAAGACCCTCTGATGTTTGGGCGAGAAGGGTTAACTTTTTTACAGATTGAACAGATCAGGCAGCGCCAGCTCAGGGTACTTAATAATAACCTAGCTGTGTGACCTTGGGCAAGCAACTTAACCCCATTATACCTTATAGAAAGCAAATAAGAATAATAATAACAACAATAATGATAATAATATGGAGAATTTACTCTATACTTTTATTTTTTGGGAAACAAAGCAAGTAGTGTGAAAAGAAAGTGGACATTCAAAATTTCATAGTGAATTTTACTTTATGCTGTGTTTAAAAATGTTTTATTTTAAAAAGGAATTATTGCTTTCAGCATCACAGTTTTTGAGTTTAGAAACATTGCTCTTGATTTGATTGACATAAAGGGCTTTAGTTTTTGAAATGTGCTTTTTTCCCTTTCACCTTTTCATATTTTGGATTAATTCATAAAATAGATGTAATAATTATCATATAATGTTATTAAATTATTTAGCACGACCATAGAATTGCCATAATGACATTGTAAGCACTAAGCAAATTACTCTTTTCAAGGTGGATATTAAACATTTGAAATTCTGCAACCTAGCTGTTGCTTTGGGGTATAACTTTTTATTGCTTTTTCTACTTTTATTTCTAGAAAAAATGTGGTTATTTGTATTATTCTAAGCAGTTAAATAAGATATTGGATAAATAACAGGAATGAGATGAACATGGAACATCCAAACAAGGTCAAGTTGATTTTTGAATATTATGTGACTGAACATATGTGTGTGAGTATATAAAACTTATCTCCATATCTGAACTTAGTTATATATTTGTGATCCTCATGGTGATACAATTTCTATATTTTTAAGTTTGTAAGAAATCTGAACCAACCTCAAAATTAGGCTGTGTCTGTTTGCAGCATTTCTCTTCCTATGAATTATGTTTGCTCTTTTGTTACATCAATTAATAAATATATTAAACATCTATCAAAAATCAAATGATACTTGATCAAAGGGAGTTGGGGGGAGCAACATGTAAAACTATATAGGAATACAATTTAATACATAGTTACAAAGTATGTAGAGGAGCTAGGCTTTAATAATAATAATAATAATAATAATAATAATAGCTAGCATTTATATAATGCTTTAAATTTTGCAAGTATTTCACAAATAACCCTTTTATTGCTCACAACAACCCTAGAGGTAGATGCTATTATTTCTAAGAAGTAGCAAGGAGAAAAGAATACATTACAGGCATAGGACAAAGACATAGAGATGGAAGATGAATAACTTGTGTGAGGAACATGAAGGCCATGTTGACTGGACTAAGTATGAAGCACAGTAGTATATAAGAAGCTTGAAGATATAATGGAGTTTATTGTAAAAGACTTTAAATACCAAACAGATCAGTTTTTATTTTATCCTACAGGCAATTAAGAGGATATTCAAACTTACTGAGGAAGGGTTATTGAACAAAGTCTGATCTATGCTTAAGGAACATCACTTCATTATCTGAGTGAAAGGTAGGGATTAGAAAGGGAAGATATTTGTGGCAGGGATGCCAGTTAGGAAGGCATGACCAAGGGTAGTGGTTCATATGAATGTAGAGAAAGGGAAAGACGTAAGAAATGTTATGGAAGTAGAAGCCTCACAGTTGTTGAAGAGCTGGTTTTCATTGATGGTAATCTTTCACTCAATATCAGTTGTTTTTTTTCTGGTGGAACTGTTTACATGTGAGCATATTCTCAATTTAAAATACTTAAATTCGATATAGAAATATTGCAAAATGACTAAAAAAGAACTTCAGAATAAATTTTCACACCTCCTCCAAATTCCTCCTTTCTGTGTTTTTAGTTAGGCCCTTTAAATTACTAAGTCCAAGATGTTGTTAGAGCTAATTTGATAATTGATTTGAAATCAAACATCTGTCTGCAATAACAAAAAATACTAACATCAGCACTTTTGAATGAATAACCATAAGTAATATTTTCTTGAGCTTGGAAAAATCAAGTACATATATAACAGTAGAATTCGAATTCCAAAAGAGTCTGCTATATCAAACCAAGAACTTTTCATTTAGATTAAAGGTGATTATAAATCTGTATATAAAACTGAAGTATCTCGGTATCACTGTTAGAATAATCAGGGTTATTCAACCACTTCTTTTGTTGCCTACATGATTTCTCCCTGTTTGAGTGTCCCTCTTACTCTTGTTTTTTTTTTTGGGGGGGGGCGCAAGGCAAATGGAGTTAAGTGACTTGCCCAAGGTCACACAACTAGGTAATTATGAAGTGTCTGAGGTCATATTTGAACTCAGGTCCTGAATCCAGGGCCATTGCACTATCCACTGTGCCACCTAGCCACCCTCCCTCTTACTCTTGGAAGTAGAATTTGTAGTTCTCTCTTTTTATAGTGATTCCTCCATATTAGAGTCTTCACAACTCATCAAACCCATTACTCTTCGAATTTTCAAGAGGAAAAATGCTTCAGTGCTCTTGAGCATTCTGGGGACTCTTTGTACCTTCTAGAATTTGTATGAGTCACAATTCAGTCCCACAAGAGAAAATTCCATGAAATGGGGGTCAAGGTGATGCTAGCTCACAAAAAGGGTAGAACCCCAGGTTAAGCCTATTTTCTCATTGTTTGAACCTTGCTTGATTCAGAATGTCATCTCTCTCTCTGTTTTTGCTGAGGGCCTCTCCAGATTGATATTATTATTATTATTATTATTATTATTAGACTATGAAGAAAGACTATTCTTTGCCTCCTTTCTTATTTACCTGCCTTAATCACTGAGAAACCCTGAGGGTTGTTGACCTCTTTGCTTCATCCCTTTCTTACTTAGCCTTAATCAGTGAATGGGTTTTGTCTCAAACTGTAACCTGGAAAAAAACTTTAGCTTTAAAAGGCCAAGGTCTCCCACTGCATCCAGAGCTGTCTCAAGTTTTCCTGATCCATATCTGGCCCAGATGGCTTTAGAGGAGAAAGTGAGCTTGGTGATTTTGCAAAGCACCCCTTCAGTTTTGTATTACAAAACAACCTTATTACTTAATATTAGCCCAGAAAAATGTGAAAGTTCTAGGGAATTTTCACAATTATTTTAATTACATTATTTCCTTTGGAAAAAATCTGGTCCCTACTCACTGGTTTCATTACTTGTCGAGTTTTGAAAGAATGATGAGTATTGAGAGGTACCACACTGTATTTGTTCCCATCCCCTAGACATAAAAAGAACTTCTGGTAAAACATCTAAGTGTTAAATTCATCTCTCTGGGAGATTCTCCCTTCTGTTGTCCTCCCAACTGTATCCCTAATAAATAAATAAATACATTGCTGAGACAAATGGTGAGATTAAAAATGTTTAAGAAAAAGTAAATGTCTCAAACAAAATTGGGTAAACAGATTTTTCTGTGCCCAGAGGAAAAAATGAGAGAAAGGAGGTCCAGGATTATTGCCTTATAGTGTGTGGTACAGCAGGAGTTTCAACAACAGAGCTTCTGCCCTGATACATTTTGTGCCAGTTGGCCCAAGCAGCCTCAGGCTGAATGTCACCTCTGCCGGTTTTTGCTGCCCTAGCTCCATGCATATTCAGCTTATCCTTTTAGAACCTGGTTTCCTCTTTAAAAGTCTGCTTTCTGGACTCAAAGAACTAGCTTTTAAATGTTACCCTATAGAGTTGTTTCCTTTCTGATTCACTGAAGAACCAATTTCCCATTTCCAAGGGATGCCTGGTGTGGCTGCATCATTTTATTGGGTCTATCACTTCAGTGTTAGTCCTTTTTTAAAATATGTGAATAGGTTCTGTGTGATAAAAATACAGTAAAGAAAAATTTCAGAGACTGGGTCTGAGCAAAGAAGAGTTATTTATTTACTTTTCTTAAGAAAAGGGCAGACTCACAATCCCACACCAAAGTGGTGAGAGTTTGAGAGCTGTACCCAAAGTACAGCAAGTTTGGTTTTTTAAAGATTCTAACTGCAGTTGCCCCCCTTCTCCTTAACTTCCTTTGCCTTCAGCCCATTAACTGGATTTTGAGGGACTACAGTCCATTCACAGAAATCTATCCTAGCAACACAAGCAAAGAAGAATATGTAATATTTTCAAAATATATTTCTCACTAATGATGACCTTCATACTATTTTGACTAGGAAAGATAGGGATTCTCCTGGTCAGTGCCTCAGTTAGCAAAACAGTCTTATGGCAAAAGCAGGATGTCCTGGGTCCCTTGGAATGCAAGGATTTTCTTGACAAAAAAAAAAAAAACACTCCTTTAACCCTCAGAGGACTTCACCAGAAATTTTCCACACAGTTCAGAACCTTTTATCCCTTCAGTAAAATATTTGCTGACTCTCACAAATCAGTCAGGATATGCTGTGCATATTTGTCCTCAGTCCTAAATTCTGTCATGCAGGACTTATTGTGGAAGTGAATGCTAAATAATACCAGGACAAGTATCTACAGTATTTATTCACAAAAAGGAATCCTTTAATAATTGGTTTACACAATAATAACATATATAAATAGTAATATGTACAAAAAGACAAACAAAATTATGTATAACAGATAAATTCTTCTAAGGTATGCAGATATACCACATGCATCAGTTGAAGCAGGGAAACTAGGCACAGAGAGATGCTGTAACCCTATAGTATTGAAAACAAATCTTGTAATTTTTTGTACTGTTGAAGTATTCTCATTTCTGTATTGGCTTTTGTAGATCCCATTTAGCAGTAAACTCTATGTCTAATCCTAAAGCACTCTGGATTTAACAAAAGGAGGCCTTGTGGGAGATCTGGGTCATGCCCTTGGGGGCAGGTGCAGCAAAAAATCACTCTTGCTCAGTAAATGCATCTTTACACTAGATGTTAATTAAGCCCCACCTTTGGAGTAGACTACCATTCATTCCCATACTAGGTGTTAACCACTCCTTAAACATTGCCCCTATTCTGCCTACCACAGAAGTATATTTAAAGGTTTGACTCTCTGGCCCACCTCTTATCCTATAGGACTTGTTTGGGCAGATCCTGCCCAGTTTCTTTTCCCTTTTCTTTCTCTAGTTTGGATCCATGTGGTCCCAGCTCTATGAACCTGAATTCTGTCTTTTTTATTTTCATTCATTGGAACATGCATATTTCCATGTTACAAAATTTCCCTCCACCCTTCCCCACTCCCATCCCCTCAGTAGGGAACAGTCAGGTTGGCATTTTACATACATATTTTGTTAAACATATTTACAAATTAGTAATTTTTGGCTTGAGGAATTAGGATTCAGGGGAAGAGATACATAAAAGATAATTTTTATAAAGTGTTCAGATGCAATAGGGGTGTTTTTTTTCCTATATGCTTTGTTTTGTTTTGTTTTTCTTCCTCTGGTTGGGGATAACATAGACTATTACCAGTCTAATACAGCTGTCCTACCAGTCCTATCTTCTTAAAAATTCATTTTATTTAACTTAACTTGTGCCTAACTAATTTCTGTGCTATTCTCCCTCAGCAGACTCTTCTATACTTAGCTTGACTGGAAACTCACCTTCTTTCCCAGCTTGTAACTGCCTATTTTTGTTTAACCTTACTGTGTTCTTAGAGACTCATCTTCTTTATCTCTAAAGAACCAAAACCATATAACTACTCTTCCTCATTAGAGATCAGTAGTTTCCTGTCTTCACTTTAGCCTTTCTTTCCCTCAGCTTTTGCTCATCCCTGTCTGCCTCTTAGTCTCTCCCTCCCTTTAACTCCCAGCAGTACTGAAACTTACCATCTTGTTGCTCCTCCAAAGAATCTAATTTGTGGACTTTTTTGTAGTAACTTGTATACCTTTTGTGCAACCTGTGAATTAAATTCTAAATCTTTTTTACCTCCCTTGAGAGTTTGGTGATTTCATCACCCAAAATAAACCACAGATCTAGGGCAACAAAGGAACATATATAATTGCACAAAAGGCACACTTTTCATAGGTAATTACTAGCATTATCTGACTACATAATGTAATTACTGGTTTCCCCTATAATATCAAGTTAGTCTCTTCATAATTTAAATAATTCTAAATCTCCTGTGACATGCTAATCTTTCTCTATTCTGCTAGTTGATGAAAATTCTTATCAGAATTATAGTTGTGCATCCTCAACCTCAATCTGTGGAGAGTACAGGGTAGCTGGACTCCACAGCTTATGTTCGATCAGAAAAGATACTCTCTCCGGAGTTACCCACCCCATTTCCATTCTCAAGGTCTCAGAACTCATCAAGGAAAAAGACAATTTTAACTATACATCAATAAAAATGGTGCAAATCCTCTGGTGTCATACCTCATTGAGTTGCATATGTTTACTAGGTATGCTTTGTGTTGACTTTACCAAGAACCCTAATCTGGTTTTGGTGTTCTGAATATGTTATAAAACTGAATAATATAGTTAAAATGCTAAGGGTATAGGATCCTCTTGAAGGATGGTTAAAATAAACTTTTGGCTGTCTAGGCAATTAAGTGAGTATAATATAATGGTGGTTAGAATGTGGGCTTTCCAAGCTCATATTATTCTGATCAGGCACAGTTGAACACATTGTACCTTAACCCCAACATAATGATGTTGTTTAGTCCTCTTCAGGTACAACAATTGATGACAACCATTGTTGAAGAGGGCATTATTTTGAGATGGACTAGATGGTCACTGAGCTTCATTTCAACTATAATACTTTGTGTTGTGGTTTGATTCATATAGAAATTGACTACATATTGACTTAGTATAAATAATATTATTATATAATTTTCTATCATATTTTTATTTACTTTGTTAAATACTTCCCAATTATATTTTAATGTGATTTTGCAAGTTTGCTATGGTTGATACCAAACCTAGCATTATCAATAAAATTTTTGAATTACAAAAGATTAAGTCATAAGATAACCCTCTATATAACATTATTGATATCACTGGCAATTTATCTAATTTATTCTCTTGTCTACATCAAATGAAGCATTTATATATAATTTGCTTAATTTGCTTTGTCATATAAATCTATATTTAATGATTCAGTAAATATACTAGCAGCTGCTACTCAGAAGGAAAAATTTTTGCCTGAAAAGTTTGTGAAGCTCTACAAAGATCTTGGATAATTTTTCTAAAGAATGCTAAGGTCACATCACTCTATATCAAGCAAATCCTATGTAAAAACCAAACTGACTGGCCAAAGTAGAGAATAAAAGCACATTTATATATCAGGTTAAATAACAGATATGTACAACCTTCTTCCAAATTTCCCTATTTCTGTTGATGGCATCATCATCATCATCATCATCATCATCCTTTTAGTCAACCAGGGTTGCAACCTCAGAGTCATCCTTGACTTTTCCCTCTCCTTTATTCTTATAGCCAATGAGTTTCTAAGAGTTGTCTATTCTACTTCCATCCCATTCTCTCTGTATACAAAGTCATCATTTGAAGATATTTATCACCTCCTGTGTAAATTATTACAATAGCCCCCTCTTTGATCTCTCTCTGCTTTGAGTTTCTCCTAAATATCAATTTGAACGAAACATAGATCTGATAGTTCTATTTTGTTTCCAGGATAAAATTAAAACCCTCAGTCTGGAGCTTAAAAATCCCACACCTTTTCAGTCACAGTGAGGAGTAAAATAAGAAACAAAATATCTAGGGTTGGTTTTGTTTTGTTTTATTGGTTATGAGAAGAGAAAAGGGGAGGAAAATGGGAATATATTATTACCTAAATCGATTTTGAAATTATTTAGTAGAATGTCTTGTATATATGCTCTCTATCACAACCATTCTGGTACAGTACCTCACACCTGGTCTATTGCCTTTTGATTGATATCCTTGTCTCAAGGTTTTCTCCAATCCAGTTCATTCTCCATCTGTCAAAGTGATTTTCCTAAAAATAAGAGCAAACTAAGAACAAGGTAGTTCTGCTTTCTCTCAATGCTGTTTGTTTATGATACTATCTACTATGAGCATTCCTTTGTCTTTTTTTTATCTTTTTCTCAACATCATTAAAAATAATAATAATAAATCAGAATTCACCTTTTTTGTTGTTTTTGGCTTTTTTTTGTCAACCATAGCTCATTCTGAGCTGTAGTGCTCGTGATAGCATTCTTTTAGGACTTTGCTACACTTTTGTATTCATAATAAGTAACTTGCCTTTCTGCTAAATGTGATTTTTAAAAATCCAAATTATTTTGAGTTCACTGTATAGCTGCTGTATTGATCTCTTTATATAACTTCCTTTCTTCCTTATGAGAATTTTCCCTTTGTGTTCTCAGAATTTTATTTATAAGAATTTCTTTTCCCGCTTAGGCTAATAAAATTTTAGGCCATGTAATACTACTAGTCCTTTTTCTAAACCCTCTGAAATTGGATCTTCCCAAACTAAAGTGCACATCAGATTATACCTGACTTTTCCCCCTAACCAAATTCTAAGACAGTGAACACTATCTCTAATTCTTTTTTTTTTCTTAATAAATCAATATTTATTTACAAACATATTTGCTATTCATTATCAAACAAGACTTGGGCCTGTGTTTCCTTAGTCATTTCTTTTTTTTTTTGTTAGGTTTTTGCAAGGCAAATGGGGTTAAGTGGCTTGCCCAAGGCCACACAGCTAGGTAATTATTAAGTGTCTGAGACCAGATTTCAACCCAGGTACTCCTGACTCCAGGGCCAGTGCTTTATTCACTGCACCACCTAGCCGCCCCCATTTCTTTTTTTTTAAAGAAGGATTTTATTTATTTTGAGTTTTATAATTCTCCCCCTAATCTTCCTTCCCTCCCCCCACCCCCCATAGAAGGCAGTCTTTTAGTCTTTACATTGTTTCCATGGTATACATTGATCTAAGTTGAATGGGATCAGAGATAAATCATATCCTTAAGGAAGAAAAATAAAGTATAAGAGATAGCAAAATTATATAACAAGATAATGGGTTTTTTCCCTAAATTAAAGATAATAGCCTTTGGTCTTTGTTCAAGCTCCATAATTCTTTCTGTGGATACAGATGGTATTCTCCATCACAGATAGCCCCACATTATCCCTATTGTTGCACTGATGGAATGAGGGAGTCCATCAAGGTTGACCATCACTCCCATGTTGCTGTTAGGGTGTGCAACGTTCATCTGCTGCTCATCTCCTCAGCATCAGTTCATGCATATCCCTCCAGGTTTCCCTGAATTCCAATCCCTCCTGGTTTCTAATAGAACAGTAGTGTCCCATGACATACATATACCACAGTTTGTTAAGCCATTCCCCAATTGAAGGACATTCACTTAATTTCCAATTCTTTGCCACCAAAAACAGAGCTGCTATGAATATTTTTGTGCAAGTGATGTTTTTACCCTTTTTCATAATCTCTTCAGGGTAGTGTAAATATACCCAGTAGTGAAAAGGGTATGCACATTTTTGTTGCCCTTTAGGCACTATCTCTAATTCTTAATTACTGGAAAAATCAGATCCAGAGTAGAAGTTCTACCTTTGGAAGATAAGATTATCATTGAGGCAAGTCAAGAATTCCATAAGCATTCTGATTTAACAAGCCTTTAAAAAGCATCTTTTAAATATCAGGAAATAAAAAGACAAAAATGAAATAATCCCTTTCTTCAAGAAGGGGGCAGGAGAGAGCAACATGTACACATAGACCTAACTAACTAAATAAGCTCCTCCTTTTACTCCACAGACTATTGATCTTCTCACCCTCCAAGGAAGTAACACCACTAAATTCATTTTAATGATTATTTTGGAATTTCATGACATGATGGGATTTGGTGATAGAAACATGAATCTCTGAACTTTGCTTGTTAAAAGTATTTTATTTATATTTCCTAATTACGTTTTCTACTTCAGCTCTGATAAATTAGGAACTAGATCGTGCTGGTGATTTTATTCACATTTTTCAGGTTGAGGAAACTGAAGTTTATATAGATTAGGTCCCATAATTAGGAAGTGACAGAACTGGGACTTAAATCCAGGTCTTCTTACCCCATTTCCAATTCTGTTACTCTGCATTATGTCTGTGTTAATGTAACCACTACACTCAGCAAATGAGTCCTAAAAGGAGTAATTAGATTTTTAGAAATAGTTAAGTCATAGAGGACAATCCTTTATTGTTTATTCTCAATTCTAGCTAGAAATCAACCTTATATAATAAATTTAACTGTCGGACATTTCCTCTACCGGTTATATCACCTTTTTGGTAGAGATTCACAGAAAGCAAACTGCCTAGCAAACATGCCTGTTCTTAGTATAGGCAAAGGACTGTTTATAGTAGATAGTATCATAAACAAACAGCATTGAGAGAAAGCAGAACTACCTTGTTCTTAGTTTGCTCTTATTTTTAGGAAAATCACCTTGACAGATGGAAAGTGAACTGGATTGGAGAAATACTTGAGGCAAGGAAATCAATCAAAAGGCAATAGACCAGGTGTAAGGTAATAAAGGACCTGCACCAGAATGGTTGTCATATAAAAGGAGAGAGAAGGGAGCTTATATCTAAGACATTCTGCCAAATAAAGGATTTTAAAACTTCTAAGACAAGTATGTAAACAATTGTTGGCCTTTTATTTTTGACAGGCCTTTATCTTCTTTCAAGTTGATTTGTGTTTCATGTTTCTCAAGAATTCTGTTTTGCTAAGAATATCACTAAGGTCATATCACAAGGCTGAGATTATCACAAAGGCAGCTGGGTGGCACAGTAAAAGTCTGGGCTTGAAGTCAAGAAGACTGATCTTCCTGAGTTCAAACCCAGCCTCAACCACTTCTAGCTTTGAGACTCCCTGGGCAAGTTACTTAAATCTACTTGTTTGTTTCCTTATGTGAAAAACAAACAAACAAATCAATAAATAAAATCAGATGAAGAAGAAAATAACAAACAACTCCAGAACAAAGTCAGAAACTACTGAAACTGAAAAAATTGCACTCTTTTTCTTGCTAGTTCTAAAATACTATAATACTTTTGATCTCTTTTCCCAGCTTTCATCTAATAACTTCTGTATTTCTTGTCATAGGTAGCAATTCTGGGCCTACTGTCAAGTTAATCTTTTTTATTCCATGTTCATTTTTATATTTAAACTTTGTTGTTGATCCAAGCTGGAACCTAATACTGAATTTTGATTACATTTGTGTGTATAGATATCTACTTATCTTTTATATGATGCCCAACATAGGATCATATATCTAGAAGTGTTTTATGGAATTCTTGACTTGCTCAATGATAATCTTATTTCCCAAAGGTGGAAATTCTACTCTGGATCTGATTTTCCCAGTAATTAATATCTAGAAACATATATCTAGATTATAGATAGAATCATATATCATAGATCTAGATTTTAAAAACTGTCCAACTCCCTCATATTACTAAGGAAACTGAAACTCAGAGAGAAGTGTGTAAGTTATGCCATCATTCATTTGATGGTATGGTCTTCAATTACAAAGGACAACAACAATTTTTCCAGAGTCACACAACGGTAATTAAGGCAATATTCAAACTTGGGTCTTCCTATCTTCCTAAGCCCAAGTCCATTATTTTCTCCACTATATCACTTAATAGCCTCAGTGTAGCATAGAAGCTTCATTAGATTTCAGAAGAAACTAAAGATTTAAAAAAAAGCAAAATTGCTTTTCAATTTATTGTTTGATATGTTTCAAATTTATACCAGGTAAATTTAGCTTTGTAATAGTTACTAACATTAGTAACTTCTATGAGGTATTTCTAGCAACAATTCGTATGACAAAATGGTGGAGTGATTTTTTTGGAAATAAATTTCCCCATTGTCAAAATTAAGCTTTTCCAAACTCTACTGAGCTAATTTTAAAAACAGATAACTGAAGAATTTGTTGACATGTATAGCAAGAGGTGGGAGTCATTTGTTTTTATTACATATAAATCTTGAAGAGCAAAGAAGCTTTCTGAATGGTGGGTCAAAGTATCGATTCTCTATATTCACTTTTGGGTGGGAGTTTTTGTTTTTGTTTTTTTATTAACACTTGTACATATGGATATAATGCTGCATTGAGCAAAACATCTGAATATGAAAATACATAAATCAATTAAAAGAGCATTTATTTATGTGATAGTTTAGACAAACAGTTTTAAAAGTTAGTAGTATATGATTAAGCAGCTTATGATAATCCTGACTTTTTATAAAAGTATATAGGACTTATTCTTAGCAAATATTGTTTTAGTATGCAATTATAGTATACTCTTTAAAAATGAATTATATTTAGGTATTTTTTATGGTGTGATCAGAGAGGGGTTTAAGGAGAGATCCCACCAACCTGGAAAGGCTGAATACTGTCCTGATTACGAACTATATCAATCCAACTAAAACGACCTAACTATGTTCAAATGGGTTCATTTCCAAACTGGGTACAGAGTAATTATTTTTTTGGCCATAGCAACTTGTGAAGATTGTATACTGAATTATATATGTTTCATTTAAGACATGTTAGTAGAGGGAGATATTGATGAAATCATAATTCCTTAAGTACTAAAATGATTGATATTGTATGTAGGCATTTTATTCAATGAACTTTTAAAATGATGCTGCCTAGAAATCTTTTGAATTAAAGGCAAAAAATTAATTTCTTTCTTGGTAGTGATAATTCTAGATAGTGGTAATAGATCACACCTCTTTGAATTTCAGAGTTTTTTTTTCCTTAAAGTATAAGGCATTAGACTAGATTATAAGGGCCTCTACACTATAAAATACAATGATTTGGTGAATACAATATTTACTTAATACATTGAACCATTATCTCAAATGAATATGAAATGGTATAATAAAGGAGTACTAGGCTTGGAGTCAGAAAGTCCTGAGTTCAAAGGCAGCTGTGGATAATGAAATCTCATTTTTCCCCCAGATTCTTTATTTGGGCAACAGCACTGTCAGACATGGCTTTAGAAGCTAAAACCTCCCTTCCTGTTATATTGGCACAATTATAGATAAAACAAGGTGCACTTAGTCATTCTCACCTTGTTTTTTTCTGAGCTCCAGCCCCAAAACACCAGCTGCCTATGATACATTTCTTCCTGCATATCCTCTAGTGTTTTCAAATTCATTATGTCTATAGGAACTAATTTTTCCTCCTCAAGCACAACCTTCATCTAAACCTAGCAATCTCTGTTGAGGTGTCTTACTTCTACCTCTTAGAATCCCTCATTCCTTTTAAGGCTCAGCTCAAGCACTACTTTTCTAGTCCCAAATCCTTTGATGTACTAAAATTATTGTGTAACTATTTTGTAAATACTTATGTGTGTTCATGGGTTTTTTCCTTGTTATAGGCTCCTCTTGTATTTCATTTACACCTGTGTAAGTACATTTGTAACTTAGGTAACAGTAACAGTAACAGTAGGTACTTAATAAATACTTGTCCAGTTAATGCTTTTATGTATTCCTTAATATCAACACCCCAAAATATGATCAACAGTAAATTTAGCTAATATTTGTAACACTGATAATCTTTATATAAAACTATTTCCTTCTAGAATTATACTAAAGCCTAGGTGTTTGTGAGTATATTTGACAATGGAAAAGTAACTAGTTTCAATCTCATGGTCATCTAGATGGCACCTCAAAAAGAACAGTGAAACAAATATCACTCTGGCAAATAGCTTCTTCTAATTGTTTTCTCTTTTTTCCTTAATAACAGAATGGAGAAAAAGAAAATCTTGGTGCGATCTAAAGTGGCTGCTTCAAATCTTCTGAGTGCCTTGCATTCTCTCTATCAGTTTGGTCATTTCTGTGATGTAGCTGTTCATACTGTACATCTTGGAATCCAGGAAGAATTTTTGGTACATAAAGCAGTGTTGGCTGCTTCAAGCAACTACTTTAAAGGCCTTTTTCTAAATGATGAAATGTCAGACATTAAGAGGTGCACTGTTGTTTTAGATGACATTTACACAGAAGAATTCACATCCTTTCTGGAATTTATCTATACTGCAAAAATTGAGATTGAACCAGAGAAATTGCATCGAATGAGAGAGGTAGCAGAGAGACTTGAATGCAAGGACCTACTTGACATTTGTGAGGAAATAAAGGCAGAAAATAAAATGGATGGCTTGGATATAAGTCTCCATTTGAAAACTCAGGTATGTGAAAATGGTAGGGCTTCTTGGGTCTGTGATCAACATGCTCATCAGACCAAACTGAATGATTCTCCACCAGTCATAGTGACTCCTGGGAAGAGAAAACTCTGGGATATGCAGAAACATAGAACACTACTAACAGACGGTTCAAATCAAACTTGCATGGTTGTAACTGATGTGAGAACTGGACTAACCAAGATAGTGAAGCAGCCCAGAAGAAAGTCCACAGAGAGCCACACCACAGATGTAATCAGTTCAGAAAGGAAAAAAAAACACTCTCCTCTCTGTGGATTGGAGGCCCAAGAAACTTGTCTAGTCATCAGAAGAAGTATGTTATCTGAGCAAGATGAGGATAAGAATTCTCATATTTCCCAGCCTCTGAGCTCAAATGAATCCAGCAACTTAAGGCAGGATTTGCCTCAGGTGTCTGCAGAAGCCTATGAGTGTGAAAAATGTGAACAGTCCTTCCCTTTCATCAAATCATATCAGTCACACATGGAGACTGAACATGGGATTAATGTTGTCATCAAATATAGCTGTAATGTGTGTGACCAGCTTTTTTCCAATCGCCAGAACCTACGGCAACACCAAGTCACAGTTCATAATGAAGATCGGTGCTTCCCGTGCCTGTTTTGTGACAAGAAGTTTAAACGTCAAAAGGATATAAAATGTCACATACAAAGAGTGCATGAAAAGAAAAGGAATCCTCAGGCTTGTCCCTACTGTGACAAGGTTATCAGCTCCAAATGTGGCCTGACTGTTCACATTAGAACTCACACAGGAGAAAAACCTTATAAATGTGGCTATTGCCTTGCAAGTTTTGCCCAGAGGTCTGCTTACAATACTCATGTAAGGTACATTTTGTGTATGTATGTCTGGACACAAGTGCTGAAAAGTGGACCCAAGATTATTTAGTGATCTTTATTTTCAATTTATGTATTATTTTACTTGATCATGAGAGATTTGGGGTGGGAAAGTTAATGATGATTTAAATATCAGACATACTTTTTTTGAGAGTTAGAGAAAAAGTCTTTATCTGTCCTTGATATAACTAGGTGATGGTTTTAGAGTCAGGAGGACAGGAGTTTGAATCCAGCCTCAGACACTTAACACTCACCTGCTGTGTGGCCTTGGGCAAGTCACTTAACCCTGTTTGCCTCAAATCCAGGGCCATCTCCAGTCATCCTGATTCATATCTGGTCACTGGACCCAGATAGCACTGAAGAAGAAAGTAAGGTTGGTGATTTAGCATAGCTCTCCCCCCACTCAAATTCCTTTCACATGCTTGTCATGGCATTATCATCCTGATGTCGTCATCATCATCATCATCATCAATCACAAAATCTCACAACTAGAAAGGACTTCAGATGTCATCTAGTTCCATTCCATAACAGAAGAATACTTCCTAAATCATACTCCATAAGTGCTCATTCAACTTTTTCTTGAACTGAAATGATGGATAATCCACTATTTCTCCATACTTTTGAATAACATTGTTAGAAAGACTAAATTTGCCTCATTATAACTGCTACCCATTATTTCAAGTTCTGCAGGGCTTAAGTAAAACGATTATAATCCTTTTCCACCTGATAGCATGTCAGAAACTTGAGGACAGTGATCATATCCTTACTAAGTCTTAATTTCAGGCCATATATCTTCAGTTTCTTCATCTTCAGATCTCTTGAACTCTGCTCCTTTTTCATTCTCCACCTGCATTTGTCTGTTTTTAAACTTATTCGCATCTATTATAAAATGCAGTTCTCAAGAGTTGAACAAAGCAATGGAGAAGTAATCTAATCATAGCGAAGTACATTGGATGTATCACTACTAGACTTGGACACTAAGCCTTTCTTAAATGTAGGCTGTCATCATGTCATACTCTTAATTCTTATTAAGTTTGTAATCCATAAATCCCTCTGACCTTTTTGAACAAACTATTTAAATATACCTCTCAATTTTTTGAACCAAGTGTTAGACTTTATGAAGATAGAAGGGTCTGGCATGCTATGGTACATGGAGTCATGAAGCGTCAGATATGACTGGATGACTGAACAACAAGAAGAAATTTTCATATATAATTATATTTGGCCCAGTGTTCTTTAGCCTTTCCAAATCTTTTGAATCTTGGCTTATCTAGTGTATTAGCTTTTCTTACTGACTTTAAGTAATCTATAGATCTGACAGATATGTATGCCTTTAATTTACTCAGAAAAGATGTTAACTAGTACAGGGTCAGGTATATATATGTGTACACACACACACACACACACACACACACACACAAACACACCTCAGACCCTCTAGTAGAGATCACAATCCAAATTGGATTGAACAATTGATAATTAATTTGGAAATGGTCAATAGATTCATTATAGTGAATCCATTTCACTATAATATTCATTTATTCCATAAGAATAGTGAAAGAGATTTTAGCAAATGCTTATTAAAAATAGGTAAACTATCTATAGCCCTCTTCTGATCAAAAGAAAACAAGGTAGTCTGGCATGATCTAGTATTTTATTAGGAATCAAAGTCAAGCCTATGTTTTGGAAAAATGGGAAAATAGTTGCCCTTCTCTAGTGTTCTGCATTGGTCACAGTACATCTGGAGTGCTGTGTTAAGTTTGGAAGACTAAATTTTAAGGACATTGGTGAGCTAGAGATTATCCAGAGAAAAGTGAACAGAATGGCAAATAGCCTTGGAATCTCAACATCAGCTGGATGATTATGTTAGGCATGTCATATAAAAGAGCTCTTGGATAACAGTTAGACCTTATCATTGCTGAGGTCCAGTCTAATTCTAAGATTCTATGATAGTTCACAGAACTTTTTACATGGCAAAAAAATATTGTGAGGAATGTAGTAAAAGTTTTATTCCCATTTTATAAGTGAAGAAACTGAGACTCAAAAAGATTAACTGCCCTATCCCAAGTCATATGGCTTGTAAATATCAGTGGTAGAACTCAAAATTATGTCAGACAACATATTACATCCACAATGTTGTCTTTATAATCCAACTATTCTACTAATGGATTTTGCTTTAACTTTTTCTTTACTTTCTCAGAAAAGTGTTTAAACCCTTTCCTTATCTGAATTGAATTAAAGGAAGGTGGGTTCAATGAACATCTGGCCCAAAGAGTCTAGGAGTTTTCATTCAGGCTTAGGTTACTAGCCTTAAGAGAGAGAAAAGGAAGTAAATCCCTCTCTCTAGAGTAATTATTTTCCTCATATAGGGTTATTATCACCATTTTTGTAAATGAATTCAGTAGATGATACCCTTGGCCCTGATACTTCAGAATTGTAGAGAGCAGAAGAATTTTATTCTCCTCACATACACTATATATCCTTCCAGAAGTTGAAAGCTATTGTAGTGCTAATTGATAGCTTTTCTTAGTTCCTATCCTGATACTGCCTACTAAGGTAGATAGCATATTAAAGGGCTCAAGATCCAAATGGATGGGGAAAGTGTGGTAGTACTGGAGGGTGTTATAACATGATTAGGAAGGTCAGAGGTGTAGGATGGAGGAATTATGAGGTAGATCAAGAAATCTACAGAGAATAAAAGCTTTAAGACTTGACAAAAGGATTTCTTTTTTCTTTATCTCTTGCCATATTCCCTTTTCTAGACCTTCTAAGAGGACTGTCTAGTCATTGCTTCTCATTCTGATCTTGTCTTATAGTACACTCCAAAACATAGTGTTCAGATGTGGTGTTAATAAATAAATAAATAATGAAACCAGCAGGTAACTAACATCTTTGTTAAATAGAATGAATTCTAATTTGGTGAGGATTTATAAACATGTGTATCATTCAGGATTTTTTGTTTAATAGAACTTGTGATACATAAATCAATAAAATAATTAGCTATAAGTTAGTATTATAGAATTTCAGTGATACTTGTTCTTTTAAAAAAAAATAGCATCCTGCCTCCATATTTCCAACCAATACAATATAATAACCCTGGAAGATAAGTACTGTTGTATCCCCATTTTACAGTTGAGGAAATTAAGACAAACAAAGGTTTAAAGTAACTTGCCTAAGATCATAAATCTGATGAGGCATATACAGATTTTCTTGTAAACAAGGAAAGAAATTCAATGTTGATATGGACTAGATTTCTTAAGGAAATTTTAGCAAAAGTTAAGAGAGAGTAAGTAAAGGTAGTTGCAAGGTCATTACAACTAGTAATCTATAGAGGATAAACAGCATAAAAAGAGAACAGCATAGAGAGAGAAAATAAAGGACAATTGCAAATGATTGCAACTGGACTGATCCTGGGGATAAGTAACTTAATTACTAAATCGAAAGATCTTTTCTCAATGCTATCAATTTTGAGCTCTTTGACACTGTTGATCACCTCTCCTCTTATAGATTCATTATTCTCTAGGTTTTCATGACACTGCTCTTTCCTGGTTCTTCTTTCACCTGTATAACCTCTCCTTAATCTCTTTTATTGAATTTTCATTCATGTTATATTTCTAACCATGGGTGACTCTTAAAACTCTGCCCTTCTTATTCTCTTTTTTCATTTATACTCTTTCACTTGCTGACTTCATCAGTTCTCATAGTTCAATTGTCATCTTTATGCTGATGATATCTACATTTCCACCCCAGTTTTTCTCCAAGAGTTCTAACCCAGTTGGAGGATCTATATATGGCTTAACCTTAACATGTCTAAAATAGAATGGTTTATCATTCCAAACCTTCCTCTTTCTGTTCTCTCTCCTAAGGAAAAAAGTCTAGCAAAATATGTTCAATCCTGGCTCTGACCCTCTGCAAGGGGAACTGGGCATCTGGCTGGCACAACTCCTACAACTCCCCTCCTGCCCCCCCCACTACTCCCAGACCCTTTGTCTAAGATACCTCCCCAGGGCTCGGGCTCTGACTACCTCCCTGGGGCTGAGGACAATGTAAATTATTGGGGATTTCAGTTTACTTTTGTAATAAACTATTTTTGTACCGTAAAAAATATATATATATATGTTCACATATTGAAAATATCTGACATGATAGAAAATGCTCCATACCTATGAACACCCCATCTCTGCAAAAAATTTTGTAGGAGAAAGATATCATTTCATTACTCTCTTGGGCCAAACTCATTTTTTATACTTTCATAATATTATGTTGTACTTTATATTTGCATTATTTTAGTCTTTGTATATAATCTTCCCTCAACATTAGGGTTTTATATTCATGGCTTGGGTTATTCAATGGATGGCTATCTAAATTAAATAGGAATTTTTTGAGATTTGTGGCTATTGGGGGGAAAATCACATACAATACAAGTATGTAAAGAAAACTAAAAAAATTTAGTAAGTCATAAATTTCATAAATAGTGCAAATTTTATCATTTATTTCTATAAGCAAAGATACATAAATTTATTTCAAACACTTGCTTCAGCATACTGGGAGCCACAAAGTCTGCATAATATATGAGAAAGTAATCTGTCCTGAAATAGTAGAAACTGCAAATTTTTCAATGAGTGCATTGTTGTTTTACTTGTTTTATGTTAAATAAATATGATCATAATTATTAAAAAATAAAGGTTTGGAGTGAGTCCTAAAGCTAACTCTCCTAACCCCTACAAATGTTGAGGGATGATTGATTGAATGTTGTTTTTCCTGGCTCTCCTTACTTTATTTTCCATTGTCATATTAATTTTCACATAAATCTCTGTGTTCATCATGTTAATTATTTCTTACAATACAATTATTTCTCATTTCATTAATGTACCACAATTTATTTAGCCATTCTCCAGCTGATGGGCATCTACTTTGTTTCTAGTTCTGTGTGTTACAAAAAATGCTGTTATAAATATTTTGGTATGCAGCCCTATTTTTGTCAGTGACCTCTATGGAGTATATGCTTAGCAGCAAAATCTCTGGGTCAAAGGCTATAGATATTGTAGCCACTTAATTTGCATAATCTCTCATTGCTTTCTAGAATGATTGTATCAATTGACAATTCCAAGAAGATGAGTCTTTCTGATTCCAAGCTCAGGGCTCTATCCACTGTACCACCTAGCTGTTCAAGATTACTAAGATTTGAACCCAGCTTGTATGATCCAAAATTCAATTCATACAACTAATCAATGTCAGAACCAGTATTTTAGAATCCATTTCACCAGATTTCTTGTCCATTCTTTTCACTATACCAAACTACTTCCTGAATCCAACCAAAGATTTCTTTAGAGGAATTATTGCCATACTTGCCCAATGATCCCTACTAGTTCTCTGAAGAGTACTGGTTTTTCTACTATGCCATTGTTATGTAGAAATAGAAGAATCTTAAGGCATGAGATAGTGTCTTTAAATTGGGAGAATCATAGTATACACACACACACACACACACACACACACACACACATATATACATAGTATATACATAGTGTATATATATGTATGTTTATTTAGGGGAAAGATTAGAATCAAAAAGTTTTGAACTCTTATGGTCTCCAGCTGCACTGAGTTAGAGAAAGCCTACTTCACAGGATGTATTTTAAATGTAAGTTCTTACTGACTACAAGCTGCATTTTGTTTTTCCCTACAGAAAAATACATGAATCAAAGCAAGATAGAAAAACTATGCCAATATACTGGATGGTTGTTCCACCTACTAGCAGAACAGAGACAACAGACTATGAAATAGATTTCACTAAAGAAACATGGGAACAGTCCTCAGAGAATAGTTTACCAAAGGAAAAAAGTAGTAAAGACACCCTCAATTATGAAGATGCTGGCAACTCATCTAATGCAGTTGACTCTAGTAATGAAGCAGAAGAAAAGGAAAATGAAAAAAATTATGTCAAAGAAACTGAAGTGAATAGAAAAGGGTATGAAGATGAAAAATCAAGTGTTAAAGGGGAAGAAGAAGGAGATTATGATGCTGGTTTTTCTGAAGTAGAAATGAATGATAGCAAAGATAATGAAGCTATCTACACAGATGAATATTTTTCAAATGAAAAAGATGTAGAAGATAATGAATCAGATGAAGATTTTAAGATAAAAAAAGTAAATAATATGACAGTGATGAAGAAATCAACTTATGTTATTACTTGTGATAAGTGTGATCAACAATTTGTATCACGGAAAAAATATGTGGATCACAGCAAAGATGTACATCAATCACGTCCTGGGAAGGTCTATCAATGTGAAATCTGTAGCAAGTCCTTTGCCAGTTACAACAGCTGTAAAGAACATCGAGCTTGTGTGCATACAGAAGAGAGGCAGTTTGCTTGTACTCTCTGTAATGCTACTTTCAAACGAAAGCGAGATGTAAGAACCCATTACATGCGGAAGCATGAAGGAAGAGTAAAACGACCACTTTGTTCTGTATGTGGAAAAATTTTGAGTTCTAGAACAGCACTAGTATTCCATATGAGAACTCACACAGGGGAGAAACCTTATGAATGTAGTGTCTGCCATGCTAAATTTGCTCAACCATCCCAACTTAAAATTCACACAAGGTTAGCTTTTGTTACCTCTTAATTCTCTCTAATCACCTATTCCTACCCCTTTTTTCACGATTGTCTTTCTTGAGTTAACTTTTAATAACAGAATAATATTTCTATTAGTGCTAAAAATAATTACCTTTGTTTGCCAAATGTAACTTTAAAGTAATTTATTGTTAATAAATTCTTTCCATCTCTAAAAGTGAATCATCTAAACATGTAATTTTAAATTGTTATTATATTTTCTTAAGTATTCCACTTTATAATGTAATTATAAAAAATTATGTTTAAAAGAAAAACTTTAGGAATGTTTTGCATCCCATATGTGCAAGGGAACTTTCTATGAAATGCAAAGATACGAATCACATGGTATTAAGATTGCATTTAATGTGGTAGAGCAGATTTGTTTCTTGGTATGCAATTAAAATTTGACATTCAGTATATCAGTCGATAGTTTTAATTTCTAGTCATTTAAAAAGAAGAGAAAGTATGCTTTTAATGAAGAAAATGAAAAAAAATACCCAAGAATTTGACTTTCTAATATAGGCATGTTGGGATTATGGTTATATTATCTTTAACCTTTGCCTGTGTTTAACACCTTCTTTTGATTCATCCTTGATTTCCTCAACCTGCAAAATCAAATGTAGGACCATGAAATTCTGAATTGCTTGTAAGATGGAGGTATACTTAGTCATAGGATTTAGATCTGTAAGGAATCTCTTATGTCAATCTAGCTCATCCCTTTTGTTGTTGTATACATGAGGAACTGAGGCCCAGAAAGGTGAAGAACACCTCCAAGGTGAGATAAGTAATGATCAGCAAAACCAGGATGTGAACCAAGGTCCTCCAGTTTCTCTTTACTGTATTAGCAATTATGCTGCTCTCCTTAAGAGTTTGGCTTAACAGTCTAAAGATGATGACTTATGGGTTGTCTTACTTTTATTTACTCATTTACTTTTATATTTTAGTAATTTTTTTCTTTTACATTAGCATCATATACAAATATGCAAATTCCTTCTCCTACTCAGGAAGCCATCATTTGTAGAAAGAAATCAATAAAGAAAAAATCAAATCAACAAAACTAATCAGTTTATTATCAACAAAATTTAATATGTGACATTCCACATAGTAGTCATTTATATCTACAGAGAAGGAAGGGTGAATATGTTAGTTTTATAACTCCCTTATGAGCTACTTCCACAAATAATACATATATTTTTCTCAATAAAATAAGCTCAAGATCAATTATCTATAGGTTTCTTTATGCTATTACTAAATCCACATGCTTACTGGATACAGGTCTCATACTGGAGAAAAGCCATATATTTGTGAGGACTGTGGAGCAAGCTTTGCAGATAAAGGAAAACTAAATGGCCACAAGAGGACTCACACAGGTTTGTATTTAACATCATCTTCATGTATAGAATAAATTCTTTTTTGATATTTTAAATTAAATTCTCTATATATTCAAGTGACTAGATTATAAATGATTTTTCCTATATAGAGATATAGATTGAGGTATTATAGTATACTTTGCCAAAAACAAGATGTTATTTACGATAAAAATTCTGTCTTCGGAGGAGCTGAAAATTCTTGGTCACAATTAAATACAATTTAGGACTGGAAACTAGATTTTCAAGATCCTTGAACCCTAATTTTAGGACTAAATCAAACAGTTTTGAGTGCTACTATGTGCAAGAGATAGTAGTAAGCACTCTGGAGAACAGAAAGAAGTAAAAGACAGGATCACATGGCATAGGATAATCTCCTTGAAGGCAGGGGTGTCTCTCTTTTGTATTTGTAGGCTTAGTACCTAAGTCTAGTACATAATAGGTATTTATTAAATACTTCTTGGTTGATTCAGGAAGTTTATAACAAAATTGGTGGAATATTGAAATTACCTTGGGTTTTCCATCCCTAGAGTTAAAGTGATGTTTTAGTGTAAAACATTATTAAAAATGAATAGAATTCACTTTAGATTCATCAAATATAAACCTTTTTAAATAACTTAAAACACTTTGTAAAAAGGCAAAAACATTTCAATTATGAAACCCCCCTCAAAAAAATTTTAAATGCAAGAAATCTCATTTTATAATGTAAACCAAGAGTTTAGTCAGATTCTATTTGGATGAATTGTCTTATTTTGCCTTCAAAAACTTTCAAAACTCCTATAATGACCTTAAAAATTCTTCCCTAAACAAAGACCTGCCTTCTTAATACCAATATTTTCCTAGTTTTACAAATTCACAATGATTATCACACAGAGGGCAAGAGAGAGGAGCATGTTGGATGTGAGCAGGGTATAACATATAACGAACTTTAAAGAAAAATAGAAGTAAAGAGTGTTATCAGGAAAATGTATGCTACTAAAAAGATTAATTAGTAACAAGATTAATAAGTAAAAAGGATGATGGATGACATGTGAATAGCCTGAGTGCTTTTATTATGAAAAGAAAATAAGAAAGGCTTCCAATATATTGATAAATTCCTGTGGTGAATTTATCTGGGGACCCAGCTGAAAAAAAAATAACATCTATAAGAACCACCTCTCTAGTTTCAGATACTTATTTCAAAGCTTTTAAGCTGGTGACTGACATGTGTCTCAATATTCCCTTCCTTTAAAAGTGATTAAAAAGTATGTGCCATTTATCTCCCTTACATATTTACTGCAATAAATACATTGTAATCACAAATAATGTCCTTGAGAAAGTGTTTATCTAATAAAGTATTAATGATTTGTAATGAAAAAAGGCAATTTTTATTGATGAATTAAAAGGTTGTGATTATACTAGGTAACTAGAATTCAATTTTATTTAATTAGAAAAATGGGTAGAAATGAATGTTTGCAGATGGCAAAATGATCATTCAATCAACCAGCACTTCTTATGCAACTGTTACACGCCAGGAATTGTGCTAAGCACCGAGGGTACAAAGAAAGGCCAAATATTGTCTCTTTTGTGATCCCCATTTTAATGAGGGAGACAAGGTGCAAGCAATCATGTACAAGCAGGACATATATAGGATTAATTAGAAATCATCAACAAAAAGAAGACACAACTATGAGGAGGGATCAGGGAGGGCTTCTGGCAGGTGAGTTTTTTTGCCAGGACTTGAAGGAAGCCAGGGAAACCAGGAAATGAAAATGAGGAGGGAGAGAATTCTAGGGATGAGGGACAACCTATGATAATTCCTGGAGTTGGGAGATGAAATGTCTTAAGGGAGGAGTTTAGTGTCACTGGTTCACATACTGTTGGAGTGAGAAAGGTCTAAGAAAACTGAAAAGCAGGAAGGGAGTAAGTTATGATTGAATTGATGCAAAAAGAGGATTTTATATTTGATCCTATTCAAGATAGGGAATCACTGGAATTTACTGCAGTGGATGACATGGTAGACCTATGCCTTAGGAAAGATCAATCTGACAACCAAGTAAAGGATGGACTGTGGTGGTGAGAAATGAAATGTGGTGACCAAGCAATAGCTTTTTTAGGCAGCAGGTAGGAATGAGTTGCTGAGTTTCTACACCAGGGTCATGGCAGGTGAGATGAGAGATAAGGGATGGGGGTTTATGCAAGAGATGGTAACAGATTTTGGTAAGAGATTGAACATGGACAGTGAGAACATGGAGTGAGGATGATGCCTGGATTTCAAGCTTGAGCAATTGGGAGGATGATGGTCTTGACAGTAACAGGGAAGTTAAGAAAAGGAGACAAGTTAAGGCATTTTGCTTCAAAGCATAGTATATTCTTTAAAATTTAAATATAAAACCCTTTGAGGAAATATTTTATAAATCAGTCTAATATTAAAAAATGATTTAAGAATACATATATAAAAGTAATGTCATCCTCATGACTGAATAGAGAATGAGATAGAGAAACATGGACAAAATGGCAGTGTGCAAATTTAACAATGAAGGGGACAGTGTTAACTTTCAATATAAGGCAAGAGAAATGTATCTAATATGTGAAGGTTAAAGATATTCACAATTGTAGTTCTTGAATTATGATGAAAACTACAATGAAAAAATTGACATTAACACATTTGCAAACCCTTTATGTTTTTAGGAGAACGGCTATTTAAATGTGATGTCTGTGGAAAACATTTTGCTACCAATGAATACTTAAAATGCCACAAACGATGTCATATGGGAGCTAAGCCTTATAAATGTGACGTATGTGGGAAAACATTTGGATTGAGGGCCTCATTAGCTCAACATAGCAATGTTCATGCAGGTAAAGATATACTTAAATAGAGCAAATAAGGCATTTATGTTGGAAATCAACAGACTGATATTGTGAAAGTTTTTGAAATTATTTATTTAAGATATTATTTGAGTTTTACAATTTCCCCCCCCCAATCTTACTCCGCCCCCCACAGAAAGCAATCTGTCAGTCTTTACTTTGTTTCCATGTTGTACATTGATCCAAATTGAGTGTTATGAGAGAGAAATCATATCCTTAAGGAAGAGACAAGAACAATAAGATACCTGTTGGGGTTTTTTTTATTTTTTTCAAAATTAAAGGGAATAGTCCTTGAACTTTGTTCAAACTCCACGGCTCTTTATCTGGATACAGATGGGATTCTCCTTTGCAGATAGCCCAAAATTGTTCCCGATTGTTGCACTGATGGAATGAGCAAGTCCTTCAGGGTTGAACATCAGCCCCATGTTACTGTTAGGGTATACAGTGTTTTTCTGGTTCTGCTCATCTCACTCAGCATCAATTCATGCAAATCCCTCCAGGCTTCCCTGAAATCCTGGTCCCTCCTAGTTTCTAATAGAACAATAGTGTTCCATGACATACCTATACCACAGTTTGCTAAGCCATTCCCCAATTGAAGGACATTTACTTGATTCCCAATTCTTTGCCACCACAAACAGGGCTGCTATAAATATTTTTGTACAAGTGATGTTTTTACCCTTTTTTATCATCTTTTCAGGATATAGACCCAGTAGTGGTATTGCTGGGTCAAAGGGTATACATATTTTTGTTGCCCTTTGGGCATAGTTCCAAATAGATCTCCAGAAAGGTTGGATGAGTTCACAGCTCCACCAACAGTGTAATAGTGTCCCAGATTTCCCACAACCCTTCCAACAATGATCATTATCCTTTCTGGTCATATTGGCCAATCTGAGAGGTATGAAGTGGTAACTCAAGAGAAGCTTTAATTTGCGTTTCTCTAATAATTAATGATTTAGAGCAATTTTTCATATGGCTATGGATTGCTTTGATCTGGTGAAAGTTTTGATATTCACTATTGCATTGAAATTTTTGTTATACAGGGGTCCTAAAAGTTTTTGTGCCTTTTTAAGTGTTAATAATTTAAAATTGGACTGATACTTTCTTTAATTAAAGTAATTTTTTAGTTAAGGTAACTTAAAAGTCCTAATAACTTAAGACTTCACTAAACCTTTGGAACACCTTATTTATCTTCCTTAACAGCAGCACACATTTATTTATTTGTTTGTTTGTTTGTTTGTTTGTTTTTACAAGGCAGTGGGGGTTAAGTGGCTTGCCCAAGGCCACACAGCTAGGTAATTATTAAGTGTCTGAGGCCAGATTTGAACTCAGGTACTCCTGACTCCAGGGCCGGTGTTCTATCCACTGTGCCACCTAGTCGCCCCAAAGTATGACTGGGGTTTTTTTTGCAAGACAATGGGGTTAAGCTACTTGTCAATGCAGCACACATTTTTATACATTTAAGTACCACATAAAGCATTTTCAAGTTCCTTTGTTTTGTTTACTAGATTATAATCTACATTAGATTAGGGACTGAGATTTATCTAAACTTGAAAATACTCCTACTGCCTAGTCTGACACTTTTTAACAAAGGATATGTTAAAAAAGTTTACCATATTGAATTATCATAATGACCCATGAGGTAGTTATTAGTACAACTATTATTCTCATTTTACAGGTCTGGGAAACAGAAGCTTTGAAAGGTTTTATGAGTTGCCCCAGTTTGTAATGGGGACTCCTAAACTAATTTTTTTTATTAGTTTTTGCAAGGCAATAAGGTTAAATGACTTATTTAAGGTCACAAAGCTGAGTGATTATTAAGTGTCTGAGGTTGTATTTGAACTCAGGACCTCCTGACTCCAGGACCAGTGCTCTATCCCCTGTGCCATCTAGCTATTCCATGAGCTAAATTTTCTGACTCAACTCCTATGATATTACTACTACTATACTGTATCACACAACACTATACTACCTAAATTTGTTGTTACTAGACTATTAAAACCAATATTAAAAAGGTAAAGTGTTTAACTTAGAGATTTTACCTTTTTTTTACTCTTGTTCTAAAGATGGAGACATACTTCAAGTACATCAAAAGTATTTACTGAATAAGTGAATATAAAAGAAATATAACACTTGGCCCCTGTCCTCTAAGAATTTGCAATCTTGTTATAGAGTCAAGATATAATCATATAAAACAGTCAACAATGCAAAATTCCATATGAATGGTATTTTAACACTTTACCACTTATATTCTACAAGAATTCAAATAGCAGTATCAATGAGGAGGCATTATAGCATTTTTCAGAAACTCAGGACACCTGGGTTTTTAGTTCTGGTTCATGACACTAACAAGTTGTGTAAGGCCCTAGGCAAGTTACAGAGCATTACACAGTTTAAATTCCTCATCTTAAAAATAAAGAGGATAAATTGACAAAATTATCTCCTAAAGCCCTACTACCTCTAAGATTCCATAACTGTCAATATATACTGAATCATATGTAGCAAGATCTTATTGATAAAGTTGTCTTAGTCAAAGTTATCTCAGTGTAGATTTAAACTTAACATACACACAAATATTTCTGTCAATAACATTTCCTAAGTTCCCATGATTTAATAATAAATTTTATATGCCTATAATTTAAAATTGTACCATATTTTCATTGTCTCCTAACAAAATATTTTTTAACAAAAAATATTGCATTAAACTTTAAAATAAGATGAAAAATAGTGGATAGTAAATGAGCTGTAAGCTACTCTAGCTGAGTTGATGATAATGACAGAAATTTAGTAAATATGGTTTAAATCAAAGCTGACAATTTCTTAGTTGTGTGCCAAAGTTTGAGGGTCTCAAATTATTTAAATTGAGAGTAATCTTTTGTCAACCTAATTCATAGGATTGTTGGGAGTAAAGGGTTTTATAAATTGTAGTCTAGTATACAGTTAAGAGTTGTTACCTTAATTTTTCTCTTAATTGCAGATTTTGAACAAGGCACAAGAAGAAAAATACCAAATTTTAAAATGTCCTGTCAATTTCTGTGCAGTTGATTCCTTGTCATCCATATCTCCATTCATAAAATAAAACTTAGTTACCTTTCCCGATCTGAGAAATAAATAATGAACTAGAAATCAGTTATTAAAATTGTTCAGTTGCATGCTACATTATTATTAACAAATACAATTATGGCACTATAGTACACTAGGAACAATGTATGATTTGGAATCAGAAGTTTAAAACAGAAATTATCTTTGACATTTTTATTTGGAAATAATTTTCCACTGGCTATTTTTGGGGGAAAGTACTTCTAGAATAAAAATTTTCCATAGTTCAGATCAATAAAAAATTTAATAACTTTGGTTTTACGTCAAAGTCATCAATTCCCTGTCTTGCCCTTCTTTCCTGAGGCTTCTCTTGACCAGGAAAAATAGTTAAAAGCAAAGACAAAATTCTGCACCAGACATGACCTGTAGTCTCCCACCTTTCTAATGAAAATATGGGATATGTTTCATTAACTACTAGAGGAACCATTATGCATCATTTTGTAAGAGCTTTCTCAGGTTTTAGTTTCTCATTGTAATAACAGTTTGATTAGCCATTCGGCAATTGATGGGCACCCAGCTTGCTGACAGTTTTTTTAGGGCAGTACCCAAGTGTTTCATTCACCTTCTAAAAATCTTGTTTTTAAAAATTGTGTTATGAAATAACTACACTGATTTTGACACATTTCCAGAGACTCGCCCATATTTCTGTGAACAATGTGGGAAAACTTTCACTCAGCAAGGAGCTCTTAGACGCCATCAGCGTATTCACACAGGAGAAAAACCATATAAGTGTCGTGCTTGTGAAAGAACCTTTACAGACATGTCGACATTGAGGAGGCATGTGTCGGTAGGTTGATTCTACATAGCTTGAATGTATATCCATTAGCTTGAAATTAGTATGAACAGACATTAAGAATTTCATCAATTTATTTTTCTTTTACCCCAAATATTTTTGGCTCTTGTTCTTAACAAAATATGAAGACAATAATATTGCAGTAATTATTTCTCCAATTGTGGCTAATAGAGTTTTACTCTTAGATCCAGTCATCCTTATGATGAATAGCACACATTTATGAGTTGGCTGGCTGAGAAGTAGCCTTTGTCAATTGAACAGAACAAAGTTAATCCTTTACTTGGCAATCATACTTCATTAGCACACACTGAATAACTAATGGGTGACTGGCCTTAGATTCTGGGAGAGCAGTGCTTCCTGATCATAATTCTAGTGGGTTTTTAAATAACTATGAAAAACCATTTTTTCCCTTTTCTGTCAGTTGGCTAAACTAGAACATGCTTAAATCAAGTATAAAGGATTAGTGCAGGGAAGCCAATAGATTTAGCTTATTTCTCTAATCTGTCATATGAGGTTGCCAGTTGTATAACTATTCAACTTTCCCTAATTTGCAAAATGATGGTATTTGAAGAAAATAAAATCCTGTCCCTTACATGCCACACAGGGATGTTTTAAGGAGAAAGAGATAATATTTGTACAAACATTTTGAAAATAAAGCTAATATTTGCACCTGACATTTACCTAGTATTTTATATACATTATCTCAATGAACTTGAAAATAATCATATGAGGTAGATATTACAGTTATCATCCCTGTCTTATACATGAAGAATTTGATGCGTAGATTTAGCTAGTAATTGTGAGAGATTTGTGATTTAAACCCAGGCTTTCCTGACTACATGCTGATCACACTATCCATTGCTTGATACTGTCTCTATATAAAAAATTATTTTCTTGCTTTACAGTCTTAATTATTTTTGATGTTTGATATTTTTTATTTAACAGTGAGTACATTTTACTATATAGACCTCAGTATTTAATTAACTCACATATCAATGGTCCTTCCTTGATATTGCTAAGTGTAAAAGAAACAAATATTTCTATTAGTCCAAAGCTAATTCTGGATTGCTGATTATATAGAATATAAGGGGTATTAATATTATTTGCACAATTATGTCCTAAATTTTTTTTATTTAAAACCTATGTGTGATATCATGAAGAATACTATTTAATCAAATATTTTTGAATAAGTAATATTACCGAATGGACTAATGTTTGTAGGAGGGCTTGGCAATATCAAATATTATTTTCATAACGTTCATTAGGATAGGATCATAGAAACATTTTTTAAAGTATAGGGAACATAATTTAAATCTATCATTTGACGGGATCATGTAACTGAGAAGAGTTACATGATTTACCAAAGTTATGGGGCTAACATCAGAGATGGAAACTAGAACTCCTTACTTTTACTCCAGTACTTTGTAATGAAACTTAATTTAAAAGATTTTTAAGAATATTTTAACTAAAATAAATTAAAAAATGAAGCTTTAGACTTTATTCAGTAAATTTCAAAACTTAACATTGGAGGCAACTGAAACGGGCCTTAGCTCATGAGAGTTAGCAGTAGTAAATAGTGAAATCAGTCTTCTTTTTATAGCATGGGTAGAATTTTAGTCAACATTTTGATATTAATAACTCACTGCTATTTAGAAATGTCCATTATCATGATTTAGGATACTTCTGATTTCTACACTGGTTTTTCTTGAGTATTTTTAACCAGTGCTCTTTTTTTCTCCTGTTCTATTAGATCCATGATCGAAATGCACATTGGAGAAGTTTCCTGATAGATCTTACTACCAAAAAAGACCACAACTGGTCAAAAATTGAGACCTTATCAGATGTATGTATGAGTGAGGAGCCAATACCTGAAATTTGGTCAGGTGACCAAGGCAGACTATAGAAACCAGAAAATGCAGTTGTGAAAACTGCTTGTCACAGCCACCATAGTACTAATAATCATTCGTGTGTTTGCGTGTATGTGTGTGTGTGTGTGTGTGTGTGTGTGTGTAAGTGAGACCTGAATTGACAAAGCTTTTTACATGGTAAAAAAAAAATCACATAATGAAACATGATCAGGAATTTTAAACTCCTAATTCAACTGAAGATGGCTCATTTTGATGCTATATATAGCCATTTAGTTTTGTTTTGGGTTTTTATTGTTTGGGAAGTGATATGACTCCCATCAGTAATAACAAATTTGTTTTAATAGATTTTATTTATTGGAAATTATATTCACATATTATAAATGTATTATGCCACTAATCCTTTTATATTCAATTCCACATACCATTTTTAAACTATTAAATTTATGTTTATATTAAGTTAATGCTATAGTATCCGTGACTAATTTGTGTTTGCTTATAGAATGGTTTTTAGAAGCTTTCTGAGTATAAAAATTTGAAAGAGTCAAGCAGTAGTTGGATTTAGAGATTTTTGAAATAAATAAAAATGGCAAGTGAAATTTTATCTTTTGCTTGATTGATATTGATGTGGTTGCTTTATATTTTGTAAACATCTTAGCTGAATCGTATGATATGTATTAACAGTTCTTATAATGCAAATTAATATTATATAATAGAAAGTTATTTGGGGATCTATATGGTTTTTAAAAACTTACCAGCAGTTTAGGAAATCACCAAAAAAAACCCAAAAGGAAACTACAATTTTAGTGTCATGTTTGTATTTTTAGTATTTCTTTAAAATAACAAAACCTAGATCATATCTCATTAAGATTTATCTTATTTAAGCAGAGAAACTGTGACTTAGAACCTTGCCAAAGGTCACAGAACCTTGAAACATATATGTAATCTATAAGCATTATGTTCTCAGTATTTGTGTTGATCATATTTAAAGACTGTTCTTTTATTTTTATAAAATCATTCTGCTCTGACTACCTGTTTTAAAACTTTTAGAATGACCCTTCTCTATTTTACTGAATAAGATATTTTTCTTTAAAGCTACAATCCAGTAGTATTCTTTATGCATAATAAGAAGTCTACCTTTAGGACAGTATGACAGTAGCAAATGCCTCCATTTTCTAGCTAGGTGATAAAACATTTCTTGAAATGTACTGCACTACCACTAGAGGCAAAGGATCAGACAAATGACAGTTTACTGCTTTTGTCCAGAGGAAAAACTTTAATCAAAATGAGTTTCATCCTTTTATACAAGTAAAACTTATTCACTGCATAAAAAAGTAACTTTTCTAAGCTATAATTAGTGTTCACTATGGGAATCAAGTGTTTAAAACAAATAAAACATCTAGGTAAGATGCAAAGCCATTGATAGTTTGTTGTTCGGTCATTTCAGTCATATCCCACTCTTCTGACCTCATTTGGGATTTTCTTAACAAAATGATTTACCATTTCCTTCTCATTTTTTACAGATGAGGAAACTGAGACAAGCAGGGTTAAGTGACTTACCCAGGAACACACAGCTAATATCTGAGGCCAGGTTTGAAGTCTATATCTATTATTACTGCCCCATCTAGCTGCTGCTCCTAATGACACAAACGGGGGACAAATTTATATACATTTTTTTAGATTGAAAAAAGTTTTGCCTGAAATATCACTACCTTAAATACTAAGGTACATGCCATTAGCACTGAAATAGCCAGGCATGTGGTTATGGGGAAGCAGGATGGATTAGGCCTCCTTCAGACTAGTGTGGATTCACGATCTCGGCCTGCCAACCATTTTGTCCTTGGTATTCCAAGAAGGAACCGCTCGGTGCAGACAATTTCCCCTCACGTCAGCCGGGTTCTGCCCCCGTGGCCCTGAGGCTTTTTGCTTAAAGGCCCCTTAAGGTCTTCCGGCATTTTCTGTTTTCACTGATCTTTCACGGATTTGCGTGTCCTTGTATCTAAACGCTTTGAGGCCCCGGCGGGGCAGGACTGGGCGCGCCGTGCGGAGAGGCAGGCCAGCCTGCAGGCCAGGCCCGGCGAGGCCCGCCGGACGCTGCCGCCGTGGAGGCTCGGAAGGAGGCCCGGCCCGCGCGCCCGCCCCAGGCTCCGGGGATGGAGCGGTGGGCCCGAGGGAACGGGAGCCCCGGCACCTGCGTCCGCCTGGCGGGAGGGGGCGCCCCCGGGCCGCTGCATCGGCTCGCGCCGGGCCCACGGAGCCGCCGCCGAGGGAGCGGCTCCGGCGAGCTCTCATGACGCACTCGCGAAGCGCCCGTCACGTGACCCCAGCGTGGTCGCGTCACGTGACCCAAGATGGCGTTCCCGGAGTCACTCTGGTAGTTACCGTGGGCGGGCGCCATAGAAAAGGAACTGTGTAAGCGCGTCCCCCAACCCCCTCCTCGGAGAGGGGAGTGGGGCGAGGGAAGAGGCCGGGGCAACGGTCGGGGAGGGCCGGGCGCGTGCCGCGGAGCGGGGGGAGGGGGCACCCCGGCGGCCAATGAGCTGCGAGCGCCAGGGGGCCGAGCTGCCGGGCGGCCGCCTCCGCCTCCTTCCCCTCGGCCTGCTCCCCGCGTCCCTGCTCCCCGGACCCTGTCCAGGCGGACGTGCGGCGCCGGGTGAGTGAGCCCCGGCCCGGGCCCGGCCTCGGCCTCTAGGGCAGCTGGCAGCCCCGCGGCCCCCGCGGCCCGCCTGGGTGGTGGGGACGCCCCCGCGGGCCCGGGCTCGGGCGTCGGGGGGCGGGCGAGGGCCCCGGAAGGACGCGCGGCCCCGCGTGGGGGGCGCAGGAGGGGGTTGGGGCAGTGCCCCGGGGCCCCTGCCGGGCTTCGTGCAGCCCGGGGTCTGAGCCCGGCAGCAGGTGCAGAGCCTGGGCAAACAAGCTGAGGAAATCTGGGGCCCTTCTTTCACCGGGTTCCCCAGCCGAGGGGACTTGAGCAGATCGGGAAGCCAGGAGGCAGGTTCCTTCGGGATGGATGCAGGCTGCTTTTCGAGGTTCTTCTAGCAGCCAACCGGCCAGCCAAGCCTTACCTAGGACTTTTTCTTGCCATTTGTTTTCCTGTTAGGGCCGCCCGGTTTCCAGGCTTCACATCCACAAATAACATTAATCTGAATATCTGCTCATGTGTAAGGTTTTAACAACGCTGGGTAAGATGAGGACCTCGCACTCCAGGAGCTTACAGCCTTCCTGGGGAAATGAAACACAAATATGTCTGTGGGCGTTTGTAAAGACACAAGTAACAAAGTCTCAGGCTAAACGAGCGTGTATGACGATCAGAATACGGCATTTAAGGTGTGAGATTGGAATTAGAATTGAGGGACTAATACCCCAGAAGTCTGGGAAAGAGTTGCATGAGCATTCTAGTAAGAGCAGAGAGGAATGTTGTGGAATGTTGTAGAAACACAACCACCTTGGGGGAAGTAGGGAGTGTCTCTTAGAGAACTAAGATAAATGTTGACCTATGATTTCCGAAGTACTGAGTTATGGAGGAACAGGAGTGCCTGGTTAAGGATTTTCATTGTATGCATTAGTGTTAGGAAACCAATGAAAGTTGTTTTAGGAAGATTAATCTGACATTGTTTGAAAAAGACTCGGGAGACAGAGTAGTGGAGGGTTGATGATGAAAGCCTGCAATTGAGTTGAGGCTAACTAGGAAAAATGATTTCTTGAATAATCTGAAGGTGGAAATTAGTTTGGAGAGAAAGATTGTATTTTCTTCAGGGTATTGGAAGTAGAAGTACCTAGCAAGCAAAGAGAAATATATAACTGGAATTCAAGTTTGGTGTGGGTGGTAGAGATGTACCAAAAGCATTATTAAGCACTTATTGTCAAACAGGGATGCTTAGTCCTACAAGAAGTTTGCCTTAAAGTAGGGAAAGACAAGGATAAAGCTGGAGCCCACTTATCAAGGCCCAATATAATTCCAGGGGTGGAGATGAAGTTTTCATGGAGTTGAATCTCACAGTAGTCATTCTACTTAGTCAATAATTAAAATACTTTAGAGCTCTCAGAGAGAATAGAAAGAATAAAGGGAGCTAGTGACCTGACTTTGAATTATGCCTACATTTAAGGGAGCAGCAGGAAGAAGAACCCTTGAACTTATATCCTCTAACTTTTTTATTTAAATTTATTTACTTTGTTAATATTTTAATGTTATAATGGATTCTATTAACTATTTTTTTTTTCCTTTTAAAGCTGTTTTCAGAAAAAAGAAAGATGGAAAGTGGTGCAGTTTTGCTACAGTCCAAATCATCTCCAATTAATCTTTTGAATGAAATGCATCAGTTACGTCTCCTTGGTCACTTATGTGATGTTACTGTCAGTGTGGAATATCAAGGTGTACGAGAAGAATTTGTGGCTCATAAAGCTGTACTGGCAGCCACAAGCAAGTTTTTTAAGGAGATGTTTCTTAATGAGACGACGATGGATGGAACAAGGACAAATGTATATTTAAATGAAGTACAGGTTGTTGACTTTGCTTCTTTTCTTGAGTTTGTCTACACTGCAAAGGTTCAGGTAGAAGAAGACCGTGTGCAGAGAATGTTGGAAATGGCTGAAAAACTAAAGTGTTTAGACTTATCTGAAACTTGTTTTCAGTTAAAGAAACAGATGTTAGAATCAGTACTTTTAGAGCTTCAGAACTTTTCAGAGTCTCAGGAGCCAGGAGAGAATAATAATTCTCAAACTAATGATGTTCTACTTGATTCTAAGGCAAGTATAGTAGTAGAAGTCCCTACTATTGATAGCCTTTCTGATTCTTCAGATTACCACGTAGAAAGAAATAGCAATGGTTTAATACCACAGACACCACTGAGAAAGTCAAAGGATAAAGTAGATAAGAAAAAAGAAATTATGAAACCTCCTTATCCTAAAATTAGAAGAGCTAGTGGAAGGCTGGCTGGCAGGAAGGTATTTGTAGAAATCCCTAAGAAGAAGTACACAAGGAGACTCAGAGAACAGCAGAAAAATGTTGCAGATGATGTTGGGGAGAACAAATCTCCAGAAGACCAAAGCATACTTGATGTGGAAATGTTAATAGAGCCAGTGACAAAAAATGTGGAGCCAAAGAATGAGGAATGTGAAGCCAGCTTTGAGTTAGAGGAAGCTTTGAAAAAAGCTGAGGAAGAGGATGATAAGAAAAAGAGCAACTTTAAGTGCACCACCTGTGAAAAGGAGTTTCTCTATGAGAAGAGTTTCCTGAAACATATCAAACATAACCATGGCATTGCTGCTGAAATAATTTATCGCTGTGATACATGCAGCCAGACATTTGCAAACCGATGTAATTTGAAGAGCCATCAGCGCCATGTACATAGCAGTGAACGCCACTTCCCCTGTGAACTCTGTGGGAAAAAATTCAAAAGGAAGAAAGATGTTAAAAGGCATATTCTTCAAGTTCATGAAGGTGGTGGGGAACGCCATCAGTGCCAGCAATGTGGCAAGGGCTTGAGCTCCAAAACAGCTCTGAGGCTTCATGAACGAACTCATACAGGGGATAAGCCATATGGGTGCACTGAGTGTGAAGCCAAGTTTTCCCAACCTTCTGCACTGAAAACACACATGAGGTATGAATAGACTTCATTGTACTTTTGGAAAGGTTAAGGGGTGGGTACTCGGACAACAAACACTTCTTGACTTCAGAAGGAAGCAACTTTTATAAATTGCAGTATTTTTTATTTCCAGGTTTTATGCTTGAAGAAAGCAAGACCGAATTATGACTTTGGCCAATTTTAACCTATTTGAATTCAAGTCCTAATAATGACTGAAAGAATGATTAATTTATGGTTTCTGGATTTGAGAGTCTGTGGGAGGACTACCTTTTTTCAACCTAGGGATTGCCAGAAGTAACTATCATTTCCACAGGTTTAATGTAAAGCAGAATTTCTTAACCTCAGATCTATGATTTTTTTAAAAAATATTTTGATAAAAATTTCAATGCAATTGATCTCCTTAGTTATTTTGTATATTTTGTTTTTTAAAAATATTATTCTGAGAAAGGTTCCATTGCCTTAACCAAACTGCCAAAGTATTCATGACACAAATAAAACTAAGAACATCTGATCTAATTGGTTACATTTATACTATCTTCTCCCATCCCAACTGGAAAACTTAATCAGTATTTTCAGGAGAGGGCACTTGTCCATAACCCTGCATTGCATAAAAAAAAAAAAATCTCTAGTGGTTTAAAGGGCTGATCTCTCTCTCTTTGTTGAACCTTAATTCTTCTATAATAATTAAATGGAATCAAGGTTTAGAGACAGCATTAGGCTTCTCAACCTTTAGGACACCAAGGTACCTAGGAGTTGGGATACCGAACAGTTTGAGTACACTTTTGCATTAATTCCTCCTTTGAATTTTAAAATACTATTAGTTCAAAGCTTGGCACTTAAAAAGGGTTAATAAACATTTGATGATCGCTTAATTATGTATTATCTATAACTGAGGGAGAATGAGATAGATTTTTGTTTATTTTTTGACTATCATCTAGTTGACCTTGCATTAAAGAATCTTAATAAATTTCTATGACAGTCTCTAAGCATTTTTTAAAAAATGATCTGGAGTCTTTTCTAATTTCTCATCCAAAAGTAAAATCAGTGACAAACAAAACCTTATAATTTCTCTGGTCTCTGTGTCTACTGCTGAAGCAGAAAGAACAGACTTTTAAAGAAGGTAGGCTGGGCAATATTATTTTTCTCAGCCTTTTCGGGATAGAGATGGTGGCAGGAGGTAAAAGTATGATAGTCTGAGTCTTAATGCAGACATCTTTATTTGCTTTCTAGTATTGGGTTCATATATCCTTTCGAGGACATTTTCCCAGTTTTGATTGGTGCTATAACATAAAAATGACATAATTTTCCATCATAAATTTCTTATATTGCAAAGTACATTGACAGTTTATCAAAAAATGGTTCCTTAGAAAATGAGATATACTGTCCTAATATTTTTTTTAGAATTAGAAAACTGGCAATTAAAAAATGGTTCCTTAGAAATTTATGGTTGGTTTTGCTATTTGGGGATTTTTAATGAATATAATTTGAGTTAGTGGTGATTATTTTGCACTTTATGAAAGTTTATTAAAACTTTGTTAAACTAGAAATATATGAAGATCTTTTAATATGAATCTGTAGATATAAATAAAAATTCATAGAGCAGTGTTCATACAATTATATCAGATAATCATTTTAGTATCTGAGGTTTTGTAGCATCTGAAAATTTAGTATCTGAAGATGATACCTCCATTTACTTGACCTTTTCATTGTCTGTTAAAAGATGGTTTTGAATTAAATTAATTTATTTCAAAAATATTGGAATGGGGGCACTGTAGTTGGAAAAAGACAAATAGGCATGAACTTTGAAGTAAAAAGCATTCTGAATTATGCTGGAATGTTGTAATTTCAGAATTCATACTGGTGAAAAACCTTTTGTCTGTGATGAATGTGGTGCAAGATTCACTCAAAACCACATGCTGATATATCATAAAAGGTGTCATACAGGTAAGTGCTGTCATCAAAGTCGCAGAATCACTTTGTAAAGGAATTTAGAAATGTGTATACATACACTCCTTAGTTTTACAGATGTCCAAATAGGGCAAAAAGAATTAAATGAATTGCCTAAAATTAGACAGATTAGCATCAAGATTCAAACCCAGATCTTCTGATTTCAAGTATTCTTTTTTTTATGCTATAGGCATCTCCACTTACTTAGGAGTTTACATCTTGATTATTTAAACTATAGTTGCAATTAATTTGGAACCTTTTCTAAAAAGGCAATTTGAAGTATACAAAATAGAGAATTTAATTAAAATGTTAAATGTCTCTAGGAATGGTCTATAATATTGCGCATTTCCTTGCTTATAAAATCACCTAAGTCTGATATAAAACCAAGTAAAATGAAATATAAAAAAGCTGAGATTTCTATTTAGTTTGTTTTTTTAAATAAAGGAACTCGATTATATAATTTCACAGCAAGATTCTCTAAAGTGTCAAAAATTCAGTTAGACATGGCTTATTAGGGGTAGGGATAAAGGACATGAGAGGAAAAAGTAGGTGGATAAGATCGTTTTGTTAAGAAAACGAAATGCCAAGTGTACGTGTTCCTATTTACTTTTTATTTAATGACAATTATAACTTAAAAAGCAATATTCATTTATAGACATGTTAGTTTGGTTACTGTTTTGGAATTTCATTTGTTTTATGAAATCTCAAATCTGACTTTATTTGAGTTGAAGGATGAACTTTTAGTTCTAAGTTTTCATATATAAATATATAAATATATATATATATATATATATATATCTTGCCTTACTTTTGAATATATGAATTTATTTAATAAATTCAATGTTTGACTACATTTCCTTCTAACTTTCTGTTCCCAATGAATTCCCAGATGTTTTAGGCATTCTAAAGTTATTTGTGATGAAATTTTTCTATCTCATCCAGCTAGGTTTTGTTGGTAAAATACAGAAATGCAGATGCTTATGTTTTAAAAATGTTTCTTTCCTCTTTTTTTCCTTTACTCTTGTTCCCTCTGACCCCACCCCCAAAATTTCCACTTTTTTTCTTTCCCTTCTTTCCTCTCAAGATTTTTCATTAACATATAAACCTATATATGTGTATATGTGTGTGTGTGTATGTGTGTGTGTGTGTGTGTATCTTCAACATAAACTAAAAATAATGTACATAATTATATAACAGTAAATAGAATAATAGCTAGCATTTTATAGTGCATGGAGATTTGCAGAGTGCTTTACACCTATTAAGTCATTTTATCCTCAGTCAAATGGAAGATCAGTGCTAATTAATAGAGCCTTCTTTTTACAGATGAGCAAACAGCTTAAGTGAATTGTTCATTCACCAATAGTAAGTTTCTGAAAAAGAATTTGAACTCAGGTCTTTCTTACTCTATGCTATCTATTGTACAGCCTAGCTCCTATGCTCATAATAATGTGTTGGACTGGTATTTTTGATTGATTTTTGAAGATTTCTCAGAATATGGTGTCTTTGACATTGCTACTGCTAATTCTTTTTTAATCACTTTTTTCCCCCTCAATCTGCTTCTGTTTTGTCCCTCCAATAAGAAAAAGGGGAGGTACCCTCAGTAGATACTTGCAAAACAAATCTCTATATTTTCCATGTCTGAAAAATTTATGTTTCTTTTTTGTTATTTTTAAATTCATAACTTTTCTGGCAGAAGAATGGTGTGTTTCTTTATTCTTTTGAATTTGTGATTTATCATTGTATTAATCAAGAGTTCTTTTAAAAAGTCTTCTATACTCGATTCTTTCTATAATGTTTTGTATAAATCACATTCTGCTTATTTTCTCTATATCAGTATTTAGAATTATTCCTGGTTTCCTCTTAAAACTTGACATTTCATCCTTTCGGCACAGTGATATTTCATTTTATTCATATACTCCAAATAATTTTAACCATTCTCAAATTTAATTTTCAATTTTTGTTAACAAAAAGCTCCTTTTTTTGTACAAGTAGATCTTTTTCTTTCTTTGATTTCTATGGAATATAGGCCTTGTAGTGCTATTTCTGAGTCTGATGGTGTTTTCATAATATAGTACATATATGATCATAGTTCCAAGTTAGTTTCTAGAAGGGCTTACCATTTCACAGCTCCACCAACATTGCCCCTCCCATGTTTTTCATTTTCCTCTTTTGTCATCTTTGCCAGTCCACTTAGGTTTATGGTGGAACCTTAAAGTTGCCTTAATTTGCATTTCTATAATCAATAGTGATTTGGAGTACTTTTTCAGGGCCTTGTTGATAGCTTGAATTTCTTCAAAAACTGCTTTTTTGACTAATGTCCTTTGGGAAATGGCTCTTGGGGTCTTATATTTGAACTTGTTCCTTGTATATGTTGAATATTTGACTTTTATCAGTTAAACTTATTGCAAGTAATTTTTCCTAGTTAACTGTTTGCCTTCTAATTTTAGTTATATTGATTTTGTTTGTGAAAAAAATTTGTTTTATATAATTGAAATTGTCTATTTTATGTGATCCTCTTGCTTGGTTAGTCATTTTTTTCTTCTAGTTTAAACTAATTTGGAGGGAAGCTAAACTCCTATGATCCATAGATCTGAAAGATAGCTTCTTTCTTGCTCCTAATTTGCTATTATAACTTTTTTATATATTCACTTGTAATTTATTTTTGGATCTAGTATGAGATGTTGGTCTAAGCCTGATTTTTGCCAGATTCTGCTGTCAAGTGTTAGCAGATACTAATCTGCTAATTAATAATGGTTATAATTAAGGATCCAGACAGGAGATACAACTGTATTTTTTTATATGCATAGAATAAAGAACAAACCTGAGTTGGTGAAAAATTAATAAAATTGGTTATAGATGTGGCAACATCATGGGGGTGAGGACATGATTTGATTAAGCAGAGTGGGCTAGCAACCCCACCCTATTTCTGCCTTAGATTGATTTATGGGCCTCACCTACATCTTGAGACAATTACTAGTACATGAAGGATAGCAAATTCCCCTGGGAGATAGAACCTTCCTTAATTTTACAAGGTTAGGCAAGGATAGACAACATATTTTAGTGCTAATGTCAGGCCCTAAAGATAATGCCAGAGGTCTTTGTAATTTCCTAGAAACTGAAGGTTTTCCCCATTAATAATAAGTTTAAACTAATTTGTAGGGAAGCTAAATTCCTCTGATTATGAAAGTTCATGTTTGAGGCCATTTTCATGGTTCAGGATAGTGAACTAGACTCTGCACCCTCAAAGTAACAGAATTAATTAGAACAGTGATTAGGAGAACTGAATTTCTAAACTTAACTCACTACAGGCCAGCTAAATTTGTGAACTAAGTTCAGAGACAAAAGACCCAATGAGTTGGGCAATTACAGGCAAAATCAATTAGCTATAAATAGATCAATAAAGCGATAGGAATACATTTAATTTCTTAGGTCATTTTCTTTTCTGTCATCTTTGCCAGATTGATCAGTGTGAAATGAAACATTAGGATTGTTTTAATTTTCCTACTGAGCATGTTTTCCAGTGAGACTGTTAATTTTTTTTTGTATGTCTTCCTTTGAAAATTCCTTGTATTCCTTTGATGATTTTATCATTTGGAGAATAGCTTTGGTTTTCATAAATTTGTATCAGTTCCTTAGATATTTTGGATATGATACCTTTAACCAAAGATATTAGCTAAAAAGATATTTTCCCATTTATTATTCTCGTGTAATTTCATGTAATAAAATTAATTTTATATAATCTAAAATGCCCAATTTTTCTTCTGTGATTCTGTTTATCACTTGTTTGGTCATCAATTTTTCTTCTGTTCATAATTGTAGAAAGCATTTTCTTCCTTGTTCCTTTAATTTGCTTAAGATATCATTTATGACTAAGTTTATAGATATGTTTAAAGCTTATTTTGATTTAAGGTGTGAATAAGATGTTCTATGCCTAATTTCTATCAAATTGCTTTCTAGGTTTCTCATAGATTTTTGTCAAATAGTGAGTCTTTTGGTTTATCAAATATAGGATTGCAATTTTTTGTTTGCTTCTATATATTGTATGTTGAATTTTGTTCTCTGGAGAGACATTTCTATTTAACCTCTACCAAATGCTTTTGATGATTACTGCTTTTAGTATAATTTGAGATCTTGTTCTTCAAGGTTCCCTTCCTTCCTACTTTTTAAAAAAAATTCTCTTTGATCTTTTTGATTTCTTCAGATGAATTTTGTTATTTTTTTCTAAGTTTGACAATCCTCTGGTGGTTTGATTGGCTTAGCAAATGAGTAATTTTAACGGTATTTATTTCTAGTATTATTATTATTAATTATCATTGTTACGTTACCATGACCTAACCACTATTAATTAACAATACATCTCCAAGTATTTTGTTCTGTCTTCATTTGTATACAATGGGTGGTTTGTAGGTGCATTTATGAATACAGAAGAATATGTCTCAGTAAATAAACTTCCAAATAGTTTATATATTCTGAAGTTATTTGGGATGGGATTTTTCTGTCTTTTTTTTTCCAGCTAGATTTTGATAGTAGTCTACAGAAATTCGGGGGTGGGGTGGATTTATTTTACATCTTCCCGTTTTGTTGAAATAATTATTTGTTCCATTTTTTTAATTTACAACTTTTGTGACTTCTTGAGATAAAATATAGAACACCATCTGCAAAAAGTAATGAGGTATTTTCCCCTATACTTAATGTCTTGTTACTTTACTAGAACTTTATGAAGTTTTGGTGATCATAATGGATGAAAGAATAAACAGTCATGTACCAGAATGCCCTAAGAAGAAAATAAATATTTTAACATGACGTTTAGGTGAAATAATACTGAGTTTTCATGACTACCTAGTCCAGGGTGACTAAGCTTTATCTTGGACATTTTTCTACCTTTTTTTAATAAAAGAATTGTTGTTCACATATACTTTGCAAAAATCTTTCTCTTCTCAAATCAGTTTTTATGTTTCTGAGAAAGATTCATAATAATCCAGCAACTCCTTATATCAGAAGTTTGTAATTCTTTTTAAATTTAATTTTTTTTTGGTATATTTTAATGATCTTCCTCCCTCCCCACTCCATACTATAAAAAAAAAACACCATTTGGGGTGTGTGTGTGTGTGTGTGTGTGTGTGTGTGTGTGTGTGTATGTGTGTCTGATCTTCCTTTATGGGTTTTTTGGTAATTGAATGACTAGTTGTGCATTTCCTTCCATAATATTTTTCTTACTGTTTATACTCTTTTTTTCCCTTGTCAGACATCTAATTTACTTCTGATCACTGTTTCCCTAATCTCCTCTTCCTTTCTATTGTTCATTTGCATGCTTTTCTAAGAATCCCTCCTTTTCCTATTCCCTTGCCTTACTGTTTCTCTATAAATTAAGAATACCATTTTGGATGTATATTTTATTCCCTCTTAAATCCAGTTCTAATGAGAATAAGGTTCTAGCACTACCAACTCTCCATCCTTCTTGCTTTCTACTGTAATAGTTCTTCCATTGTTCCATTTTGCCTCTTCCACCCAAAGATATTTTTTTAGGATCATTCCATCAGTCAACTCAATTCTAAGCTCGCTCGCGCACGCTCTCTCTCTCTCTCTCTCTCTCTCTCTCTCTCTCTCTCTCTCTCTCTCTCTCTCTCTCTCCACTTTCAAACTACCCTAGTAATAGTAAAAGTTACAAATAATGTTTTGCCTATAAGAAGTAAATAATATGACCCGGGGTAAAATTTGTAGTCTTACTTTTTGTTTCTCCTGATTCTTGTAGGTTGTTTTCTGTTCAGTTCTGGTCTTTTTCTCACAAATATCTGAGACTTTTAATTCATTAAATATCCATTCTCCCCCCCCCCCCCCCCCAATGATTTAGTGCTGAGCTATTGGTTGCAAACCCAGCTCCTTTGCTCTTTGGAATATTATATTCCATATCCTTCAGTATTTTCATGTAAAAGCTGCTAAATCTTGTGTTTATCTTGACTCTAGCTTCATAGTTTTCAGTTGTTCCTTTCTAGTTGCTTAAAGTGTTTTCTCTTTGACCTCTGAGCTTTGAAATGAAGTTTTAATATTCCTGTGACTTTTTTTTCTTCTAAGTGGTGACCAGTAGATTTTTTTCAATTTCTATTTTACCCCTAGTTCTAAAACTTCAAGGTAATTTTCCTTAATAATTTTTTGAAATATAGTGTCTAGATTTTTTTAATCTTAACTTTCAAGTAGCCCAACACTTCTTATATTGACTCTCCTTCATCTGCTTTCCAGTTGTTTTTCTAATAAATCTTCATATTCTCTTCTATATTTTCATTCTTTTGATTTTGATTCATTGTTTCTTAGCAACTTATGAAATAACTAGCTTGCCCTTGCCCAAATCTCAAGTTTTAAGGAGTTATTTTCTTTGGCAAGCTTTTGGATCTCTTTTTCCAATTGATTGACTTAATTTTCTTCGTTTACTCTCTTCTCAACCTCCCTTGATTTTAAAAGTCCTTTTCATGCTCTTCCAAGAATGCTTTTGGGGTTTGGGACCATTTTACATTTTTCTTTGTAGCTGACTTCACCATTTTCTTTAGTTTAAACCCTGATCATTATTATCACCATAGTAATTTGCTTGAGTAGTTTATTTCTTGGCTGTTCACTTTATGTTGGAATGAGGTTTTCCTCCCAAGGTATTGGGGGGGGGTAATATTTAAGGCTTCAGGTTTTTCATGGTGTTTTCTGAACTCTCTCTGGGACTTTTTCCTCAGGTACTCCTCCTTAGCTATGATCAAGACCCCCAGCAACAATGTCACTCCAATGTCCTTACTTTCTATGGTCCCTCCAGGGACTACAAGCTTCATTTCACTTCTCTGCCCTGGAAATAGGTACGCTGGTATCTTCAGAGTGACCATAGACATCAGTGCCTTCACCCATGTATTCTCACACCTCGCTTACGCCATAGCCTCAGACCATGTCTGATCCACACATACCTGGGCCTCAAGGCCAGTCCCCACCCCCATAAACCATCAGATGCCCCACCTGTTGTTTATTGGGTTATCTGCCCAGAAGTATCTACTTCAATCAGGTGGTCTGATCTTTCATAACTTCATCCCAAGTTGGCTTAGGCTGGAATTCTGCTTTAGCTCAACTTTTAATGGCTTCTGCCACACTGCTCTAAGGTTGGCTTTGAGGCATTATTTTAAACTATTTGTACGGGAATTTCCTGCCTTATTCTGCCATCTTCCCAGAATCTTATAATTCTGATTGTCTAGACAGTACAAATACTCTAGTGCAGGAGGAAGTCTAAGAACTTTTTTTGGATACTTGATAATTGAATTTTAGTATAATTAGTTTCCTTTGTTGATATAATTCATTTAAAAACATTTGAAGAACCCATAAGTCTTCAAACTGCTAATGGAGTGCATAACACAAAAAAAGGTTAAGAGCTCTTGCTTGTAGACTCTTGATTAAGTTTGGGTAACTGGTCTTCTCAAGTATCAGTTCTGTTGCTTATAGTTGGTGTTATTGAATGGCATAGGATATTATAAATGATGACTTCCAATATATTTATATAATGATATTGAGACCATTTGTTTCTATCTTTGCTTTATGTATATTAAAAGTTTTTTGTTTAAATCTCTTATTTTTCATTTAGGGGAAAGACCTTTTATGTGTGAAACATGTGGCAAAAGTTTTGCTTCTAAGGAGTATTTGAAACATCATAATCGGATTCACACAGGATCTAAACCTTTTAAATGTGAAGTTTGCTTCAGGACATTTGCACAGAGGAATTCACTTTACCAGCATATTAAAGTCCATACAGGTATGACTTGAACAATGTAGAAAAGGGAATTGTTTTGCAAGAAGAGTGTCTTCACTTTTTTTTTCTTTTGGTATCTCAGAACACTTTCCCCACAGAAAGCAATGTTCTTAGCTGTAGAATGATTTTCAGTCTAACCACCAATGTACTTGTACCAGAAGCATAGTACTTATACAACACACACACACACACACACACACACACAGAGGTCATGAGGGTAGAGGAATATTTTTAGAACTTGGAGCTGCATACATTCCTTTCTCTATAAGTAGTATTCTTTTTCCTTTATCCCTTCTTATATTCTGGAACTAGTCCCAGGTTCTGTCTAAAATTGTGGAAGGTTAGGGAATGATAAGTCTTCAAAGCTTCTTGGGTTTCCTTTTGCTCCACTGGTGCTACTCCTCTTGCACTGGTTTCTTTTGACACTGTCTCCAGAGCATAAATGATCACCTGTTTAACCTTGTCAGAGTTGGAAAATGGTCTCTCTTGAGTTTTATTGCACCATCAAAGGTTTTGATCCTTTACTATTGCAAAATCAATTTGATTTACAATAAAATTATTATAAAATAAATGATGAAGATTAGACTTTTCTAGGGATGGTGGTGGGATGCTAGAATCTAAATGACATCATTATTTGAAAAAAAAGAAAGGAGGAGGTGAGTTCCTGTGACAAGCCAGGCTTGTCAGTTATATTAATTGTTATAAATCAAGTTTATATGAGTTCTCAGCTAATGGAATGGCCTGTCCAGTTTGTAACCTGAACAAAAAGCTGTACTATTTCAGTGGGAATATTGATTATGGTTTTGGTCTAGACAAATGATTTCATCAGTTTAAAGGATTCCCAGTGTGAAAGCTCCCTCCACATTTTACAGATCAGCAAGTTCATTAGAAATTGAAAGTCTTTGAGTGTAGCTCAAGGGCACTGAGAGGCTGTGAATCTGGTCAGACTTACATACCAGTGTGCCTCAGCGACAGGGCTTTATGTCTTCCTCACTCCAATGCCTTTCTCTTCCTGGGGGTAAAGGGTATTGAAATGCCATTTTTACATTTTATGTTTCCTGACTTCTGATGTGGGAGGAATTGGAAAGAGGAATTAGTCAAAGTTGTAATTAATTTAACCTGGAGACAGGATGTGAGATTTTATACTCTTAATGTGTCTGAGGTTTTTCATCCAGGGTCAGAATATGTGGGATTTTTTTGAGTAGGCATGGACAAGAAAATACTAAAGCACTATAGTTATGACTGTATCCATCTCTCTCTATCATCTGTCTACCTATTCTTCTGTCCGTCCGCCTGTCTAGGGTTTGGACTTGCAGCACCTTGATGAGTAACTTCCTTTACCAGGACTGGTTGTACAAAGTCTCTGAAAGGGTTAGTGATTTCCTCAGTCACACAGCCAGTATACTGATGAGAAGGATGGGGTTTACCTTTAAAATTAGTAACTGGGTTCCTTTTGTTAGATATATGAGCATCCATGGTCTAGTGAAGAGCTGTCCTTGGAACCTCTAAGGCTTGGTTCCGCTGCATCACACTTCAAATGTGGGATTGATTGAGCTAATGTTAGTTGCAGGAGTGCTGCCGCTGGCACTTGTAGCCTTTGTTCAAAATGGTTGGTATAATTTTATTTAGAAATTTAATTGGAATTGATGAAAATCTTATCTTTATTAGGTGCCACTTTTGTCCTTTCATTCTGTTCATTGTTTTTACGTTGGCTATAGGTTTAGAAGATACTTCTTTTCTGGAAATTGAGTGCAGACTTCTCCTTTCTCCTCTCTCCCTGACTTTGAGCTGAACTGCAGGCTTTCTGAGGTCTAGCCCCAAATAACAACTTTCTGTCTAAGCTTATTGAGACCCCAGAAGTGGGACTTTTGTGACTGAGGAGGACATCACAGAGGGGTTGCTTTCATTTGCCCTTTTTCCTAAGTTTCCTAGAGAACATCAAGAGTTAGAAAATAGACCTTGAGGAGTGTGTTTGTATATTGTATCTATATTTGACAGTAGAGACTGCACCAGTAAACTATATTTCTTTTTCCAGGTGAACGTCCATATTGTTGTGATCAATGTGGTAAACAGTTTACACAACTTAATGCCTTGCAGCGACATCATCGAATCCATACTGGAGAGAAGCCATTCATGTGCAATGCCTGTGGACGAACATTCACAGACAAGTCCACTCTTCGGCGACACACTTCAGTAAGGAGGAATATATGATTTCTATGTTTCCTTTCACCTGCTCCCTTCCCATCAGTTCAGTGCCCAGAGCATTATAGTTAAAATTAAAATCAAAAAATTTTGTAAAAATTCTTTTACTACCAGTCAGTTTTTTTCCAGTTCTCTTATTTTTTTTTAAAGAGACAGATAATAGTGATGTGATAAATTGCAAAATCTAGAATTGGTTCAGTATAAGCTGCACCCCTGTAATGAAATATCTTTGAAAGGGAAAAAAAATATACTTTGAAATAATTACATAAAAGCACCACATTAAATATTGGTCTGTTTGAGCTCTTATTTTGCCAAAAATAATAAATGAGCTCTTATACTGAAAAATGGGGAAATTTAGAATAGTGAATATCAGAAACTTTGAGTGTGAAAGTATAAGAAATACTTATAATTCTGAAACATGTAAAACAAAAACAACTTACTGACTTTAAGAAAACAATCTTTAAGTTTCATGGAATATATAACTATTAAATTCCTCTTGTTCCCTCTGTTAGCAACTTCCAGAAAATGGTGGTTTTTGAGATTTCCTAAATTCTTTCACTTTGAACTTCATTTTGATCAATGTTCTACCTTGGGAACATTGTGTTCAGATTAAGTGTAACAATTTTTTATCAAGTCAAGGGGATGTTAATGTCATGAGCTTTGGGGAAGGAATATCTTGCCAGTTCTCCCTCACTGGTGGCCCCACATGTCATTGCAATGAAATTAAAAAATGGTACTTTCTTTTCTCCTCTCTACCATCTTTTCTTTATCCCATACTATCCTTTCATTCTGTTAATCTATTTTCACTATATTGTTTTGGCTGTAAGTTTTTAAGTTATTTTTGCTCTGGGAATTTAAGTGCAAACTTTTCCTTTCAGTTCTCCTCCCTTACCTTGAACTGTAGTGCAAACTTATTAAGTCCTACCTTGAACTAACAACTTTCTGACCAAGATTACTTGGACCCCAGAATTTTTGAGGTGGTGAATACAAATAGGTCATTCTTACTTGTTCTTTCTCCTCATATCACCTCTGCCTCTCTGTCACCTCTTTGCGTTTTGTATGACATTGAATTACATTTCCCTAGTTATATACCTTCTAGCAGCAGCGTCAGGAATTACAGAAAAAGGAATTAGTTTCTTTGAATAGGAGTATTCCAGGTCTCCTCCCATCATCCATCCCTAATTTTTTTCTTTTAATTTTCAGGATCATAAGGGAAAGAGATGTTGTAGTACTTGCAATAAGATTCCTATTTAGGGGCTCCTATCAGAAATGTAGTTCATCACTGGGTGTGTGCAAACTGGATTTATCTGCCTTTTCTGTTTTGCATCACAAGCAATAGGATCATCCAACTTAAGTTCCTCTAGCATATATATGTTCGAGATTGTCAGGACAAAAAAGACTGATGCTGCTAGTGCTTAAAAATAAAGCTCAAGTAACATCTAACAGCTCCTTACAAGCTATATTCAAGATTTTTATGAGCTAAAATTTGCAGAGGGGGAGAGGGATGGCAGATTACCTGTATTTGAACCAATAGAGTAGTAGTAGTAGTATTAAGCAAAGCATAATATATGATTAGTGACTTTTTTAAATTAAATTTTGTTTTCCAGAAACAAGCATTTTTTCTTTCCCTCTCACATCCTACTTAAGAAAAATCTTTATAACAAATATCCATAGTCAAGCAAAAACAAATTCTCACATTAGCCATGTCCAAAAGTATGTCTCATTCTGAACATTAGTCCCTCACCTCTAAAAGGAGGTAGACATACTTAAAAGCTTTTTAATAAAGTTGGTAATAATGTTAATAGGTTGATATATTTATGTTCATGCTTAGGTTCTTGGCTTATATTTTAGGGCTATTTGCTCTTTCTCCCCCCCCCTTTTCTTTTTGGATAGATGAGTTTGGATATTTGGTTTCACCTCAGTTCCCATTTGACCTGGAGCAACTCGTTTAGATTTGCCCAAGCAAGTTAGCTATTTTCTTTCCAAGAATTCCTATTTACTTTCCAGTTATACTAGTACTAGGTCCTGTTTTATAGAGATAAAATTAAAGAGTTCAGAACCCCAATTTAAGCAGGAGACACACAACTAGTTTGAAAGGATGGGTGCTTAAAGAAATCAAATTCAAGAAATTTTATTTGTTCTATTTATTCCTTTAATTACTTAATGATATTTGTGTTTCTTTGTAGATACATGATAAGAACACACCGTGGAAATCTTTCCTTGTTATTGTAGAAGGTTCACCCAAGAATGAAGACAGCCATAAAACTGAACAAATGGATGAGGACTATCCATCACCCAAAATATCTGAAAAGTTGCTCTCATTTGCAGAAAATAGCCACTTTCAAAACTTGACTTCTGTCCAAGGAGCTCTGACTGCTTTACATGAAAACAGTCCTACTACAGATATGGACTGTAAATCAGATGATCCTGTTGTCCCCCAGGAAGCCCTCATAGCTACCACATTAAGTGATCTTACAGTACTTCATACACAGACAGATTCAATTCAACCATCACTTCATACTTTATCAAATATAGAATGATTGCTTCAAGTTGTTTGCTGAGAAAATTCAACATAAGAAAGACTGAATACACATTGCCTGTGCCCAGAACCATGCCAATAACATACTTAAAATTTTCAGCGGGCAAAGAAAGAAAATATGGGCTTTTATGAATGATATCCCCAGATTTTCCTGAAATCCCTGGTACTTGCACATCTTTATCAAAACATTTTAAAAAATTTTACTTTCCAGACCATGATCTGCATGATCTCAGTTATACTTTCAACAACAGTTTTGATTCTACTATGTTTGAGTAGATCTATTGTACTTATAAAGCTTGATTATTCTTATTTTTAAACAAAATTCAGATAAATTCTTTTGAACCTAGTTTTTACATTGATTACAATTCAGTTTCTTAATTTCCTGTGAAATTTTCTCATTGTCTCAGAATGTTCTCATTGTCTCAATCCACCTAACCTTCTGGATGAATTCTTGTGATAAATTAGAATGTTTTTCCAGTTGAGTTGATTCCTTGATGAAATAATGTTGGGACCATATTTTGCCAAGTATCTTCCCTGATAAATCAAGCCAAGTAATTGAAGCTTTGGGATCATTGTAATTCAACCCTTTTTCATATTGAAAAAGTGTATTGTTGAGCTCATTTTTAATAGCACTTAGGTACAAAAATGGACCAATTAAGTTTTAATCATAAATTCATTGGCTCTATAAGTAAGACTACAAATACCTTAGTCATTTCTGAAATTCCAAGTGTAATTGTTACCAAAGAGTCCAGCAATAGTGCAATTTTTTTTTGTCAGAAGGAGCTGAAAAATTATGTGCAAGAACTTGAGAATTTGTTGAGGACTTAGTAGTTTTATTCCTCTAGCAAAATGTAGTGATTGTGGGAATACTTAAAGAGTTCATTGTGGTGGCTTTGGCTTTAAACGTACACAGACATCATCATCATTAGGTATAATTAGCTTGACTTCCCTATTTAAGATCAGAATGTTTTATGACACTATAGAACCCAAATGTTTACCTGAGGTGTTTCAAATGACCATGACTCAAATGTTTAGTACTAGGTGTAATAAATGATTTCAGTAGGTATTTAAAACTCTTCAGTATAATCTTCTCATTTCACTTCCAAGATGTTTTAGTTTTTTCCTTGAGTTTTTTTTTTTGTGCTTGTTGCTGGTGCTCCTTTAAATAACAAAACAAAGATGTACTTTGCCAAGTTTGAGCTCTACAGTACTAATACAAGTCTTCCAGTTTTTTAATTTGCTATATTTTGGTGAAGTACTTTGGTTCAAATATGGTCCTTGGTGTAAATCCATATATGTTGATGTTAGGCATATAGAACCATTAAATATTTTAGCTCATAACTTGTTTTTCCTTTAAGTTTTATTTTGTTAAATTTTCTAAGAACAAAAATTGTGATAGTTTTTTTTTTTCATGAAACCAGTGGCAAGTATTTAACCATTAGGTTTCTCTGGAGAAAGTCTGTTTTATTCATTTTGCCAGTAATATTACCATTTCCTATACTAGCATTGCACATTTAACCTATTTTTAGTAAAATATTCAGAGTGACTTAAAAAGTTTCACCACCATAACTACAATTTTTGAAACTGCATTCTGTATCTATATCCAGAGCAAAAAATTGCAGGCTGTTTTCCTCCCTCTAGTAGGGTTTGTTTTGTTTGTTTTTTAATTTCTTGGAGAAAGGGAAAAAAAACCTTCACATTCGGAAGGAATTTGGATACTAGATTTTTATTTAATGGTAGTTTGGTGGTCTTAAATTTTTGTAACTTTTCAAGGAATAATAAAATTTTACCTGTTTGATCTTTTGATGAATGGATGATTCCTTTCGGTTCACTGTGTTATAGCTATATAAGTTCTTTATATCCAGTATTTAATTATATCTAGACTCAGACAATACCTGAATAGTTATTGTGACTAAAGCACAATCAACTATCTGATTGGTAATCAACTTTTAAAATCTAGAGTCTATAAGCTATTTTATGGTATACTGTTGAAATTAAAATACTTTTAAAATAAATTAAAATGTTAAAATAGTTTTTTAATAACTAGATTCCTTAATTGTAAATTTCTAACTTCAATACTGAATCCGTTTTTATAGATACAACAAATTTTTTTGAAACTCATGTAGAAATAATTTGTACATCTTAATTGTGTTTGTTATGTTAAAGTTAAATATACTGCAATGTCTTAAATGCAACATTAAAGTTAGAACATTTTATCATGATAGTATTGAGTCCTATAGAAATCTTGCTGGTAATAACCATTATAAGCATGGAGTTGCCAAGTTTGTAGGATGACCTTTGTTCCATTAGTAACAATATTTTTATCTGAAGAAGGTTGTGGGAATTGTATATAAAAAGCAGGAAGAGTGCTGTATCTACTCGTTATAATTGAACAAATTGTAATTACAGGACTTTACTTCCACACTGGAGATATAGTTAAGAAAATTGAGGAAGCTTTAGTGTCCTATGAGCATCTCAAACTCATCATTTCCAAAAATAGATGTCAATACCTTTCCTCACCTAATGTTATTACCCCTTCCCAATTTTCATCAGGGCACCATCCTCCATCTTCCATTTGCCCAAGTTCAAAACTGGTATAATCATTGGGTGTGATTAGGAAAAAAATAGTTGACTGCTTTCAACTTTAACATCTTGCATTAGAACCCTTTTTGTTTGTATTACCTTTACTCATCTGGACTATTATAATAATTACAATTTTTATTTCTCATTCTAGCCTTTCTACTTAATTCTAATATTTCCCTTCATGAATCCATTTTATCACAACAGCCAAAATCTTAAAAGGGAAAAAAAAATTTCAGTGGCTTAGTGCCTTCCTTTTAGATAGGCTCTCTAGTGATAGTAGATGCTTAACAAGTATTTACTAATTTGTTGTGTACCACTGAATACTTGAAATGTTTCCAAAATAGCTGTATGTGTTGATTTTAAAAGGTTTAGATTGTCAATGTTAGGAAAGAAAGCTTAAGGGCTAAATTCGTTTTAATACCTTTAAAAATAACAGGATCCTCAATTGCCAGTCAGTCCACAGATATGGGTATGTTAACTTTAAGAAGTCCTTTGAGACTCTGATACAACTCTCACGGAAAACCAGGGACATTGAGGCCAGGTATGAGAAGATAGGCCAGTAAAGGCATTGTAACCATATTTAAGTATTTGAATAGGCTATCACTGAATGATTAGATTTCTGAAGAATTGTAACTATCCAAAAGGAATTCTAAGCTGCCCTGAGAGAGGTAGGCCCTCATTAGTTTTCCAAGCAAATGTTGGATCTGCTGCCTATTTAGGGATGGATTAGACCAAATGACCAGAGGTAGTTTCTAATTGGGAGTTCAAATTTCAATAGTCTTTGTGACCCTGTGCCCTGCACAACTCTCCTATTTACTCAATTTCCTCATCTGTAAAATGAACTAGAAATGGCCAATCAAGTATCTTTGCCAAGAAAACCCCAAATGGACCACAAAGAATTAGACACAACTACCAAATCTTCACAACTGAAATGTGAAAATGTCCAGGGGCTTTTTCAAGTCACCAGAATTCCTATTATTACCTTTATACCAAACTCACATCGGAAAAGGGGAAGAAGGGAACAGACTGTTACTAAGGGCGTATCAGGCCAGACACTATGCTAGACTTCTTTACAAATACCTCAACCGATCCTTACAACCAGCCTGGGAAATAGCGACTGCTATAATTGAAATTGAGGGGGCAGAGGTGAAGGGCCTTGCCCAGGGTCACACAACTAATATGTACTAGAGGCCAGATTTGTACAAAGTCCCATGGATTGACTAAAAGCATGTTGCTATATTCATTTTAATACTGTTTTATTGCATTTTGGCTGAATTAACACTAGAATAGATATATCAGTTGATGCAACTTTTTTGAACACTTGAAAACAACTTCGGTAATTCATACTTGATGGATACTTTTCTCTATTTGTTAACAACATTCCTTAGTATTCAAGACTCCAAATAAAAGGTGCTTCTACTTATGAGGGCCAGATGTATCAAATTGTGCCTATGCTTAAAAGTTTGATACCTTTGTTGTAAAAAAGAACCGATCCTACATTTATTTTTATTGGGTCATGTCTTTGCTTAATTAGTCATTTCTGTCTGGAGTCTCAAAAGACTTCATCAAAAGTTTATAGAACTTTGTGAAAAATGTACTTACAGAGTAAAATAAAATTTTATTTTTGTGTGAAATTTCCACCATTTTACTTATTTCTATTTTTATGATTTTTTCAAATTTTCATAATTTATACTTTGGTTGTCATATAGCTTTGCTTACATCCTTACTGATAAAATATCCAAGATTAGTCTCTGAACCGATTTTAGATCTAAAAAGTATCCCAGTTAGTGAATTCAGATGTAGTAATTGTTACAATGGCAATGTGTAAGGCAGAGAAAGTATACATCAAATTCCAGCAATAATAAAGTCCATCAGTGAAGTTATTTTTTTAAAGGACTGATTTGGTAGTGTGCAATTTGGCTCCCTAGATCCAAATTCAAAGCAAAAGAGATAAAGACAATGTCTGAAAAGTAAAGGTGGTACTAGGAAAGGGCTGCAGCTTCTCAAGCAGTGCAAGAATATTTCCAACAGCTAAAATTCCAACCCTGTGTCTACAACCTATATCATCTGTACCAATAGGTCATTATAGATCCTTGGTGGAATGGGTACGAAGGAAATGAAAATTTGTTTTCAAATTTGATAACTTGGACGCCTAAATAAAAAAAAAAAAATTTTGGTCAACATCTGTCCATAGTACTTGTTTATAACCCTCCTGTGATAGTGAAAAGGGGACATTGTGGGACATTGGATAAGTGATTAAGTATTGCTAACAGTTTCTCATTTGTAAAATGATATTTGCACTGTACCTCAGTTTTATGGAGAAAGTGCTTTTGTAAGCCCTGAAGTCCTGTGAAAACATTATAAAACATAAAGCACCAGACAAATGAACTGGTTCACACAAATATTACTTACCTGATTCAAATTGAAATCATTTGCTCAGAATTTGATAATTTAAGGGTTATTTTTTAAAATAATGTTCATAATATAAGTATAAAGCAACAGAGTTGACTATAAAAGTGAAACTTGGATATAGCACTTCTTTTTAAAGGGAATGAAAATGATTGATGCTCCCAGGCTAAGGGAGCAATATGATAGTAAACTGCAACTAATCTAGAAATTAAAAGGCTGCATATTTGAGTTCATATTATAGAAGACAAAACAGTTATCCCAAAATGATCTATGAAGGTTTCACATCTCAAATATGAAAAGTTAGGAATGATAAATTGGGGGAAAAAGAACTCCCATACTTTATAAAAATTTTTTTAAATGTTTTGTTTCTTGTAATTTCCTAAGCAGAATTTTTTTTTAGAATTCTAGAAATGTATCAGTAGAAGCCCTCAGATAACCAATTAAAATTAAGTGACAGCACTTAAGTTTGAAAGCTCAGTAACCTAACTACCTAAAAAGAGATCATCATCATGCACCTTAACTTACATTTTCAGGTTTTCAACTTAATGGGTATATTATGTGTGGTAAGGAAAGCTACCTCTCTTGTAAATCAATAGTAGGAGTAATTACTCATAATATTAATCATAATTTTGACTTTATTTACTATACAAGTTCACACAAAACATACAATCTGTTCCTGCTAAGGCAGAGATGTTTTTAAATGATTTTTATCATAAGTTTTCTGACCTAGAAAGTGACAGGAGGAGGAGGAATTTCAGCAGTTTTATTCTCTGTACTTTACATGAATTGAAAACTGCTGTTATGACCATTTAAAACACAAGCTAATTACATTATAGTCGACATGCTAGACTGCCAAATCTACAAAAATCACAATGTTTTACATTTAGACAAATATGTGCACAAAAAGCAGAGAAAACACTGTTAAACACCACAAAAGCTAGTGCATATAGTTAGCTATACTATCAGAGATCATTATGCATATCACAATTGTGCAAAAATACTGTTTTCATATCATTGGATAAATAAAAAAGTAACCACCAAAAAGAAAATCTAAGAGACAAATTGTAAAAACATTTCCACAAAAGCAATGCTTTTCTGTAAGAAATTTTACCTGTGACTCATCTTTAACCATGAATAACCAAGTGTAAACTTTCTCAAATAGCTTGGTTGATCCATGGAAAAATATTTACCATAAATGAAACTCAGGCTTGCAAAAAATATAAAAACTTCAACATAATTCCATAATTATTACTGTTGTTTGTAAAGAAAATCTTACTGAGTTTTGAAAACCCAACTCCTTAGCTTTTGTTGAAAGAAATATGGCATGATTCCATTATACTGGGATAGCAATTCAATGGAATTAAATTTATATTCACTCAATTCTAGTTTGGGATTTTTGTTGTTGGATGTCTGTGTGTGTGTGTGTGTGTGTGTGTCTGTGTCTGTGTCTGTGTCTGTGTGTGTACACACACACATAGACACACATTTACATATATATATCTATCTTTATCCTCTGGCTAACTTGACCCATCAGTAAGTTATTTTTCTATGTTTCTGGGCTACAAATAGCTATGAGTTCTTAAGCACTGATATTGTGTTGAAAGAGTATTTGCTACAATACAGATTGTGAGGCTGACCTGAATCCTTAAAACAAAGTCTCATGTCTCTTATTTAGTCTATGATGAATTAATTGACAGTGTTGGGGATTGATAAAGGTCAATAAATTTTTCTTAAAAAAATCAATGATTAAAATTATCAGATCTTAAAGAACAGAAGCTTGGAGAAAATGCATATGTTAGCAAGCAAGGGGAAAGGAAGCACAGTTCCTTTAATAAAATTCTCCAAGTAAAATGAAGAAAGCCAACCACATTGGCAAATGAGTAACAGCCTTCCAAAACTGATAAAATTTTGACAAGTACCATACTATCAGACCATCATGTTGAAATGTTTATGTATATTCTCTGAGGTTAAAAGCATATTTTCCCACACAACCAGGTATTACAAGAACCTGACTGTCTTCTTTGATTATCTTGCCTTAGTGCAATGTGATTTGAAGATCTTTTTTAAAGCTATTTCAAAGGAAAATGACAATAGCTACTTGAAATACTGTGTTGGGCTTCATTTCAATTTTTAATTTATATTTTACTCTTCTAAAAAATTAATTTTCTGGTTTCATAACCCAAGTGAATAAAAGTCTACCTTTCTCAGACCTAATTGAGTATTTTATTTTGCAACTACAGTGTACTTCATGTAATATTATATAGTATATTTATCTATCACATTCCCAACCTATTACACTATTCTGTTCACAGAGGAGGTGTTTAGGAAATGTTGGTTTAATATTTAACTAATAATTGTATTTTGTAGAATTTTAGAACCAGAAGGTTCTTTCAAAGTTCAGTGGTCAGCCCAGAAAAGTTGAAACTTCTTTTTTTCCTATCATCCTATTTCACTAACCATATGACTAGCTTATTAGATTCCAATTCTACAGGCCACTGCCAAACAAATAGTAAAATATTATTATTTTGATCATTATTCATTCCCAAATTCAAAAAACTTTTCATAACATCTTATTGCTTACCAATAAAGTACAAATGTCTATCTGGTATTAGATGTTCTACAGTCTGACCCTAATCTTTCTCTTCAACTTTCCCTCTTGTTATCATCCTATACATATTCCACAATTCAACCAAAATGGATTGTTTACCATTTCTTGAACATGACTTACCCTTGCCCTGTCATTACTCATTATATGCACTTTATTTCTTCCTTTCTTTCCATTATCATATCAACAGCATACCCATCCTTCAAGTTCTAGTTCAAACACTACTTTCTCTAAGCATTTTTCTATGATCACTTTAACCCAAGGGAATCTAGCCAATCTCTGAACTTTGAATCACTTTCACAGAACTATAACATTTTCCCTTATACTGAATGTAAACGCAAACATGAGACTGTATAAATGCAAAGAGAAGTGTTTCTTTCCAAAGATAGAAATGGTACTACATCAAATTCTCACAGTAGCCTGTAAATAAATCTCTTGATGGCTCTAGCACACGATTTCAACAATCACTACATAAACATTTCATGATGATATTTTTAGTTTTCTAAAAACTGAAAAAGAACTGGCAAAATAATATCTGAAAATCTGTTAATTCAGGGTTTATTTTTCTCACTTTCTCTTCTTCAGCATATTTTGGAAAGGGCAATCCACTGGACTTTCTGGTTACAGATTCCCTGTAATATATAACCAATTACAGGTGAGGACTAAAGGGACTAAAAAAGCCCAGAAATGGTATATAATTGGTTATAGCTAAAATCATGACAAAACCAATCAACCTTATTCTTTACAACTGGCAGGGAAAAGTTTATAAAGTAAAAAACACTAAATATTGCTATGTGTAAAAGCTGTTCACCACCATGATTTATAATCAATTTCATTTTTTCTTACATCTCCAAATAATGTCCATTTTTTATCTTTCTGAGATTAATGCATCATTCTAAAATACACAATAATTTTAATCCAAGAAAAATTATTCTGTTAGTTCTTAAGGAAAGAAATAGAAATTATAAAGAGATCTCTTAAATTAGGAACATCCAAAAAATAACATCACTTATTCAAATTTCACATTATCATTAGTACTTGTGATTACTCCATTGTCATCTAAAATATTTATGTCTTTAATAGGGCAATATAATTAAAAACTAGCTGTGGAATGCCTCTTGGCATTTAGTCTTACTGTCTAAAATTATCAACAAGTCTAAGAAATATTAACAGAGACAAGTGATAGGTTAAAGACATTACTATATCTACATATAGCATCTGTTTAGTACCCTAACAGCTGGGATAATTTTTGAAGATTGAAAATATAAATAACCTAAAATAACTTCACAATGAAACATTTCAAATATACAATCATCTGCTGAGAGATTCTTCATGGTCCCCTAGTAAGTTGATTTGACTTCCTAACCAAAAGAATAAGTATAGAAAAAAAAGAATAACACCTGATTTACTAATTAAACCAAATGAATGCATGTAACTCATTGCCAACAATCCTAAAAGACCACATTTCCCTTATATACCAGAAGTGTATAGAAAATAGTACAACATATTCAAAGAGTTAAGTGACATTGACAAAGTCAGAAAAATATATTCCCTGATCAATTATTTGTGTGATTCTAGAGATGGAAGTAATTTCTACCATAAATAAAAAATGAGAAAAATTTCCTTTTTAACCAACTATTTCATATAGAACACACATATACTTTGTGTATACACAGTAAGGAAATGAAATCTTACTATACAATCTACATATAGCAACTTGTACAATAAATAACAGCTAGGAATATGAATTTTTTCTGAGTCCATATAAAGATATTTGTTTAGAGGGTAGTGGAATATTTCAATTACTATCACATGGTAAATACAATGCACTTATTTTAGTTATTTGAAATATATTCAAACACTTCAAACCAGAAATAAAAGGAAAAAAATTCCATAACAAATTTTCAAATACAGTTGCATGGGTATAATACTAATACTACTACTACTAATAATAATAATAACAACAACAACAATAACTGATCTTTAAATAGTAATTAAAAGTGTGCAAAACAATTCTTATATATTATCTCAAAGTCTCACAACAATAGTGTAAAGAAGGTACCACAGGGTAGAATCACCATTTTACAGGTAAGGAAACAAGTTCAAAGATATAATTAAGTGACTTGTCCATAGTCACACAGCTAATATGTGTCAGAAACTGGGTTTGAACTGAAATTTTTCTGACTTTTAAATTTAGCATTTTATCCATGATGATTATAGTCTCTAAAAGTCTACATGGACTTTACTTCATGTTTTATTCCTCATGAGTTTTTCAGCAATATATATATTTATATTTGATTTTAATTTCCTGGCATGAGAAAAATACATTATTAGGTGTCCCTATATTCATGACAAGTAATACCAACAGATCCAGATCACTACATAACTTTTTATATGCCCATAAACAGGTTATAAAAGCAAAGGAGCTAATCACTAGCACCAGTAAGATAGAGCCTTAAATTTGTTTCTAACAAAAAAAAAAGGATAAACTCATCCCTGACAACTGTCTAGTACACAAACGTTTAAAGCTAATATAGATTTAAATGCTAATATGTGTATCCATATGCACAAAGCATATGTTTACATGATTAAATTGGTGCTAAAATCTAAGGCACCATACAGAAACATCAAGCAAAAATAAAACCTGGGTTTTTTGAACACTGAAAAGGAATGAAAAATATGTCATGAAGTATTTTTTCCAGAGATCTTAGAAATTTGACAAATATATACTATTTCCAAATCACATACAAACAACATTGTATGACCCTTATTCACCCATTTCATCATAACATAGACACGGGGATCTTAAACAATATGCAGTCATCTGGTTTATATGCAACAAAAAATGAAGCCATTAATGGGAAATGGGATTATCCCATATTGGTCACTGGCCATTAACATATATATATATATCTCTCTATATATAAATAGGAGTTAGGCTGCATGCCACAAAGATTATAGACAGTTCACTTCAGGTCTCCATCCACTTCTCCATCCCCTTGAATTGACTTTTTGATACGAAGTAACATAGTAGTAAGCCACTGATCCAAGCGAGATATTGAATCAAATTCTTTAACCTAATGTAGAGGAGTTAAAAAATAAAATTAGAGTGATAAATGAAGATATAAGACACATTCTATAAAGCATTTTAATACATGGTGTACTGAATCTATTCATTTGAAAAAGTGTCCCAGTGTCTTTGCACAAAGAACCAAACAGATGCCATCATAGTAGAGTGTCAAATCAGTCAAGTGCTACCATGCTAGAAAGTTTCAGGTACAGTTCTAATGAAAAAGCATGTCACCAGAGGCTGATCATTAAGTGATCAACTGAATTGAAAATCCATGAAATAAAAGCAAAAATAAACCTTAGTCCTGTTTGGTTCCTTCCACTTCTGCAATGATGATAGCCAAGCCTTCTAAAATTTGTGCAGAGGGTCCTAATGTACTTATTTAGAGGGTGCTACTATTTTTAGAATGTCTAAAAAAACAACTTAAATATTGTTATTCTAATTGTAAGATCCAAAACTGGGTATTATATTTACCCTGAATTCTGATATCATTTAGCATTGTTTTCATTTACAGCATGGTAGGAACAGTGTATGTTCTTCTAGTTTTGGTTTCTTTACTCTCCCTCCAGTTCATAAATATATCTCCATGCTTTTCTTTGTATTCTTAATATTTATACATTAAGATAAAATAATGTATCGTTTTATTCACAAGATTTAATCTTTTTAAGTTTCTCTGGAATTCAAGAATACTATCTTCCTTGAGTTTATTGTGTCACTACAAAAGAGTACTACAATTGATACCAGGATGTTTATGAGTCTTTTCTTTCAATCAACCAAGCCTTTATTCAACACCCACTAAATGCCAGTTATTTTCTGCCACTAACCTCCTTAGAATAGTTCCGAGTCTTGGTATTAATAGGTCAAAGGATACGAAACATTGACTAGTTTTCATCACAAAATTCAAAATTATTTTCCATACTGACTCCAACAACAGTGTATCAGAGTGCCCTAACTTTCCAGAAAAATCAATACAATACCATTTTTGCCTTAATGTTTTTGCCAATTTGGTAAACATGGTGAAGTCAAGAACTGTTCTGATTTAGAATCCATTTTTGTTTTTTTTTAAATTCTGTTAAAGTTATCACCTTCTACAGGAAGTCTTCTCTGATTTTCCTGTTGCTAATACTAGCATTCCCCAAAATTTACTCTGAATTTATTTTGTATGGAGAATAATTCTAACATACTGGGCAGAGGGCTGGCCTATGAGCCAGGAAGACATGGCTTAAATTAATATAGTGGATTTTGTCACCCAAGGCAAGTCATTTAAGCTCTCAGTTCTCTAGACATTTCTAAGTCTCAAATTCCAGAGAAGATGTTGACATGCATTAGGAGAGGGGGGCTCCTTATATCAGAAGCAATTAAACTGCATGTTTGGTCCCTATTAGATCACATGTATTTTGTTTATTTATAATATATTTATGTATGTTTTATCTCCTCCAAGAGAATGTCAACTCCCTGGACATGCTGGGTTTTTTGGTTGTTGTCATATCTGTAGAACCCAATATATTAGGTACTCATTCATGTTTCCTGATTAATAAATTTGAATTTCTCTTTATTTTAGTGATTTGAGGCATTTTTCACATTGTTATCAATAATTTGTACTTTGGCAAACTATTCATGATCTTTAGAACACTTGCTTATTGGGGAATGGTTCTTAGATATATATATATTTTATATATATATATATATAATATATATCAGATTTTTATATCAGTCATATAGTTTAATCAAAGACATTTGTAGTAGAAGTTCTATCCCCAATTGACAGTTTCTTTTCTTTTTGAGAGGCAGAGAAATTGATCAAATGGTCAAAACATGGCACTAAAGCAGTGGGGCTTTGTTACTGACAAATACATACAAAAGAAGCAGAATTGTTAAAGTACCAGAAGAGGCTTCAGTTTCCTCACTAAAAAGAAAAGGCCAGACTATAGGGACTAAGACTTTTGCAACTCTAGATTTATAATCCTGAAATCTATGATGGTATATATAAACAAGAATTAGGTAAGAGAGGACAATGGCCCTACCTTTTGAGCTTACTTTTTGTTCCAGCTTTTATTTTTCATAGTAAAAGAAAAAGAAGTCTAACCCCTAATTCAGATCTCTGATTCTAACTACCAAGACCTAGGACAGAAAAGACAGTCTTAAGGGAACATTCTGCCTATATTTCTCTGGGTAAGGCTTTATCTGTTAAATCCTAGCAGGTTAGGCATGAGATGGGGTGGATGGCTATGAAGATGTAAGACCAGAAGCTAGAGGGAAGAAACAATATCCCCAAATTAAGTGACAGTAGTTATCAGTAAACAAAATAGGTTGAAAAAGAATTAAACAGGAGTCCAGCAGACTACTCAACTGAGAAAACACCATAAAACCAAGGAAACAAAGACACAAGAATGATGGGACCCGATGGAGATCACCCAAAATCAGTGATCCTTTGGCCTTCTATAGCCATGTTTCTGTGTAATCACTATGCATACCCACTCTTCCTACTTATGATATGTGCAAAAGTGAAAAGACTGCCCTGGTAGAGGGATGAGAGTGAGGAATATGATATTGCAACTTTTCTTACTATTATTTTATTAAATGCTTCTAATTGTGTTCTTTACATAGAGAAAAAGCAAATATATTAATGGTGATTCAAGAACTGTTCTGGAGGACCCAGAGGTACTTTAAGTTAACTATTCAAGGAGTCCTGCATGTAAAGGGGGAATACTACTTATTTTTATTCTAATTATTCCTATTCTATTTATGTAAGAGTTCTAATTCTATATAATTAAAAACTGTCTTTTGTTTTGTTTTCCATCCTTTGATAGGTTATGAATTCTTCTTTTAGCCACAGTTATGAAAGGCACCTCCTTCCATTGTTCTTCAGTTTGCATGTGACTTTTATTATTTTCTTGGAACTTCCTCTGATATATTGTATAACTTGCTAGTCTAAAGCTATTTTATGCCAAACTGCTGGGGGGGGGGGGCTTTTCCTTAGTTTCTCTTCTTGAGTTTACTGACCACAAAAATACTATATTCAACAGTTTCCAAGTTTTTCTTATCTAATTTCTTACACTAACTGACTGCTCTATTTTTCGGTCAGTACCATTAAGGATTAAGGAATTTGTCTTTCATTCTTGAAGGAGACTATGACATCAAGCATGAGAATTGGATTTGAGTGAGGGGATGCTGTGCTAAGTCACCAGCCTCACTTTCTCCTTTAGAACTATCTGGGTCCAGTGGCCAGATATGAATCAGGACAACTAGAGATGGCCCTGAATGTGAGGCAATCACACAACTATTAAGTGGCAAGTGAGACTGGATTCAAACTTCTATCCTATTAACTCCAAGGTTAGTACTCTATCCACTGTACCACCTAGCTGCACCTAGACTTCTGAGGACTACTGCCTTACAATATAGTTTGAGATATGGTAATGTTAGACCCTTCATTCTTTAAAAAAAAAAAAAAAACTTTGTACCTTTTATTCTTTTGAGTTTAGTTATTATTTTGTCTAGACTCATAAGGAACCCTTGGTATAGTCTGTTAAAACATTAAAGCTCCAAATTATTTTAGCATCATTTTTATTATGGCATGATCTAGAATGATATAAATCTTCCCTTATTTTAGTAATAAGTGTTATATATTTGTATTTATACTCAAAGTGCATCTTCAGTAAATCTAGTTATGTTATACATTTTGTAGCTATTTTGAATGGATTTTTCTCATTTCCTCCTTTTAAAAATTAATAGTATAAAGGAATATTGATGATTTTTGAAGACATTCACAAAAAAATACAAGTAAGGCTTCTTGAACTCCAAGCAACATCTTTCGATTTAATTTTCATTATCTTCTCTTTTGTCTACCCTTGCAATAAAGATTCCAAGTATTAAAGAATATGAGGATTTAATCTGAATGTTTTATCAAGCTCTTTCATGGAATTTATCTACATTCTCATCCTTTCCAGGAGATAGTATACAAGTTGTAATTGTAATGGTGCGAGTTTTGCTTCTCATTATGAGTACTTCAATGAGAGGTGAGAAAATGTCAAATGAAATTATGCTTTCTGGTCCTTTTAGAAACAAAGTAAAACCAACGCTACCAATTTCTTTAATTTCCATCATTAAGAAATTGTGAGACATCCTTCCATTTATCTTCAACTTCCTTATATCTCTCTTGATTTCACTTACAGAATGTCAGTATTAACCTGTTCAATTCTTTCAGCAGTACATTCACTTGCTAACTTAGTTACCATGTGAGAATCATAATTTGGGAAAATAACATTCAGATTAATGTTTCTAAACAGAATTAAAAAACCTGTGTTTTTCTAAGCATTCTTTGCCACTCTGCCAATATTACTGCAGAAGCAGGAAGAAGTTAAAAAAAGACTGAGTAAATTTTTTTTTTCCAAGGGCAGCCATGATCAAAGAATTTATCCTCTAAAAATTATCCTATTGATAAAGAGCCTCTCCCTTCTAAGTTGACTGTTCCCAAATGGCAGACCTAGTGTGACACTAAGATTTTATTTTAAACCTTTCTAGCTTCATAGAAATTTAATAAAATAGATTGTTATACCCTGATGGCCACACCCTAAAGAACCATGGGTCATTTTCATGGCATAAAAATGACATTTATGGAACCTAACTGAATATATCTACCAATATATTAGGCATATACTGAATATTTCTACTAATATCATATTAGTCACATAATATACAGATATACTTTAAGAAATCTGAGAAAATAAGGACATTTACAACCTGAAAACATGAAAAAATACTGCAAGTCAAATCTTCAAAAACTATTACAATTACATAAATTTAAAAAGCCATGTGTCACTTACTGCTTCAGTATAAGCTTCACTGTTTTGTTCCTCATGAGCTTCTAGTAGTTTCTGACAACATGAAAATATGACAAAAGATATTGGGTTATCTACCCCAGATAGAAAAGCATGAGATCTGGGTTCTAGACTGGTGCTTGCCAGTAATCTTGGGCAACCTTTCTGGGGCTTAGTTCTTTCATCTATGAAATTAAAGGACAATACTAAGTAAACTTATAGAGGTTGCTTCTTAAAGATTCAAATATACCAACATTCTATGTGACAGTCTAAATAGTTCTTCAGTAAATCTACGAAAACAACATTTAGGGCAACATTCAACTATAATCTTATTTCCAGCATTTTCATTTTCTAATGTCTTACAAGTCCAGGATGTTTTTGCTTGACTATATTATAGTCAGCAAAAATGACTATGAAAGTAGCAGGGTCTCAGGTCTCTGAGATAGTGAATAGCCTAGTGAATTCCATATGCTATAAGTTATAGACTTCCAATACTATAGGATCAACATTTATATGCTATCTCAAAAAGAAAATGATATTCTCTAAAGTTTGCATCACACTCATTCACATCTTAGAGGTTATTTACTTGATAAGGATGTTCTATAGTAAAGAGAATTCTAAACTCAGACTTAACAAAAACCTGCAAATCTCAGTCTCAACAATTACAAGCTATGTAGTTCTGGGCACATCACAAATCTCCTTGAGGTTGATTCCTCATCTGTAAAATGGGAATAAAGATATATTTTAAAATTCTAGTTTGTAGGGTTGCTCAAATGAATTAAAGTGCTTTAGATACCTTAAAGTGATATATGGGGTCAGCTATTATTATTATTGTTAATAATACTAATTTTACTTACTTTTAATAATTTGCATTCCCTCGAATCAGTAAATGCTGGAAACATTTCTTCATATTTTTCAAGAGCAAGCTAAAATCGGAAGACTTTTATACTTCAGTCACAAAAATTTTCATTTTATTATGAAATTCAATAGCATAATATTTTCCATTCTTTACATAAAGATTTAAGAAATATAAAACCTAACACTAAACAGATGTGACTATGTCTTTTATAACATGATCATAGCAATAAATGAAAACACAGAAATTAAAATTCCTACAAGGATAAAATGTGAGCTAAGACAAAGGTAACTTGAAAGTTCTCAAGCTAAATCACTTTTATTCTCCTTTTTCAAACATGCAAAACTGAGGAGGGGAATGACTTAGCTGCAACATTTTTTGACTAGGGAAAAAAAGAAAACATAAAAGCTTCTTTCTCAGGACAGTAGCTACTATCTGTGTGTGTGTGTGTGTGTGTCTCTCTTCCCATATATACATACACACACATATGCTATATCTCTCTATATATCTATATCTCTCTAGATATAGATATATAGAGAGATAGAGAGAGATAGAGAGATATAGATAATAGATATAGATATAGATATATAGATATAAATATAGATGTATCTCCTCTTCTTCAGGGGCTTTCAAATAGGACAAGAACCAGATGAAACTCTCTTATGAGACTCTCTTGAGAGAGAGAGAGAGAGAGAGAGAGATAATTTAATCTAATTCTTCTCCCACTTAAGAGTCCATGCAGAACAGGGACTTAATTCAGGGTGGTAATTGAGTTTAGAAGACAGGGTTACTTCTCATGTAAGTTCCTTACTTTTGCTTCCCAAATATGAGCTGGTACAAATTTGTCTAAAACTGATGTTCTGATATTCTGTTCTCAACCAATTCTTTCTGTTTCTTACTGACCTCAACTTTCCCTAATTTTCATTCTCAACCAAATTCAAACACTGTGATTAAGCAGTTATGGATTCTGGTCATGATTCATGAGTTAACAGTTCTATTGTGATTCCTTCTTGTTCTCTACTAAAGTCCTAGTTTATACATGATAAAAGCTTGCTTTATTTTTTAATAGTCAAGACTAAAATGGAATAACTTAGGGATTTAGTAGCTTTTTAATTTGTAATTTGTTCACAAGCAAAGAGATTTATTTATATATTAATAACAATAATATGAGCAAAGTGGAAGGAGACTAAAATTTGTTTTGGTTATTAGAAAATGTCCCTTTAAAACTACTAACCTTAGCATTCAATTCATCAACTATGAAGTGACAAAGGGCGGCTTTAAAGAAGTAATCTTTTGCACTGTACTTCAACAAAGGATTGTCCATAGTGTTTGCCCCAACCTGGTAATAGAAATTTGGGGGTTAGTAATATTGATACTGACATAATCTATGCAAGTGAAAAATGTTTTATAAACTAATATACATTATCCGTAAGATTAAAGATCCACAGCAGGAAAGGAATATTGAAGCGTAGTTCAGTTCACAGATGAGGAAATAAAGGCTAAATGACTTACTGAAAGTCCTATTAGGTTTAGAATGGTCTATTAGGTTTAGAAAACTTTCCAGCTAGGTTATCTTTGTTCCCGTTTAGTATAAAGAAATATTACTAGACATAGAGACTAGTATTATTGATTTATAGAAAATCATCAGGTAATTCAATAAACATTCTCAAAATTTAAGAATGGTTAATTTTAAAATGATCCAGAAAAGCTTACACTCTAAAGATAAAGGCACTAACCTGCTCATAGATTTCAATTGCTTTCTGGTACTGTTCTAGTTGTGCAGCATATGCTGCCACCTTCAGAAGACATTTGTTGGCTGAGCTGAAAATCAAGAATAATAAAGTTAAAAATAGAAAACATTCCAAAAAGAAAAAGGGAAAAGCTGAAGTGATTTTTTCCAAGAAAACGTTTTATTTAGACTTTTAAAACCAAGCAAAACCTAAACATTTATCAATTCTGACACATGCATCAAAAACAAATTATTCATTTTTAAAAGAAAACTTGCCTGTTTGATTCTTCTCCTTTATAATAGTCAGCTGATTGCTCATAATGTGCAATAGCCTAAAAGCAAAACAAATACTTTTTTCTTAAAGATCAATGTTTAATCATGACATTTTAACATTCTATCTTCCCTTAGTTTATGCTAGAAAATTTTTTCTGGTATTTTTATAATACCATCAATGAAATAAGTAGCATATTCTGGTCCCATTAAAAAACTTAAGTTTATGTTATGACACCATTACATTTTCCAAAAAAGAACGTATGTTGTTAACACTTTAAAAAATGTTACATTGCTACATTTTGCTTTAACTCCATTATTTCTTAATGATTATTTCCTCATCACTCCCATAAAAAGCCAATGCCAAGTGTCAGTGAATATTCAAGATCAATAGTTCAATCATTACTTACTATCATTCCAAATTTACTCTTCTATTAAGGTAGTCAAAAACTAAATTAGTTTTTTGAAGACATATCAAAATGTTGACTCACATTCAGCTAGTACTTAATTAAAGCTTCTACATTTTTTCACATAAAACACTGTCAATAATGCTGACAACAATAGTGGACAAAAGGCAGATAGATATCTTGGATGGGAAAAGATAATGGATTCAAGGAGGGTTTATTCACATGTAAAGGCCTGGAGAGAAAGTTGGGATTTGCCAGTGCAGAGGTACAGCAATTACTAGAAATCTCAGGTCTCAATGGAACTGGAGTACTAGACTCAGATACTGGAACATCAGACAGTAATAAAATTTTGAAACGAGTACAAGACAGAGATTCACTTATAAAAAATAAAGCAATGGGCAACTATATGGTGCAGTGGATAGAGCACTGGTCCTGGAGTCCAGAGGAAATGAGTTCAAATCCAGCCTCAGAAACTTAATAATTATCTAGCTGTGTGACCGTGGGCACATCACTTAGCCCCATTGCCTTGCAAAGACCAAAAAAAAAAAAATGAAATAAAATAAAATAGATAAGGCAAAAAGTCAGTTCTTAAAAGTGGACCATAGAATCAGAGTAGAATTAGCACAAAGAATTTGCTGATGAGCCACTGACACAAGAACCAAGTACTTGTGTGCCCAAGCAAGTTTTGAAAATTATATTCCTGTTTTTACTGTTCACCAGAACCAGAATCAGCCTAATCAAATTTCCTTATCACAGGATACTTTTGTTCCTTGGAAAATGAAATCTTTAGATATTAAATATATGCATTTTTTAAAAAGTATGACTCATATCCTTCCATGGGTCTTGATCTATCTTCCCTAATGATGTTTCAGAGTGCTCTGATGATCTTTCCCAGGCACACTGGGGCCTCCTTTGCCTCTTTCTTCCTCTCATATTGTCAGGCTTGGTCCCTAAGTATGTGTCTACCTACCCAAGAGCACTTGGCTAAAAATATGGGTAAGCATTTATCAATCTAACAACAAACATTTATTAAGTGCCTACTCCAAGTCAGGCCCTGTCCTAAGCGGTGGGCTAAAGACAGACAAAAGATTGTCCTTATTGGGTTCATTAAGTTCCTAGTCTGATGAGAAAGACAATAACATACAAACAGCCATACAGTCAAATGAAGATACCTAGTTGAGGGATGCTGCTAGCCTTAGGGAGGATTGGGAAAGATTTCCTGTAGGAGAAGAGATTTTAACTGGTTTTGAAGAAATCCAAGGTCCAAATAAATAGAGAAGAGGTGGGGAGAAAATTCTAGGTCTGGGCACCAACAAATGAAATGCAGTCAAGAGACTGATTGTGATCAAGAGTGTCACTACATTATAGAGTGTCTTGGGGTGAAGAAAATTTTTTTTAAAAAAATTTTGTAAAGCTAGGAAGGGGCCAGATAGTTTTCTATATTTATCGGTTTTGTATATTTTATAACCACAATGAAACCTCACTGTAACATTGTTCCATTTAACAGGAATTGGGTAAATTGGATTTAATGATTTCCTGTTTATCTTTATCCCCAGTGCTTTAGGGTCTTAAATTTCAAAGAGATAATATTATGACTATTTTCATTTCTATGGATTACATTATTTGGAACTGGAGGGGTGCCTTAGTTATCAACTTAGATTTCCCTTCATTTTGAGATGAGAAAAATGAGAGGTACTGATTCCTCTTTCTCCCAAACTGAGTTCAAAATAGTATAACAATATTAAAAGTAGATAATGAGCTATGTGTAGTTTACAAATAACTTACATATGAGGTCTGGACCTGTGATTCTGATAGCTTAGGGCTCTTCACCTGGTGTAGAAACATCTACTAAGGCAGTCAAAGTCTTATGAGTTACTGAGGTGATTAATAACTTGCCTGGTGTCACAGCTGGGACTTGAACCTAGATTTTACTGGAATTAAGTTTGACTTTCTATTACCTATGCTACACTGCCTCTTTCTTTACATATAGTATCATTTAATTCTCATTGCAATGCTGTCAGGTAGATAGAATAAGAATCATTAAGGTTTTTCTGCCTTATGGGAAAATGTACCTCAGAGAGGTTTGAATGCTTTGCCTTAGACATAAGGCAGTTAGTGCAAGAGTGGGACTCAAGCCCAGTCTTCTGACTCCTTTTTTATCTCTGGACTTTGGAATGCTCTTATGCAATATTAAACATAATATTATTCCATATTAGTAAGACTTTGAGGATTACAGTAATCAATTTATTTTGAATCTTGAAAATTCAGAATATCTTCAGTGGTGCTGAGTAGGAGTATAACACCAATAAGATTAAAAAATGCTTAATCGCTATTTTGTAAAGTTATGCTTATGAAGAATCCTGAAAATTTTCAATAAATTTTCAAATAACGAGTTACCAACAATTGACAAAAGGGTAGGACTACATTAGAAAGTAAGACTTTTCTTAAAATCACATGTGTGTTCTCTGAAATTTTTGCTTATTTGATAATGAAATCACAAACTGTTATAACTGAAAGGAAAAACTGAAATCATCTTATTCCACCCTATGTTTTTCTTTAATGTGCAAAATATAAATTGCTGTTACAGATTAGAATATGTTTATGTTTCAGTTTGGGCCTATAGCAAATCTTACAAAAGTCAAAAGCCATGGGGGCAGCTAGGTGGCACAGTGGACAGCACCAACCCTGGGGTCAGGAGGACCAGAGTTCAAATCTGGCCTCAGACACTTAATAATTACCTAGTTTTGTGACCTTGGGCAAGTCACCTAACCACAATGTCTTGCAAAAACATAAAAAAACCAACCAGAAACCAAACCAAACCAAACAGCCAATAGCCTTCATTGTTAAACAAAATTAAAAAAAAAATACTTTTAAGTTTGTTTTTTTAAGTTTTTTCTTTTTTTGCAAGGCAATGGGGTTAAGTGGCTTGCCCAAGGCCACACGGCTAGGTAATTAGTAAGTGTCTGCGACCGGATTTGAACCCAGGTACTCCTGACTCCAGGGCCGGTGTTCTATCTACTGCGCCACCTAGCCGCCCAAGAAAAATACTTTTACAGTTTCTCAATGTTTCCTTTAATATAAGATGTAGGTGAAGATGGTTTTTAAAGATCATTTTAAAAGGGGCAGCTAGGTGGTGCAATGGATAGAGCACCGGCCCTGGAGTCAGGAGTACCTGAGTTCAAATCCGACCTCAGACACTTACTAATTACCTAGCCGTGTGGCCTTGGGCAAGTCACTTAACCCCATTGCCTTGCAAAATTCTTAAAAAAAAATATCCATTAAAGTTGATCTTATTTTTTAAAAAGGAAAAAAATAACAATGTAATAAAAAAATAAAAGATATTCACAAATAGAGAAAATAAGACATCAGAAAATATCCAATTATATAACAACAAAACTGAAAACATAAACTACATGGATGCATTTTTCAAAAATATGTAATACTCGGATTAACAAGAGGAAATAGAATCAACAGTGTGATCTCAGAAATTTTAGTAAACATAAGTATATTTCCTTTCCCTCCCCCTCATAAATCTAGATGTATGTACAACAAAATTCTATCAAATATTTAAAGGAAAAACTAAACATAAACCATTCACAAAATCAGAACGTTTGGATCTTTGTTCTTTATTTTGTCAAATGGTCCTTATGAGTTCATGACCATGTCCTACACAGAATATGTCTTACAGAGCAGTGGACTTTATAAGCGTAAGTTCCTGTTTTATATGGGGAAGGGAAAAAGTTCAGTAAATCTAACAAATTAGCCTTGGGGGTAAGTAGATTATTCTTCCCCATTCTTTTATCTCTCCTTCATTCCTTCAACTAGTTACAATATTCAAATATCCTAAAATATACCTGGAGTTTAGGTATCAGATAAAACTTTATTTCTTCTAATCATACTCCTCTCCCCTCCAAAAAAAAATTGGGGGAAAAATGGAAAATTGGTGAAATACCAGTGATGCACATCAGAGTTGAAACTCTCCTGCATAAAAAGTTTCATCTTTGCTACTGCTTCCTTCTTTCCTCACCACACTCCCTAGATAACAATAACCCATTTGCTGATAAACCTAATAGATACCAAATAACTTGCTTTATTCTGACTTCAACTTTTCTAAGGCATCAATGAGCCTTAAATCTGAAATCTAAGTGTTTTACAGGTATTTCTTTTTTCCCAGTCTATTGTGGATAAAATTTTACTACAAAAATCAGTCTTTTGAAGAGATATTTACCACCAAATGTAGGAAGTAAAATAGGCAAAAGACATTTTAAGAAGAAATCTCCCAAGTTAATCTCTAGATTCTAAATCATACCAACTGTCTCTCTCTAAGCCTCTACAGGTGAATAAATCCTCCTAACTCCATGATCTTTTCTCTTCCAGGATATCTATCTTCCTTAAGCCCACTACTGCATTGTTCTGATATCATTTGCCCATGCTACTTCCTCCTGCATTTATTCCTGCATTTGGAATATCTCCTGATTCCTTCCCATGACTCTTTAGATATGATTTTTAGGATCTTGCCCATTCTATTGCAGTCATTCCACTCATGACAATGATTATTCTAGATCAACAGTTCAATTGTTACTTACCATCATTCCTAATTTACTCTTCTATTAAGGAAGTCAAAAACTAAATTCGTTTTTTAAAGACATATCAAAATGTTGACTCATACTGAGCTAGTACTCAATTAAAGCCTCTAGATTTTTTCCCATAAAATATTGTCAATAATGTTCCCAATCTCTTATAATAGATTATTTCAAATCCAAGTGAAGGATTTCATATTTATCCTTATAAAATTTCACTTTTTTAATTCTGATATCTTTCCAGTATGCTTTTTTTAAATCCCAAATCAATGTATTAGCTCTCTTCAAGTTTTGTATCACCCACAAATGTGATAAACATCTCTTCTATATATTCCCAAAAATTATTGACAAAGATCTGGAACAGAATGTTACCAAAGTGTAGAGTACTCTGGCACAACTGGAGATTTCCCTTTAGACTAGCAATGATTTGTAGCAAGCACTGCTTAACCACAATATCATTTAGGCAGCACCTCTCTAATTTTCATATATATATATATATATATATATATATATATACATACATATATATATACACATATATATATATGAATATAAGGATAGGTTTGATCAAATGCCTTTCTGATGTTGAGAATATACAGAATCTGAGACAGTCACTTGATGTACTTATCTAGAAACTCTAAGAAAGTTGGGTTAGTTTAAAATAACTGGATTTAGTGAATTCAAGAAAACTCCTAGTAATTATTATTTTATGTCCACAAACACATTAAATAATCTATTCTAGCATTTTGCTTATTTTTAGTTTCTGTCATCTATTGGTTCTTCCTTATCTGAAACTCAGAAACATTCTTTGCCCACTTCTAATCTTCTGGCTACTTTCCCATTCATTATGATTTCTCAAAGACAATGATCATGCAATCTTCAAATTCTTATGTATGAAAATGGGCAAATATCAAATAGGAATTATCTAGATATGAAGAAAAGAAAAAAATTTAAAAACTAAATATTCCCTTACAGATATCAATTTCTTCTTAAACATGTTGCTTCTATATACCTTCCAATGTAAAGATCATATTATTTAATGGAGAAGACAGAAGACAAAATGAAGTGTTTTTTCCTTTTAGTTCTGAAAGTTATGAGTCCCAATACTGGTCTCATATTCAAATAGTTACTTGGGCTAAAATGGCATTTTCAAGGAGATATAAAATGAAGCTTACAACCTAGCTGTCCTTGAAAATACCACCTGTTGGCTTCCATACTGCCTTCCCACGTTTGCTGTTTAAATGAAGTCGTTAAAGTCTGAATACCCCATTATCAAGCACCTCCTGGGAACATGACTTTTTGTTACTTCCTTGAAAGAAGATTGATAGAAGTCAATAAGATAAAAGATCTTTTCTTCTGGGGTTTCCAATCAAAAACAGAAATAACAATAAGTCATCTTCATTCAAGATCATTTTGCAGCATTTTTCCTTTTCACTGATAAAATGAGTTGCAAGAGATTCTTAGCAGAGTACAGGATTAAATTCAAAAAATTATTATTTGAATGACCTTACATTAAAAGATAAAGGACATTTTTAGAAGTGATCAGTGAAAACCCTGATGAAGAATAAATAATTAGTTATTACCAAAATGTAAATTGGCTTTGGAAAATATCCTTTAGTAAAATTTTAACTGGCTAGTAAAATGCTTTCTTTAAAAAAAAAAGATTAAGGATAATGATCAATCTGGGACACTAACACGTTGTTAGTGGAGTTGTGAACTGATCCAATCTTTCTGGAGAGCAGTTTGGAATTATGCCCAAAGGGCAACAAAAAATGTATATACCCACTACTGGGTCTATACCCTGAAGAGATGATAAAAAAGGGTAAAAACATCACTTGTACAAAAATATTCATAGCAGCGCTGTTTGTGGTGGCAAAGAATTGGAAATCAAGTAAATGTCCTTCAACTGGGGAATGGCTTAACAAACCTTAGTTTATGTATGTCACGGAATAGTATTGTTCTATTAGAAACCAGGAAGGATGGGAATTCAGGGAAGCCTGGAAGGATTTGCATGAACTGATGCCGAACAAGATGAGCAGAACCAGAAAAATATTGTACACCCTAAAAACAACATGGGGGTGATGATCAACCTTAATGGATTTGCTCATTCCATCAGTGCAACAGTCAGGCACAATTTTGGGCTATCTGCAATGGAGAATACCATCTGTATCCAGAGAAAAAATTGTGGAGTTTGAATAAAGACCAAAGACTATTACCTTTAATTTAAAAAAAAAATCTTATGTAATTTTACAATCTCTTAATACTTTATTATTCTTCCTTAAGGATATGATTTCTCTCTCATCACATTCAACTTAGATCAATGTATCCTATGGAAACAATGTAAATAAAGACTAACAGACTGCCTTCTGTGGGGGGTAGGGGGAGAGAAGTGACAATAGGGGGGGAATTGTAAAACTCAAAATAAATAAAATCTAAAGAAAAAAGATTAATTATATCTGTCATTCTTTAGATCAAATTCTGCAAGAAAAATTACTGCAAACTTACCTTTTCAATATCTACCAGCTCAGTTTCATATATCTCAGCAATAGTAATGTGATGCTTAGCTGCAATTGTAAATCTTCCCTGAGAATAAAGAAATCAAAACAAAGGTTCATCTATCATATTCATTTGTTTTCTCTATAGAAGTAAAGGATCAGTTTGGGAAAAAGTGAAAAAAAGAATAAAACTTCAAGACATCTCACTGATTCCACCCCACAGCCGCTCAAGCAATGCAGTTTCTTACCATGTCTGTGTAAATATCGATGGCTGCATTTAAGCAGTTGATAGCCTCTGAAGCGAAGGCATTTAAGAAAAACAATGAGAAATCCATTCAGATAAGGTTAAAGTGAAATTTTCTTCACGGCTCTTAGAATATTATTAATTAGATATAATTTGGAGATGGAAGGTGGACAGGAAGTTAGTAAAAAGCAAACACGGTCATGCAAAAGTCCAGTTGTAATAGCTTGATTTTGTTCCCAGCCACTACAATGTAAATTAGGGAATTATAGCTTGAGCTAGCAGTATTTAGCTTATAACCTTTAAATGAGGATTCCATCCAGATGAAAGACTGCATCATAAAAAAAAAGCATGGGTTCATTAATAGTACTTGGGCCAGTTATAATTTAAAACCATAAGTAGCAGGAAGGATTGTCCTGTTATGGTCTCATATGAATCATAAATAGAAGATATAGTATCATTTCCTTCTACTGAAGACACAAGAAAGGTCAGTACTTTAAGTTCTATTCTTCTTAGAGTTCTCAAAAAAAATTTTGATGAAATTCCTTAGGTCAAGCCAACATTTTCTAGCATACTCAAGAAAGTGCATGTCTATCATTCTATTAAACATCTACATAAAAAAACTATGGAAATTTATTTTAAAAATTCACAACTTCGGGGTGGCTAGGTGGCATAGTAGATAAAGCATGGGCCCTGGAGTCAGGAAGACCTGAGTTCAAATCCAGCCTCAGACACTAATTAATTACCTACCTGTGTGGCCTTGGGCAAGCCACTTAACCTCAATGCCTTGCAAAAAAAAAAACACACACACTAAAAAAAAAAATTCACAACTTCCTTAATAAAAGGTATCAAAAAACTACCATGGCATAAAAGTAGTTCAGCAACATAAAATATACTGAGTCAAAAGTTAACTCCATTCTAGGATATTATTTTAATAACTAAAAGTGAAAATTTCTGATAAACACCAGATAATTTGGCAATGTCTTTTTTTTCACTTCAAAATATATCAATGGAATGAATAAATGATTGTCTAGAGGACGTCTGAAGGACATTTCAAACAAGAGGAAAAAGTGGAATCAAAGAACTTTTGATGAAAAAAGGATGAAATTGAGCATATATGAAATTTTTTAAATTGTCACATATGATAGATATCTTTCATTACATAGTACATGTATATGCACTATGTATGTATTTATGTATACTGTAGATATATATTTATACATATATACACACATGTTGGTATACACATGCACTGTGTGTTATTAAAGCTTTTGGGATACCCTGTACATATTCTTTTTTATTTAATATTTTAAGGTGAGAAACTAGCATTAAAAATATTCTGATTAAATCTCTAGTTATTTCTTGAGGAAAATAATTCTCTATAGAAGCAAAGGAAATTACCATTAAAAGTACAATGGTGGCAAAGTGAAGAAAGCACTGGGCCTGGAGTTAGGAGGGCCTGAGTTAAAATCTGGCCTCAGACATTTAATAATTACCTAGCTGTGTGACCGTTGGCAAGTCAATTAACCCTAATGCCTTAAATATAAATTAAAAAAATAAAAATACAATGAAAATCCACTGTGCCACCTAGCTGCCCCAGCATATTCATTCTAAAAACTTTTCCCTAAGCATACTAAATAAAGAAATCAAAATATATTGAAAAATCCTTTTCCAAAACTAATATATAACTACTATACATTCTTCCAAGTCTCTACCCTACCACTTCACAACCTCATTCTATAACTGGGAGGATTTCTATAAGAGTTACAAATGAGTTTTTAAATATATTTTAATCTTACATAAAATGTAATCTTCTAGAAGAGAGAATAATATCAAAATGGAATTAAAGCTCCAAACCAGTTCCTTCTTATATATATTCAAAATGTAAACAGCCTTAAAGCTTCTATAAAAAAGACAGTAAGTATATACAAACCATGTATACAATCAATATCACCAATAAATTTGTTCGTAACTTCACAATCAGAATCATTTACTCTTTGTCCATATACTACTTCCAAATATTTGGATAAATAAGGGTCCCCTGAACTCAAACTATTCTAAATTAGGTTACAGTATTCCTTTTTGTAAAAAGGATCAAAATAAAATATTCTTGTAGCCTATGAAAAGACTTTGCTAATGGTCTACCTAAAGAAAGATCTGAAAATATGCAAAACATTTACCATAGTTAAGCAAATATTGCTGAGGACATAGTATTCTGGATCTTACCTTGTGGATCGGCCTTTTTGTAAGCATTTCCAGCATCCACAAAACTTGTAGCAGAATCATGCTTGCTCTGTAGCTGCATATGCAGTTTGGCAGCCTGACAAAAGGCATTTCCTGCAGCTAGAAAAGAAAAAAAAAGTTATATTTCTCTAAGTCTACTTAATACTGAGTAGTCTGAAGTTGCATTCAAGTAGAATGTTCAGCAGCCTGATCTATTTTTTTTAAATCAGAATTTCTCTGAAACAAAATATTCCAAGTCATAAATAAATTTATTCAAGAATATGCCCTGCCAACACTAATACATTGTTGGTGGTGCTCTGAAATCATCCAACCTTTCCTGGAGAGCAATCTGGAACTACGCCCAAAGGGCAACAAAAATGGCAACAAAAATGTGCATACCCTTTGATCCAGCAATACCACTACTGGGTCTATACCCTGAAGAGATGATGAAAAAGGGTAAAAACATCACTTCTAACAAAATATTCCTAGCAGCCCTGTTTGTGGTGGCAAAGAATTGGAAATCAAGTGAATGACCTTCAACTGGGGAATGGCTTAGCAAACTGTGGTATATGTATGTCATGGAACACTATTGTTCTTTTAGAAACCAAAAGGAATGGGGATTCAGGGAAGCCTGGAGGGATCTGCATGAACTGATGCTGAGTGAGATGAGCAGAACCAGAAAAACACTATACACCCTAATAGCAACATGGGGGCGATGTTCAACCTTGATGGGCTTGCTCATTCCATCAGTGCAACAATCAGGGACAATTTGGGGCTGTCTGCAATGGAGAATACCATCCATATGCAGATAAATAACTGTGGAGTTTGAACAAAGACCAAGGACTATTAACTTTAATTTAGAAAAAAACTGTTATCTTATTGTCTGATCTTGCTATATCTCTTATACTTTATGTTTCTTCCTTAAGGATATGATTTCTCTCTCATCAAGTTCAATTTGGATCAATGTGTAACGTGGAAACAATGTAAAAGACTGGCAAATTGCCTTCTGTGGGGGATAGGGGGAGGGAAGTAAGATTAGGGGAAAAATTGTCAAACTCAAAATAAATAAAAATCTTTAAGTGGGAAAAAAAAGAATCTGCCATGTCAAACTTACTTCATTCTCCACATAAAAGAATGTTAAGTGAAGCGAACACAATGTTTTAGTGGGGTCATTAGTCCAATAGGAACATTACCAGCTAGAGTAGAAGCATATATATGTTCTCAAGGTGGGAAATGTGCGGAAATGACTGGAAAGGGAGAGCTAGGATTTCTCTGTGTCTGATGGGGTGTTATTCTGGGGTACAAAATAAATCATAAATAAGTAAATCATATGCTAGGGGAACTGGACAGAAAGCAAGTAAGCTGGTCTCAGAAATATTCTACCTACAATGAATGTTATACTGGATTGCATTACAAATAACTTCACATAGTTGTTGTGAGGATCAGGCAACAAAATGAAATAAAATGTATTATTAACTTTAGAATACTATAAAAATGTTAATTATTATGATATTGTGGAAAGAACAATAAATTTGGAGTCAAAGACCTTAGGTTTGAATGCTCACTCAGCTGTTTACTTAATACCCTGTATGAACATGAGCAAGTAACCTGCTCTGTTCTCAGGGTCATTGTTTATAAAAAAGGAAGGGGTTGTCTCTATTAAAAAAAAAAAAAGGGAGGTGTCTCTTCCAATTCTGTATCTTTAATCTTATGATTTTAATCTTATGATTACTGTACAAATGGCATTACTGTAAAAATGTATTTATGGCTTTGTGCCATGCCATACAGGTATACCTGTATGAACTTTTATAGTTTTGAAGGCCCTGTCCTTTTAAGTATGGCAGCTCACAAGTAACAACCTTTATTTAAAAAAAAATTAACTTAATTCCCTTGAATTCAACTTATTTTTAAATATGATGTAGTACTAGAAAGCCCAGGCACTAGGGAGGATACAAAAAATTATACAAAATATTTTCTATCTGTCATCAAGAGATATTTTTAGATGATTTTATGGATTACAGAAGAGTTGAAAAGACTCACAATACATGACACTACACAAGAAGAGAACAAAAGGGACATAATTATGTGCCCAAATATGTAGGAGAAATACCACACAGGCCCATGGGATACCACGAAGAGGTTTCAATTCAAGAAACTGCTAGGAAAGGCTTCAAGGAAAAAGTTGGATTGGTGGATGGACTGGGAGGGATGAATAAGATTTATATAGTTATATAAAGTTAGAAAAGGTACTTTCTATGTAAGGGGCAAAAAATAGCATAAAGTTGTACATATTGAAAAAAATGATTTAGTCAAGGAACAATGAAAAGAGTACCTGGATTGTAGACCCTGTATACTTCTTTATGTAATAATTTAACACTTGACTATCTAATTTATAGCTAAAATACCCTCTCTCCTCAAGAATAAAGAAAAACATTCAAATAAAAGAACTTTTACAATTAAAAGCAATAATGACAAACACCTACAGAATGTTCTCAAACTATGAGTAATATATTCAATTATAGATGTCTGAATACAGTCCAACATCTGGGATTTTTCCATCTTTCTCTGTTTCTCCAAAAACCCAATAAAATACTGACTCTAAATTCTGCATATTTGCCTTTCTACCTTTAAAAAAGATTTACTAAATTTTGTTGATTATTTGTAATCACTGATATAAAATGCCAAGTGAAATCTATCTAAAATTCTGAAGAGTCAGAAACTCAAAATTATCCAGCTTATCTAATTTCTTTAAATATAAATAAGTATAGCCTTTAAAACAAATGAATTTTATTTTCTTTTAACATGGTTTGAACCTTTCAGGTTCATTATACATTAATATTATGAATTAAGTGATACATAATATGTAGTACATTCATTATCTCAAAAAGTCTATCTTTTCTTGGAGGCAATAATCCAAAAAAGTCTCAAGAGTTGGGTATGTAAACATCAAAATCATCAATTTGTATGAATATCAAATATATGAGATGTAATGTTTGTAATTTAATTAAAAGACAAGTTAAAAAGATAAAAAAGTTTGAGTGAGAAAATAAAATTAAGTCTGCAGACAAATAAAATTAAATAACTTGCTTTCACATAAATCCATGTTTTGACAGTATAGTAAAACAAGGTACACAAAATATGTGGGCAGAATCTAAAAGCATTCAATCTAAAATATGCTACTATGATATGATTCAGGATAAACCATGTTTAAGAAAAAGACATGGTAGCATTTTGCTCAAAAATAATAACCATTTAGGGGTGGCTAGGTGGCACAGTGGATACGGCCCTGGAGTCAGGAGTACCTGAGTTCAAATCCAGCCTCAGACACTTAATAATTACCTAGCTGTGTGGCCTTGGGCAAGCCATTTAACCCCACTTGCCTTGCAAAATAAACAAATAAATAAATAAATAAATAACCATTTTGTTTCTCCTTTGTTTTTTAAGGTTTTCATAAGGCAATGGGGTTAAGTGTCTTGCCCAAGGCCACACAGATTGGTAATTATTAAGTGTCAGAGGCAGGATTTGAACTCAGGTACTCCTGACTCCAGGGCCAATGCTCTATCCACTGTGCCACCTTAGCTGCCCCTTTGTTTCTACTTTTAAAAAAATACCTACCTCCCCTTAATACGAAGACATTAAAACTTGCTTCAGGAGAGAAAAATTTAGACTCCTCACCACCACTAAGAAAATTAGTCATTCATTCAGAAATGATAATTCATTTTTGGCAAATGAAATAGTTTTTTTAATTCATTTTACTATTATTGAAACTGTCAATGAAGGATTGGCTTAAGGAAAAAAATAGAGGGCTGATATTTATTTCTGATCAATAATTCCCAAAGAAATACTTGTCCTAATGGGAATTGACAATGATCAGAGACCACTGTCATTTAGTTCATAGAAAGTAATTAGATATTCTTTTAATTGATGACAAAAATGCTTTTTTGATTATCTGTTCTTACCCTATTTGATACAATATGACTACAATTATGATAGTTATTCTTTTTTAACTTAATTTTTGTTATAATTATTAGTTAACATTTACTGAATGCCCACTTAAATGGTTTGGAGAAAACAAAGTAGCTGCAGTTTTCAGGTCTTGAACAAATAAACTTAGGGTTACTTTTTTATTTATTTTTATAACTTTGCTAGGTCTTTTGGCTGTCATGCTTGTATATGACAACTGACCATCTATGGCACTTTCATGGCATTTACAATGGGGAATTTAGTGGGCATACACTCTTTCTCTGAAAAGAAATTAAGATGTGTTATTTCTTGCTTTGAAAATAATAATGTTTTTAAAAAACAAAAACCCCATACATACCACTCCAATTTTTGGCCATCTTGAACATGTTTGCAGCTCTTGTATACATTTCACAAGCCTCTTCTATTCTTGTATTTCCTCTAAGGAAATTAAAAAAAAAAAAGACAAGATTAATTCTTGCCACTGCAATTAAAACCATCATTCTTTAATGAACAATTCTTTCCTGAAACTTCTCTTCCACCCTACTCTGTCCCTAAAATCTTTTTCATTTGGGAAAAGACTGAGTAGCAGTGGATGAGAAGACAGGGTTGGGTATTACATAATCTTTTTTTTCCTTCCTCAACTACCCTTTCATCCAAATTTCCCTAACTCTGCTGAGAATACCATTGTCCATTCAAGTCTCTTGAGCTCACAGTTATTACCTGACTTCTCACTCACCTGAAACTTTCCTTCAAAGCTACTCATGATCACTATATTAACATATCATTATTAACAGAGCACAAAATTTAGATATGAAATTGTATCCAGAGAAGCAGTGACCCTGAGAAAGAGAATAACTTTTGGGAATTCAAAAATATAGAACCAGAGAAAAACTGGTAGTAGAGAAACCAAAAAGAAATATTAAAAGAGCACATAACTCAAGCCAAAAATGACTGACCATTAGGAAAAGATTCACAGAAGGAATATAGGTCACCAAGAACAAAACTAATTTAAAAAACTCAGAAAACCAAAAATGAAAAATAAATTATCAAGAAAATATCAATGAAATTAATTCCTTCATGGTTTTAACTTTAAGACATCACTTTAATGATGTTATTGGTCCTCTTTGGCCACAATAACAATAACAACAGTAACCCAGATAGGTGGCACAGTGGATAGTGCTGGACCTAAGTGTTCAAATCTGGTGTCAGACTTATATGACACTGAGCAAATTCATTTAACCCCCAATTTCCTCATCTTTAAAATGAACTAGAAAAGAAATGGCAAACTATTCCAGTATTTTTGCAAAGGAAACCCCAAATGGAGTCACCAAGAATCAAACATGACTGAAAATGACTGAACAACAACATCCCTCCCCATATAAACTTAGATAAAAGAATAAGAATTATCATTGCAGAAAAATATCTAAGTAAAGGAATAATTTAAAGAATCTGGAGAACTCAATTAATGGATTTATCCCAGGACTTACAGTGAAACAATATTTTGTGTGTGTGTGCCTGTAAAGGAAAACAAAGTGGGAGATCAGGGTGAGGAAAAGCAAAAGTAACGATGCACTCCTAAATTCAAATATGAAGAGTAAAGGGTGGAAAAATTGGTACAGCTAAAACTCTATCCTTAGAAGAAGATAATAAGACTCACTCAACTATGACTATTATGATTGGGTTTACTTAAATGTCTTTCTAGTGTTACTCCTACTCATGAACTGCTTGTTTATTTTGCCAGAGACTGGGTTCTTCAGTCTTAACCCCCTTGTTAAACTTCTAATTAACCTAGTCAATTTCTGTTTACAAAAAGTTGGTCTTATAAGAACTATGTTTTTTTGCTTGGTACGATGTTGACACTGCCTGCTATGAGAGAGAAGGCATAAAAACCTCAATAGTCATTTATTAATCCAATAACAGAGAATATCCTGAGAGATGGAAATCCTGACAAATCTTCCCAGTGGACTTCCCATGAGTTACATGGCTCAGTCTTGAAGGAGTGGGCAGATAAAATCTTCATCTATATTGATTCATGGGTACCCACACCTCCTGCAGTCACTTCTTATTTTATCACTGTATCAAGTAATATAGACCCTGAGATTATTTATTCCCTCACAAGGGTCTGTGGTCTTTACTTAAGTAAGGGAAATGTGGATTCATTTGGAAGAAAGGGTATTCTTTAGCTGATCCAGTATTATCCTGAGATGAAGATTAAAATTAAGGGAGTCACAAGAATGGGAAGCCCTTCAGGAGAATCCTCTAAGAGTACAAAGAGTTGGTATTGTATGCAATAAAAATCCACTAAGAAAATTTTCAGAGACTTGTTAGGCAAAAGAAAGTTTATTTGCTTTTCTCAAGAAAAGGGAAAACCCCCATATCTCTCACCAAAAATGGCAAGGATCAAGGGGTTGCACCCAAAAGAGTCAAGCAAGGTTATATACGTCCTAACACAGGTCCCCCTCCCAAACCACCTTCTCCTTTAACCCACTGACTGAGTCTCTGGAGGCACAATCTTAATCACAGAAAAGTTACCCCAGCAACAGACACAGAAAAAAGAATGAAATGTTAATCAAATTTTTCCTACCAGATGGTGAGGTAACTTGGGACCTTCATCACTATCTTAATGAAGTAATGTCCTCCCAGTTTGCAAAAATAGTCTTTTCATAAAGCATGTGTCTCTGTGCCTCTTTTGGAATGCAAGGTTTTCTTGACAAAAACAGTTTTTAACCCTGAGAGGACTTCACCAGAAACTTTCCCACACAATATCATCCCCATGATGAGAGTAGAAATGGTGTTTTGCTTGATGGGTTGTTTAATAGTGAGTAGAGGTAATTTGGATAGCTACCCTGTCATAGATAATTCTGACCCATGAGAGGTACTATCACTGGAGCTGTGGTCCTGTTGTTCCTGCTATAAATTCTTTCTAATAATACTACCTTGATCCAGTAGAGCCATTATGAACTATCCAGAATAACTTTCTCCACCAACCTAATGTTAGTTTTGATAATTACTGACATAATGCAGTTTGCTAGATCTCATTCTTTTACAATTTTTCATTAATCCTTTTAATATTCTTAACCTTTTGTTTTTCCAAATGAATATTTTTTCTAGAGCAATAAAATAATGTTTTGCTATTTTAACTGAGATGGCACTGAATGTAGATTAATTTAGGCAGAATTGTCATTTTTATTATATTGGCTCTGCTCATCCATGAAGTTTTCTCCAAGTATGTAAAATTATGTATAAAAGGTGTTTCATAATTATGTTCAAATAGTACTTGGTTTTGTCTTAGCAGGTATACTCCCAGATATTTTATTTTTTTAAATTTATTTTCTAATTACATGAAAAGATAGTTTTCAACATTCATCCTTTGGTAAGCTTTTGAGTTTCACACTTTCCCATCAATCTCCATTTCTAGCTCTCTCCCCATGACAGCAAACAATCTGATATAGTTGTACAAGTAAAATCATGTTTAATATATTTTTACCTTAAACTGTGAAAGAACTAGAATTAAGGGGAAAATATAAGAAAGGAAGAAAAAATATAAAAGAAGTTTTAAAAAGTGAACATAGTTGCTCTGCATTCAGAATCCGATAGTTTTGGGGGTTTCCCCCACCTCTGGACGTGGATGGCATTTTCCTTAACAGGTCTCTCAAGATTGTTCTTGAACTGTAAAATGCTGAGAGGAAATATATCGATCATCTTTGATCATCTCACAATGTAGCATTAGGGTATATAATGTTTTCCTGGTTCTGCTCACTTCACTCAGCATCAGTTCATGTAGCTCTTTCCATGCTTTTCTTAAGTCTAAAGTATGAAGGCATCCTCTCAATTTCCAATTGTTGGCCACTACAAAAAGAGCCACTATAAATATTTTTATAATGTCTTTGGGATACAGACCCTGTAGTGATTTTGCTAGATCAAAGGACAGGTTTATTGTCCTTTGAAATAGTTCCAAATTGCTGTTCAGAAAGGTTGGATCAGTTTACAACTCCACTAATAGTGCATTAATGTACCAGTTTTCCCACATCCTCTCCAACACCAAATGACAAAAATGACTAAATAACATCAAATGACAAAAATGGGAAATGATCAATATGATGGGTGTATGTGGTACCTCAGAAATGCTTCACTTTTTATTTCTCTAATCAATCATATAACTATGGTTTTAATTTCTTCATCTGAATACTGCTGGTTTATATCCTTTGACCACATCAATTGGAGAATGACTTGCATTCTTATAAATTTGATTTAGTTCTCAAAATATTTTAGAAATGAGTCCTTTATCAGAAATACTAGTTGTAAAAATCATTTCCCATATTTCTGCATTCCTTCTAATCTTGATTGCATTGGTTTTATTTGTACAAAACCTTTTTAATTTAATCAGTCAAAATTGTCTATTTTGCAATTTATTATGTTCTCTTATCTGTTCTTTGGCCAAAAACTTCTCCCATTCCATAGATCTGACAAGAGAGATTATTCCTTGTTCTCCTAATTGACTTTATAACTAAATCCTTTACCCATTTCAACCTTATCTTAGTATAGGATATAAGATGATGTCCATGCATAATTTTTGTCATTATTTTCCAGTTTTCCCAACAGTTTTTGTCAAATAATAAGTTCTTACCCTACAAGCTACTGTCTTTGGGTTTACCAAACAGTAGTTTACCATAGTAATAATTTACTCCTGTTTCTTTTGTACCTAACCTACTTTACTGATCTATTTCTCAGCCAGTACCAGATAATATTGGTGACTGTCACTTTATAATATAGTATTAGCTCTAGTATAGCTATGCCACCTTTCTTTGTATTTTTTTTCATTAATTCCCTTGATATTCTTGATCGCTGTCCTCCAGATCAATTTTATTACTATTTTTTTTCTAGCTCTACAAAATAAATTTTGGTAGTGGCCTAAACTAAGTAATTTATATAGAATTGTCATTTTAATTATATTTACAGTTATTTTAAATGAACTATTTCTTACTATCTCTTCTTGCAGTGTTTTATTGATAAGATCTAGAAACACTGATGACTTATGTGCATTTAATCCCTATTTTACTAAAAATTGTTTCAATTAGTTTTTAGTTCAATCTCTAGATTCCTAAGTATGCTATCTTATCTACAAAAATAGTTTTATTACCTTTTTTGCCTATTCCTTCAGATTTCTTCAATTGCTTTTACTTCTCTTACTGCTACTGCTATACTGAATAACATTTGTAATAAGTGGCATCTTTGTTCTATTCCTGACCTTATTCTAGCTTATCTGTTACAAATAATGCTTGCTGATAGTTTTAGGTAGATGCTTATCACTTTAAGAAAAAATTTATATCGATACCTTCAAATGTTTTTTAATTGGAATGTTATATTCTGTCAAAAGTTTTTTTTAATACATTTATTTATAGAATCATGTAATTTTTGTTATTTTGTTTTTGATATGATCAATTTTGTTAATAGCTTTCCTTATATTGAACCAGTTCTGCATTCCTGGTGTGTGTGTGTGTTTGTGTGTGTATGATTTTTCTCCCTGGTCATTACATATAATTTTTGTGATATAGTTAACATTTTATTTAGGATTTATGTATTAATATTTGTGAAACTGGTCTATAATTTTGTTTCTGTTTTTTTCTCTTCCGGTTTAGTTAACAGCACCATGAAGGATTGGAAGGACTTATTTCTTTGCCTATTATTCCAAATAATATATTTAACATTGTAATTAGTTTTGATTCTTAAAAGTTTGGTAGAATTCACTTGTAATAATTATACATATAACCTATATCAGATTACTAGCTCTCATGGAGAGGAGAGAAGAAAGGGAAATTGATCAATGAATATTTAAAACTATCTTTGCATGTCATGGCAAAAATAAAATAACATTTGAAAAAAGCCAAACAAAACAAAAAAAGAATCCATTTGGTTCTAATACATTTTTCCTAGGAAGGTCAGTTATGGCCTGTTCCATTGCTTTTTCTAAAATTGGCTAGCTTTCCTCTCCTGTTAAACTGGACAATTTATTTTTTATAACAAATTATTAAATTTTCCGGCAAATAATTAGGCAATTTTATCTTCATTGGTGATAAATTTACATTTATATTTTAATACTACTTTTTTGGTTTCTTCTCTTCTTAAAATCATATTAACCAATGATTTATCAATTTATTTTATACAATTAATTCCTAGTTTCATTTATTAATCCAATGGCTTTCTTAACATTCAAAAAAAGAGGATCTAGACTATGTTTTCCAAGTCAGTTGGTTTTCAATGAGATATATCAAATTCTCTTCTTCTTTTCATTCTTTTGATATTATTTTAATATTTCTTGGTATCTTAAAAAGTCACTAACTTCCCCCTTTTTTAAAGAATTTTAAGGAGTTGGCAAATTTTTGGATCTTTTTCCAAATTGGTTTTCTTTTCATAATTTTCTTACACTACTCATTTTTTCCCAATTTTTTTTCTCAACCTCTCTAATTGATTTTAAAGTCTTTTTAAAGTTCTTCTAAGAACTCTTTTTGGGGCTTGTGATCGTTTTACATTCTTCTTTGAGATTTTAAAGGAAGTTGTTATCATTTATTATTTGAAACCTGTTGAAATTGAAACTTATACCTATCAATGGTTGAATTCTTTCTCTTTTTTACTTTTTTTTTTTAACTGTCTGTCTTTTGACTGGTGCTGTTAACTTTACCTTAGAGCAGGGCTCTGATCCCAGCATAATGGAGATATCTCAGGCTTCAGGTTTATCATGTTATTTTCTGAACTCAGTCTAGGGATCTTTGACCTCTTGATTCTTCTAATGAGCTTTAATCCAAGACCAGGTGTGGCCATTGCTTCTCTGATTCACTCCTTGGTCTCCTACCCACTCCTGAGCCATGATTAAGGCTGCTACTCTTGTTCCTTGTAGTTTCTCAGGTGGCTTTAAATATCAGCAGGCCCTTCTGTCCTGCTCTCCTATCAGGGAGCACAACCAGCAAGACCCTCATTCTTCTGCCTGAAAGCAACCACAGCCTGGGATCTGAGTACCTGGACCTCCCATTCTCCAGGGGAGGATAGTTTTCCCAGACCAACTGCTGAACCATTTACCATCGCTGAAGTGAAAAATTCCGGAGGAAGGCTATGGCCTGCACAGCTACCCCAGGGCTTGCTCTTTGTTGACTGAGTCTACTGGAGGTTTCTACACTTCAATAAGACCAGATCATCACCCTGGAAGGTCAGATCTCTCCTAAAATCCTCTAAAGCAGTCTTAGGCTTGACTGCTTTACCCCAATTTTTAATTATTTCTGGTGCTCTAAAATTTACTTTGAAGGATTATTTTAAGTTATTTGAGGGAAAATTTGGAAGAGTCTAGGTAGTTTCCTGCCTTATTCCACCAATTACTCACAATTCCTTCTGTCTTCACTTTTTGGCAATCACTTTATGTTATTGGGTTCACAAAACTTTTTCACATTCTTTAATTCTTCATCATGAAACCATTTTTTTCCATCAATTGGAGTAGCTTTGACAAATACTCAATTTTCTCAAAATTAACATTGATTATTATAGCACATAAATTTTCAGTGGGATTTAAATCCAGGGAACTACAAGACTCTTAATTCTATCACTTGCACACATTTCTTAAACATTCATATTACGCAGCAATTGTGCAACATCATACTGCAGTATTTCCTCTCTATTCATGAACTTAGTTCCAGAATAATTTTGCTTTTCAGTATATCAACTATTAATCAGTTTTTTTATTCCCTGATAAGAGCAAAACTAGCAGCCCTACTGTAAGTGAAAATCCCCAAAAGATTTTTTTAAGGGGATGTTTTACAATGGGATAACTGCCCAAATCTTAAAGATTTACCTGGATTTATTCTAACAACAATTTGGGTATACTTTGAATGAAACAGTGAGTTCATCAGTAAAGATTATGTATTTTTCATCTTCAGTATTCCAGTCTTTGTATTATTTTGCGAATAGCAAGAATATTTTTATTCTTAATTTGGTGTTTTGTTTTTTTAAATTAATCTTGTTCTTTCAACTTCAAGTTCTATGCTTTCCTGTTTATGAACCCAAATAATCCCTCCAGTTCCTTGGTCCTTTGAAGGACTTTGGGTGTTCTCTGAGATTGAAGCAATAGTTTATTATTGATGCTTTTGTTTTCAACTACAACTTTCATGTGCTTTTTGGTGGGACTGATCCTATTTCAACATGGGCATGAATGATCTTCAAAATTACTTTCTCACAACAATATCCTTACCCTGCAATATCGATAATAGTCATTCAAGTGTGCTCTTTAAGAGCTATAATTTTTTTTAAATTTCCTTGGAATAATATCTATTCTTAAAAAGTCAACATTAAAAGCATAACATAAGAGACTAATAAAATGTGTGCAGGACACAAAATTCAGTATTTAGATCTACATAAAGATGGGGGAAAGCAGCTCAATTTGGTTTTGAATTGTTAAAGATCAATATTTTGAGTTAGCCTAATTCAAAATGAAAACATATAGGGGTGGTTAGATGGCGCAGTGGATAGAGCACCGGCCCTGGAGTCAGGAGGACCTGAGTTCAAATCCAGCCTCAGACACTTAATAACTACCTAGCTGTGTGGCCTTGGGCAAGTCACTTAACCCCATTTGCCTTGCAAAAAAAAAACCCTAAAAAAATGAAAACAAGGGGTGGCTAGGTGGTGCAGTGAATAGAGCACCAACCCTGGAACCAGGAGTACCTGGGTTCAAATCCAACTTCAAACACTTACTAATTACCTAGCCATGTGGCCTTGGGCAAGCCACTTAACCCTATTGCCTTGAAAAATCTAAAAACAAAAAACCTATCAAAAGTATTGCTTGTCCCAAGTAATTCATATAGTCTTAAAAGTAATAATTAAATTCTTTAAAATCTTTTCTTTTTAGTAAACTTATTTTTATTCAATTTGATGGTCCACATATGTTTCCTGGCATTCCAACTGAGCCCAAGACATATACTGGCCTGGCCCAGTCCCAGAAGAGAAAACACTATCAAAAAAGGTAAATACAAAGAATGAAAGCAAAATGAACAATATAAATAAATTTAAAATAGGCTAGATAATTGTGACCATGAAGTGAACCTTAAAAATAGACTGACATAAGAATTATAAGGAAAACTGAAGACTAAGGGGGGGAAAAAACATTGATTTTTAAAGGGAAAGGGGATAGAAATCAATACAAAAGAAACAAATCTAGAAAAAAATCCTAGCTTTCTTAACCTTAAATGTGAATGGACTGAACAAGGAGATAAGACAGTTACTGAATGAGTAAACAAAACCTGCTGTTTTTCAAAAAATACATTTAGAATGAAAATCTGACTCTGCAACAAATTTTACTACTACAATTCAAAAAATATCCGAAGTTGCAATCAAATAAAATAAAAATTCACAATTATCAAGAGATAAAGAAGGAAACAACATTATGCTTAAAGGAGCTATTAGAGCCAATAATGATATTAATCATATAGGAACCAAAATACATATAGGATCTAAATAGAAAGGGCTAAATTATTAAAAGATATTATGGAATAAAATAAGACTCCCTTAATTCTAGAAAACCAACAGAATGATAAGGCAAAATGTGAACAAACTTTCAAATCTGAAAATCATGGCATTTGATAAATGGGAACATTAAAGGACACACATATTCCTCAGTACTACATGATTTATAAAAACAGGCCATAAACTAGGGAAGATATGAGTGGGATATTCCCTCTTAAGAATTATTCCTAGTCCTCTCAGGGTTAAAAATCATTAAAACAAGGACAGACTATTACTCTTAGACTATTCTTAGGGGCAGCTAAGTGGCACAGTGGATAGAGCACCAATCCTGGAGTCAAGAGTACCTGAGTTCAAATCCAGCCTCAGACACTTAATAATTACCTAGCTGTGTGGCCTTGGGCAAACCAATTAACCCCATTTGCCTTGCCAAAAAAAAAAGTGAATGGCCTAATGTGATCCCCTCCTCCTCCCTCTCATCCCTCTCTGTCGACTCATTGGTTAGTCTTCAGAGTTACATTCTACTTGTGAAAATCTACCCCAGCAACTAAGAAAAGAATGAAAGGTTTTCATAAAATATTACCTCACCATCCAGATTGTGAGAATAACCTTCAGGATTATTACTATCTTATTGAAGTAATGTAACTTGTTTTGGAACACAAGGTCTAGGAACACTACTTATCATCAAACAAGAGGAGTCTTATGAGCTTCGTTGGAATGCAAGGTTTTTCTCATGGGAACAGTCTACTGTTCTTCCAGTTAAGATAGTTTCATTATCAAATATAACTAATTAAAAAAATACAAGGTCTCTTTGGAAATAGTCCACTGTTCCCCCCCCCCCCCCCAGCAGAATTGGGAGAGTGCCTTACTTGGAATTCAAGGTGTCTCTCACCCTCTTTCTTCTAAGAATAGTCTTTTTTTTAATATTTTTTAATATTTGATAATAGACTGGGAGAACAGTAGACTGCCTTCTCTTGTTTGATAAGTACTAAACTAAGAAAACAGTAGAGTTCCTTAGAAGACCTCAGACAGTAATTCATTTAGACAACTAAAGGTCATTATGGAAACATTCTATTCTTCTCTTTGTTACCAGGTACATTTTTCATGTAAAGATTATAGCTCTGAAAACCTTAGCCAATCAGGTTGGAAGAGAGGGGGGCTAGGGAGGGGGAAATCACACTAGGCCATATAATCTTGCTTGACTGTCACCTCGGGGGGCAGCTCCTTCATCTTCATTACCTTTACCTTTGTGAGACTTGGAGTATGCCCTTTTCTCAAGAAATGACAAAATAACTTTCTAAACTTTCTTTTTTTGCTCAGATAAGTCTCTATAATTTTTTAAAGTGTATTTTTATCCCACAGACTTAACCTCTATTTGCCTTAATCCACTGGAAAAGGAAATGGTAACCACTCCAATATCTTTGCCAAGATTTGCCAAGAAGACCTTATGGGAAGTATAGTCCATGGTGTCATGAAGAATTGGACACAACTAAACAATGATTGCAGAAAACACTCTTTAGTATTGATTGGTTTGACTGAACTTTTTCCCCCCCTTATCCATGGAAATAAATGTGATATAAAAAAGATAGCAATAAAAATAAGATAAAACTGAATATTCATCACCAAAAACAAAACAATAAAATTCTTCTTCCATCACAATTCACAGCTTTTTAAAGAAAAAAAAGGGGAGGGTGTTTGTTTTTTACCCAAGGGTGTCGTCATGGAATAGTAAACAAGAAGAGTTAAAATAATGACTGTCAAATTTTCCCAAAATATATAGTAGTAAAACTTGAATTTCCCCTTCCTCCCCATAAGAATCCATAAAATTTATATAGCACTTTAAGGATTGTAAAGCACATTACAAACAGCAGTTCATTTGAGCTTCACAACAATTCTGTGAGATAAGTATCATTGTTATCCTCAATTTATAAATTAGGAAAGGTTAATTGTGTGCTAGGGACCATATATATAACTTAGTGTTTAAGGAAGGATTTGAATGGAAGTCTTGACTCTAAAAGCAGGGGTGGGGAACATTTTTTCTGCCAAGGGCGATTTGGAAATTTTTAACATTATTCACAAGCTATATTTAGTCAAAAAATTTAATTAATTCACCCTTAAAAAGCTCCTAGATTTATGGAATTTCCAGTCTTGCCTATGGTTGCCTAGGCAGCACCAGACCAATATAGCCCACGGGCTAGAGGTTCCCCATCCCTGCCCTAAAGTCTTACCTAAAAGATAGTGCTACTGCCAGGGATTTTCAGGGTTACTGGTAGTGGCCTGCCACACTCTGCTCCTGCAACCCTCATCTCTAACCTTCTAATTTTCACTGACTGGCAGGTGTGCCCCTGAAGCCCATCCTCAGTGAAACGATGTCTCTATCATTCTTGACAGAAGAGACCCCTACTTAGTGGCAGCCCTCTAAATGTCCAAGTCCGGTTGTGACTTTGGGCAAGTCACTTCATCTCTCTGTGCCTTAGTTTCTTCGATTGTAAAATAAGAGTTGGACTAGATTTCAATGTGCCTTCTAGATCTAAAGCTATGGATCTTGTTAAGTTTCCCTCATCAGGAGGATTCTCATTTAAACCAAATACTGCTTTAGCAACTTTTAACAAAAAAGAAGCATATAGTAAAGTCTTGCAGTAAAAATAAACTTTGATTATATTCCAAATCTCAAAAATATTTTGCACTCCTAAGTTTGCTATTATATGAAAATCAAAAGGTGAAATTCATAAGTATATTTTGGATTCTGAATATATGAAGTCATCTTCCATAAATTTATTATATATGTAATTTAAATCAGTCTTTGTGTCTATAGTTTGTGTACCAACCTGTTATAATTCTGATTCTGAATTGAAAACAGCAGAATACCACTTTGCAAAAGCCTTACTAAAAATATTTTTTCTTTTCTTGAAATTAGGACTATAAAGAAATAATTTAGTTGTTTAGGGGCAGCTAGGTGGTACACTGGATAGAGCACCAGACCTGAGTTCAAGTCCATCCTCAGACACTTAATAATTGCCTAGCTTTGTGAACTTGGGCAAGTCACTTAACTCCATTGCCTTAAATTTTAAAAAAAAAACTAAGTGAGAAATAATCTGGTAGCAGGAGACATACAGAATTTGGCTAAATTACTGAAATGAAATTCTAGATTATAGTGGCCCTATTGATATAAATAAAGTTATAGGCAATACCAGGTTTATGGGTCTCCAGTTTTAAAACCTTATCTTTAAAAAAAAACTAGCATTTATGTAGCATTTTGAGGTTTCTAAGATACTTTGTATGTGTATATAAATGTACACACTCACATGAAGCTCACAACCTTGTAAGGTAAGTAGCACAGGTGTTATTACTGTCTATCTTATAAATAAGAAGACTGAGGCTCAGAACAGCTAAGTGACTGTCCCCATGATCATTACCCCAAAGCTATCAAATCTCAGAGAAAAGATTTGAACCCAGGTTTTCCTTACTTCAAATCCAGTACCATTCCCCCACTAGACTCTGCACCTCTTGAGCAAGCAATGTGGCTTAATTATCTTTGTAAACCCTAACACAATTAGCTTAGGCTTAGTGATTCAGTGGCAAATATGCTGTAATTAGTTTAAAGACCAGTATTCAAACCTTACCTCCATCTCTAGCTATGGGGTCTTGTGCAAATCACCTTATCTCTTAGAATCCCAGTTTCCTTATTTGGTTTTTTAAAATATATTTTTTTTTTACCCAATAACCTGTTAAAACAATTTTTAAAGTTCCAAAATCTATTTCTCCCTTCTTCCAACCCTCCTCCTTCCCTCCATGTTACAATCATGTAAAATATTTCCATATTAGTCAGTCACTTTGTACTGGAAGACTCAAATAAAAGAAAAATAATTAAAGTAAAAAACATAGCATGCTTGTTTGTATTCAGACATGATCAGTTCTTTCTCTGGGGATGGTATTTTTCAACATTAGTCCTTTGGGATTTTCTTGGATCATTTTAAGTCAAGTCTAACATAGCTGATCATTGCATAATATTGTTGTTACTGTGTATACTGTTTTCCTGGTTCTGCTCACAATGCTGAATATCAGTTCATGTAAGTCTTTCCATGTGTTTTCTGAAATCTGCCTGCTCAACCTTTCTGGAACAATAGTATTCCATTAACATTAATATACCATAACTTGTTCAGCCATTCTCAAATTGAGGGGCATTTCCTCAATCTTCAATTCTTTGTCACCACAAAAAGAGCTGCAATAAAGTATTTTTTAGTGTAGGTCCTTTTCCCCTTTTTATGATCTCTTTGGGATGTAAATCCAGTAGGGGTTAGTGCTGTACTTTGAGCATAGTTCCAAATCATTCTCCAGAATGGCTGAATCAGTTCACAACTCCACCAGCAATGTATTAGGATCCCAGTTTCAGTTTTCCCACATTCCCTCCAACAGTCAACATTTTCCTTTTTTGTCATGTTAGCCAGTCTGATAGGTATAAGGTAGAACCTCAGGGTTGTTTTAGTTTGCATTTCTCTAATCAATAGTGATGTAGAGCATTTTTAATATGACTACAGTTTTAATTTCTTTGTCTGAAAATTTGTTGTCACAGTGAAGATAGTGCCAGCATGTCTCACAGAAAAACCAAACCTGAAAATGGAAACCTTACTAGTTCTAAGAAGTTAATGCAAGTTCATTCTTCCGGCTGTATTATAATTGATGATCTATTCATAGTCACACTACTTAGAGAAATCAATGTGAGTGACTCACATAAATTCAAATAGCTTTGATAACATCTACAAGTGCAATAGTCACTCCTTTCTTAAATTCAAACTACCTCTGCATAGTAAAAAATAGTCTTAATTCCCAAAATACTGCATATAAATTTTATATTTATATAATAAATATTGAACAGAAAAATGAAGCAGAACTCAAAATGCCACTATCCTGAGTCACAGACTATTTAAACATCTAACTTGAATCTGAAACAAACAGAAAAAAAAGGAAAATTACACATAAAATAATGAATGTAGTGGGGGGGAATCTGCTGAAATCAGTCAAATCTTGGTTAAAATCCCAGCTCTCCTACTTATAATATGGATAAGTCATTTAATTTGTCTGGAATAATTTAGTTTATATTCCAAAATGAAGTACAATAATTCAATTTAAAACCATAAAGTTGGGGCAGCTAGGTGGTGCAGTGGATTGAGCACCAGCCCTGAAATCAGGAGGACCTGAGTTCAAATAAGACCTCAGACACTTAATAATTACCTAGTTGTGTGGCCTTGGACAAGCCACTTAATCCCACTGCCTTGCAAAAATTAAAAAAAAAAACCATAAAATTTTGAAATATAAAGAAATGTTATACACATTAATGATCAACATATAAAAAAAGTAAATAAGAAAGGTCATGAAATTCTAACAAACTTTTTAGAGGGAATGATTTTTAAAGTTATGACATTTCCTATTTTTAAATGACTGTAATCATAAATGGTTATTAAGCAATTTTAATTGTACCCACGTCGAATAAAATTTCTAATAAAACATTTAATAGATAAATTTCAATCAAGTGGCTGGACTATGTATGATCTTTAAGGCTCTGACCAGTTGGATAAATCCTAATATATTATAACTTACTGAAAATGGAAATAAACACAGTTTTTCAAAATATATTTTCCAAATCTAAATCACTTTTTAAGAACCAAAAAGATAAAATATGATACTTGACTTTGGCTCAACTAACTGAAAACCAACTCATTTAAGAAAATTAAGAATTGCAAAGGACACTAGTATACTTTAACATAACAATCAAGAAATGAAAATGTTTCATCTTCTTTTGTCAAAAATTAATTGTGATATTCATGAATAAAAGGAACGGATAAAGCAAGAGACAGAAAAATTCAAGACAGCTTTATTAGGGGACATACAATTAGAAAGAGCAGTCATGGAGGATATAAATAGACCAAGTCTGCTAGGTCTCGTGAAAATGAGTACTACATTAGAGTCCTGGACTGAACTGAGTGCCAAATCCAGGAAAGACTGGTGGTTTTTTATAGGGTCCTTATCTGAATCAAGCAGAAACTTGGCACTGGAGAAAGGAAATAAGGAACCTGTATCTGGGGGCTGGTGCTGATTCATGCTTGTTGAATTGGCAGCCTAGTTCATATCAAAAAAAATCCATACTGGTCCAGGAAGGGGTAAAAAAAACCATTATTGTTGGTCTTATTTTGAATTCTGAGCTTCCTGGTGCTTTTTCATTTAGGGGTTGAGGTAGTTAATGAGGTCTTTACATTAACACTATAATTTCAAATTGCTTTCCAGATTGGTTATAAATATTAACCATTCCATCAACAGTATATTGCATTTCTTTTTGCAACTCCTTCAATCATAATTATTCCTTTCATCGTCTTCACCTTTTCAAGGTACAAGGGAAAGTTTCAGAACTGTTTTATTTCTTTCTATTACTGATTTAAAGTTTTCACCAATTTTCTTTTTTGGTTTTTACAAGGCAATGGGGTTAAGTAACTTGCCCAAGGTCTCACAGCTAGTATCTGACACTGGATTTGAATTCAGGTCCTCCTGACTCCAGGACTCTATCCACTATATCATCTAGCTGCCTCCACCAATTTTCAAGATGTAATTTTAAATTGTTTTAATTGGTTTTCTTTTTATTTTGAAGTTTTTCACATGGTTATTAAATTAGAAAATTAAAATTATTCTCTATCACTTAATAATTGATTCTATTTTGTAACTGACACTATTCAGTATTATTGTCCCATTCAAGTCACATTTTTCTGTTCTTGACTTGGACTCGGGAATGCAGACTTTCCTTTGAGTTAGTTTAAAGGTGTGGTAAAAACAAAAGTTGTAATCATTCATATCATTAGCCCCTGGTATATCTGCTTATTGTCTATGAGACCCAACTGGCTTAATCTGTTGTTGCCCCCCCCCCAAATGATATATCATTTGTATTTGACTGTCCTTGTACAATTAGGGGAGATTTGATCTCCTCCAAAAGAAGACAAGCCTGATATACTGATCCCCTAGAAAAGATTACAAGAGGTAGATAAGACCCATAAAACAATTAGTATTCTTTAATTGTCAGAGAGGGGCATGATTAGCCACACCAAAAGTGTCAACTCATTTTTCCTAGTATAGCTGATTGTATTGTCTTGAGACCCCCTTCTATCCTGCATGACAATAAAGAGGGAAGGTTGCTGCCCTTCTTGAGGTGGCCAGTCTGATTAACTTTGTTAACAACTATATGTGTCATTATTAATAAGATGATTTTGCTCAGTGTGTGCCTGTTTACTTTTAGTAAATTGATCTGCAACACTGACATTTTACAATTCTTCTTTAGAGAATTATTTATTCATATCCTTTGACCACTTATCTATTAGGGTAAGGTAATGTCATATTTTCTCCAAAATAATGTAAGTTCTACAAAAATAGGAGTTTTTCTCTACAAAAATAGGAAATGTTTCATTTTTTATCTTTGCATCTCCAATACCTAGAATGTCTTTGGCAAGAATGTCATTAATAAATCCTTTTTTAATGAAAAATTAGAAAACTGGATACACCTCTTCCTTTGATATTTTGCACATCTAAATAATGAACATGAAGCAAACAGTAAATAGAGAGCTGGTCTGAGTTAAGATGTCCTATGTTCAAATATCACTTCTGATATTATCTACATTACTATATATAAATTATTAAATTTCTTTCAATATCCTCAATCTGCTCTCTAAATCTATTAGTCTAAGAAGGTGTTAATTTACATTAGTAGAGGAAATTACTTATAGGGACCTACCTACGCCTATGAAATCACACAAAAAAAAGGAAATAAAAAACAAAGGAAAGGAAAAGAAAAATTAATAATATACTAGCTATTTGTGACCATTTCGAAGAATATTCTAACATTTTAGTTACTGATCTGAATTTGTTTATTTGTAAAAAACCTAATTTAATAAATCCTTTGGCATTTCTGGATCTAAGTTTTCTCATTCTAGCAATAAAATGTAATGTCTTATGAAAATATTAAATGAAAAAGTATTGACAAACAGATGTAAAAATTCTTATTGATTTTACTGGGAAAAAAAAAAAAGACCAGCAGGCTGAAATGTTCAGATGAAGGATTTTGGGGAGGGAATCAAACCTGTGATTTCTTCAGTGGAGAGAATTCCTTCCAGGACTTCACATCAGTGAATAGTTTGTGATTTAAACTTGGTTTTTTGCCTGGTGAGATACCTAAGTGTGCTTCAATCCCACGAGTTAAGCTTAGGAGCATTCCTGATTCCAAGATTAGCCCACTAGCTAACATATTATGCTATCTCTCTGGTCAATATGATTTTCTTCACACTAGTTACAATATTTGAAATATTATATACAGTCAAAAGAGCTAATAAACTAGATCTGTTGTTTTTCTACACATTAGAGAGCCTTACAAGAAACAGCACAAGGATACATTTATCTTATCAAGAACATTATTATTTCATTTTAATGTTTAAAGAGCAACTTCCTTGGAGTATACTGTGTACAAAGTACAGTTGTAGTATCCTAGCAATGAGACAGAACAGCCATGGAGAGAAACCTATATGTTTCAAAAAATCACTATAATAAAGAGAGCCTGAATACAAAACAAATTTGCTGACTTTAAAATAAAATTTTAAATATATAAATATACATATTATATATATATATATATATACACACTAAAGTTACCTATAATATCCAAAAATGTATTTAAAAGCATTTCATTTAAACATATATAAGATATATTCAAGAACTAAGTTATCATCAAAATTCCACAATTAAATCAACAAGTAACTGTTTACACTGAAAGTCAATCAAAAACACTATAATGATAAAAATTATTTCATATAAATTCAATACAACAGGTACTTATTAAGCATCTACTTTCTGCGAAGCACAGAAGAGATGGGGATATGACAAAAAATGAAGAACTGTCCCTGCTCTCTAGTAGGTTACATTCTTCTGATTAAGGTATAACATATATTCATTATTATATGAACCTTCAAGTTAAAGCCAAATTCTGAGGCAGAATGAGGAAATCCATTCCATCCATGAATGGCAGTATGTGGAAAGCTGTAAATAGGAATGTCAAGTTTGAGAAATTGTAATTAAGCCAGCTGTGTTGTAATAGTGTAGAGAAGTAATGGGAAATAAGCCTGGGGGTAAGATGGAGCCAGACTGTGAAGGGCTGAGGAGTTAATCTTTTATTTCTGATGAATTGAACAGGGAACCACTGAAGATTCTCTTAAGTAAGAGAGTGATGATATGATCAGACTTATGTTTTAATAAATTTATTTTTGCAAATGTATCATTTTGGATGGAGTAGAGAAGTAAAATGTAGCAAACAATAAGTTCCAATGGGAAAGTTGCTGCAATAGATCAGGAAGGAGTGATTGGCTCCAATGGTAGCCATGTGAGTAAAGAAGAGATAAGATATGATGTAGAGGGAGAATTGAGAGTTGGCAAATAGCTGAATGAGGGGATGAAAGGAACATGAAGAATGAAAGAAAATCAAAGATTTATGCTGACATTTTAAATTTAAATAACTAAGATATGGATGGCCTTTAATAGTAAAAGGGATGTGTAAAGGAGGGGTGCCCTCCCTTCCTAACCACCTCCTATGTATTTATTCTCTATTTATTCTATGAATGAATTGAAAATCTTTCTCAAGTTTTAGTATATTAAAGCTTCTTTAAACCAGTAAAACAATTAAAAGACTTTTGAATCACTCTGTACTTAGATATGTACTTGTTTTCCCTAGTAGAACACAAGCTCCTTAGGAGAAAGGATCGTTTCATTCTTTTGCCTTTGGCCCTTGGTGCCAGGACCTAGCACAGTGCCTGGCAATAATAAGTGCTAAATAAATATCTGATTGATCATGAAAATGATGCTTGTTAAAAAAGGGACACAGGCGAGATTTAGTGAGGACACAAACTACCAGAAACTACCCTGACTAATGCAGATTAGCCCCTTCCCTGCATTATCAGTCTTAGGCAGCAGGGAGCAGCGACATGCCCAACTTCACAGTGTCAGTATTTTTCAGACTTAAGCAAAAATACAAAGACAAAAGAATTCCTTGTCATTTTGAAGTTTTCATTTTGTCAACCTTAAAGAAATTCAAAGTACTCATCTTCTCCGTATTCACCCTGTATATGAAAATGAAATCCTCCACTGAGTTAATAAACTCTAAAGTTAACTTAAATCAGTGTCCATATTTTAATAGTTATATGTAATTGAATGGAAACCCCCACAAGCTCCACAGATATACACATAATGCCAAAAGATTAGAAAAGTTCCACCAAACTGGGGAAACCCTCTGCAAAGGATTTAAGGAAAAGACTCACAGAAAAGAGTAGCACAGAACATGCATGGATAGTTTACAATCTCCAACTCTGAAGTGAGTATGCATATCAATTAGATTTGAGATACCTCTAAGTGATTAAAGTACATTTGTTATCATGTAACATTAATTACTTACACTGTGATCTTACTCAGACTCCTCATAATATAGGGTGGTGGTATGGGCAGATTTGGCAGGTCTGACTCAGTTTGCATGCAGCTCACAAATACAAGCCCAGTACTTAAGTATGTAACTATAATCTGAAGAAACATTTACTTCTAGAAAACTGGCCACAAAAGAATCAATTGAGGGTAGTGAAAGGAGGGGGCTCAAAGCATCTCATGAATCTATTAAGTTATGGTGAGTGAGTGATTTGCAATCTACCCAAAAGAAAAAAAATGCCTTCACCAATGAAATTATGGATCTTGAGGTATTGGTAAACTAGACATTACACAGCAAAATTTGCACAATTATGAATAGCATCATAAAACCATTTGCCAGCTTTTATTAAGAGCTTACTATATACAAAGTTCAGTCCTAAGCTAGGAAAACAGAGAAATGTGGCACCATTATTGACCTTTATTAAGTCAAAAATCAAACAAGAACTATGAATGAATTATTAAAGGATATGAAACAACTACATAATAAATGAAATAGGATAGAAGAAGTAAAAACTAATATGCACAGATGAAGAAGAGAAAGAACATCTCTTGGAAGTGATGAGAGGGAGGGAATCAGAAGTTTTCAACGAATAGGTGTTACTTGAGCCTCATTTTTAGAGATGGCTAGCATTAACTGGAATGAAGATTAGGAGAAGAAAGAATTCTTTCATAAGCAAAGGCAGAGACAAAAAAAAATCATTGGATTGTACAAATAACAGCATGTGGTCTATTTCAGTTGAAGTAAGCAGCAATAACAAAGTCAATTGTATGAATTTGGAAGGTACCAGGTATAAAAAAATCATTGAATGCTATACTAGAATGCTATATAATAAAAGAATCTGAACTTGAACCAGAAGAACATTAAGTGATCAGATTTATAGCCTAATAGTAAGGGATGAACTGGAATAGGTAAAGTCTGTAGGCAGGAAGACTAATTAGGAAGCTGTCATAATATTCAGTGTGAGGTTCTGTACATAGGAGGGTAGTTGCAGTAAGGAATGAGGAAATCAGTGGCGTTTCTAGAAAGGACTAAATAGTAATCTAATCCAACATTCCATTCCATGGGGGGAAAAAAAATCTCTAACATCCTTATGTTTTCACACATACTGTGTTTCAAAATTCCCATGAGTGACCTCACAAAAGTATGACATAGGACACTGTATTTTTGATAATTCTATTATTAATTTCTTCTTTATAATGTACCAAAACCTGGTTCCATGTAATGTGCCTCTACTAAATTTACTTCTCCTTTCGGATCTACCACGAATAAATGTTTTGTTTTCATTACTCAAGAACAAAAGTCAGAGATTCTATATTGTCGTGGTTTCAACCATAAATGATGCTGACCAGTGATTTGTTGGCATAATTCCTACAACCTGCTGAGCAGCTTCCAGGAAACCAAATGGCAATTTCTTAAGAAAGCATGGAAGAAAGTAGGTCTGAAAGGCTATACTGAAGATCAAGAGAGACAGGTTTGGATATACTGGGCTGCAGCATTCTTTCACTAGAAATCATATCCATATCCTTTTTCAAATCAAACATTCCCAGTTTCACCAATCATTCACAAGCACTGAACTCAAAACACTGTTTAGCAACTATTTATTACATGCAAGAAGCACTACTCAAAACCATTCTTCATCAAAAATACTCCCTTCACTAGACAAGTGATTATGCTATAGATCTAATTCAGTTTGTTACTGTTCCTCAAAATGTAAATCTTCAAATAAAAAATACTCCAGAAGTAGTCTCTGTAGAGACTATAATGAATGGGACACTTTCCTCATTATAGGGAATGGTATACTTCTATTAATATTAGCGAAGGTTGTATTGGGTGTTTTTAGAAGCCAAATTATTCCACTAATTTATATTGAGCATATATTGTCAATAAAAATAACCAAATTATTTTTCAGATGAATAGCTGTCAATTTTATTTTCCCAAATCCCTATTTGTGTTTAAAAAAATCAACTGCACAAGTATAGTACTTTGCATTCTTATTTAATTTCACCTTATTAGAGTGAGCTTCAGCCTTCAATTTTTTGAGTTCCTGAATCTTCTTCCATGTTTACATGTTAATGTCATTCTGAAATAAAAAATTAAGGACATACCATCTGGCTTTAGAGAAAACTAGTGATTGGGGGACTTAATGAAAATCACTCTAATCTCTGTATTCTTCAACTGTAAAAAGTTATTTTAACTTGCCTGAAGAAATGGGGTCAGACTCCAGTAACTTTTAGAATTTCTTTCAACTCAAATATATGATCCTAAGGTTTACTGACATAGTGAACTTTAGGAAAATTTATAATTTTGTTGTTTTTAAGTTTATGATCTTCTAAAGCTGTAAATTAAGTAGGGACAACAAAACATGATAAAAAGAAAAATGTAAACCTGTTCTTTTCTTCAAACAAAAGGAAACCCTCTTTTTAAGAGGGCTTTAACTGAGAAAAGTAAGAAAAAAAACAAGTTATGAATAAAAGTATTATTTAGGGGGAAAAACCCCTCCAAAAGTCCCTTTAGGACTCTTTTTTATCTTGATCAGTAATTAGCTTATGGGCAGCAAGGTGGCACAGAGGATAGAGCACTGGCCCTGAAGTCAGGAGAACCTGAGTTCAAATCCATCCTTAAGACACTTAATAATTACCTAGCTGTGCAACCTTGGGTAAGTCACTTAACTCCAATGCCTTACAAAACATACACACACACACACACACACACACACAAGAATTAGCCTAATTCTTTTGGGAAAAAAAAAATCTATGAAGAAAAAATATTCTTAAAAAACCTTAATGATAACACTACTTTCTTCAAAGAGAATCCTTTTGCTTTTAAAAGTAGATACAAATTTAATATAAAAATGATTTCTCATACATAGGGTGATATAGATGAAATTAATAATTATCTTAACCTTTCTTTTGAATGAATTTTATTACATTAATTAAAATTAATCTGGGCAGTCTGAAAAATGACACAGCACTTTGTAAAAGAAAAATTATCGATTACAAAGTACCCTACAGTTTTAAAATAGTTGTATACATATATAAAAAGTGCATTTGTATACATAGTATATTATATCATACAGCCCTCTAAGCAATTCAAATATTCTCTTCATTTTCTAGATGAGGAAACTGCCTTCAAATTCTTCTAACTCTATTCTAATGCTGCTTCTGTTACATTATGCTGCTTTTCAAGTATGCTTTAACTGCTTGTTAAATATCAATAATAGTTAAGATCATTAGAATTTCAAAATGTGTCAAAAGTAACAAAAATATTTAACATTAAATAGAAAAAAATAAAAGTAAATGATAAATACCAAAGAGTAAATCTCTCAGGGACAAGAGCAGAGTCTAAATGAATTCTGGTTTCTTCCAAAAGCTCACTATTCTAGGACCCTTTCGTCACTGAAATATGACTCCATGAGATTAAAAATGATCTCATTTTTTTAAAAAAAAGTTGGCTCAACAAAAAAATGAACCTGTTACTTTTTCTTTACTAAGATTCCTGAAAAAAAGAAAGCAGCATAACAGAGTGCTATAAAATATACCTTTAACAGGAAGCAGAATTTTTAGAAGGATTTTCTAGAATTAAAAGACACTGAGGTCTTCCCTTCCTGAATAAAGGGAAGTGAATTTTCACTTTTAACAAGGCAGGAGGAAATTTCACCTCCCCCCCCCCCTTAAATAGCTGACTCATTCACAAGTTCAAAAGCAGGTGAGTTCAGGAAACAGCAAATGCTGCTCTGCTTCTAGTTCTTCACGTTGAAGTGTTGTTTCCTGATTAAATTTCCCAGAGAAGCTACGGAAAATATAGTATTCCCGATACTGGTTTTTAAAGACACTATCATTAAAGAAATGAGCTACTTTTGGCTACGGAACAGATCTCTACCCATATTCCTCAAAATGAAGCGCCTTCGCATGGCCCTGGATCATGCAGACACTAAAATCCGGGGGGGGGGGGGCGAATCAGAAAACCCCGGAGGGGGAATCCATCCGGGGCTCCCGCGGAACCCCCCGGGGAGACCGCGGCCACAAGCGGGGGCCACAGGAGGATTAAAGAGCACGGGCTGCGTCTCTGGACTCCGTGATCAGGGGCTCCCACCCTTCCCCCCCAGACCCCGCAAGGCGACTTCACTGGGTTTTTCCCGTCTGGGTTATTTAATCCAACCTAAAAGTCAAAATGGTCCCCAAATTAGCATCCAGCCGGGAGCATCCCGCCGGCCGCGGGCGGGGGCGGGGCGCGGCTGAAGGAGCCGGCTCAGCGGGGGGAGGGGCGGGGAAGCGGGGGAGGGGACGCCTCCCGCGGGGCCTGCAGCCCCGCGCACCTGTCACTCCTCTCGGCTCCCGAGAGGCGCCAGGCCCCGGAGAGGCTCCGGGAGATGACGGAGGGAGGGTGGGGGCGGGGAGAGGAGGAGGAGGAGGAGGAAGGCGCTGCCCCGCAGGGCTGGCTCTCACCCAAACAGCCCTCTCAAGAACGAGTGGGAGGACTTCACGCGCTTCTCGGCCTCCGCCATCAGCTGCACCGCCTCCCGCTCCTTGCCCGCGTTGTCCATGGCCAGTCGCCTTTGGCGCTCTCCGGGTCCTGGGAACCGTGGCGGAGCCGGACGGAACGGAACTGCCGGCTGGGGAACGCGCCTCTGGAGTTTCTCCTAGCGGAGGGGCGGGGGCGGGGGAAGGGGGCGAAGCGCAGGCCCGGGTCCCAAAGCATGTCGGGATCTGTAGTCTCTCTCCCCCGCTTCGGCCTTGAAGTCCAAAGAGGCGGAAACTACATTTCCCAGAAGGGAGCCGAGACCGGTGCGGTGTGCGGACTTGCTCCTTCCCGCCCCCTGGTGGGCTAAGCCTGTACACAGGAGATGCTGCATTTGGGGGGCGTGACCCGAGGGAGGAGGGGCGGGGAGGAGGCGAGGCGCCGGAGGCATTTCATCCCTTCATCCAGCCCGTACTAAGGGTCGGCTTTAGTAGTGACGCGTGGAACGAGGTAATAGATTGGAATAAGGTCGTGCCCTCCAGAAAGTTTAATGGGGAAAGCGAGGCCCACACGCAGATAGCAGGACCCGACGCCAGGCTTTCTCGTAGTCCCCGGGGGACGTCCCCGAGGCCGCCACGGGGTCGCGGGATTCTGTCAGCAATTGGCACCGGCAGGTCACACACCACAGGTTGGGGCGGGGGTAGCTGCGAGGTGCAGAAGAGCGAGCCCTGGCGGGAGCTGGCCCTGCCCTGGTGGCCCGCCCCGGCCCGGCCCCGGGGCGCAGGTGGAGCTGGACCCACCTGGCCAATCTCAACCAGACTCCAGGCCTCGGGGTTCCCCATCTGTAAAAGGAGGCTGTCTGTCTGTGCGACTGAATGATCCCTTCGACCTGCTTTCCATATCTGCAAAACAGATCCTGGCTCCTGATTCCCTCCAGACTTGCCTCTATCGTGGGGCAGCAGCCTTTTCTTCTTGCAACTTCACCCCATCCCGCCTGAATTCCTACTTTTCACTTCCTTTTTATGCAGTCTTTTCCCAATTCATGTGCAGACTGCTTGAGGGCAGGTGCTGGCTTTATTTATTTATACAGTCATTCGTTTTGTTTATTTTTGCTTATTTATATTCCCAACATTTAGCACAGTGCTTATCATATAATAAGAGCTTAATAAATGTTTGTTGATTTAATTTGATTTGACTTAATACCTACCTCACAGAGTCCTCGTCATGAAATCATTTTATAAATAAAAATAAAAGACATCAAGAAAACATTTTTTTTCAAATGTTACAGAGAAACCAGAACAGCACTTTGCCAGATCAGTCTAGAACTTTTAGGATGTGATTTTATAAGATGTCCCACAAGTCCTAGTGCAGTTTTATGCTATTAAGATTTTAGATTGCACTAACTTTTGGAATACTATACCCACACAACCTGATTCAACAACATTCACACACTCACACATACATATATTGTGTATTTAAATATATAGAGAGATTTATAGATGTAGTATAATTTCAGTAGGGCATTTCTCCATTTGGCAATGCCTAGGCCCCAAATGGAAGCCTCTCTTCACTCCCAACCCCCTTACCAGTTATTTAAATGGTGATTATAGAAACAACATCAATAAGTCTGCCCCTGGGTTTCCCCCACAGAGTATTGCCACAAGTTTTTCTATTATGTTACATCAGGTAGAAGAGGAAGTAGCATCCCTCCTAGCATGTCTCTGAATAGCAGCTGCTTACCAGCACAGTACAGATGAACAATTACAACCACTCTTGGCTGCTAGATTGAAGCTAAATAATAGCTTAAACCATTGTGAGTGGTTAAAGGAAGAAAGCCTAGTCTCCTGGACACATATTATTAGTGTGTTTTGTTGGTATAAAATTCCTGCACGCAACCGTGTATGTTGAGATATCTAATGAATGTCAATGTAATAGAGAGGTAGTGGGTAGTATATCTGGAATGTCAACATGTTAGCAAATAAGCTAAAAATGTATCTTATTTCTATTCTCTCTTTTCCAAAAATCATTTGATGTCCACCTACCTTTCAAAGGAAAAGCAATAACCAAAAAAAGTCACATTTATTTCTTAAAAGTGTTTTGATTTGGGGGACAGCTAGGTGGTACAGTGAATAGAGCACCAGCCCTCAAGTCAAGAGTACCTGAGTTCAAATCCCGCCTCAGACACTTAATAATTACCTAGCTGTGTGGCCTTGGACAAGCCATTTAACCCCATTTGCCTTGCAAAAACCTAGAAAAGAAAAAAGTGCTTTGATTTGATGGAATATAAGGAATAAATCACCATTTCTAAGCAAAGATCTCAAAGTTTATATTTATCTACCGCAATCTTATTTTCCATTACTACCCCAACTTTTTTGTTTTTCTCTTGCTTATTTAATGTAAAGAATTCATTATTTAATAACCCTAATCTTTTTATGGATTAGTTTATGTTTCATTCACAAAGCTGCTATGTACTACACTGAATTATTTACCAAATCTCTTGTTTCTTGTATAGTGCTTCAGTTTGGAACTTTCTGTCAGGGGAATACAAATTATAAATAGTATTTTTTTATTGCAAAAAACTGAAAATAAAGTTGGCATCCATCAACTGGGGAATGGCTGAATAAAATGGTTCATGAATGTAATAAAAATGCTATTATTTCTAAGAAAAAAATGTCAAATTGAGGAATTTAGAGAAATAATGGTAAAACACAGAGACTGATGTAAACCAAAATAAACTGAATCATGAAAACAATATACAGTGACTACAACAATGTAAATGATAAATACAATAAAAATTAATTTGAATCCCAAGTAATTGAAAGATGATAATTATTCTAGAGAACAGATAATGGAATTTATTTCCCCTCTTCTCAGAGAAGTTAGGGGACTATTTCAACATAATGTTGTATACTTTATCTGACAGTCATTGCAGAATGTCAATTTTGCTTGGGGTGGGGAAAGATTCCACACATCACTGTGAAATAAAAATAAAAGGCACCAAGAAAACATTTTTTAAAAATGTTAGGAGAAACCATAACAGCACTTTGCCAGATCAGTCTAGAACTTTTAGAATCAGAGACATTCCTATATTCAGGTGATATATTTATATATGTAATTTCCTGATAATATATAAACTGATCTGTGAGATAAAGTACCTCTCAAGAGGCTCTTGCTACCCTCTCTCCTCTGCCCTACTACATTTACAGTGACATCCCAAAGAGGGGTATTCTGTGGGGACTCCTCCCCACTCCAGCTTTTCTTCATCTTCAATGAGCCACTGATGCCATTCTCTGTGAGTATTCCTTGTATATATGTCGGTCCCAAATCATCCATGCCTTCTCATCCTTCCAAATTCTTGACCTCATATTTATCATAACTAAAATCTGGAAATTTGCATTGACCAGGGAAGGTTTAAAGGTTTAAAGATCATAACACTTCCCTCCTGTTCACTCTCTTCTTTCCTTAAAGTTAAATTGACACCTTATAGGTACTTTCCCTCATCTCTACCCCCACCTTTCCTTTGTAAGAACAATAATAGTAATAGCAATAAAAGAAAGTATAGCACCTGCCTTATGTCAGGCACTATTCTAAAGTGCTTTATTTGTTTTGTTTTTTTCTACAAATATGATCACATCTGATCTTCACAAAACCCTGGGAGATGTTTTTATTATCCCAATTTTGTAGTTGAGGAAACAGACAGCTTTTAAGAGACTTGTCCATGGTCACACAGCTAGTAAATGTCTAAGGTAGGGTATAATAATAATAATAATAATAATAATAATAAACATATATATATATATATATAGTGCTCGCTATCTATCAGGCACTGTGCAAAATGCTTTACAATTATCTCATTTGATCCCCCCATAACCCTGGAAAGGTAAGTGCTATTATTATCATCACCACTTACAGATGAGGAAACTGAGACAAACAGAAGTTAAGTAACTTGTTCAGGGTCACAAAGCTAGTCTGAGGGCAAATTTAAACTCAAGCCTTCCTGACAATGCTTTTTTTCAATTGTATCAATAATTGCTTCAAAAACAGCTTAGCAAAGTCAGCTGGCACCTGGGAGATTTCCTGGGAAGCACCAGCTTTGAAAGTTGGTTTGTGAATAATTTCCAAATTCAAGACTGATTTTGAGAATTCAGCCAGGAGAGCTAGAGAGTTATGATTTCCTAATACATCATGTGTCTTGGAGAAGGAAAAAAGACCATACATATGGATCCTACACAGTCTCCTAATTGGAGAACAGTGTTACTTGGACAGAAGAAATCTGATGAGAAGGGGTTTACCTGGTTCAGTAAACTCCAAAACATGTTTGATTTTCATAGGATTTCTAAATCACAGAGTAGAATTTCAAATCTTGTTGGGGGGGTGGTGGTGGATGGAATTAGGCAAAAGAAATTCATTGTCATAATAAAGAGTAATCCTGACAGTGATCATGTTCCATTCCCCTATGGAAGAACTAAAAGCCTATGGGCTATTTCAATATTTTTTAGTTCCTTTTTTTGTTTACTTGTTTTTGCAAGGTAAGGGGATTAAGTGACATGGTAATTATTAAGGTATCTGAGGTCATTATTAATTATTAAGTATCTGAGGCAAGATTTGTCCTCAGGTCCTCCTGATTCAAGGGCCAGTGCTCTATCCATTGTACCACCTATCTGCTCTTATTTTTTTTTATTCTTTATAAATTTCTTTGAATCCTTCAGTGTCTTATAACTTATTTGAGAGGTGAAATAAAGACTGTTTCATATTAAGCAAGCATTTAAGTATAATGAATACTGGTGCAGGATTTTTGAGACCCCCTATTGTTTTTAACTCTAATTTCTATTTGAATGTTCTCAGTCTCCATGTTTGTCAACACAATGTATAAACATTCATAGCTTTAAAAAATAAGGTGAATCCTTTTGCCCTCTGGATGAGAGGCAAGACTTAAAAACCTGAGTTGGACTCCACCTCAGGGTCACAGTCTTCTCTGACTTTCTGTGGTCTAGACAACATTGCTTGGCTGTTTCTCTCTCTCTCTCTCTCTCTCTCTCTCTCTCTCTCTCTCCCCCCCTCTCAACCTCCCCCTTTCTCTCTCCCTTTCTCCCCTTCCTCTCTCCCTCTCCCTTCCTGTGTTGTAACTTCTTTTAATATATTTTGGTTTTTTTCCAAAAAAACTAAATAAGGTGAACATTACTCAAGAGTAAAGTCTTTTATTTATCTTTTAAATAAAATCTTGAGACTTTTCAAATCCAGTGGTTCATAAAGCAATATAATGTAATGGAAAGAATCTGAAAGAGGTTTTTTTATTCTGTATCAGGATCTAAAGATCTCTGTTCTATATTGTCTGGTCACTACTTCAATATGTGATCTTCATCAAGACAGCACCTCAGTTTCCTAATGTGGAAAATGTGGACGACTTCTTGAATTAGGGTATATAGATATTTTGTAAAAGTAAAATGTTAGATATGAGTATCTTTAAACATGTAATGGCCCTAAGCAAACATAAGGGTTTATAATGAATTATCTCACATACTAAAAATGAACCAAAATTTCAACCTATTCAACCCTTACAAATTAGAAAAAGGGTGTGACACAAAGTGTTTGAAGGATATTCCAAAGAAGAACTTTTTTTTATTTTATCATTCGGTGTCTCTGATGCTGGACAGCTCTCTTGAGCCAAAAAGTGCAACTCCTCAAGGTCAGTCAAGTTGTTCTCTTGCAGCAGCCAGGATTTGACAGTATAATTACTTTGGCAATCTCTTCTGCAGTCTGGCCCTTTTTCTGGGAGACTACCCAAAGAGGAAACAGACTTATAGGTTGAGGGTTGCAGCTTCCTAGGCAAGGATAGATTGTAAAATACAATACATTGAAACCTTGTAGCAAGGTAGTTTTAGATAGCAGAAAATTTAGAATCTTTTGATTTAGGGAAAAAATATGATTAGCACAAAAAGCAAAGAGGACTAAAGGAAAGAGTAGTGTATATTGGTTTAAAATAGGAGTATTTCCCTCTCAGTGGCAAAAGTTCAATAGCTAAGATTGTACTCAGTAAATGAATAGGTTTGTTGGATGAATGAATAAATTTTAGTACGATATAAGGTAGGATCATCATCATAAAAGAAGCAGCCTGATACAGTAGAGGGAAAGCTAGATTTGGAGTCAGGAACCTTGTATTTGAATTCTGACTCAATTACAGTTTAAAGTGTGACCTTTGGAAAGTCTTAGGACCATAGGTTTAAATCTAGAAGGGATCTCAGTGCTTATCTAGTCCAACTTCTCTTATTTTGCAGATGAGGAAACTGAGACCTCTTTTAACCAGTGGAATATCATTTTCTTATCTATAAATGAGAAGAATATTTGCATTATCTGCCATTAGAGTTGTTTTGAGCATCACATTTCACAAAACATAAAGTTTTGTATAGACATAATATGTAATCTGTAGCTCAAAATTTGGTGTAATAAGACTCTCCTTATTGGAGGAAACTGATTATAATACTCCACAAATATTCCAAACTTGTATGGGGATCAAAGTTGGCAAGAGCTTGGGAGAAGAGAGATCCTAGGCCTAGGGCTTCCAACTTCAAAAGAAAAGACATATGGTTCTAAATTCTCTTTAGAGAGAGGTCCTTAAAAGAAAAGAGTGGGAAGAAGCCAACATATGAAGGAGCCAACACCCAGATCATGTCCCTATTCTCTGCTTACTATACTAAAATGTTACTAAAATACTAAAAAATTCAGGGAATTGCTTCTTGGGGGATCTCTCTTTCTCTCTCTCTCTCTCTCTCTCTCTCTCTCTCTCTCTCTCTCTCTCTCTCTCTCTCTCTCTCTCTCCTCTCCTCTCCTCTCCTCTCCTCTCCTCTTTTCTTCTCACCTCTTCTCTTCTGTTCTCTTCTACTCTCCTCTCCCCACTCCTCCTTTCCCCTGCCCTCCCCTCCTCTCTTCTCTTCTCCTTCATCCCTAAGATCTTGTTAGAGAGTCAGCATCACATAATTAATAAAAGTCAATTTTGTATTTCAGTCTAAGTACTGGCTCTAACTAGAGGCAAGTGTCTCTCTCTCTCTCTCTCTCTCTCTCACACACACACACACACACACATACACACACATGTATGTACCATTTATGCTCAGAAATTTGACTATTGTACTAAAAAGTTTACTTGTATATATCTGTATGTATATGGACATGTATATACACACATATATATTTTTGGTATTTATATATTTGTATATACATATATATATATATAATATATATTTATGCACCTTTGCAACATATATATTTATATATAGTTGTAATGGTCAGGTCAAGGGTAACCTTGAAAAGAAAAAAAAAGATATATGAAATCACAAAGAGAACTAAAAGGAGTATAAGGAAAGGTCAGAACAATCTTCTTTGACTTGGTCCAAGAATTTATAAATATATTAGTACCCACCTCATTGGGTTATTGTAGAATTAATTAGATAATGTATAGAAAATGCTTTTTAAACAGTTTTCTATTTGATTCTACTCAATCAAAATCCTGATCACCATTGTCTACAGACCTCCAAGGCATTTTCTTTTCTTCCTAAATTCAGGACCTGGTTTACAATCTATCTTTTCCCTAACTCCTGACTACATACTAGGGGATTTCAAGATACATATTGCAACTACCTCCAACACCCTGACCATTCTGTTTCTCAACCTACAACCTTCTCAATAGTTCCCATAACAAACTTCACAGTCTCATCTGAACTACAGACACAAATGGTCAAACCTTTGATGCCCTATGCTATTCAAGTTCTTATTCAAGGACTCTGTAATCCTTTTATCTGACCACAATCTCTTGCATTTCTACCTTTCCCCCTGCCTTCCCAAACCAAACTTTATTCATACCATGTTTCCTCCAGTCCCTCTAAATCTTAGTTCTCCCTCAGGCTATCACTTTTGAACTGCATACTCTCTCATTTTTTCCTCATCTTGACCCTCTGGTGCATCAGTTCTTAGACTGTCTTCTCTTGAGTCCTTGATCTCCTTGCCAATTACTGACTGTGCCCTGCTAACCCTCAGCCTTGGATCATTTCCATTATCTGGCTTCACTCCTACAAATCAACTACTGAACAAAGGTGGAGAAAAATAATGCAATCATTCTAGTTGTAATGTAGTGGACTGGGTCTACTACAAATTAATCTTACCCAATCTAAACTGGGCCCTCACTGTTGCTAGGCAATCCTTTTACACTTCCCTTATCAATTCATTATTCCACTCCTCAAAGTGCCTTTTCCAAATTTTTCCATCCCTCTCAAATTTCTCATAGCTATCTTTCCCATAGCCTCTTAGTTGAGAAACTTTGCTGATATTGAACAGAAAAAAAATTAGGCTACTGTAGAAGAATTCCCTCTTTTCCCTCTTTTTTTCATCTCATATTACTTCTTTCCTCTCATTCTCTTCTTAATTCCCTACAATCATGCTTCTGATCTCATTAATCCAAAAAATACCCTATTCTTTCTAAAATTACCAATGATCTCTTAATTGCCAAATCCAATAATCTTTTCTTAATCTTCTTACTTCTTGACCTCTTTTCAGCTTTTGACATTATTGATCTCCCTCAGCTTGGTACTCTCTTTTTTCCTGGGTTCTTGGGATGCAATCCCTTCTAGTTCTTAGAACCTGTCTGACCTCTCCTCAGACTATTTTACAGGGTCCTTAACCAGGTCATGGCTACTAACCATGGGTATGCTATCAGATTCTGTTCTAGGCCCTTTTCTTTTCTTTCTCTATACTATTTCACTTAGTGATCTCATCAGCTCCCAATGTTTTTAGTTATAATCTCTATGTTGATGATTCTCCATTCTATCTGCTCAGTTTTAACTGCTCTGCTAACCTCTAGATTCATTTTCAAATGTCTTTCATACTGCAGACTAGATGTCCCCTAGGTATCTTACTTAACCTCAACAAATATTGCTATCATCCCCAGTAAACTATCCCTGCTTCTAAACTTCTCTATTACTGTTGGGAGCACTGCCATTCTCCAAATCACAGAGGTTTTCAATCTAGTTGCCATCCTCAATTCCTTGCTATCTGTTACCTCCATATCCAATTTGTTGTCAAGGTCTATCAGTTTCACCTCTGCAACCTTTTCTTTCTCCTCCTCCTTTGATTCTTTTCGCCATCCTCATGACAGACTTTCATCCTGAGACTATTGCAATAGTTTTGGACTGCAAACCATAAACCTCTTGCCACTCCAGTTCATGCTCTATTCAACCACCAAAGTGATTTTTCTAAATTGCAGGTCTGATCATGTTACCCCTATACTTAATAAACTCCCTATCATTTACAGGTTCAAATACAAAATCTTTTATTTGGTGTTCCAAGCCCCCCAATCCTACCTTTCCAATCTTCTTACATCTTACATTCCTCCATCCCTCAATGTACTCTTTGATCCAGTAACACTGGCCTTCTTGATATTACATGAATAAGACCTCCATCTCTCAGCTCTGGTCATTTTCCTCTGGCTCTCCCCCATGTTTAGAATGCTCTTCCTCCTCATCTCTACCTCTTAATTTCCCTGATTTTTTTCAAGTCCTAACTAAAATCCCACTTTCTAGAGGAAGTCTTTCTAATCTCTTCATTTCATTATCTTCCCTCTGTTCATGGTTTTCTGTTTATTTGCTATATAGCCTATTTGTACACATTTGTTTGCATGTCATATTCTCCACTAGATCCTTCAGGGCAGGGAGCATCTTTTGCCTATCTTTGTATCTCTAGAATTTAACACATAGTAGACATTTAATAAATACTTTTGATTATCTGACTTAATGAATGTCAGCCATTAGTACATCTATCATTATTATTTTATAATATGAATGCCCCCAGCACTTTTAGCATCAACTAGAACATCTATTTCCTTTACCACTTCTTCCCCATATACTGTCTTTCTGATTCATTCCACAGTAACTGAGAAGCTCCAATGTGGGATCCATATTTTCCACACTCTAGGGTCATTTGAAGACATATATCTCACACTCCCTCCCAGCCAAATGATAATCACAAAATATATTTCCTTTGATTCAGAAGTGAAAAATGGAAGCTCTTTAAAATAATATTCCAGGGTGGCTAGGTGGCGCAGTGGATAGAGCACTATCCCTGGAGTCAGGAGTACCTGGGTTCAAATCCGAATCTCAGATACTTAATAATTAGCTAGCCAGGTGGCCTTGGGCAAGCCTCAACCCCATTGCCTTGAAAAATCTAAAAAAAAATATTCCAATCACTCAGTCAATAAGCATTTGTATAAAACTTCTGCTTAAAAAAATGCCCTCAAGGAATTTGCATCCTATCAGGTAATTAATTGGGGAAATTGTGAAATACAATCCCTTCACTATAGAAAAACTCCAGACCCTTAATTAAATCCTATTTATTTTTTAGTAAGAAAGCCTACATGTTGAATGGGAAGGGGGAATTCTTTTTTAATGTTATAAAATATCCTTTCAGAAAATGTACTTTTTTCATTTAGACAAAACAATGGGATAAAAATTTTATTTCCTTCTAAAAATGTGATAAGACAGCAGGATTTAACTACCACTAGCACTGGAATTAGGACTAATAAAGGGTTGCTAAGGCTGAAGAATCAAATACAAAATAATCAATGGTGCTTTTCCTGAGCAGATGAATGAGTCATCACTAATGCCAAGGGCCCAAACAAATCTGGAATTTTGATGCTAATGTGATATGACATGGGACAATTATGAAACAGTATTCTGGGGGTGATTCTCTTTTCTGATTTAACTTTACATATTTTTTCTACTTTGGCATTTTCCAGAAAAATTTAAATATATATTAAAATTTAAACATTAATTCTCCATTTCTGTACAATAAAGAGATCTGAAATAAACACATAGGATTTTCAATTAAGGACAGAGAGGAATGAAATAGGGAGATGACAGGATATCAGATCTGCTATTCTGAGGGAGAAAGACCCTCAGAAGATAGATGGCATAGGAAAAGTTTGTGATTGTGGATATAAAGATCACATTGGAAAATGTCATTTAAGGCTACCTCTTTTTGATGCTTCAGATTATCCTCCCTTTAATAAAAATTGTATCTATCTTAATAGTTCAGTCACAGCATAACTGGGACTCAATTCAAAATAACTCTCCATATTACACATCAGGATTACATATAAGCAGTTGTTCATAATCTTATACTTTAATGTCAGATATGATAATATTAAAAATAAAAAACCATTCTGAAATATGCCTGCATTATGTTTCTGGAATAGCAAATAAGATTTATTCAGAGTTACACACACACACACACACACACACACACACACACACACACACACACACACAAAGAGAAAACATGAAAATGAAGATAATAATGAAAACATGATATAAAATAGAATAAGAATTATACAAAAATAGAATAAGAAAATAAATAAAAGACAACAACTATGCTGTTTGGTGTGAACTTGATGGGATTAAGGCTGTACAAAAATAGTAGAGTCTTGGAACAATGCTTAGTACAGAGTAGGTGTTTAATAAATGTTAATTGATCCTACTCTCCCTAGAGACCAAGGGGAGAATATATTAATCGATTGGGGGGGGGAGTAATATATGAACTTATTGCTAGATCTTCAAAGTAAATTTCCCTTTGTTAAATGAAACTGGAATGCTAGTCATTTGTTGATTAACAGAAAGGGAATACTTTGAAATTGGAAGTTTGACTTGATAGTTCTAAAGAAGAGACATCGCCAAGTCAAATATATTTAAATATATCTACTACCCTGAGGGAGAGATATAGTTGACCTCATTCTGGGAGAGTGAGGCAAGAAAAGGAGGGCATTCACCGCAATTGAAGAGGAAATTAGGAGCTATTTTGTTATTGATATAATTATTCTGTTTTCCTAATATTAAACCAGCTCTGTATTAGTGGTATAGATCCTACCTTGTCATAGTGCATAATTTTCGTGATATATTACCACAATCTCATTATTATTTTATTTAAAATGTTTGCATTGATGTTCATTAAAGAAATTGGCCTATAGTTTTCTTTCTCAGTTTTTGCTCTCCCTGGCTTGAGTATTAAAATCACATTTGTGCCATAAAAGAAATTTGGTAGAACCTTTTCTTTGACTATTTTCCCAAATAGTTTATTTGGCATTTGGCATTAATTGTTCTTTAAATGTTTAGTAAAATTCACTTGTAAATCCATCTGATCCTGGGGATTTTTTTCCTTAGGAAATTCATTTATGGCTTGTTAATTTTTTTCTAAGATAAGAATATTTAAGTATTCTACTTCCTTTTATGCTAATATGTACAGTTCATAGTTTTTATAAATATTTTTCCATTTTACTTAGACTGTCAGATGTTTTGGCATATAGTTGAGCAAAATAGCTTTTAATAAATGCTTTAATTTCCTTTCATTTGTGGTGAATTTGCCTTTTTTTCATTTTTTGATGCTGATAATTTGAATTTTTCTTTTATAAAAATCAAATTAACCAAAGGTTTATCTATTTATTTAATGTATTTATTATCTATTTTATTATCCATATTTATTATTATCTATTTTTCACAAAATCAACCTTTAGTTATCTTCAATGGTTTTCTTTCAATTTTATTCATCTTTCCTTTCATTTTCAGGATTTCTAATTTGATATTTAATTTGGGGATTTTAAATTTATTTTCTAGTTGGTTGTTTTTAGTTATATGCCGAATTAATTGATTTGCTCTTTCTCTATTTTATTGACATAAGCATTTAGAGACTATTTCCCATAAATTTTGGTATATTTTCTCATTTTCATTTTTTAAAATGAAATTGTTGATTATTTCTGCAATTTGTACTTTGGTCCACTAATTCTTTAGAATGATTTAATTTCCAACTAATTTCTAATCTATGTTTCCATAACCCTTTATTGAATTTAATTTTTATTGCATTGTGGTCTAAAAAGGGTGCATTTAATATTTCTGTTGTTTTACATTTGTCTGTGAGGCTTTTGATGCCCTAATATGTGGTCAATTTTTGTGACTATGTCATGTACAGAAGAGGAAAAAAAAATATTACTTTCTATTTCCAGTAAATTTTTTCCAGAGAGCTATCATATCTAACTTTTCTAAGAAAAAAAAATGTATCTCTTTAACATTGATATCTTTCTTATTTATTTTATGGTTAAATTTATCTAGTTCTAAATGGGGAAAGTTGAAGTCCCCCACTAGTATAGCTTTAATGCCTATTTCTTCATTTAACTATTTTACTTTTTCCTTTATAAATTTGAATGGAGCATATATGTTGCAATATACAATATGCATATCAATATTACTTCATTGTCTAAAGTACTTTTTAGCAAAATAGAGTTTACCTGATTATTTCTTTTGATTAGGTTTATTTTTATTTTTGTTTTCTCTGAGATCATGATTGCTACCCCCTTTTTAACCTCAGCTGAAGCTTAATAGCATCTGATTCAGCCCCTTATTTTTACTCTGTGTGCATCTCTCTGTTTTAAGTGTTTCTTGTAACAACATATAGTTAGATTCTGTAATCCATTTTGCTATCCACTTCCATTTTGGGGGTGAGCTTATCCCAATCACATTCATTTTTATGATTACTAACTGTGTATTTTCCTCCATCCTATTGACTTCTGCTTATCTTTCTCACTCTTTTTATTCAGTCACACATCTAAAATCTGTTTTGCTTCTGACCACTGCCTTCTTCTATCTGCATTTCCTTTTATCATCCTTCTCCCCCTTCTTCCCTGTTGGGTAAATTAAATTTCTTTTATCAGTTGAGTATGTATTTATATTTTCCCTTTTTGAAATAATTTAGATGTGAGTGAAGCTCAAGCTCCCCCCCCATTTTCTCCTTTTTTGCACACCTCTTCATTTGCGATAATCTTCCCCATTCTTCCTCTTCCTTCCCCCTTCTCTCAGGGCATCCCTTGGTCTCACCCATCTACTTTTTTAACACCATCACAGAGCATGTGCTTCTATTTTTGTTAGGTCAATTTATTTATTTGACCTAACCTGGTCAAACTAAAACAATCATGCCTAAATAGAAGAGCTTGTTCTTTTCAGAAATGAAAATTCCGTGTTCTGTTCCCCAGGATATTTACACCAGGAACTGTAATTGAGCTACATCTTGGCAACCAGACACCTTCCCTGAATTATTTGCAGGAACAGTTTCTTGTGTTCAAGAACAGAATATGACCCTGAATCATGAAGGAAATAACTAGACCATGGTCTGGTTCCAAAGGGTCAGATCGTAGGCACAGACTAAACCTGGGATCCTTAGATTAACTGTAAGATTCAGTGTTTAGATGAGCTCAAAATGAAAGTAGCCCTATAAAACCTGGTACAGTATTTTCAATCTATGACAACACCCTTCTATAAATTTTAACAATATGTTTCAGGATTGTCTCAGTCACTTGATGGTTGCCTAGCTAGAGAGCATGTTGATCTCTGTGAAATTGGCAGAGTATACCCATCATATCTGTTTAATCCTCAAATTATTCTGGGAATACTGCCTCTAAATAAAATTAGACAATTGTACATTTAACTGAGAAGAACCTGAAATTTTCAGCTATAATCTATATCCCTTTCACATTCCAAGGATGAGACCCTTGGGGAACTATTATTTCCAAATGTGCACCATCATCTACCAATATCAAGGTGGTACTCAGATTCTTATATACTGTAAACTTTTAATGATGAATCAACCAAGGGTTCTACACCTACTCAATCATAATATTCTTTAAAAATGCCCATTTCAAGGACTTTTTTGGCCTGTGCTGCTTTGAAGAATTTAAAATAACTCACTACTACAAAGAATAAATATTTTTTATATTTTATTTTTAAATTTTTTCCTTCAGCTACATGCAAAAACCTGTTCTAGCATTTACTTCCAAAACTTTGAGTTCCAAATTCTCTCCCTTCCTCCCACCCCACTCCCCCTCATTGAGAAAGCAAGTTATTTGGTGTAGATTAAAAATGTGTAGCCATGAAAAGTATTACTACAATAGTCATATTGTAAAAGTAAGCATAACCCCACCCCCACAAAAAAGAGAAATTTCAAGAAAAATAAAGTGAAATGAAGAAAGAAAGAAAAAGCATGCTTCAGTCTGCCTTTGGGATAGATAACCTTCTTTATTATATATACTTCAGAATTCTTTGGGGTCATAGCATTGCTGAGAAAAGGTAGGTCATTCATAGCTGATAAACCTGCTGTTAGTTGTTACTTTGCTCATTTCCCATTGCATCTGCTTGTGTAAGTTTTTTTTTTTTGCTGAGAACATCCTGTTCATCATTTCCCATAATAGAACAGCATTTCATCTCAATCACATACCACAATTTGTTCAGCTATTCCCCACCCGCTTTGGCACACCCTCAATCTCCAGCTCCCCACCACCAGAAGAGAGCTGCTATAAATATCCCTATACAAAAAATACTTTTCTTTCCATATTGCATCTTTTCTGGAATATAGACCTAATGGTGGGCACTGCTAGGCTAAAGAATAGGCAAGGTTTTCTAGCCCTTTGGACAAAATTCCAAATTGCTCTACATAATTGTTGTATCATTTCACAACTCCAACATTGCATCATTACTTTAATTTCCCTACATCCCTTCCAACACTTGTTGTTTTCTCCTTCTGTCCTATTAACCAATCCAGATGGTATAAGGTAGTACCTCAGAATTGTTCCCACCCACATTTCTCCTATCAATAGTGAGGTAGGACATTTAAAAAATATTTATATAGATTACATTGATAACCTCATCTAAATACTGTTTATATCTCTTGATCATTTATCAATTGGGGAGTGGCTCTTATTTTTAACAAATTTGATTCAGTTCACTATGTTTGAGAAATGAGATCTTTATCAGAGAAACTTGATTCAATGTTTTTTCCCATAGTTGCTATTGCTAACTATATTTTCCTCCATCCTGTTCCCCCATTTTTATTCTCTCATTTCACCTTGCCCCTCCTCAAAAATATGTTGCATCTGACTACCCTCTCCCATGATCTTCCCTCCTTTCATGATGTACACTCCCTGCACCCCCCACCCTGTCCCCTTTCTCCCATTCCTTTTTCCTCTAGGGTAAGATAGATTTATGCAATTTAATGTCTATGCTATTCCCTCTCAGAGTCAACTCCGATAGAATGATGCTTACTTACTTTGCCTCACCCTCCCCTTCTTCCATTACACTGCAAATTTATTCTTACTTCTTTTATGTGAAATTCCTTTTCCCTTTCTCCCAGTGCATTCCTTTTCCCCTTATTAACTCCATCTTTTTAATAATTATATTTTCAAGTTCAGTTCCCTCATATGTCCTGTCTGTATATACTGCCCTAGTAAATGAGAAAGTTCATATGAGTTATTAATATCATCTTCCTATACAGGAATATAAGCAGTTCAACACCATTAAATCCCTCATAATTTTCCCTCCCATCCACCCTCTTTATGCTTCACCTGAATCCTGTACTTGAAGATCAGACTTTCTGTGCAGCTTTGGTCATTTATTCAAGAAAATTTGAATGTCCTCTATTTCAATAAATGTCCATCTTTTCCCCTAAAAGAGTAGGGTGATTGATTCTTAGTTATAATCAAAGCCCCTTTACCTTCTGGAATATCATATTCCAAACCCTTAAAGCCCTTTCTGGCTGCTTGCAATATTTTCTACTTGACTTCAAGTTATGAAATTTGACAATAATATTCCTGTAAATTTTCATTTTGGGATCTCTTTCAGGAGGTGATTGGTGAATTCTTCTAATTTCTATTTTATGCTTTCCTTCTAGGATATCAGGGCACTTTTCCTTCATAGTTTCTTGAAAAATGAGATCTAGACTCTTTTTGGTCATTATTTTAAGATAGTTCAATAATTTTTATTATCTCTTCTGGATCTGTTTTTCCAAGTCAATTGTTTTTCCAATGAGATATTTTCTTCTGGTTTATCATTCTTTTGGTTTTGTTATATTGTTTCTTGATTTTTCACAAAATTATTAGCTTCCCTAAACTCCAATCTACATTTTAAGGAATTGTTTTCTTCAGAGAGTTTTAGAATACCCTTTTTCATCTGGCCAGTTCTACTTTTTAAGGCATTCTTCTCCTCATTGGTCTTTTGGATTGCTTTTTTTTCCATTTGATCCAAACTGGTTTTTAAGATGTTATTTTCTTCAGTATTTATATCTCCTTCACCAAGCTGCTGACTCAGTTTTCATGATTTTCCTGCAACATTCTCACTTCTCTTCCCAATTTTTCTTCTATTTCCCTTACTTGATTTTTCAAAAGTCGTTTTTGAGCTCTTTCCATAACCCGAGATAAATTCATATTTTTCTTAGAGGCTTTTTCGATGTAGAAGTTTTGACTTTATTTTCTTTTGAGTATGTATTTTGATTCTCCCATAGAACCAAAATCATTGTCTATGTTTGGATTTTTTTTACTTCAGTTGTTTGCTCATTTCCCTAATCTATGACTTGATTATAATTCTTTGTTAAGATGGGGTTCTGCTTCCAGGGTGGAAGATGTACTGTCCCAAGTTTTTGAAGGTTTTTGCAACTGTTTTCAGGGACACTACACAGGAACCTGCAAATTCTCAATTCCTTCAAGGTCTTAGGAGAGTCTCTGATTGCTCCCCTGGCCTGTGCTCTGGTCTGTGAATGACTGCAAGTACTCCCCTCTGCCCTGGAACTGTGAGGAGGGTTCCTGCTCTGCTCCAGACAGTAAGCTCTATTGTGTTTCTGCTCCTTTTCCTGAGACTGGGGCCCCAGATTGAGACCTGGATCTGAAAATGGACAAAGCCACAGAGTCCTGTCTCAGGGATAGCAAAGAGACCTCTGCAATCTCCCTTGACCCCCTTACTGTTCATAGGCTAAGCTCTCTGGAAGCAGCTGCCTGGTGGCTTTTTGCAGGCCTGCTCCTGGTCCCCTGGGGCTGGGTCTGTGCTGAGGTCTGGCTGGGCTGGGCTCCCCTCTCACTTTGTGTGGCAGAGTTTTCCTGTTGACCTTCCAAGTTGTCCTTGGCAAGCCCAGGGCTGAGAGGTCTGGAATCACCACCACTGCCAAGAACCCAGCTACCCCCAGGGGCCCAGGGGCCCCCCACAGGTTGTTCCTAGAAGGCTAGAGACAATTTGTTCTGCCAGCCAGGGCTGTGCTTTGGGCCCTTTCTAACCCTGATATAAACAGACCCTTCCTACAGATCTTCCAAGTTGGAAAATTGTTTCACTCAGTCTTTTATTGGTTTCTGCCACTCTAGAATCTGGTTAGAATAATTATTTAAAGGTGTTTGGAGTAGTTCGGAGGAGAACTCATGGTAGTCCCTGCCATCTTGACTCTGCCGCTGCTATAAATATTATAGAGCATATAGATTCTTTTTTTCTCTAATCAACTTTGGAAATGAACTTAATAATGATTCAGCAGAAATATGTTAATTTCTTTGATTATTTTTCTGTTTTTGGCTTGTGACTTATACTCATTCACATCTCTGTGCCCCTTTAATTATAGGGGTAATTATAGCCTCCCATTTTCTAGACTACCTCAATTTTTCTCTACAAAGTTCCATCCCAGTGCTTCAAGGTGGCATGAAAGTGACCTTGTTATTCAGGAGAGCATAAGATCTGATAGGTTCTACCTCAATGGAAAGGTAGAGCATATGATCATACATAGTCTTGGTGACAGACTGAGTGAATTTAGAACTTAAAAGGCACATCCACAGATGGTTGGCCACCAATAATTCTTTGGTCATGGCAACTCAGGAGACAGAGAAAAAAATCAGCCCCTGAAGTACTTTTCTATTTCAACAATTAAAGCTTCATATGAGACATTACACATCTCAGGCACCTAATAAATACTTGTTAGTTTGGATTGAATTGCTTATAACTGTTGTTGAATTGTTTATAACAAATATAAAATAATTAATATTACTCTGGTGTATTTAAGCTACTCTCTAAAAATGGATATTTTAAATAAACATTTAACCTACCAAGGAATGATGTGGTCATCTGAGATTACTAAATAATAAGAATCAGGTATTAGAAAATATCATGTTCACTCAAATGGCTATGTATTCCATCCAATATGAATGGGGTTTTGTTGAGGAGATAATTAATCTATGGCTGTTAAGCAGATTTATTTAATTAAATTCTTGTTGATTTTGGCCCCATCATTAGGTAAACTCTGAATTCTTTTCTCTGCCCTTGTTGCACTTCTCTTCATTGGGTCATACAATCATAGATTTAGAATGGAAGATAACTCAGAGTTCTTTTAGCTGATCTTCTCATTTATAGATGAGGGAACTGAAATTCAGGGAGGTTAATGAGGACCAAGTTCACCTAAGGAATAAGAATCAGAACTAGGGTTTGAGCCCAGGTTCTCCTACTGCAAATGCATCATTCTTTTCACTGGACTACACACTGGACTACTACTATTCAATAGACCTGATCATGTGAACAAGGCATAATGGGGTTGATCTTACAAGTATGTCTTGACCTCTTAAGTATTTTTACTTATAGCCAAAGAGGTAAAAGAAAAGGAATAAAATTATCTTGTAGAACAATTACCATGTAGGCATGCCAATGGATTTTTGGAGACAAGTTGTTGCTTGGTTATTTTTCTGACTCTTTGTGACTCCATTTAGGATTTTCTTGGCAAAGAGACTGGAGTGGTTTGCTATTTCCTTCTCCAGCTCATTTTACAGAGGAACTGAGGCAAGCGAGGTTAAATGACTTGCTCAGAGTCACACAGCTAGTAAGGGTTTGAAATTGGATTTGAACTTAGAAAGATGAATTTTATTGACTTCAGGCCAACAATCTAGTCACTGAGAAACTTAGCTGCTCTTTTCTAGTCAAAAGCAATAACTATCTATATCTGCCCAGTTTCCTATTTTTGTATGGTCTGTGAGCTAAGAATAGCGTTTGCATGTTAAAATAAAGTTTTCTTATACTTTAAAGACCAGTCCTAGCTTGTAGTCTACACAAAAACAGACATTATTTAGCCCATGGTCTACAGTTTGCTATTCTCTGATTAACTACACTATACATCATTCATGTAACTATTTATTTACATGTTGTTTTCTCTGTTAGACTGTAATGTCCTAGAAAGTAGGTAATACTTTAATGTTTCTTTTCATCCTCTGCACTTAGCAGTGTGCCTGCAAAATAATATGATTAATAAATGCTTGTTGACAGACTTAGCCAACTGACATTCCAAGTATGGTCTAAATGAAGACAGGAGCATTGTCTCTAGAGTATTAATGGAAGGGATTATAAATGCTCTCAAGGTACCTGGTGTGTGCTTTTTTTTTAATTGGGAGAGTGTTGTTCTAGATTACATAATTGTCCATGATGGAGATAAATCAGGGTTAAGAAGTAATAAGACAAATGGATCAATTTTTATATTGCCTTTATTATTGATTTTTCCTTTGTTTTAAAATATTTGTTTTTATTGATAATTAAGTTCATAAATTTTTAAACAATTTAAAAATTTTTTTACAAATACAAAAAGACAAAATTTTTTTCATGTACACAGTATAACCTCCAAAAAAAGAAGATTCAATGTGAAGCCATGAATTTCCATTTTTATTACTTTTTTTTAAAAACTATGTAACAAACACTATACATTGTTTTCAGAGCTCCCCTGCTTTTCTGTGCTTCCCTCTGAGTTTTATTTTTTTATTTTTTGGTTGTTGCCTTTTCCCCCTACCTCTTCACTTTGTGTATGTGTATGAGTATATCTAATCATCATTGGATGATGCCTAGAGGGGGAAATTGCTTTCTGAACTTTAGTATAACACATATTTTCTTTTGCAGATGTCTTGGCTTAACTGATGAGGCCTAAAGATCCTGGGATTGAGAAGAGCCATCCCTCCTGGCATGTCCTCCTGGATATACCTCTTAATAGATGTGTCCTAAATTGAGGTCCACTTCCTTCCTTGATGAAGAAGTAGATTTTCAGATCTTGCCTTGTGAGTGTGAATTGCATAAAAAACCCTTTTCAAAGACGTATTGTTGGGGTCTGCTTCTTTAACCAGACTCCCCCATGTATACTTGCATAATCAGCAAACCTAGAGAAATATTAATAAATGTGTATGTTAACCTAATTCTGTTTTGCTCTTTCTGTAGGCTAATGTTTGGCCCTTTTAAGGACAAACTCTGAAGGTTAACATAAATTTAATCTAGTTATATCAAACTCATGGAGGTCTTCTCTCTCTCCATGTCTCTGTCTCTGACTCTGTCTCTGTCTTTCTCTCTATATAAATATATTTGCATGTATGATTGTATATGTAGTTATTTATGTATAAGTAAAACTATACTATACATGCATTTTTTTTTTATTTCTTTCTTGGGAGGTTCCTTCATAGATTCTTTGTAGTTAATTTTTTATTTGATTTTAATTGTTCTTGGTTGTTCTGCCAATAATATTGCTTTTATTGTATACAACTTTCACTTGGTTCTGCTCATTTCACGCTTCATTATTTCATGCAAATTCTTTATGTTTTTCTAAAACCAACCAGTTAATCATTTCTTATAGCCCAGAAATATTCCATCCTAGACAAATATCACCATTTGTTTAGCCATTCCCCAATTAATGGACATCCCTTCAATTTCTAGTTCTTTGCCACCACAAATAGAATTGCTAGAAAAATTTTTGAACGTATAGGTTGTTTTCCTTTTTCCCTTACTCTCCTTGGGAAATAGACTAATGGCAGGATTAATGAGTCAGTATAATGAGTATGCACAGTTGTATAACTCTTTGGGCATAATTTTAAATTGCTCTTCAAAATGGTTGGATCAGTTACAGTTCTATCAACTGTGTATTAGTATACCATGCTATTGATTTTTTGTTGTTACCAGTGCTACTGGACTGCACATATGTGTGGAAGTACACTTGAGAACTGTTCAAATTAATTTTCAGGAAGGTATACTCATTTAATGAAGGAACAGTAGACACTTCAAAGGAGCACAGGATCAGCTATAGGAAGGGGAAAAACAATCAGTGTGTTGAGAGGAAAAGAAAGGGGAAAAAATACTCTCTGGCACATGATTCAAGATTGTCTTTGCCAAGTTTTGCTATAATGACCTTTCCTTCTGGAACCTGGGTTTGAATCACCTGTTAATTAGAGGTAGGTAGCCTTTACAAATTACTATCTATTTCAACCAATCTTGGTAATTTGGGGGTTTTACTTTTATTTTTCTCAAAAGGAATTCACCTAGGAATTATTTTGGCTATGTGACATGGTGATAGCAGCTCTAAATTCTGCCTGCTGGAGATTGCTATCTCCAGCAAAGTTGAAGTTTGGGAGGGTGGGAGCAGCTGTACTGCCAGGATTTTAGCCTCTTCAGAGTGAAGCCAATTATAATTGCACATTGAGGTGCTCTACTAGAGATGGTGTTTCTATTCTCAATTCTCTTTCCCCTTAACAGTCTCTCAACTGAGTAGAGAGACAACCTTTTGGGATCCCCAAAACAGTAAGAGGGAGAATTGATATGATGCTGTTGAACATATCCAGAATTGTACCTCCTCAGCAGATGATTATAAAACCTTCCTTTAAAAATGAGTGTATGAGTGGGAGGAAGGGAGGGGAAAGTGAGAGAAGAGGAAAGTAAACCTCTCCCCCTGAACCCTTGGGGGGGGGGAGGGAGGGAGAGAGAGAGAGAGAGAGAGAGAGAGAGAGAGAGAGAGAGAGAGCAAAAAAACAAACTACAGACTTCCCACACCCGATTTAGTAAATCTATTTCTGATTAAAAGCAGCCCTTTTCTCCCTCTGATGGGAACAGTATCTTAAAATCATTTAACATTACATCAGGAAAATTTCTAGGTTGAGAATAGAGTATTGGATACTAACAACATTGTTTCATAGTCAAAATGACAAAAGAAATCATTCATTAAAAAACATTCTCCTGGGGTGGCTAGATGGCACAGTGGATAAAACACCGGCCCTGGCTGGAGTCAGGAGTACCTGGGTTCAGATCCGGTCTCAGACACTTAATAATTACCTAGCTGTGTGGCCTTGGGGCAAGCCACTTAACTCCATTTGCCTTGAAAAAATCTAAAAAAAACAAAACAACATTCTCCTATCTGGTTTCAGTCACACAGTATTTTCCTCTTCAGTTTTCAAGGTCAATAACAGGCTTTTTGAAAATGGAAACAAGAATTTTGAGAGAAATAAACTACTATAAGCTAATCACAATCTGTTAATGAGAAATTACAAAGTTAGTTTAAAAATAAAATATCTATTATAACTTTAGGTCTAGGCAAGGTCTTTGAGCATCCTTTATAGTGAAAAATCTAAATTTACCAAATTGTTAAGTCCTAGGAGGAAACATTGAGAGGGTTTATATCTCTGGATGCCCAATGGGTCCCTTCCTACAAAATTTACACTGAAAGCAGTTCCTTCCATAGCTTTTTCTACTAAACTAATGTTTAGTTGAAACTAGTTTAACAGGTATCTTGTGCAACCAAAACAAAACAAAATCTTTTTTTAATAGAAAGGATATCAGAACATCATGAACAATGCTATCCATTCCCAGAGAAAGAGCTGATGGTTTTTCAGAATTCAGATTTTTTACTTTATTTTTCTTGAGGTTTCTTTTGGTGGGATTATTTTATGTCACTATATAACTATAATTAAAAAATAAAAAGAATAGCCATGTATTAAAAAAAAAACTCTAAGAAAGTCATGAATATGAAATGTAGAGTTTGAGGAAGAGTATTTGTTTGAAGATAGAAGAAACAGAAATTTTAATGCACTTTGTTGGATTTTTGGACCTTAGTTTCTTTATCTATAAAATGAAGGTCTTTGACTAGATGACCTGATCCTAAAATGTGCCAGTATCCTACTTGACTAGATAGAGAATATGGATGACGCTTTCCTTCTACAAATTTAAAGCTATTAGAAAAGAGAACAGCTCTCAACTCTACAGACAATAGCTATAAATCAAATTTCAAAAGCAAATATCTGATAAATCCTTGACAACTTTTAGACAAGTGCATTTCTTAGAAGGGAGAAGATTGAAGGAAACAACTATGTTTACTTAATTCAAACCAACAAGGAGGGTTAGTACTACTAAACTGGGGGGAAAGTGCTCATGCCAATGTAATAACTGAAGTTTATAATAGCTACAGAAGGAGCAGACTTTAGGGAAAAAAGATTTCAAAGACATCACATAAAGATAGATATCACTCCAGGCTTAGAGACTCTCAAAAGAAATGTGGACAACAAGAATAGGAGGTTTTTATTTGTTTTTATTTTTTTAATTTAATATTTTATTTTCCTCCAATTATATATAAAAACAATTTTTAACATTCACTTTTAAAACTTTGAGTTCCAAATTCTCTCCCTTCTTCCCCACCCTCCTTATTGAAAAGTGAAGCAATTTGATATAGGTTATACATGTATAGTCCATGTAAAACATTTCCATATTAGTCATGCTGTGAAAGAAAACATAGAAAAAACCCCAAAACAAAAACACTCAAGAAAAAGAAAGTTAAAGGAAAGTGTGCTTCAATCTGTATTCAGAAACCATCAGTTCTTTAACTGGAATGGACAGCATTTTTCATCTTAAGTCTTTTTTTATTTTTTTAGATTTTTTGCAAGGCAAATGGGGTTAAGTGGCTTGTCCCAAGGCCACACAAGCTAGGTAATTATTAAGTGACTGAGACCGGATTTGAACCCAGGTACTAGTGACTCCAGGGCCAGTGCTTTATCCACTGCGCCACCTAGCTGCCCCTATCTTAAGTCTTTTAGAGTTGTCTTGGATCCTTGTATTGCTGAGAATAGCTAAGTCATTCACAACTGATCATTTTAGAATATTGCTGTTATTTTGTGTACACAATGGAAAATGAAGCATCAGCTCATGTATTTCAAAGTTTTTTTCTGAAAACATCTTGCTCGTCATTTCTTTTAGTAGAATAATAATGTTTGCCCATTTTCCATCTTTCTTTTTTTTCTTTGGCAAGGCAATGGGGTTAAGTGGCTTGCCCAAGGCCACACAGCTAGGTAATTATTAAGTGTCTGAGGTTGGCTTTGAACTCATGTACTCCTGACTCCAAGGCCAGTGCCACTGTGCCACCTAGCCGCCCTGTCCTTTATTTTCTTATTTTATTTTTTTTTTTAGGTTTTTGCAAGGCAAATGTGGTTAAGTGGCTTGCCCAAGGCCATACAGCTAAGTAATTTTTAAGTGTCTAAGACAGGATTTGAACCTAGGTACTCCTGACTCCAAGGCCGGTGCTTTATCCACTATGCCACCTAGCCGCCCTGTCCTTTATTTATTTTTTATTTTTTATCTTTTACATTTTTGCAAGGCAAATGGGGTTAAGTGGCTTGCCCAAGGCCACACAGCTAGGTAATTATTAAGTGTCTGAGACCGGATTTGAACCCAGGTACTCCTGACTCCAAGGCTGGTGCTTTATCCACTACGCCACCTAGCCTCCCCAAGTCCTTTATTTTCAAAGAAGACCATAACATGAATTGGATTTGAGTGAGGGATGTTGTACTAAGTCACCAACCTCACTTTCTCCTCCAGAATCATCTGGGCCCAGTGGCCAGATATGGACCAGGATGACTGGAGATGGTCCTAGATTCAAGGTGATTTGCCCAAGGTCACGCAGCTATTATGTATCAAATGTCTTAAGTTGGATTCAAACTCCCTTCCTCCTAAATCCAAGGCCAGTGCTCTATTCACTGAGCAACCAAGTTGTAGAATATTACTTCATCATAAGCACATACCAAAATTTGTTCATCCAGTTGATGAGCATCCCCTCAGTTTTCAATTCTTTGTCACCAGAAAAAACCCGCTATATTCATCTATCTATATTTATATCTATACATATATGTATAGATATATTTACACACATATAAGTTACTTTGTACATAGAGGTTATTTTCTTTTTTTTCCCCCTTTATCTCTTTTGGGATAAAACTTAGTAGTGGTATTGTTAGATTAAAGGATATGCATGGTTTTATAGCCCTTTGGGCATAGTTCCAAATTGTTCTAAATAAATGGTTGAATCAGTTTACAACCTAACCAATAATGCATCAATATTCAATTTTCCCACCTATCTTCCAACATTTGTCACTTTCCTTTTCTATTCTGTTAGAAAATTTAAAGGTATGAGGTAGTACCTCAGTATTGCTTTAATTTTCATTTCTTCAATCAATAGTGAGTTAGAACATTTTTGCTATGACTATGGATAAATTTGATTACTTTACCTAGAAACTATAACTTCTGATCTTTTATCAATTGAGGAATGGCTCTTATTTTTACAAATTTGACTCAATTCTCAATATATTTTAAGAAATAAGACCTTTAAAACAGAAACTTGCTTCAACTTTTTTTCAGTTAGTACTGCTAACTGAATTCTCCCCATCCTATTTCTTTGTTTATTCTATCTCTCACTCTTTTTTAATTTTGTCATGACTCAAAGGAGTTTTATATCTGACTACCCCCTCCCCCTGTCTGCCCTCTCTTCTATCACCATTTCCTTACTCTTTTTCTTCCTACTTTCCTGTAGATTAAGATAGATTCCTATACCCAATTGAGTTTGTAAGTTATTCATTCACTCCTTCCTCTTCTCCTTCATTATAAAACTCTTCTTTTTTCTTTTATGTGAGATAGTTTACCCCCTTCTACCTCTCTATTTCCTTGAGAAGGAAATGTAAATCATTCCAGTATTTCTGACCAGAAAACCCTAAATGGGGTAACAAAGAGTGAGACATGATTGAACAGTAAGATGAATAGGTCCTAAACCTAGGACTTCATTGATTATAGGGGAACTTAGTGAAAAAATTCCTTCTATCAATTCAGGGCAACACCTTTTAATCTTAGCGTTGGCTAGAGGTTAAAGCAATTTGCTTTGGGTCAGGTAGCCAGTATGTGTTGGAGATAAAATTCAAGTTTTCCCAACTCTGAGGTCAACTCTATCTTTTATGAGAAGCTGCTTGTCATAGCTTGATTAGTATGATACTTAAATCCGACAGGTGTAAAGATTATAAGGGAAAACTTCCCCACCTTTCTACAGGGCTCTGGAGGGAGAAACACTAGAAAAAAGCCAAAATATAAAGGATCTGTCCATTTCTATCCTCAGCATACAACACTAAAGAGTTGGGAAACTTATTCCTCTAGGATGAGATGGAAAACTCTCTCTTGGTTAAGCAGTTATCTTGTTCCCAGTGGGAGAACTCATTTACTATGTATGCATTGTCTAGTGCATATTCTTCTATGTATACTTTCTCTTATTTCTGTTTTGTTATCAACTCAGATAAATGAATTTATTTGCTATCTGCTATGTGTGTTTGTTGTAGAACTGGTATTTGGTGAGAAGGGGATCAAGCCTTGGATATATACAGTTAGGGATACTTCTTTCTGATTAAGGAATAGCAATATGAAATGTAGATTGAACTTAAAAAAGTTTAAAAAATGGTTTCCTTTATGCTAATAATATTTAAGTTAGTAGATAAATATAATTCTAGCCCAATATTCTTTCTCTGAGAAAAAGAGAATGGTCAAACTCTAGCCACAATTTTATGCTTTCTCACCTGGCAGGCATAAAAGCGTTTTTTGGAGAAAGGGGATGGAAGAGAGATACTAAAATATCTCTTTTTGCCTCCTGTGAATGACATCAAGGGGGGGGGTCACACATACCCTACTTGGATGAAAAACAACACAGTAAAATCACAAACAACATCTTCACAATATAAGGTAATTTTTTAGAGGGACAAGTGAGGTGGGAGTCAAGAAAGGCCTGATATAAGAGGTAGTTATTGAATTGAGATTTGAAGGAAGTTAGGGGTTTTAAAAGATGGAAATGAAGGGAGTGAGCATGCCAAGCAAGAGGGCAAAGCTGTGAAAAAAACCAAGGAGATGAGAGACATAATGTTGCAAGGGTGTACTGGAACCAGCTCCAACTGGCTCAGGGAGTCAATTATTAAATTTTCAGTGTAAGGATTTACCATTTGCTAATCAGCAAATACTACAAATCAAGGCATGATTTTTTGGTTATTATTAGCAAGTAATAAAGAAAATATTAATAACACAGGATAAACATGTTTGACCTCTGTTCATCCAACATTGTCTTCATTTTTGGAGAGCAGGTTGTTAAGTATTTACCACCATATTCCTGCATGTGAGGAATAATGAGGTCAGTTTAGATGAACCATAAAGTGCATAACAAGGATTAATGTGTAATTGAGGTCTGAATTAAATCAAACTCAAAATAGAGAAGAAAAGTATCTTTAATTGAGAGAAAGAGGGTTGCAAACCTGGGGCACCATCATGTATCAAAATACATGAATATCCACAGTGAAAACTTACAAAAAGGTTTTTATACATTCAGGAAGGAAAGAATGGGGGAAGGGGGGAGGAAGGGGAGGAAATCTTATGTGGAGCAAGGACTAGGAATGAGTTTCTAGTCATTCTGAGTTTCTTTGCCATTCTGAGCAAGCAAATCCACTTTATACTGCTTGTTTTATCCTTTATAATTCAAGTTTCTTCAAACTTTAAAGAGAGGGACAAGACATTTGGTCACTTTCATAAACTAACCTGTCAGTTTTTATTCATAGGATAAACAGAGCTTACATTCCCAGATGGATCCCAGTTCAATCTAGTTGATCCAGGCCTTAAGAGCAGCAATACAAGGTCTTTTCTTATTGTTTTGATGACCTTTTGGCAGAGAAGGCAATATTACATTTGATATTAATAAAACATTTAATAATAATTAAGTTAAAATTAATTTTCTTGTCAATGTAATAAGCCTGTAAAGACAGGTTGTGAAGAGTTTTGAATGCAAAACAGAGTAATTTGTATTTGATTCTTGGGTCAATAGTGAGCCACTTGAGGGGCTAGTTTAGGGTTACTCTGTTGCTCCCTGCCTATCTCCCTACCATTTCTTCGAAATAAAAATGCATCTTCATAGTTATATCACATAGTTCCCTATCATTTCTAGAAGTAAAGACACATATAAAGAAAGAGAATTATTTCATTTTTACCTTTGTATCCTTGCACAGTGCCTGGCCTAGTAAGTATTTAATAAATTAATTTTGTTTGAATGGTTTCAGGGATAGCAAGGAAATGGTAGATCTAGAAACTAGTACTTCTTTCCATAAAGAATGTGCATAGAAAATAACTGAGAAAGAAGGAAAGGAAGTGTAAGTGAATTAAGGGAATTGATAGATCCAAACTCTGAGGCTCTTGAAGGAAATGTGGGTTAAAAAATCTAGTCCTTAAGCGTCTCTTAAAGGGGTACATATAGTTCCATAACTTCCTTTGGTAAAAAATAGGGACAGATTCAACCTGAGCTTCAGTTTGATTTCTTTTGCTAGTTCTTAATTTAAAAAAAGATGGAATAAGCTTTGAATTTTTATTCCTCTCTTAATAATAAGCCTTAAATCAAGTCTATTTGTTGCTTTTCATTTGAATATGAAACCCTCAATTAATTTGTTTGAGAGAAAGAGGGAGGGAGTTGGGGATGGGTGGAATGAAGAGCATCTTGACTATCAATAGAAAAAGATTCTTTCCATTTTTAGTATGGGAAGAATGCTAAGGTATATAGAAGAGAAAACTATGGATAGACATTTTCCTGAGTCTCTATGATCCTGACCACTATGAAAAGGTCTTCATGGTTACTTGCTTGTTTGTATTTATTCATAGCAATATTTAGTGTCTGTGATACATACAAGACTTCAAGACATCCTGGTAATTTGTCAAAATATTCTTGGCTTTCATCGCACTGACCCCTGTAGCCAGGAAGGTTGTAGAAACAGTGCTGTCTGACAGAATTTCAGTCACACAGCCAAAGAAACACAGAGCTAGAGTTTGTCTCCTCTTCTGGGATTTGGCCAAAGAAGGGATATTGGCAAGAGGGATAAAGTACTATGGAGATGAATGGCTATAACTCTCCCAGTCCCTTCAAATATCTCAACAACTTTCCCAAATGCTAGTTCTAAACATAGTAAAAAGACTCTTGCTTTGAAGTCATTTAAATTCCTCCAACTCCTCTTTTTTCTTCCCAAAACATAATCAAATCAAGGGGAAAGAAGCATCAGAGTCATTTTATTTAATACTGAGCACCCTATCCATCTCAAAGTATTTTAAATTCAAACAATCTGCCAATCTCAGACTCCCCACTAGTAGGCATCAATCAATCAATCAACATTTAAGTACCTACTATGGGCCAGGCATTATGCTGTATTGGAATTAGAAAAATTGGCAGACAATCCCTGCCCTCAAGGAGTTTACATTCTAATGGGGAAAACAACATACAAATAATGTATACAAAGTAAATAATGTATAGAATAAATAGGAAGGTACTAGAATTAAGAGGAGTGGAGAAATTCTTCCTGCAAAAGATAGTTTTATCTAGGACTTAGCTAGGGAAGTCAGTAAAAGTAGAATTGATGAGGGAGAGCATTCCAGGAAGGTTTCACATATCTGGGTCACCAAGCCCAACATTGGTGAAGATTTTAATCATGTTTTGAGCTTTCCTTAAGCCTATGGTAGGGTAGGACAAAAAAAAAAAACCAATAAAAGAAATATTGACCAAGGAAGATATTGAAAATACTGAGAAATGAAAAATGAGAGTAAATCTGCATAAATATTCATTATTGACCAGGGTATCAGGATTGGGGTCAGCCACTTCAATCCCAAGAAGAATAAAGATCTAAGTGCCTTTTCTCCTTTCTCTATAGTTAGTTTCTCTGTGTGACTTTTTCCTTATCAAGAACTGTTCCCTAGAGTCCTAATTATGTTTAGCAAATAGAGAACAGAAATAACTTTAGTAAGCACAGTATGAATTATTAGAAAACATTGGGAAAGTAGATGTTCAGGTTAAGGAAACTACTGAAAACAACCCAGAGGCCATTAAGTCCAACACTATTATTTTGCAGATGAAAAGACTAAGACTGAGGCAAATTAAATGACTTTTCCAAAGTCTCTCCAGTAGTTAGAATAGGATCACAGATCTAAAGCTGGAAAAGCCTCTGGAACCATCTAATGCAATCTCAAATATTTATGGATGAAGAAACTAAGGCCAAAGGAAGTTAAATGATTTGTTCAAGGTTATATAGATAACTCTCTTCAAACTCAAAACCTTTAACTCCTCACTTTGTATGATTTCTACCATCACTCTGCTTTTTCTTTTATTTTAATTATTTTTCTTTCTAAAATATACCAATATTTGAATACTCTACATTACTGATAAATCTTTTGTGAATGATTCAAAGTCTTCATTATTAAATTGTTCTATGGATGTGACTGTAAATGATGGTGTGACTGAAAATACCCTAAAATTTACTTATTTGAAAAATATCTTCAATGTCTACTTGCCTTTCGGTAGCTTAACATTTTCTCCTAAGAATGAAGAAAAAATATATAGAGTTTTAGGAGCTCTATGACTGAAGAGAAAAATGAATAATCACAGGAGGGAACAGAAAAATGGATAATCATAGAAAGGAACTGGGGAAGGGAGGGACTAGAGAATGAAATGGTAAACTGCTCTGTGGGGGTAAAAAAAAAAACCCAAAGGGAGTCAAAAAGAGTTTGAAACAACTGAAAGAGAAAACAAAGCTCCTCTCAACTGGTTCATCCTTCAGAAAATTATTTTCTTCTCTGTTGCCATCAATATTTTACTTGCTACCATTTGGTAAGTCACCTCATTTCTTCTAAACCTCTGAAAATGAAGGGTTTATGATCTCTAAGATTCTTTCAATTTCTAAATCTTATGATTTGTCAGCTTCGTATCAATCTATATCAAGCAATAAACATTTATTAAGTGCTTACTTACAAGATAGACACGTGGAAAGACATGTTGCTAAATGTGAGACTTACAAAAATAAAGATTATGATTTCTACCTCATTAATAGGAGACAACAGTCTTGCTCAATTGGCAATCACTACACAGTCTCACAAGTATTTATTTTGTTTTATTCTAAAACCTCCATATTCCTCACCACAAAAAAGATGATAATTATACAGACAAGACACCAGGCCACAATTTTTTTTTCACATTCTCCTTAAAACTTACCTTTAGAAACAATTCTAGGCAAAAGTAAAATTAAAATTTGCATGTTGAGTGGCATGGAAAGATTGTATTCAATTTTCTTAATGATGGCTCACTTTTTTTTTAAATCTCTTTAGCAATACTATTTATCTAATCTGCTAAGTAGCCTGGTTTATAGTTTGAATCAAAAAGGAAACAGGGGAAAAGAGGGATTTATTTTGACACTAATTCTACTTCCTTAGGAAAGGATCTATAATTGTTTCGGAAAGGATTCAGTTAAACCCATGAAACTAGAATGATTTTTTTTATTGAAGCTTCAGCGTAAAAGATGCAATCAGTCTGAAAGCATTTTTTCCCCTTCACATATTAACTTGTGGTCAATAAGCAGCTTAGCTCCGTGGCTCTGTGTTATCAACAGTGGAATCATGATGCTTAGATGAAGCAAAGACTTTGAATCAGGAAGAACTGGGTTTGAATGTAATCTCACATATTTATGACCCTTCAAAGCTCTCAACCTGTGTTCTTATCTGTAAAATGGAAATAACAATATTTTCTATTTCAGAGGGCTGTTGTGAGGCTCAAATAACATAACCATCTTTAAAGCATTTTAATAAATAAAGCCAGTTATTTTTGTCATTTATTTTTTCCTACCTCATCGAAGGTTTACTAATAAAAATGGCAAATTCTATTTTGTACTAAGAACTCACCATATCCTTTGGTCCAAATCATATTCCAGTTTGGCAAAGAAACTTTTCTCCTATTTGGAAGTTAGGATTCTGCCACAATCTACCCACAACTTTCTTCTTATTGCTATTACTGCTTCTAGTAGCTAGTATTTATTTATATAGTTCTTTAAGGTTTGCAAAGCACTTTACATATGGGAATATATATAAAGAATAATGTATGAATTATTCAAAGCATTACTAAAACCTTCAAATAATACTACCAGTGTGATGCTAATAACAAAATCAAGTTGCCTAGTTCTCAAACTTAAGTGGATTTCAAATATCATGATTAAATGATGCTTTCCCTCTACTCCAAATCCTCCTTTTTTTTCTACCAACTCCAGTGTTCTTTTCCTTGACCTTCTAACCTTATCCATTTCGAACAACTGTCTCTCAAAGTAGAATGAAATTTTTAGTTTTTAACCTCCTTGTTCTCACCTGGGGCTTCTAGAGACAGAGTGGGATAATGAAAAAGGCCCTGTTCTGGTGGCTCTGGAGGTTCAGATTCTGCCTTTGTCACTTAGGACCTGGGCAATCTTAGGAAGTCATTCCTTAGCTTCTCTGAGCCCTAGTTTTCCTGATTGTAAAATGAAGAGTATGAACTAGATCTGCATTTTCTCAGCCTTTTTTTGTGTCATGGACCCTTTTGGCAATACAGGAAAGTCAATGAACTGCTTCTCTGAATAAGGCTTTAAAATGAACAAAGTAAAAGAATTATAAAGAAATAATAATAATAATAATAACAACAAATATTTAAATAGTGCTTAGTAGGTGCTGGGACTATGCTAAGAACTTTTCAATTATTATCTAATTTGGTCCTACCAACAATCCTGGGTGGTAGATGCTATTATTATTCCTACTTTACAGATAAGTAAACTAAGGCAAACAGAGGTTAAGTGACTTGCTCAGGGTCACACAACCAGTATCTCTCTCATATCTCTCCTATAACATATGTTATATCTAATCATATATTAAAAACCCTTGCACTAAGAAGCCTCTAAATCCATGATACTATGATGAAACACATCCAAAGAAAGTAAAAATCATCCCTGGGCTGGACCCTGGCTTCAGAGTTCATTAAGGTTTCCTCATTCTCCTGTTTACTAGTCCTCCTTTTGCTCCCCACCTTAATGAAATATTGTTGTTTTCCCCTGAACTCTACTAATAGCTTGCTCTTTTCTTCTGAGATGTACAGAAGGCTTGTTAGCTATTCCTTTGTCCAATTATTCTCAGGTCATTCTTCTTCTTCTGGTTTCTCTTCTGTTTGCACTTACATCTGGTATTTTTATGCCCTTGTGACTACTGGCTATTATCAAGTTACCACAATCTTTTTGAAGTAATCCCAGCATCTCTCTGTCTTTGCATGAGTCAAAGGCAGGCTCTTGCCTTCCTCTTTACAGTTAACACAGATGGGCCAAGGGCTTCATGCAGAGAGCAAAAGCCTCTGTGAGCCCCTATCAGCTGCCCTAAATTCAGATCTCTCATTCATTTGGCCTTTGCAATTGGGTTTCCACTTAACTTTAAAGCTGACTATCAGACACATAATTCCCCTTTCTGGGCTCTATGTTCAAAGCTTAATACTATTCATCCACCTCATGAAATATTTCATCCCTCCCCTTTCAGTGTCTTTATATTTTGTTCTCATCTCTGCCTTGGAGGATTTCTTTCTTCAAAGATCAACATGAGGACTCCCCATTTTCACCCCAGCTGGTAGTTTTTCCTCCATGAAAAAAAAAGAATGTTGTCTTCATTTTATATTTATTCACTCATGCAGAAAGCTATTGGGGGGGGAGTGGAGGGGGAAGGGAAAGTAGTTCCACAGGCATAGCTGAAGGAGTCAAAGGATTACTTTAGGAAAAGTGGTGAATAGGGTAGAAGTTGAGGGAAAAATCTCTACTTGTAAATAGCCATTTTCCTCCCCAAGAACACCATGAAAGGAATAATAATTAATCCTAGGGTGGTGTTGAATATTGGCTGCCATAGCTCCTGTTCATGGGAATCCACTGAAAGGCAGATTCTACATCAAATGTTCAATAGTAGCAACATCTGGTCAGCTACTAAGGGACATCCATTCTAATTGCTCCCCAGAACACTTATTGGGAACTAGCACTCCCCCCCCCATATAACTGGGCTAATTTTTCCATGAAAAGGAATAAAACTATTCCCCAATTCTGGATTGGACTAGGACTTCTGATTTTAGCTTCCTGGTAGCCTCTGACTGTATAGACCATAGCTTCCTGATCATCTAAGGGCACAAAAAGATCCATCCATGTAGAATCTGGACTTTTCAGACTTGGCAGACATCCCAGGACACTGGTCTTGCCATATTCTGTCCTACTGACAAGATGCATTTTCATACAGAGACAAGGTAGGCTGAGAGGGACTGAAGCTACCCAAGCTAAGTGCTGGAGCACCTTTGTTGAATATTTTAAAAATTCCTCAAAATTTCTATATCTATACCCTTTGGCTAACTGTTTGATCCCCTAAGAATGCCTTATTTCTTTTCAACATTGATTTCAACAGGATATCATCATAAATCAGACCTGTTTTTTTTAACAAGGACAGTCCTGGCCAGAAAAATTCATTTAACAAAGCCTGTTTTATAAGGTTCTGTGAGATTATAACTTGAGAGGGGGATAAGAAAAGACTGGTTCTAAGCAACAGAGAAGGATTTTTGAAGGGACCAAAGTGGATAATTTTCACCTGAAAATGAAAAGTGAACAAATGTACTTCTGAAAGTCTCCATACTACTTGCTTTGGTCAAAGAATCCTGTGAAAAATCAAGATCAGAGTGAGGGTGTTGGAAATGTGGACAAGGAGTACTTATTTGCCTATGCTGTGAATTCCATCACCGTTGAAGGTAGCTTTGGAAAGGAAGAGTTCTTTCCAATGGCACTTTTGAAGGACTTTTGATCCTTCTCTTGCCTTACTCAAGTCAGGGTAAGAAATCTCACAGAAAGAATGGGGGGGGGCAGAGGGGTGGTAATGATGATTCATTTTCAAAGAAGACATGGCATCAGGGAGGTGATGCCATAAGTCATCTGGAGCTAGGGTGGCCAGATATGAATCAGGATGACTGGTGATGACCTTGGATTCTAGGCAGTCAGGGTTAAATGGCTTACCTAAGGTCACACAGCTAGAAAATGTCTGACAGATTTGAACTCAGTTCCTCCTGACTGTAGGGCTAGTGTGGGGCACCATATAATTGCTCTGGGGGATTGGAGGTGGTAGTAAAAAGGTGATTAGTAAAAAGAACTGTCTGAACTCCAGACTCCTGAACACTCTGATTGAAGGGATGGATATTTGAAAAATGACATTTTTGGACACAAAAATCCATGCTCCTAGAACTAGAATTGTATATTAGAATTGAGTTATTTTCAACTGTTCTTGACCTCATTTGAGATTTTCTTGGCAGAAATACTGTGGTCTGCCATTTTCTTTTCCAGTTCATTTTATAGATGAAGAAACTGAGGCAAATAGTTAAATGACTTGCCAAAGGTCACACAGTTAAAAATAAGCTCACTTATCTAAGCTATTTTGCTCAGTCCTAAAATTTATTTATTTTTTAACTCTAATGGCTTTAATGCTAAGATTTTTGATTTTCAGTTCTGGAACACATTATTTTAATTCATATCAAAGATCTGTGATTTTTTCCTATATCTTTCCTTCATTGAAGTAGTTCTAGGAAATGATTCAAGTTAGTAAAGAGAATGTCATTGTGGTTGAATTGTTCTTAAATGGCTAGTTCATTTTTGAAGGTCAATTTTTGTTGTTTGGATTCAGTTTTAAGCCACCTTCAATATTGCATAATGTCAGAGGGAGTGACTTAGCTCTCAAAGATAATCTTAAAAGACATCAAGCCCTGTAAAGTCTGGTCATTGCTAAAAAGCTCTAGCTTACTGGCCCAGGATATGATATCCAAGGACAAGACCACCTATGCTCAGTCCTAATAATTTTCCGAGACCATTTACTAAATTTAAGAGGAAGATAAGGAGTGGGAGTGAACACTGCTACAGTGAAGAAAAGACTCACTGAGAAAACCTGCTGGTATGCTATCCAGGTTTCACAGGTTTAAAACAATGATGTCAGAACAATGGCTCTGTAGACTTTCAGTTTGGCAGTCACTTTTCTCTCCCACATTTCCTTTGGAGCCTCTCAAACACTGAACTAGTTCTGGCAAAGTGTGTAACAACCACATTAGCAATGCTTATTCCTAAAAAGTATACTGCCAAGGTAAGTAAACTTATCCTCACTATTCAAAACTTTTCCATTTGCTCTAACCAGTGGTTCTACATATGGATAGTATGATGCTGGTTGGTAGAGACCTGTGTTTTCTTGTTAATTGTTAGACCAAACTTAACACAAGCAAAAGAGAATAGATCCATACTTTGCTGCTTTTCAGCTTCAGAAGCTGTATTGAGTGCACAATTATTTACAAACAAAAAGTCATGTACCAGCACTTCCACCATTTTAGTCTTGGCTTTGTAGACTTATCCTGTTGAAGAATTTACCATCACTGTGGTGCCTGACCTTCAGTGAGGATGATAGAATGATTCATCATATACAATCTGGAATCAAAGTTGTTCATTGCATTGATCAAAGTTCTTAAATTTTTCAAAATTGGTGGTTTTTATAACGTTGATATTATCACATTATTTTCCTGATTTTTGTCACTTCATTTATGTCATATAAGTTCACACAAGTTTTCCTAAGTTTATCTGGAATCAACCCTTTCATCATTTCTTATAGCATAATAATGTTTCATTATATTATATGCTACCATAATTTGTATATCCTTCCCCCAATTAATGGATACTTTTTTTAGTAAACAGTTTTTTTGTCATCACTAAAAAGATAAATATTTTATACATGTAACTTATTTTTTTCCTCAGGGGCATAGATCTCGTAATAGTATTTCAGGGTCAAATTAAGGCATGCACAATTTATTAATTTTGGAGCATAGTTCTCAGTTCCAAAATGACAAACCAATTCACAGAATTTTGCATTCATGTGCCTGTTTTACCACAGCCCTTCCAGTATTTTTCATTTTAGGAGTTCCTTTCCTCAAGTGGCACATTTATACTTGACAAGGTTTGACTTTTGAGAAAAATAAGCACAAGATGGCTTCCATGAGCATGTTGGAGGTACTCAGCTCCATGTTGGATGGTGAATTGGGCTGAAAGGATCCCTTAGCTAATTTTAATAGAACATTCTAAAAGTCACTGATCTACTACTCTTGGCTAGAAACTCTGAATTCACCACCTCTAATAGGAAGCACTTTTTAAGATCCTCACTGGAAAAGAATTTCACTTCAATGTCAAGGTCTTCTCAGTCTCCTGGTTTCTGGTGCCTTCTTTAGATTTTTCTGACTACGTGGAATCCTACAATTTTCCCTGACCTCTGATAAAACCATATGACTCTTTTCATCTGCCTGCCTACTGGATTTTCTTTGATTATTGGTCTGAATGGTATGAACTCTTCCCTTGATTTATTACTATCAGATCATATCTTCCCATCTAGTTAAAGCCCTGTGTTTGTCCTGACATTGGTTTCTTTATCTCCTTTCCTTCTTGTGCCTGCTGTCTGGTTACCATTCCAAGAGAGTCTTTGTGAAGTAATCCCAACCTCTCAAGCTCTACTTCAATGAGAAGTAGTATTTGCCTGCACATTTCTAAGCAATAGTTAGCATTTGTGGACCTAGGACAGGAGACTTTCATTCAAAAGACAACAATCAATGGTATCAATAGCACTTGATATTTGCCCTATCATCTAAGCTTATATTTGTGAATATTAGAACTCAAATACATATTAAGTGTACCCCAAGGTTCTAATCTGAATGGCCTCATCTGATGGCCTCATCAATGACCTAAATTTAATTAGTATCGCTATACAACTCTAAAATCTCTCTTCTGACCTCCACATTACTGACTGCTAAACTATACATATTTTTTAGTTTTTTATTTTTTTTTGTTTTTTTTTTTTTTGCAAGGCAATGAAGTTAAGTGGCTTGTCCAAGGCCACACAGCTAGTTATTATTAAGTGTCTGAGGCCAGATTTGAACTCAGGTACTCCTGACTCCAGGATTGATGCTCTATCCACTATGCCACCTAGCTGCCCCTTAAACTATACTTTTCAACCTGAATGTCTTATAGAAACTCAATGTGTCTGAAATAGATTGCATCATTTTCCCCCTCCAAACCCCTTGTTTTCTAAACTTCCTTATTTCTATTAAAGATAATGGCATCTTTAATGTCATCCTGGTTCACAATCTTGCCTTCTCTCAGTTCACATATTCCATCTGCTGCTGAGTCATATCCATTCTATCCCCACATCCCTCTCATTTATAACATGGGACAGTTTATCCTGAGAGACAGGATAAACCATCAGTGAAGGGACAGAGGATGACCTCCATTACCCTCAACTAATTGAAAGGTTGTCAAGGTCAGACCCCTGAAACTGGAGTGGTGGAGATGGGTGTTCAGTATAGTAATGCAACCAATCCTAGAGAATCTGGTAGGAGCCCCAGGAGAGTTCTCTTTTCTTTGGGAAGGTCCAAGTCACCCTTGAATGGGTCCCCCCCCATCTCCAAAGAGGAACCAAGCCTTAGAAAGTATCACAGCATCCAGTGAGATTGAACTCTAGGGAGTATACAGAGCAGTATATATATATAATATATACTCTCCACATTTATTATATGCTCATGTATGTCTTTGTTGCTCTCCCTATACACTCCTTAAGGGTAGAGATTGTCTTATTGTCTTTATAGCTATATATCTTTATAACTCAAGGAGGTAGGTGCCAGTATTACCATCATTTTTACAGATGAAGAAACTGAGCAAACCAAGGTTAAGTGATTTGTCTAGGGTTACATAACTAAGAAATGTCTGAAGCTGAATTTGATCCAACGTCTTCCTGATTCTAAGTCTGGCTCTCTATCTACTGTGCCATCTAATTGCCCCATAATTTGCTAATGGCTATATAGCAGTAGATGATTGAGCCTGGCACATAGTAAACAATATTTTTTTAAAAATTCATGTGTCAGAGATAAGACTTGAACTGATATCTTCAATTCAATGTTAGCTCTGGTTATTTCTGCAAAAACTAGTAGTATGATTTAGACACACACACATACATATTCACATTTATACATATCCCTATATAGGTACACACAAACATATATATATATATATGTATATATATATATACTGTTATAATAAAAATAAATATTATATAATGAAAGGTATTATAATTGTTATGTTATAGATGTTATATATATTAATGTTATGTCATGTATATTAATAATGTTATATACCTATGTTATGTATATTAATAATAATATAATAGATGTGGTTTTATTGCTTTGTTGTTACTACAACTGGGTGTTACAGTGGATAGAGCACTGGGCCTGAAGTCAAGATGAAAATCCCAAATGGTGTCATGAGTAGTCAGACACACCTGAAATGACTGAATAATGGCAACAATATATATACTTATGGAATACTTACGTATATGTGTATATATATGTATATATATATATATTTATATAATGTATATAAATGTATTTCATATAAAGCTAGTATGAGCTGGAATTGCTATCAGAAAGTTCCCTAAACTAATGAAACTCAGAAGCAGAACTCTCAGAGACATCAAAACATACTAATCTCATACCTAAGAAGAGTCATTTTTTTCACTGGTTCTAGTCTATTGGACCAGAGCACCATGATAGTCCAATGCATGTGGCCATATCTTTATTCTGACATTAACTGTATTGACATTTAATTTTTTTATATCTCAATTTCTTCATTTGTCAAATGGAAAAATAAGACCTGTGGGTTATAGTTCATTAGGCAGTATAAAAATTACTTGACATATCTTAAATTGCTATTTAATCCTCACTTACTAATTCTTCTGAACATTAACTCAGCATACAAATTCAAAATAATTAAAAAAGTTCCACAGGAGTCTGGGAGTTAGTGGAGATGATTATTTGAATACTTGAAGTAACTGGGTTCTATGTGCGAATTAATGCAACTGACTTGAGAAGTTGCGATATAAGATTATGCTTACAAAGGAGTGAGCAGAGCACCCATCAAACATCAGAGTTCAAGATTTGCATTCACTACCACAGGTATTAATTATAATGGTGGCTGTGTCTAGCTGCTTAAATTGTCTGGCAATTAAAAGGATATATAAGGATTGTTCTTGAGTTTTTGAAGAATCCCACTGAAACTAAGACTGGAGACTGGCACTCATTGGCCATTTCCTTTTCATCTCACCTAGGTTAGAAGAACTAGGATGAATTGTACAAAGAGTATGAGTTATCATAGATGGAAATCTTTGAAAATTAGATTCCTTGATAATATATCTTAGTCTCCTTCTCACTATGTCTTACATTGTACAACTGATTACTGCCATGATTAATTTGATTCTGGAAGAACAGGCAATAGAAATATGGACTAAAGATGGCACTGGATCATGGGGAGATGAAGCATAAGAGAAAGGAGACCAAGTTCTGCTACTTTAGCTAGAGAAGGCTAGCAAATTTAGGGATCTTTCTTAAAAGAATTATATCTTATGGTTTTTACTTCTCTATCTTTTGCTTGACAGCAAGTCTTTATCCTGAAAAATAAACCCCACCTCTTAGAGATCTGATTGTATTGGGAACTGATTCTAAGACATTAGCTTGATCTCAAGGAAGCTGTTGGGTGTCTCAGTAATAAGAAATCATTAAGAAAGGAAATATTCTTATTATGAGAATTGTGCATATAATTGAATCCTTGTTTTAAAAGATATCCTTCTAGAATTTATTTTAAGGAATATATTGATAACAATGTGACCTCTTCATTATTTTTCAATATCATTATTGTGAAAAGCCTTTATTATGGCATATTCTATGTAATGCTGAGGATATAGCTTATAAATATAGATTATCTGAAAATTAGCATTAGTACACTGATATGTGTACATGTATGGTGTTTAGTATAATGAGTACTGACTGAACAGAAAATATGCCCTGAAATTTCCTTGAAAAATATGTATCTGCTTGATTTTTTGGTCATTGTTAGTCGCATATAGCATGTAGCAACTGAGGAATTTCCCATTTCTTATATGTGGGACTCATGATAATTTACATATGTTTAATGTCTTCTTTGGGTCTGTATTATCAAGTCTCCCCTAAAGTGCTGACTTTTTCTTTAGTCATCTAGAAGACACAGAAATGTCAAAGAAAATGCATTTGAAATAGTATAGTAAGAAAATTATCAATAAAATATTCTTCCCATGAAATTAGGGGAACAGCATCCTACAAAAATATGGTTGGTTGATTGGTTCTTGTCCTTTGTTATCAAAGAAGACCAAAATAACATCTCCATGTTTAAGGAAAAATTAAGGACATTAAGAAGATTAAAAAAATTGACTGTAGCTGGTCAGATCAATACCAGCTTAGAATGCTCTCCATAGGTTGGGCACAAATAGTTCATGTGAACACCTGGGATGGATACTCTAAAGTTACCAATGTCAAGTTTCCTTTGAGCTGCTTCAATTCTGCCTTCCGCAAAGCGCAGTCTCACTGATGAGGGCATGACATGCTGGGTGGTTCTGTGCCAGTGTGTCTCATGCTGTACAGTCAATTCTATACCTATAAGGATAGGTGTAGCTATAGTAACTAAAGTTCTATACCTAGAGACCTGGATTCAAGACCCATCTGTGACATATATAAGACTTCATTTCTTAATAGTTTAATTTGAAGAGGAAGTGTCCGTCCAAAAACAGTAAGGGAAGTTTTTGCATTTAGGAATCCCTGAAACCCATGAAATCAAGATCTAATCCTTGTCCTATCTTCTTCCTTCACCATCTATTTCCCTCTTCTTTTGTTCTATTCTTTCCCTGTCATTCCATTCTCACAATTACCAGATAGATTTGGAGGGGGTCTTCAACTTACTTTTCTACTCAGGTGCATTCACTGACTTGTTTTCATGTACAAACCCAGGACTGACCATATGCCCACAATCTGGCTTTAGCATAAAGGTCAGCTGAGTCTCCCGGTGCCTTCTATGGATTTTCCTGCCAAATTATATGAAATTCTAATCTACTGTCCTCTCAACAATGTGCTCTCTTTTATGCAGGGCTCTTAAGATGATTCCCCCCCCCCTCACCTTTTCACAGACTTCTGCTTGCTCTATCTGCCATTATTGTCTTTTTAGGTGCCATCTCATTAGTAGCATAGTAAAGTAATACCCACATCTCTGTCTTTCAGTCTTTCAGGGGCAAGGTTCAGTCTAATCTGTTTCTGACTGTAAATGACTCTAATAGATCCAGGACCATAAACACCTAGGAGGACATTAAAGAAGAAAGAGAACAAAGGCCAACTTCCTTCTCTCAGCTACCTCCCAATGCTTCAGGACAAATTCACTGGATGCGCTGAATAGCCTGGTAAGGGATCTTTCTGGTTCTTCCTATTGTCTGGAGAGTGGGGAAAGAACCTAGGTTTGGGCCCTGAGATACTGAATACTTCTGGTTTCCCAGGAAGGCCTATCTTAACATTTATTTTTTATTATTATTTTTTTAGGGCAATGGGATTAAATGACTTGCCTAAGGCCACACAGCTAGGCAATTATTAAATATCTGAGTCACATTTGAACTCAGGCCCTCCTGACTCCTGGGCTGGTCCTCTATCCACTGCGCCATCTAGCTGTCCCAAAAGGCCTATCTTTTAAGAGGCATGTGGATTTCTTAGGCTAACACCAGGTTATCTCTTTCTAAGAGATAGAAAACCTCAGTTTTGGAGTGAACCTCAGAGGATTGTTGGCAATTTCAAATCAGGAAGGGATTTAGGAATACACTTGATCCCCCATCTCTTTCTCAGTAATTCTTGAAATATTTTTTAAGCAGAGAGGGATGGGATATGGTGGGCTAAACCCTAATCAAAAAACTCTACTTTATCACAGGTGTTCTTAACTTGGTTAAAAATGTTTTGATAATTGTATTTCAATATAATTGGTTTCCTTTGTAACCCTATATATTTTACTTTATATAAAGACAATATCCTGAGCAGGCGATCATAGGCTTCATCATACTACCAAAAGGACCCACCACAAAAAAGAAAGGTTAAGATTTCCTGCCTTAGAGGGAGGAAGAAAGCTATTTAATAAGGGATTGCACGTACAAGGACATTAGGAGGAATTTTTAGTTTGGTACAAATATAAAAACCAGTCAAAAATGACTTCCATAAATTGTGGATATAATTCTTAAAATAACCTGAAAGTCTCTTTATGATGCACAGATATTCTTGCAAATAGAATTGAATTAGGTTACAAATCAATACTTCTTAGGTATCTTTTGGATGTATTTGGGTATATGACCCTTCAGATCCCAGAGATGGAAGGTCGGATGCACAATTTGCTATCCTAGTCACAGAAAACAACAACAACAAAACAATACCACCATTATCTCTAAAGAAAACTCCAGAGAAAAGTTAAACAGGGAAAGCAGAGAATATGTAAACTACTACTCAGTCTTCCTGAAGAAAGAAAAGTGTCAAAGGAGAAAGCATGCATATTTATGACCTTCCTTCTTCTTGTCTAATCAGGTCACAAAATAACTTCGTTCACTCATTAGAATCTACCTGTAGCTTGACTTCCACTGAGGATTAAAGGTAAAAATCACACTTGAATTCAAGACCCATGTGAATTTGACAGGCTTTGGTGGGGGGGTCTGGGCTCCTTTTAAGGGTCAAATGAATTTGATGAGTTAATAGGTCCAACTCTATAACTGCAGGAAGCTAATTTCTTATGCAATAAAAGCTAACATTCACAAAGTACTTTATATTTGTTATCTCAGTATATCTTTATGACAAACTTGAAGTAGGTATTATTATTATTATCTCCTTCCATAGATATCATCTATAGAGGCCAAATAAGTGTTTTGCTCAGGGTCACCAGTTAGTATCTGAGGAATAATTTTAATTTAGGTCTTCCTGAATCCAAGTCCAGAACTCTAAACCACATAATGCATTGATTGGTATTCCCTTTCCTGACATCTGCCAAGTGGATGATATCATTAACAGGCCATACAAATTAGCCTGTTATATTGGCCAAACAGTAAGTTAATTCACCCCTAAAAAGCTTCTAGATTTGTTGAATTTTGAGTCCCACCTTGGCAGTGCCAGACCAAATGATTTTATGGGCATTATACAGTCCAAAGGCTGGACATTCCCTGCCCCTGTTCTAGATGAAGCTAAGTGAGGGGCACATTGTTAAACTCCTACCCCAAATATCTAGAATTTATTTCAAGCTGATAAGAACACTATCTTTACCATGACTCAGGAAGGTTCTGGGCATTTAGGTGCAAGTCATGTAATAACAAAAATATAAGCTTCCTGTCCCCATGGAGGTTTCATTCTTTGGATATTGAAGTCAGAAAGGATAAGTGAATACAGCAAGGTAGCACAGTAGACAAAGCACTGGGACTGAAGTCAGAAAGACTCAACTTTGTGAATTCAAATCTGATTTTAGACACTTATTGGCTGTGACTCTGAGCAAGTCATTTAGCCCTGCTTCCCTCAGTTACCTCATCTGTAAAAAGATCTGAAGAAGGAAATTAGTAAACTACTCCAGTATACCAAATGGGTTCATGAAGAGTTGGATATGACAACTGAAAAACAAGATAAGAAAATATAAACTAAAACCCAAGTAAATAAAGTTATTTTGAGGAAGGAGATGATAGCAATGGAGAGGGGGGTGAGGATTAGGAAAGATCCTCTGTTGGAGGGGACACTTAGACTGAACTTTAGATGGATATATGCATATATTATATATATGATTGTATGTATACACACAATATATGTGTGTGTATATCCAAAAGGTAGAAGTGAGGAAAGAGAATATTTTAGGCATGAATGAAACCTGTTATGCAAAGGAGTTAGGACCGTAATGAGATTACAAGGAATTGCAAGTTAGCCAATTTAACTGAAACATAGAATGGGTGAGCTGGGATATACAATCCATCTAGAAAGATAGTTTTGAGCCAGACTGTGAAGTGCTTCATCCTCCCTGCCTCAAACCCTCCCCTCCCTCTTCCTAACATGGTCATATTCCCTTTACCTTAGTTTGAAATTTAGGTGTTATCCTCATTTGTCCATATGCAATCAGTTCTCTCCTTGGAAACTGCCATTACCTTGGTACCCACCTTATTACCTAACACCTGGGCTATTGTATTGGCCTAATGGTTGATCTTCCTACTTCAAGTCTCCGTTCACCTTGTTGTCAAATTGACTTTCCTTAATTAAAGGTCTGATCATGTTGCATACTCCTGGTCCCCCCAACTTTGCCACCATTTAATATATTCCAGTAACTACCTATTACCTTCAGAATCAAATCAAATCCTGTATTTGGTTTTTAAAGTCCTTAATAACTTGTCTCCCCCCCACCCCCTTGCACATATTTTCCCAGCATTTTTGTACCTTCCCCTTCTACCTCCTCCTCCATTTAATGCCTTGTTGTTTTTTTTAGGCTTTTTCAAGGCAATTGGGGTTAAGTGGCTTGCCCAAGGCCACACAGCTAGGTAATTATTAAGTGTCTGAGGCCGGATTCGAACTTAGGTACTCCTGACTCCAGGGCCAGTGCTCCATCCACTGTGTCACCTAGCTGCCCCCTCCATTGCTGTTCTTCATCTCCACATTGACCATTTTCTGTATCTGTCTTCTCTCTCTCATCACTTTTGCTTCCTACCTTCCCTGACTTGGCTCATTTTTTTTTCAAGAAACCTCTTCCAGTTCTCGGTGATCAATTTTATATGAATGAGTTTATATGACTGTATATATGTAATATATATATATACATATATATATACAAATATGTGCATATCTATTTGTATATATGTACACACAAAAGAGACAAAGACATAGATAAGTTTGTATATAATTATTTGTCTGCTGTCTTCCCCATTAGACTATGAGGACTTTCAGCTTCTTGAGAGCAGAAATTGGCTTTTTCTTTCATTTATAAACTCAGTGGTTCACACAGGGTCTCGCATATAGTAGGTGCTAAATAAATTCTTTTTGACTAACTGGCTTCTTTGTATGCCAAATAGGGGAGTTTCTATTTTATTCTAGAGGCAATAGAAAGCCACCAAAGCTTCTGGAGCAGGAAAAATAACAGTCAGTCCTTCAGGTTGGGAGTACCAATGTGGCCATGGTATGGACAATGATTGGTAGATGAGGGATTCACAGCAGGTAGTTAGACCAAGTAGTAAGGTTTTGAAGGGATTCTAAGAGAAAAGTGAAGGTGATGAAATTCTGGAGTTGTTGCTTTTTGAGCAGGGAGGAAGTGGTTGTGATAGATGCTGTGCAATCAAAATAGAAAAGATTTGGTACCAGATTGGATGTGGAGGGGAAAATATAGAAGGTAATAAGGTGTTGACTGAAAAAATCACAATATTGCTAAGGATAGCTAAGTGGGAAGCCTCTCATCAGAATGTGTCCATAGGAGGAAGCTGTAGCATGAATATATTATTGCAAATAATTAGCAAGCTAAATTTTTCTTGTCAGAAATGTGTAAGTGTTATTTGTCTATTTTTCTGCTTTTACTTAACAAACTGACTTATGTACCTTCTTATTCTTCCTGCAATTAAAGGCCCCATCCTCAAGATACTCAAATTCTAGCTAAGACTTTGTGATACACATCCTATATTAATTTTCTCCATTATACTAAATAATCATGAAATCTATCAATAAATATGGCATATTACCAAGCCATTATCTTTCCCTTTCCTACGTTAAATAAGAAAGCTTAACATCTTGGTCATGAAAAACAGTGCTTACCAAGGCAAACTATATCAAAGATGAGTAAAATGCAAAAATTCCCTAGAGTAGATCACTCTTTCTCTACTGCAGTCCTCAGTTTGATCATTCTCAGGAATTGGGGAAGAAAAGGGATAAGTAGTATTTAAGGAAGAAAGAAAAGTCTTGTTATCTTACGCATTTTAGGAAGGAGTTATTTATTTAACTAACTTTTGTTAAGCATCAGCTATGTCTTGGTCTTCTGCTAAGCTCTGGAGATATAAAGAGTGGTAAAAACAAGCAAATAAATAAATAAAAAGCACATAAATAACAAAACCCTGCTTAGGAGATGGGACTATTGTGAGGCTTAGAAGTGAGAGAAATGCAGATACTGCTATCAGTATAGGAAAATCTCATCCCTCCTCCACATTCTACTAAATGCCTATGTAATAAAGAGAAGAAGGTTAGAGGAAAAGGGATTATAATACCATGGGAAATATTTCAGAAATAGGTAGGTGTTACTTAAACAAGATCTAGTTAAAGCTGACCTGGATAATGAGAGTACTACAGCAAAGGAGAAGAAGAGAATGGATGTGACCAAGGGAATTTGGGCAAGAGAGCAGAAAGTAGAGGGTGAGTGGGAAGGCTCTCTTTCATTCTATTATTGTTTCTGTACCACTTTTGTTTTAACTGGCAATAAGAGATTTTTTTTTATGTTCCCATTGCCGAGTGAATCAAATCATCACTTTATCCCACTCTCATGCTTTCTTCCTAAGCAACACTCATTGCGTTCTCACTCTTCCTCCTCGGAGAAAAGCTAATATTTGCCATTCATACCCCCTGTTTCAGGCACATAGCTCCTCTTTCATTCTGTTGTTGCTGAACTGGACTACATAAATTCTAGGGGTTATAATTGTCAATGATGTTAAAATTATCTTTGCATTCAATTGAAAAAATAAATAAAAACCTAATTAAAAAAAGAGAGAGAACTGTTTCTGTTCTTTTTTTAAGAGGAAATTGGGATTAAATGATTTACCAGAGATCACACAGCTGGTGTCTGAAATCAGATCTGAATGCAGGTTCTCCTCACTCTAGGCCTGGTTCACTATTCATTGCACCACTTGAGAGCTTCTATTAAAACAACCATCCACTATAATTAATTACTGTCTTTGTTGGAGCTGTCCTTAGTGGTAGGAGGTCAGAAAGAATAGCCTTTGCACACAAGGGTTCATTCAGTTTTTGAACATCTTAGCAGAAGCTCCATAAACTCTATCTTTTGGGCCTTGTGGCCTCAACATTGATGATGGTTGAAAGGGAGAGGACAAGTTCAAATTTGGTGTTTCTACCCTTATGACCAGAACAGTCCCTTATGTAGATAATTGCATTATTTCATAGCAGGGTACTAACTGTACAGGATGAAAGAGGTGTTCTACCCTTTCTTCTCCTACACCTCTTGGACTAGGGATAAAGATAAGCACTTGTGCCCCTAGCCACAAGAATGTTGTTCTGGTCATATTAAAGAGAAAAGCAATAATCTGAAGTCAATGTTGTACCAATTCAGGAAATGGTTATATTTTACTAGGGAAGAAACATCAAAATACAGACAAGGATTGGAACATGATTTAACACAAGAGGAAAGGAAAATTCTTTCCAGTTATGCATAATGAGAGGAAAACCAACTAGGCATCCCAAGGAAAAGTAAGGAAGAGCATCATAGGGACCACAGTCACTAGGAGTAGTGACTACAAAGACAAGCTCTCTGTTGAGCTATCTTCTATTCCCCTCCTTTTTAATAATCTCAGTGATGTGAGTGTGTGTGTGTACAATCTGAGAAGAGTTGACTAAGCTAAGGGTTTATTAGTTCTGTCTGTCCCATTTGCTTGTGGATTGTGGTATTCAATTCTATCATACAGCTACATAGGACTGTCAGATTAAAATATCTCTTTTCTCTCTTCATGGGAACTCTCCCATAATGTCATAAAGTTTTAACATTAGAGGACATCTCTATTTAGAACAGAAAGCTCTTTGAATTAAAAGAGTCAAAAATATTCCTTTCAAAACAAATAATCATTGAAAAAAATTAAAAAACTAATTTCAATCACATACCTTTCTGCCACTTGGATTTTCTTCAATGGGGCAATATGCATGTTCAATTGCAGACTTGTTACAAGTGGTACAACCAAGCTTGATATCATATGGTAAGAGAGTACTTGTAATCTGAAAATAAGGGGGGGAAGTTAGTTAGATAGATAGATAGATAGATAGATAGATAGATAGATAGATAGATAGATAGATAGATAGATAGAGGTGGAGGAACCAAAAAGAAAAAAAAATCTATTTGCTCTGATTCTCCCCAAGAAGCAGGAACTGATTTGGGGGATTGGAATGATATGAACCCTTGGTAGTAAGGAACTACTACTCTTTCTTCAAGTTTATCACAGAAGAGAGAAAATTCAGGCATGGTCTTAGGGTGTTCATATATTTTTGGAGAAAATATGTCAAAGGCCTTACAGGAAGTATCTGAAGGAGCATATGGATTGAAATTCTCCAGATAAAATCATCCAAAGAGTAATGGGAAGTACTCAAGTTGAGTCCTGAAGACAAATGAAAGAAAGTATTACAGTGAAGAAGGGGAAAAGAAATTATTTGAAGATACCTATGTGGATATACAAGAATCCACCAAACAACTTTGAACTTGTAAAAGGTATATAGAGCAGCAAGGGCATGTAATAGAGAAAGAATGTAAAAGTCTAGGAGAGTCCCATAAGAATAATGATAATAGTGCCAAAGCTCAGAATGAACTAAGCTTGAAAGGAAAGTTAAGGACATTAAAATTATTTTAAATACATACTAGTTAAATGCATATATATTTGTATATACACATGAGAAAGATGAAATGAGGAAGATGAAAGAAAGGATAGGACTACTTATTTGGAAGGATGTGGTATGTCAACTAATGACAGAAAGAACACTGAATAAGTTCAGATCTTATCTTGTTTCTCTGTTCTTTGGCCTAGAAAGGGTAGAATGAAAATGGTAAAAGAACATTAATATCAGATATAAGAACATACCTGGTTTTCTTTTGAATGCAAGTCATCTGGTCTAGATAAATTATATCTTCAGGTATTGAAAAAATGGCAAATCTGATGACTGAGTCACTGTCAGTGGTCTTGGAAAGGTTGTAGAAAATGTTAGAAATATTAAAAGACTAGGGATGAACACATATTGTTTTGATTTCCAAAAAGAGGAAGAAAATTGAGTCTCTAAACTCTATAGGCAAATGTCCTTGATGGTGATTACTGGGAAAATTCTAAAAATATTATTAAAGGGATAGTAAACACTGAGAAAAGAAAATGATTATTACAAAGAATCAGGACAACTTCACCAAGAATAGGCCATGCCAGATAAATTTTGTTTTGGGTACTTGGTATATCAAGAGACTGTTATAGGTATAATTTCTCCAGGTTTTACTCCAATATTTGATAAAATACCTAAGTCTATTCTTGTGGAAAAATGGTTAGACAATAGTACAATTAGGTGAATTTAGAAATTATATAAATGGTTAGATTTAAAGAATGTTATTAATGATTTAGATTTATTGAACTATTTTGTCTCTCCCTTTTTTCATTCTATGTTAAAAGGAATAATAGTTCAATGGGTAGAGGAAAAGCTATCTATATCTAATTTCACACACACACACACACACACACATACACACACACACACACACACACACACACAGAAACAAAGATTATATAGAAACAAAAAATAGCCACAAAAAAAAAATTTTAAGGTATGAAAAGATCTAAGAACAGTATTTCAAAGATAAATTAATTTCTCTTGGAGATGAGATAAGTTGTGCAGCATCAATTTTCTAAGCTGTGTAAATGTTCTTAATTTTATCAGAAGTATTATTTGGATCAGTTAAACTTTTCTGGGTCCTATCAAACTGAATAATTCAATTCAATAATAAAATAAATTATTAAACACCTATTTGCAAAACATTGCCCATGTAATTTAGTTCCATTCACAAGTACTATTGGAAAACCATGGTTTATTATAAGTATGCCTGTGTTTCTGAAGCAGAGCTCAGACTTCAAAGGTCTATTTTGTGAATGTCAATTAACTTGACAGTTAATTTCCTATCCAATGTAGGAATATTGACATTTTTCCTTATCTTGAAGTAAACAATTAGAAGGTCGAAAAAAAAAGTGTTGTCCTGCTCTGGTAGACTAAGAGACAGTGCAATTTCATGAATGAAGTGCTATTCAGAGATAGGACTTGAGTCATAATGATCTTTTTCATATTTTGCCTTACAAATATATTCACTTCTCTAAGCTTCAGTTTCTCATTTGTAACATGTGAGGATTGAAATCAATGATCTTGAAGATTCCTGCCAGTTCTAAATATATGAGCCTATCATTCTGTAATCCAAACATAGGCCATAGTAAGATTTGTTTACCATCCCAATTTGACCTATGACTACAAGACTGGATGAATCTCTAGGATTAGGGAAAGTCAATTTCTCATCAGTTCCAATAGTTATTGTTCAAGAATTTAAATTTCTCACAAAGAATAAAGGACCTATGAGGGCATTTCTTTTTATATTGTAGACTACACAATGCTGTTTGTCTCAACATAAGAATCTGAAAATTACTTATATGTTTTATGTTGTAATATTGCCTGCTATGTGGAATTCATATCTAACCCTATAATCATTAGGGAACTATCCTTGCCATTCATGCATTTTTGCTTTTACTAATGCACCATATTCTAAATTTTTTTCCAGCCTATATATCCTTACTTTCTCCTAACATATTTCCCTATTTTCAAACTATAAGTAACTCAGAAACCTAAATCCTTTATTCAGGATTGCTGTATGATAGAGAATCTGACAGTACTCCATCCTTTTTCCACAACAGGATGGTGTAAGGGAGATTCACTGGAACCCAGAACATAAGACAGATATCCATGACTGCACTCTTTTTTATATTTATTTATTTTTATTTTTGTACAAATGATGTTTTTTTATATATTACTAAAATATTCTTAAGAGTAACTAATCCCCTCCCCCCCCAAATCTAGACCTTCATGAGCAATAAATTAAAAGAAAGAGAAAAAATAAAAATAAAAAATAATAATAAAAATTTGTTTCAGTCTTTGCTCCAATATCACCAGCTCTGTTGAGGGTGGATCACACTCTTTATGATAAGTCCATCACAAAAGCTACTTCCATATTTTTCCACTGTTGCCATTGCTGATTGCAACTCCTTCCATTCGTACTTCCCTACTACCATATACTATATTTTCTCTCTCCTTTCACTCTGTCCCTCTTCTTAAATGTGCCATAGGATAGCTGAGTGGCACAGCACACTGATCACTGCCCCTGGGGCCAGGAGACCCCAAGCCCACATACCACCCCTAAGGCCCAGCAACCACCCAGCCCTGTGGTCAGGTCATCCAATCCCAGCCCCTTTCAAGAGGTAAAAAAGAAAATGTATTATATATGACCACTGTTCCCCTTTTCTCCTTCTTACTCTAGATGTCTATACCCCATTGAGTATATATGCTGTTTCCTCTCCGAGCCACCTCTGAGGAGAGCAAAAGTTCCCTCATTCCTCTCCCTTCCATATCATTGCAATAGCTCATTGTAATAAAAAATCTTATAGGAATATCTTAGCCTATTCCACCTCTCCTTTCTCTTACTCCCATTACATTTCCCATTTAGCCATTGACTCCATTTTTACAATATATTATATCTTCAAATTCATCTCTCTCCTGTACTTCATCTATAAAAGCTCCTTCTACCTGCTCTATTAAATGAGAAGAATCATATGTATCATTTTTCTATGCAGGAATACATGCAGTTCATCATCAAGTCCCTCATATTTTACCCTTCTCTTCCACTCTCTATGCTTCACCTGAGTCCTGTGTTTGAAGATCAAACTTTCTGTTCAGCTCTGGTTGTTTCAACAGGAACAGTTGAAATTCCCCTCGTTCATTGAAAGTCTATCTTTTCCCCTGGAAGAGGATATTCAGTTTTTCTGGGTAGTTGATTCTTGGCATTCCAAGCTCTTTTGCCTTCTGGAATATTATATTATAAGCCCTATGAACCCTTAATATAGTTGCTGCTAAGTCCTGTGTGATCCTGACCGCAGCTCAACGATATTTGAATTGTGTCCTCCTGGCTGCTTGTAATATTTTCTCTTTGACTTGGGAGTTCTGAAACTTGGCTATAATATTCCTGCGAGTTGTTTTTTTTAGATCTCTCAGGGGGAGATCAGTGGATTCTCTCAATTTTTATTTTGCCCTCTGATTCTAGGATATCTGGGCAATTTTCTTATAGGAATTCTTTTAAAATGAGGTCAAGGCTCTTTTCCTGATCATGACTTTCATGTATCCTTATAATTTTTGAATTATCTTTCCTTGATCAGTTGGTTTTTCAATGAGATGTTTCACATTTTCTCCTAATTTTTCATTCTTTTGCTATTGAAGTATTATGTCTTGATTTCTCGTAAAGTCGATAGCTTTCTTTAGTTCCATTCTACATCTGAAGGATTTGTTTTCCACAGAGAGCTTTCTTATCTCTTTTTTCCATCTGGCCAATTCTGCTTTTTAAAGCATTCTTCTCCTCAATAAATTTTTGAACTGTTTTATCGATTTGACTTATGCTGGTTTTTAACATTCTATTTTCTTCAGCATTTTTTAGATCTCCTTGACTAAGCCACCGACTTCTTTTTCATATTTTTCCTGCATCTCTCTCATTTCTTTTCCCAATTTTTCTTCTGTCTCCCTTACTTGATTTTCAAAATCTTTTTTGAGCTCTGTCATAGCCTGAGCCAAATTTACTTTTTCCTTGCAGTCTTTAGATGCAGGAGCTTGTACTTTCTCATCTTCAGATTGAGTATTTTGATCCTTCTTGGGATCAATAGACAATGTATTTCTCAATGGTATTCTTTTTTTTCTCTGTTTACTCATTTTCCCAGCCTGTGCCTGGTTTTGGGGTGTTTCCTGAGCTTTTGAGTATTATTGAGACATGCTCCCCCATAGGGATCTCAGTGTGTGAAGCTTTGTCTTCTTCCCTCCTGGTCTGTGAATGACCACAAGTGCACCCCTCTGCCATGGGGATGAGGTGGGGGGTCCCTGATGTTCTGTGGGGGGCCTAGACTGTGATTAGGATTGCAATATGGTCAGAGCCCCAGAGTCCTGTTCCAGATATGGAGTACAAACCTCGGAAATCTCTCTCCAGTCCCCTACCTTTGGTAGGCTGAACACTCAAGCCTCACTCAGTTGCCTGGGAGCTACTGTATACTGGCTCTGTCTACTTCCTGGATCTGGGCTACTGGTGCCACAACCACTGCTTGTTCTGGCAGAGGTCCCCGGCTGATCTTCCAAGTTGTGCCTGGTGCTCCTTGGAGTGTAGATCAGGAAATTGCCCCCACTGTCATGAGCCATGGCTCCCAGGATCCCTGGGCTGCCTCCAGGAGGCTGAAGTTCCTTCACTCTGGTGGGCTGCCCCTCTAACCCCATGGAGTGGAGCCTTTCCACTATTTTCCAGGTTACCTTGGTCTGGAGAACTACCTCAGTGGATCTTGCTGTGGGTTCAGTCTCTCAAAAATTTAGTTAAGAGTCATAATTTTATGATTTTTGAAATATTATAGAGAGAGCACCTAAGAGAGGCCCTTCTCCTGTTGCCATCTTGGCTGTGCCCCCATGACTGCACTCTTAAGTAGCATTCAATCAAAGGAAAATCCAACTTTACCTTACCCCCACAGTCTCCAGTGGGATCTTAAGTACCTCTAAAACATAAATTCTCAAGAAAAATAGTATGATTTTCTTCACCTTTGTTTTACTTTTCTCTTACTTCTCTTTTACCTTTCCCTTAATTTCTTCTCACTTCTCTTGCACAAATCCTCTGGGGCTTTCAAACTCCCAGCATGTCTTTACAAACCACAATTGCTACAGACCTTTTGCTTCTCCTAATCACACTGTAATTCTACATGGAATCTCAGTACAATCTCCCCTGTCAGCAACACACTTATTACTCATTCTTCCACAAACTCAAGGGACTAATTTTTCCCATAATACCTAATCTCAACCTTGAGAGTTTAACCTCACACCTCCAGCAGGCTTACAAAGCTGTTAAAGATATAGCTCAGCAGAATTTCTGGGGCACCTGGATTCTGCCTTCTCACCCAGGTTTCCCCAGACTCTTAGCATAGCAATGAGGTCTTTTGGCAAATTTTATATTTACAGTGATTCAATCCAAAATTGTATCAGAGTTTGCCACAGAAATGAAAGGAGGAACTTTCTTTTCAAATCCATACTGTCTATAAAACTCTTTGATGGCAAAGTCAGTAGAACATAAGGAATATCTGTTTCACAGTATCAGCTCATTACTCTTCCCTGTTCAAATGTGGAAGTCTCTCTCCACTCCAGTCCATCCTCTATTCAATTATCAGTTATCTTTTTATTTTTCAATTTTTTGGGGGGGTGTTTGAAAGGCAAAAGGGTTAAGTGACTTGCCCAAGATCACACAGTTAGGTAATTATTATGTGTTTGAGGTTGGATTTGAACTCAGGTCCTCCTGATTTCAGGGTCAATGCTCTATCCATTGTGATTCCTAGCAGCCCCTGAAAGTAATCTTTTTAAAGTATATGTCTGAACCATTCCACATTGTATCCTGCCTCTCTTCACCCATACTTAAGAAACTCCAGTGGCTCCTTATCAACTCCAAAATCAAATTTCAGATTCACTGTTTGACATGCAAAGTTCTTTATGAACTGCTCCTCCATCCCCATCTTTCCAGTCTTCTTATACCTTATACTGATTCCTCATTTCCCCATTGAATAATCAAATGACACGTCTCCTTTCTGTTCCATAAAGGAGACACTCCATCTCTCAACTCTGGGCATTTTCACTAGCTGTATCCTATGCATTAAATACTCTCCCTTCTCAACTTGACACCCCCCCCCACCTTGGACTCTACAGTTTCCTTCAAATTCCTGCTAAAAATCCTACCTTCTGTAGGCATGTCCATCTGGAGGCCAGCTGGCTGCATGCAGCCCTCAAAGCCCACTTATGAGACCCCCCTCCATCGTGTACCATAAAATGAAGGAGAGCACATGTGCCAACATTACATCACAGACCAGATTAGCCAGTCAAAACATAGTCTTTGACAAGTTTTCATTGGGCAATGCAACCCAAAAGTACTGAAAGGTTGGACTATTTATGTATGACTTTCTTAATACCTTTTAATTCAAGTGCTTATTCTCTGTTGATCATTTCTTATTTATTCTGTATAATAAATAGAGCATATATCAGAATGCCCTATCCTGTCTACCCAATAGGACAGTGTAAGAGAAAGCTACTGGAACCTAGAGCAATACAAATCCCTGAGCATGCCTTCTAACTGGCACTCATACCCAAAGCAAAATTCAATCTTTTGTATATCAAGCTTTTTGTATATAGTTGTTAACATATTGTTTCCCCCATTAGATAGTGAACTAATTGAGAGCAGGGATTATGTTGTCTTTTTTTTTTTTAACCTTTGGGCCACCAGTTCTTGACCTGATGTCTAGAACATATTTGATATTTAAATGTCCATTGACTATTGTGATGATTTGTGTTCAAGAATACAGAGTATAGGGGCAGCTAGGTTGCTCAGTGGATAGAGCACCAGCCCTGGAGTCAGGAGTACTGAGTTCAAATCCAGCCGCAGACACTTAATTACCTAGACACTAATTACCTAGCTGTTTGGCCTTGGGCAAGCCACTTAATCCCAATGCCTTGCAAAAATCTTTAAAAAAAAAGAATACAAAGTATAAACTTTGTGAAGGAAAAAGGCAATCTTTACACAATGTACTTTAACAATCCTTCAAATAAAATTCAGGAATTGTCATGTATAACCTTTCTCATTACCTGACTTCAGGTAACCTTGATTATTGACAAGATTGTAAAGCACCACACTGTCATAATACTCAGAGGGCTAATATCAATTAATCAGCAATTATTTATTAAATACCTTCTATATGCCAGGCCCTTTGCTAGTCAATGGCATACAAGTGCAATAGATGAAACAATACCTATTCACAAGAAGCTTATGTTTTGATGCTAGTTGGTTGGTTCTTCTCCTTCATTATTGAAGAAGACCAAAATGACATCACTATGTTTGAGACAAATTGCAATGTGTTCTCCTGTGGCTGATCAGACTTGGAATGCTCTACCAACAGCTTAGGCACAAATAGTTCATGTGAACATCTGAAATCTTACTCTTAACTTAGAGATGTCACCTTTCCTTTGAGGTGCTTCAATTCTGCCATTGTCATAGAACACAGCACCCTCAATGATGAGGACAGGCCATGCTGGGCAGTCCAGGACCAGCTGTCTCCCATGCTGTACAATCAGTTCTAAAGTTCTTCAAGAGACTTTCAGGGAGTCATAATATCGCTTCTTCTGAGTCCTTGCCCTATGTGAGTTCTCCATAAAAATAGTGTTTTTGGCAAGCATATGTCTGGCATTCTAACAATGTGTCTAGCTCATTGTAGTTTTACTCTCTGTAGTTTTACTCTGTAGTTTTACTAATGTTGGAATGCTAGGTAGTTTAGCTTGAGAAAGAACCTCAGTGTCTGGTATCTTTTCCTGGCAGGTGATCTTCAGTATCTTCCCAAGACAATTTAAGTGGAGGTGATTCAGCTTCCTGACAAGGAGTTGGTAGATTGTCCAGGTTTCACCGGCAAACAGCAATGAGGTCAGCACAATGACTTTGTAGACCTTCAGTTTGATAGTTAGTCTAATACTTCTTCTCTCCAACACTTTTCTTTTGGAGTCTCCCAAATACTGAGCAAGCTTTGGCAATGCATGTGTCAACTTCATTGTCAATGTGTACCTCCTTGGAAAGGTAAGTGAACTTGCCCACAGTACTCAAAAACTTCCCCATTTGCTGTAATCAATGATTCCACATATGGATAGTGTGGTGCTGGCTAATGAAGCATCTGTGTTTTCTTTGTGTTAATTGTTGGACCAAAAATTAGCATAAGTAGCAGAAAATCAATCTATACTTTGCTGTATCTCAGCTTCAGAGGAAGCATTGAGTGCATAATCATCTGCAAACAGAAGATCATGCACCAATACTCCCTCCACTTTGGTCTTGGTTTGTGGCCTTTTCTAATTGAAGAATTTGCCATCAGTGGGGTAGCTGACATTGAGGCCATGTTTGTCATCAGTGAAGGCATTTGATAACATGGCTGAAAACATCATGCTAAAAAAGTATGGGCGCAAGGTCACAGTCTTGTTTTACTCTATTGGTGACTGGGAAATCTTGAAATAATCATCTACTATCCAGAACTTGGGCATGCATGCCATCCTGAAATTGCCATACAATAGTGATGAACTTCTCCTGGCAACCAAATTTTGACATAATTTTCCATAAATCCTTATGACTAATAGTATCAAAGGCTTTGGTCAAATTTACAAATGCTGCATACAGACCTCTGTTCTGTTCCTGGTGTTTTTTCCTTTAGTTTTTGGGCAGCAAATATCATACTGACTATTCCTCAAACCTTTCTGAAGACACACTGGCTCTTAGGGAGGTGACCATCTTTCAAGTGAAGGATCAACCTATTGAGAAGGACTCTGGCAAGAATCTTACCAGCAATGACTAAAAGACAAACATTGCTGTGATTGTCAGAGGATAATCTGTTTCCTTTACCTTTATAGAAATGGACAATGGTAGCATCCTTGAATTCTTAGGGGGATAATCTCTTTATGCCATATAATCTGGAAAATTTCAGCTAGTTTTTGGATGAGCAATAGATCCCTCACCTTGTATATCTCAGCTGGAATAGAATAAGCACAGGTGCTTTGAACCAAGTGCTTTGAAAGGAGCCTCTACTTCAATTGGAACTTCAGCTAGGGACTGATTGACTTCAATTTCAAAGAACACTATGGAAGTGTTTAGCCCATCTCTCTAGGATCACGTCCCTATTTGTTAATCAATGTGGATCCATCAGTACGGAGTACTTGAGATGCATCATAAGTCTTTGACCCATAAATAGCCTTCAGGGCATCAAAAACACATTTTAATTTGTTACTTTCTGGTAAAATTGAATTTCACTTGCCTTCTTACTGAGTCAAGAGTACTGCAGCTCTCTCAGCTTCACTTGGACTTTACTTTTTTTTTTTTTTAGGTTTTTGCAAGGCAAATGGGGTTAAGTGGCTTGCCCAAGGCCACACAACTAGGTAATTATTAAGTGTCTGAGATAGGATTTGAACCCAGGTACTCCTGACTCCAGGGCCGGTGCTTTATCCACTGCACCACCTAGCTGCCCCGGACTTTACTTTTGATGGAATGCAATGCTGTGTTTTTAGAAATGGATGAACCATCTTGCTTGATAAAGATTTACCTTGATAAGATTTTTTGTATCTCAACTGCATTGGGGGTTTCCAGACTGCCTTGGTAATTAGGCTGCTCAGCCAGCCAAGGGACTGTGAAATCCCACCACTTCTTTCAGAAGTCCCCATGTCCTGGACTACTTGTGTGCAAGGTTGTGACAACATCTCTGTGTCTCTGCACCTGCTGCTTTATCACTTGCCCACAGTCATAGGACTTTGAGGAATGGGTATGAGTGATGTTTTTTGTTGCATGTTTAAATTTGATTTAAATTTGAGGTGGAGTTGCATGAAACCAACCACATCATTCTCTCTTCCAAGGTCATAAAAGACCAGAATCAAGACAACTGGTGATGGCTAACCAAGTTCTAAGTGCTCCACAGCACCTGCTTCAGGCTGGCTTCATGGGCTTTGGAAGCCAATTGCTCTCCTCTGCCCATTCCACCAGTGGAAGATATCACATGCTTGGGGTAAGCACCCCCACTACTCACTGATGAGTTGAGACTTTCTCAGTTACCCTCAACCAGGTTTAGCTGGCCTGCTGATATGGTTTACTGAGGTATGACCGCCGTGCATGCTACAGCTTCTTGGAGCCAGAGGTGAAAGTTTGGTGACTCAGGTGGATATCAAAGGTGGAAAGTAGCTTTGAAAAGGGCTTGGCAGACCAAGTTATTAGTCTTCCTTGAATACAGCCCACACCCCTGTTCTGATGCTAGGGACAACAGGTACATATAACTTATATGTAGCATAAATATAAAGAATACAAATATATGAAAAGTAGTTAAGTACATGAGAATTTAGGAGGGAAGGCTCTAGTTGATGGGAGAATCATAAAGGCTTTATTAAGAATATAATGGATGAAAAACAAAAAGGAAAAGGACTTATATGTGAAAAAAATATTTGTACCAGTTCTTTTGTGGTGACAAGGAATTGAAAATTGAGGGGATGGCCATTCATTGGGGAATGACTGAACATGTTGTAGTACATTAATGTGATGGAATACTATTGAACTATAAGAAATGATGAGCATTTTGATACTAGAAAAACCTGGAAAGGCTCTGTGAATTGATGTAAAATGAAATGAGCAGAACCAAAAGAAGAGTTTACAAAGTAATAGCAATGTTGCCTGATAATTACATATGACAGACTTATTCTCAGCAATATAGTGATCTAAAACAATTCTGAAGGACTCATGATGAAAAATGCCATTCACTTCCAAAGAAAGTACTGATGATGAATTCTGAATGTAGATTAAAGCATACTTGTTTTCACTCTTTTTATAGTTTTTTGTTTTTTTATAACATGATTAAAATAGAAAGATGGCTTGCAAGAGTTCACATGCATAAACTATATACAATTTCTTGCCTTCTTAATGAAGGGGTAAGGAGTCTCTTCAAGCCTCTTTTCATGAGGGAAAATAAATAGATTAGAAAAGAGAATGGTAAATCTTATCTAAATAATGGACTCCCTAAATAGAAATCATTGATTCTATGAAATCAAAAGATAGAACAAATAGAAAAAAATAAAATATCTGAGATTTATATGTATAGATATATGTGTATATATATGGTTTTTTAAAAAAAAAAACTGACCTGGAAAATAGATTGAGAGATGGTTTAAGAATTATTAAACTCGGGGCGGCTAGGTGGCGTAGTGGATAAAACACCAGCCTTGGAGTCAGGAGTACCTGGGTTCAAATCCGGTCTCAGACACTTAATAATTATCTAGCTGTGTGGCCTTGGGCAAGCCACTTAACCCCATTTGCCTTGCAAAAAACCTAAAAAGCAAAAACAACCAAAAAAGAATTATTAAACTCTACATGATTAGTAAGGATATAAGTTTAACATTATATGTAAAACCTATATTAGATCGTTTTCTATCAGAGGAAGGAGGGAAGGAGGAAGAAAAATGTCAAACTCAAAATCTTACAAAGAATTATTAAATTTCCTTAAAACTATAAAAGAAAATCTCAACATTAGATTTTTTTAAAAAAATTATACATGAAAATTCTTCAGATATATATTAGAACAAGAAGGCAAGGAAAAGATATGAGGAATCCACTGATCATCTCCTGAAATGAATGCCAAAAGGAAAAGTCTCAAAAATGTCATACTTCAGATCCTTAGTTCTCATGTCAAAGACAAAAACATTCAAACATCTAATATGAAGTGATTCAAATATTTGTATAATCCATATACTTAAAATCACTCAAGATAATAGATTCTATTAAAGAAAAAGAGATGATCTTGGAATACAAAGAGCAATATATGTAAGAATAGATTTAAAAATAACATCTTGCAAAGCTGAATATCATCTTAGAGAGGGAAAATGGATTTTAAACAATAGAGGATTTTCAAAAATTTTGCCTTAAAAAAGATCAGAGCTGATGATGCAAACACAAGAGTTCAGAAAAGTACATTTATTTGAGCTATTGGAAAGAACTATGTGATGATATGATACTTTACTCTATGGTGAGATGAAAAACCAGTGTTCTTAATGTCTTCAAAGGACATTGAAGTAATCAAAAAAAGAAAACTTCTGGGGATTTGAAGAGAGGTAAGGAGAAAAGGAAAATACATTTATAGAAAGAAGGAATAGGGTAGAACTTTCAATTTCTTAAAATGGAGTGTGTGGGAAGAATATACAAATAAAGAGGAGGTCAGAGGAATGGTTATCAAATGGACATCACTTTTATCTGAATCAAAAAGAAGAATATAATGCACTATGAAATTTTAAAAAATAGAAATGTAACAAATTCAATCAGTAGGATTGTTGGTGGGGGAAGAATAGTGTAATTAAGAGGGAAAATGAGGGGCAGCTAGGTGGTGCAGTGCATAGAACACCAGCCCTGGAATCAGGAGTACCTGAATTCAAATCTGGTCTCAGACACTTAATAATTACCTAGCTGCATGGTCTTGGGCAAGCCACTTAACCCCATTTGCCTTGCACAATCCTAAAAAAAAAGGGAAAATGATACTGAAGAGGAAATAGCCAAAACAAAACAAAACAAATTTCTTGATCCTGAGGGGAGAATGAAGGGTAGGGGGAAAACAAAAAATAGCTAGATTGTAAGGGGGTGTGTTAGATTATCTCTTAGACAACTGTGCAACAAGTAAACAAGTTATCATAAAGGTAATAGAATATTATTGTGCCATAAATTTTAAAAGAGATTACTTTAGACAATTCTGGATATATGAATAGATAGAGTGAACTGAACTGAATTGCCATAACATTTTATACAAAAGGGAAAATAATGTTGAGAAGAACATCTCTGAAAAAAAATTGAAAACATTGATCAAAGTCATGACCAACCATGTCTCCAGAGGACCTATAGTGAAGCATGTTTCCCACCCTGTGACAGAGAGGTGATGGAGAATAAGATGCAAAGGTGTACATCTTTAGATATGACTACGATGTGGATTCATTTTGCTTAACTTTGTTATGTGTTAGAAGGTTGTTATTTCCCCCCCCCCTTTTTTAAATTGGAAGGTTGAGGACTGTGATTGTGTTTGTGTGTGTGTGTGTGTGTGTGTGTGTGTGTGTGTGTGTGTGTGTGTGTGTAGGTGGGGAGGAGATAGAGAAGGGTTTTAACTGCCATCAAAAACAGGACCACCAAATATTTCTTTAAAAGATACACAGAAGAGAAAAACCAGGAAATTCAGAAGGAAGCATTAAATAATCTGGACAGTTTTCAAAGCATTCTGGAAAGTTCCCCATGCAACTTGTAGAATTTATTATGTAATTTTTAAAAGCAAACTATATGAAATGGAGATTTACAGTTTAATATAGAATACTGTATTTTGTGTTTTGCTTTGTATATGTGAATATTCTTTTTGGGAGTATTTAAGCCCAGAAAAATATATATTTTAACAATATTTTAAAAGGTATGACAGGAAGGGATAAGGATCAAGAACACAGATTGGTTGAGACAAGGAGAAGCGCCCTCTTTATTAAAGACTAGGAAGAAGGAGGAGAGAGTGGGAGATGATGTCAAAGTATTTTGAGAAAAAGAGAGTGGGAGAAGAGAGAGCACACATCAGATAGACTCAATTTTTTTTAGTCAAGTGAGAGAAAGGGCTTTCAGCTGAGAGAAGAGATGAGGGGGGAGATGTGGGAGGCTTAAGGAGGAAAGAAAAAGCTTTTGGAATAGCATTTGTGGGAAGTAAAACAGAGACTCAATTAAGGAGGAATAATAATAAATCAATCAGCATTTTGTTAAGTACATGTAAGAAGTGAGGAACTTTGCTAAACCCTGGAATAAAAAGACAGCCTTGCTGAAGTGAGGCCTGGGTAGAAGTTGGATAAAGTAAATTTGTCATATAAGCAGTCAGTCCAGTTGTAAGACTTCCTCATTTTCTACATAGCAGTCTGAGTTTTATCAAGAGGACCAGCAGCCATAGGATAAAGTGGGCAATGGATTTGAAAGCCCTGGACATTATAATATAACACAATGCAGTGCAATGCATTAAGTACAAACATAATATGATATGCTATGAAACATTTATGACACAACATAGCATAACACAACATTATAATACAATATAATTAATATACTATAAGGCCTATAACGTATCAGGAACTGTGTTGAATGCTGTAGAGACAAATTAAAAATTGGACTGTCCCATCCTTCAAGGAGTTTACAATCTAATAAAGAGGTAAAATGATTAATTATTAGTTTTATTTTGGAGGAGGAAAGTAAAATAAGATGAGAAAGTACTAAGGGAAGAAGGAAATGGAAATTTTAATGATGATGAAAGACAGGTAAAGCACGGGTGGAGTGACAGGTGCTGAAGGTCAGATAAGATAATGTCACAGTTTCTAATTAGAAGTGGAGCAGTCATGCTTGATGGTGAGATCTAACGTGTGACCATCCTTATGATCAACTGCAGGAATGTGACAGTGTATGTCAGGGGATTTAAGGAGGCTGAGCAATTTTGACCTTAGGGAATTTGAGGAAAAATTTAAGTAAATATTAAAGTTCTTTAGTATAATGGTTTGGGCTGGGAAGGAGAGGAATATGGTAAACCAAGTACCGAACTCCTTGAGAAGGAAAGAAAATGACTTGGGATAGTCATACTATATAGATTTTCAGGCGAACAATCAATTTTTGTCATTATTTTTCCTTGCAGCAGTGGAAACTATTTCTGAGCCAATGTATCTGAACAACTAAGTTCCATGGCACTGAACTTTTATGGAACATTTTCTAGAATGTGAATTTTGGAATTCTAGTCACAAAATTTTAGGTTTCAAGGCATCAAGTATTATTCAAAAGAACCATTGTGCCATCTATAGGACAGAATTGTACACAGATATAAAAGCACTTTATCTTAAATCAATTATTATATCCTCATGTAATAATATATATGTAAATGAGAGCTAGCATTTCTATACTGCCTACTACAGACCAGATGCTGTGCTAAATTTTTTATAAATATCATCTCATGTATAATTTCTACTGATCAGAAAGATTAATTTGTGGGACTCTCTTTTTCTTCTATTTTTGTGGGACTCTTTTCTCCTTCTATTTTTATGTCTGTACCTATGGAAATTTTTATTAAGTAGTTATTCATACTCTTGGGAGCAACAGGAAATGTTGGTATGTGGTCTGACATGTCATACCTCCCTGCCCTAATTCAGTATGACAAGGGGCACCTAGGTAGCACAGTGGATGGAGCACTGGCCCTGGAGTCAGAGTCACCTGAGTTCAAATCTGGTCTCAGACACTTAATGATTAACTAGCTGTGTGACCTTGAGCAAGCCACTTAACTCCATTGTCTTGCAAAAAAAACCCCAAAACAATGTTCAAACAGCAGAAGTAACCACAAAGGATCTCAGGTTTCTCAGATTATGCTTATCTACACACCTAGGAGTAATATTGAATGCATGTGTCCTTATTGGCCTGACATACCAGATCAAGATAATTTCACCTCCCTGTTCTAATTCAAGCTGTTTAAATAGCAGAAGTAACTACAAGGAATCTCAGATTGTCCTATTTCTTAATTTGTGGATGCAATAGTCAATAGCAAATTCAAATACTTAAGTTCAAATGGCCATTTGCATAAGATGGGGAAGATCTATGTTGTTCATGGAAAATTTCCTGAGAGTTGGGGCAACTTCAAATCAACAGTTTGCTATGAGAGCTAAAAAAAAAAAAGTTAACGTAATCTAGAAACATATTTAGAGAAGTCACAGTATCTACAATAAGGGAGAGAATTATACTAGTGTGCTCTATATGTTTTGAACATATTTCAAATGTTGTGTTCTATTGTGACTACCACATTTTTGGATGGGATATGGAGTTTCTTGTTTAATAGATCAGAGAAGATCACATTCAGAATTTCTTCCAATTCCTAAATTTTTAATCCTGTAAACCTGGAACATATCCAGAAGAATGAAATCAGAATGGTGAATGGACGAGAAACTATCACATGAGGACCAGTTAAATAAACTGGAAATGTCTTTCCTGGAGCAGAGAAGGCTTAGGTTGGGCATGATTACTTCTTCAAAAATTAGGAGATTAGAATTATTCATCTTGGTGTGAGAATGTAAACTACCATTAATAAACAGAAATTCTAGGGACATACATTAACACACATATGTATGTATTTAATTTGTTATTGTATTTGTTTCAGTCATATTTGACTTTCTGTGACCCTATTTGGAATTTTCTTGGCAAATATCAGAGTTGCATGCCATTTTCTTCTCTAATTCATTTTACAGCTGAGGAAACTGAGGCAATGGAGTTAAGTGACTTGCATATCTAGTGTCTGGACCAGTATTTAAACTTAGGTGCTCCTGATTCCAAGGGCTAGAACTGTATCCACGGTGCCACCTAGCTGCCTTTTTCTAACAATTAGAGAAGTACAAAAGTAAAATGGATTGTTGTCTTAGATAGTGAGACCCTCTTTCTGGATTTATTCAAGAGGGCTAATTGACCACTTATCAGAGATACTATGGAGTGTATTTATGTTTCTGGTAGATCTTGGTCAAAATTACTTTTAAGGTTCTTTCCAACTACTACTATGAATAATTAATATTTATATAGTTCTTTGAGGTCTACCAAGCTTTTGGTTTACATTATCTCATCTGATTTTCACAACCACTATGAGGTTAAGTATGTGGATATTATCCCATTATTGTTATCTCATTTTGTAATAGGTAATCAGAGGTTAGAGAGGTCAGTCAGTTGATCAATAAATATGAAACATTACCTATGGGCCAGGCACTTTTCTAAGTGCTGGGAGATGTCAAGAAAGACCCCAAATACTCTCTTTTCTCAAGGATCTCAGTCTAATTAGGGAAATAACATGCAAACAACTATGTACAAACAAGATATTTTCAGGTTAAATTGGAAATAATTAAGAAAGGGGAGGTTTTAGCATTAAAATGGATAAATGACTTTATCATGTTTATTAAATTAGTAAACATTATCAATGGGATTTAACTGTCTCCTGACTCCAGGTCCTGGGCTCTTTCCATTTAGGTGATGCTTTTATGATACTTTTATATTTTATTCTCTATTAATTCCCCAGAGATAGACAACGTGGTGTAATATGGAAAAAGAGCTGGTTTCCAAGACCAGGAAGACCTGGGATCAAGTTCTACTAAATATTGGTTGTGTGACTCTGGGCAAGTCACTTAAATATCTTTGTGATCCAGGCAACTCTTTAGGGCTATGAGCTGTAGAGAAGTGTCTATGTGCATTGATAGAGAAAGTGTCCTTAACAGGAATGGCCATCCAAACGAAGTCAAAGAACTGGTTTAAAAAAAGTGTCCTTACAAAAGACCATCCTGAACTATTCATTATTTCCTAATTAAAGGTTTTGCTTTCCTGTTTTAGAATGCCTTTCCTGACATTGCCACCTCTCCTGTCAATCCTTCAAAATCTTGTTAAAACTATATCTTCTCCATAAAGCCTTATTCTAGCTAGATTTTATATTTCCCTTCTGACCTCTGATCATACTTTTGACCATTTACATACAAATTAAAAATAGTGCCTTGCATTGCATTATAATTAATCTTGTATTATAATTTTTTACCTGCCTTTCTACCCCTTGTTGTTAATCTAGTTGTCAATTGTGTCCAACCCTGGGTTTTCCTTGGCAAAGATACTGGAATGGTTTGCTATTTATTTCTCCAGTTCATTTTACAAATGAGGAAACTGAGGCAAACATTTAAGTGACTTGTCCAGAGTCATATGGCTAATAAGTGTCTGAGACCAGACTTGAACTGAAGAAGATGAATTTTCTTGACTTCAGGACCAGTACTATATCTACTGCACTACCTATCTGACCCTTTTTGCCACCCCTATTAGATTTTACTTTGAGGGTAAAGAAATGTCTTGTGCTTCCTTATATCTCTCACAATGCCTAGTGCAGCAGAGTAGGTATATTTTTTTGAATGAATGAATTTTCTTTTCTTTAGTATAGTCAGAAGAGGCATTCATCCTGGAAGACAGTAATTAAAACTCCAGTCATCTGAGCATAAAGTTCAGGAAGACAATTGGGGTTCATAAAGCATTGTCAAGCTTCAGGCTCAAAGCTGTGAAACAGTCTAAGAATGTAACAAGGTGGGGCAGCTGGATGGACAGAGCACTGGCCTTGGAGTCAGGCAGACTTGAGTTCAAATCTAGCCTCAGACACTTAATAATTGCCTAGCTGTGTGATCTTGGGCAAGTTACTTAACCCCATTGCCTTGCAAAACTTAAAAAATAATAAGAATGTAACAAGGGCAACCAACTTCTTTCTCAAGGAGCATGAGAGGTAGCAGAGTTATGACCTCTGCTATGATCTCAACTGAGAATTAGAAAAGATCAGTTGACTTCCAGCCAAGAGGGCAGAGAGAAGCCAGGCCCTGTGCTAAGGTCTCCTGATCTTCTCTCATTAAGAAAAAAACCTCTTAATGGAAGTCCTACCTATCCATAAAACCAAGAAAGAGAAGCTAGGAAAAGAACATTTACCTCAAGGTCTGTCTTTGGGGAATTAGGGGTGTGGTGAGTGCCAGAATAATCTAAGATCAGCCCTGGGGGCTGTCTCTGTGGGAACCAATTCACTCTGAGAAACAACCTGAGAGTGGAAGCAGGGAAGTATGACTGCTAGTCTGGGACTTCCAGGAAAGGCTGGAGGGTAGATTCCAGCCTCTAGCACCCCATACTGACCAGGAGGTCAGTGAGAAAAACCACTAACACCCCCCTACTAGCCAGCTAGAGATATTACACTCAGTGAGTAAAGCCTCTAGGGATCCCAACACAAAACCTCTGTGAACCAGCCCCTCCCCCAACACAAGATCTTAGGTAAATGAAGAAAGGCCAATGGAAAGGGGAGATCACAGAAAAATTCCTAGAAGAAAAAGTCCCTAATTCGAGAGACATAGAACCTCTGAGGAGAATATGATTTGGTCTTCAGCACAGAAAGATTTCCTTGAGCAAATCAGTAAGGAGTTTAAAAATCAGTTGGAAAATTTAGGAAAAGAAGTCCAAGAGAAGATTAACACCTTGCAACAAGAAAACAAATCCTTGGAAAATACAATTGGAAGGGAAAAAAAAGAAAATAATTCTCTCAAAACCTTAAATGATCAAAGGGAAAACTCTTACAAAAATAGAATTGACCAATTGGAAAAGGAGTTGCAAAAGATAAATGAAGAAAATTCTCCCTAAAAAAAAGAATGGAGTCTATGGAAACCAGTGACTTCATTAGATAACAAGAATTTGTTAAACAAAACCAAAAAATTGAAAAAATAGAAGAAAATGTTAAATAGCTTGTCAATAAAATTACTGACCTTCAGAATAGATCAAGGAAACATAATATAAAAATCATTGGTCTTCCTGAAGGCACTGAAGAGCAAAAAAACCTGGACTCAATATTACAGGATTTAGTGATGGAAAACTGCCCTGATATCATGGAACCAGAGGACAAAATAATTATTGAAAAAAAAATACATCGATCCTCTCCGGAAAGGGATCCCAAAATGAGAACACCAAGGAATATTGTAGCCAAATTCCAGAACTATCAGATAAAAGAGAAAATCCTGCAAGCAGCCAAAAAAGAAATAATTTAGATACCAAGGAGCCACAGTACGGATTACACAGGACCTGGTAGCATCAACATTAATGGATCAAAGAGTCTAGAATGCAATATTCTGAAAAACAAGGGAGCTTGGAATGCAGCTAAGAATACATTATCTGGCAAAACTGAGCCTTCTCTTCCAGGGCAAAAGATAGACATTTAATGAAATGGGAGACTTCCAACTTTTTCTGATGAAAAGACTAGAGCTTAATAGAAAATTTGGACTTCAAACAGGAGACTCAAGAGACACATGAAAAGGTAAAATTTCAAAAAAAGGGGGAGGGAAGGACAAAAAAACTCTTATCAAATAAGATGAAGCTGGTGATGTCCCTTCCTGTAAGAAAGAGTTTAACAAATCTCAAAAATTGTAACTCTATTAGAGAGAATTTAATTAGCAAGAAGAGATGGCATGACTTATTTGAGAAACTATTATACAATAAAATGAAACTGGATGCGTCCTTACCTGGGAGAAAATTGTAATTCCAGTAGAGAGAATAGCTAGAAGTGATGGAAACTCAGGACCTTTCTGTGACTCAGATAGAATGATTTAAAAACAATACCTCCTTAAAAAGGAGGATAGTAAAGAGATGGGAGGATGGAGGAGACTGAATGTGTAAATCTCATTACATTAAGAGGTACAAAGGACTTATTGCAATAGAGGGGAAGAAGGAAGGAGGTGATAACTGCCTGAATCTTACTCTTATCAGATTGGCTTAAAGTTAACATACACATACTCACTTAAGTTAAGAATCTTATCTTACCTTTAAAGTGCTAAAAGGGGGAAAGGGGAGAGAGAAGAAAGGGGGGAATCAACAGAAAGAAGGGAAGGAAGAAGGGACAAACGGAAAGGGGGAAATAGGGGAGGGGTTTGTATATAGGAGGGCAAACACACTGAAGGTGGTGGTATTCAGAAACAAAATACTGGGGAATATGGATAAACAGGAAAAAAGGGGGAAACTATAAACAGAAGGAAGATAGTAGGGAGGGCAATAAAGAGTTAGTAATTATAGCTTTGAATGTGAATGGGATGAACTCTCCCTTAAAGTATAAGGGAACAGCAGAGTGCATTAAAAACCAGAATCCTACAATATGCTGCTTACAAGAAACTCATCTGAAGCATAGAGATACATATAGAGTAGAGATAAAAGGTTGTAGCAAAAATATATTTTGTTTCAGCTGAAGTGAAACAAGCAGGGGCAGCAATCCTTATCTCAGACAAAGCAGCTGCAAAAATAGATAGCATTAAAAGTGATAAGGAAACTATATCCTCCTAAAAGTTACCATAGACAACAAAGTAATTTCAATACTAAATATGTCCACACCTAATGGTATAGCATCCAAATTCTTAGAGAAGTTGAAGGAGTTACAGGAAGACATAGACAGTAAAACTCTACTAGTGGGAGACCTCAACCTTCTGCTCTCAGATTTAGATAAATCTAACTATAAAATAAACAAGAAGATAGGGGCAGCTAGGTGATGCAGTGGATAGAGCACCGGCCCTGGAGTCAGGAGTACCTGAGTTCAAATCTAGCCTCAGACACCTAATAATTACCTAGCTGTGTGGCCTTAGGCAAGCCACTTAACCCCACCACCTTGCAAAAAATAAACAAGAAGGAACTTAAGGAGGTAATAGATTGTTAAAAAGCCTAGACATGATAGACTTGTGGAGGAAATTGAATGGGGATAGAAAGGAATATACTTTCTTTTCTGCAATACATGGCACTTACACAAAAATTAACCATGTACTAGGGCATAAAAACCTAATAATCAATTGTAGAACGGCAGAAATAGTGAATACATCTTTCTGAGATCATAATACAATAAAAATTACATGCAATATTGGACCAGGGAGATATAGAACCAAAAATAATTGGAAACTGAATAATCTCATTTTAAAGAATGAGTGGATCAAACAACAAATTATGGAAAGAATTAATTATTTTATCCTAGATAATAACAATAATGAAACACCATACCAAAACCTAGGGGATACACTCAAGGTAGCTATCAGGGGATATATTATATCTTTAAATGCTTATATGGAGAAATTAGAGAAAGAGGAAATCAATGAACTAAATATGCAACTAAAAATAGAGGAAAAAAAACAAATTAGAAACCCCCAATTAGATGCCAAATTAGAAATTCTAAAAATTAAAGGATAAATTAATAAAATAAAAAGCAAGAAAACTATTGAATTAACAAATAAAACCAAGAGCTGTTTTTATGAAAAAACCAATAAAATTGATAAACCTCTGATCAATTTGATTCAAAAAAAAGGAAGAAGAAAACCAAATTGCTAGCATCAGAAATGAAAAAGGTGAACTCACCACCAATGAGGAGGAAATTAAAATAATAATTTAGAATTATTTTGCCTAAATCTATGCCAATAAATTTGATAACTAAATGAAATGGATGAATATTTATAAAAATATGGGTTGCCCTGTTTAAATGAAGAGGAAATTAAATACCTAAATAACCCATCTAAAAAAAATCAATAAGCCATTATTGATCTCCCTAGGAAAAAAATCTCCAGGGTCAGATGGATTCACAAGTGAATTCTATCAAACATTTAAGGAACAACTGGTTCCAATTCTATATAAACTCTTTGGAAAAAATAGGTGAAGATGGAACTCTTCCTCTTTCCATGACACCAATATGGTGCTGATATCTAAGCCAGGAAGAGTTAAAACAGAAAGAACCTATCTCCCTGATGAATGTAGATGAAAAAAATCTTAAATAAAATCTTAGCAAATGACTACAACAAGAATAATACATTATAACCAAGTATCTCAGATATGCAAGTGATACCACTCTGATGGCAAAAAAAATGAAGAATTAAGAAGTCTCTTGATAAGGGTGAAAACCAGTGAAAGCCGGTTTGAAGCTTAGCATTAAAAAAATACAAAGATCATGCCAACTGGTCCCATCACTCCCTGGCAAAGAGAGGAAGAAGAAATGATTTCATATACTCAAAGGTTACTGCAAATGGCTACTGCTTGCATCCTGGAAGGAAAACTAAGGCAAATCTGGATAGCCTATTAAAAAGTAGAGACATCATTTTGCCAACAAAAGGCTGTATAGTCAAAGTTACGGTTTTTCCTAAATCAGAAGCAACTGTTCAGATATGGGACCTCTAAGAAGGATCTGATAGTATTAAGGATTAGGTGTCAGAGGACACAAAACCCAGACTTCCCTTTTAGTTTTTCCCTTTATTGCTGCTATCATTATTTGAAGTTTGGGAAGTGTCAGAGGGACCTTTATTATATCCATTTCTTTCCACCCAAAGTTCATGCTTCTAGAATGGTTTGAGGCATTCTAGGGCACATATGAGTAGTCAGGGGCTTTCTAAGATTAAAAGTAGATTCATAAAAGATTTTCTTTTAGTTGACTAGCTATTAGTTGTGTGTGTATTTGTTTATGGGATGTCTAGAATTTCTTGAGCTTGGAATTCTAAATTGCTCAGTGTGATAGGTAGGTGCCAGAACAGGGTAACATAAATCTGTATTATAGTTCTATGTCATAAGCATGAAGTGGTAGAATATGCTATACATGTTCCCAGCATCTGGGAAGGAAGGCCAAAATGTCTAGGGATTAATCACAATTGATAATGAATGACTATTCTAAATAACCTATTTTAAATACCCTGAAGAGCAATGTAACTCAGTTGTCCAACTATATTTTTTTTCTGGTTGCTACCTCTGATTCACTTTTGCTTTGTTAACCTCTATATCAAGACATATATGATTGGAAAGTTGTTCTGAGGGATATAAAAAGCCTGTTGATGGAATATGTACATAATTCACAAAGGATCTTTCTAGTTTTAGATATGGGTGGAATGATTATCCAGTTATACAGTTATCCCTGTCTTTTCCCACTGGCCAATTTGGATTTATGCCAGACAAGCAGTGATGGCTCAATGTAAGGGAATCATAAACATAAATAGCCCATATAAATAATAAAAAATTATGTAATTATATCAATAGAAGCAGAAAAATCCTTAACAAAATTCATTATTACTCTAGTAGGAAGTATATATATATATAAAGATGATCAGAACCTTGAACAAGGTACCTTCAGTCTCTTGGTTTCTTTTTCTGTTTTTGTTAAATGCAATTTTGAACTACTGCTTCACTCTGATCTTTATTTAATAATGATGTTCTCCTTTCTTTGAATTGCCTACCTGTATTCTTGACTATCTTGTGAACTATTGATTGCTTTGGTTCAGTTTCGCACTTAGTCTCACAGGACTTGACGTGCCTTGAATATGCCTGTGCCTACATGGTCTGGTTACCTTCCCCTAGTAAGAGTACCTTTGTGAAATAATCTCATCATCTCTATCCTTGCCTCCATCAAGGGCAGTGACATCTCTACCTCTCACACTGATCTCCTTCAGACTATAAATAACATTTATAGAGCCATAGCTGCACTTACCCAAAAGATTATAATAAACAAGGAAGGGAACAAATACCAACTGCCCTGGGTTAAGAGAGTTTGTTTATCAATTTATTCACTTAACAAACATTTATTAATTGACTTTTTTTGGGACAAAGTCCTATACTAGATGCTAAGGGAGATGGAAATGTAAATTGAACATAGTCTTTTTTTCTTAAAGATTTTATAAAGACTGACAGATTGCTTTCTGTGGGGGATGGGGGAGGAAAGTGAGATTGGGAGAAAACTTGTAAAACTCGAACATATTAAAGGTATTGAAGTCTAGTTAGAAAGATGACATACAAAAGTTATTAAATTTCTATACATACTCCTTATGTTAGTTACTTTCAAAGACTGGACAGGGAAAGGGTCAAAGGGTCCCTAATAGCCTATATTATGGATAATCTAGATATATCATTATACATGCTCAATGAGCACATGAACTGACAAAGTCAGAGCAAGTTTAGTAAAATTATTTCCCTTTCTTTTCCTCCCTCTGACATTTTATGTATATCACTATTACTTTCTTTAAAAGAAAAGTTTTAATAATGGTGATGTATGAGTTTGAAATCTTATCAAGTACAAACTGGCATATCATAGATGAGAAGCAGAGAAAGGGATGGAATTAGAAAGGCATGAGTTTGAGTTTTTCATTTGATAGTTATGTGATCTCAGAAAGTTACCCAACCACTAAAAGCCTCCAGGGTCCTCTCTAAGATTTGAGTTGCTGCTGAATTCCTGCTACCTTGATGGAATGAATTTCCATATGGGAAGACTCCTATACTGGTAAAATTTTAACTATGAATCTTACCAATCCAGTGATAAAGGGGAATGAAATAAGAGATGATAGAAAGATGAGATTACTTCTGGTTGGAAGGCTTAGGAGAAATACTTCATAGAGAAGGAGTCATTTATGTTATATCTTAAAGGATGGATAAGATTTCAAAAGCTGGAGATGTAAGGAATAGTAACTAAGTGCAAACAAAGATGGAAGTCCAGGAAATATTTAGGAGACATTAAATAGTTCAGTTTGATTAAGGTATAGAGAGTAAAATATGACACATTAGAATAACAAATAACACATTGGCTTAAAGTTTGATTGATTGATTATAAGGAAATAGTTTATGCTTTTGAAACAGTCAGACAAGGTTTTGATAAAGATCCTGGGATTTGTTTTTCCTAGACTACTATGAAATAAAGCTTTCATAGGTAGGGAACTGGGAGGTATGGCTTTTCTGTTGCAAGGACAATTTTTAAATGACTGCAGAAAAGGTACGGGAAGAGGTGTCAGAGAGGGACAACTACTAGAGCCCAAAGGATGCTTGCCAAAAAAAAAAAAAATCCTGACTCTAAACCTCGGAATCTTGAAGTCTTTTGCTTTCTTGTCTCATATGAAGAAGAAAAGATGGAAGGGAGTAACTGAATCATGCTAACTTGGAGACACAACTAGAACAATAGTCAATTTGCTCCACTCTCTGCTTCTCCCTTCTGCTTCACTAGGCATGCAACAAGCTGAGTGTTTTTACCAGTTGTTTCTTTTCTTGGTGATATTTTAAAATTATTATTTCTAAAAACTATGAAGTTGAAATCCTTGGTTTCAAGCTTTGATGACTGTGAATAATAATATAAAGAAAAATCAAGTGCAGCTAATTTCTAATCTTTCAGCTCTGTCAGACTGAGGGAAGACTATACTGTTTATTTGGAAATACCTTTCCATGTTACAGTGTTCCTTCAAGGTTTTCTCCTGAATGTTCAAGATCATTCAAGATCATTCCTGATCATCCACCTGATCATTCAAGATCACTTCCTAGGCATATACCACATTCTCTCCAAACCCTATCTTGTCAAGATCTTTTATTTTTTTCTCACTCATCCCCATCCCCCTAAGTCAGTTCTCCAGTTCCTTCATCTTAGGATTCAGATTTTTGATGAACTGTATGGATTTTCACTTCTAGTGTGGGGTGATGCTGAACCTGCCTCCTATCTCCCAGATGCCTTCTGACCTGCCAGCTATTTAAAAGAAGACAGCAAGAATTATGGAATATACAACAAACAAAAAAATTATGAAATTTTAACACAATACTTGTTTATCATTAATCATAAGTAGGAAAACAAAATGACAGTAAATGTCCTACTAATGATGATAGAAGTCAGTAATGCCACCTTCTAATATGAGGTATAATACATCACATGTGGAAGTAAGGTAACCTCCTTTTTGGGGACCTATAATCTGCAATTGTACTTGGTGACTTCTAGAGGGCAGCATAACCTCAATAATATTCAATTACATCAGCAGAATGAAATATGAGGTCCTTTTGAAGACTCTTCAGCACCTCCCCCCACCATAGGTTGTAAAAGTATGTAAAATGATTGTCCCGAAATTAATTTAGAGTCTCTCTAGATAATTAGGTTATACTATGGACTAAAATCTCACTAAATTGTGTAATAGGCAACTCTGATGAATAGGTCATTTGAATAGTAAGCAACTTCATGAGACCTACCTTCTCTTTAGTAGATTGTAAGCTTCTTGAGGGCAGGAATTACATAACTGTTTATCAATGTATCTCTAATACTTAGGATTAATTAATTAATATGTGAACCTGAAGGTGGTTAATAAATATTGGATGAATTGAGTTTATTTAACATAGGTAGTAATAGCAGTCTCATTCCCTATCTCCCAGGATACCAACATATTATTTTATCATTTGCCATTCTATCTCATTCTCTTTCCTTTCTATTCACTGCCCCTTCTTTTTACAACTTTTTTTGGAGGAAGTCCCAAAGAAACCAAATATGTTCTAATGGAATCTCTAGATTTAGAATAAGAAGCTTGAATTTGAATTTTCTGTCATTATTTTTTACTCCCTATGTAACCCAGGAGAAATCTCCCAGCTTTTCTGATTTCCAGCAAGGAAATAAATAGCTTGGAACAGAAGTGTCAAACTCTTCAACTAATTCAACATGAAACATTAAAATATACCTGGGAAATATTTAACAGAATAAATAAAAAACATAGATAATGTTAATAGGCAGTTTTCTAAGTCAATATGTGGGCCACAGGGATTGTCATAAATGGATTAATAGTTCCTATTTCTATTGGATTTTGACACCACTGACTTCGAAGATAGCCTTGGATTAGAGTTGTCCCTGTTATTATTTTCCCCCAAAGAGAATTATATAGTGTCTTAGTTACCAATGACAAACTCTATGCCTGGGACTTATGTGACCTTGAGACTCAGTAATTTCTTTTTTAAAAATTTAAAAATTATTATTATTATTAATTTTGCAAGGCAATGGGGTTAAGTGGCTTGCTGAAGGCCACACAGCTAGGTAATTATTAAGTGTCTGAGGCCAGATTTGAACTCAAATACTCCTGACTCCAGGGCAGTGCTCTATCCACTGCACCACCTAGCTGCCTGAGACTCACTAATTTCTAAAAGATGATTCATAAATAATGATTTTTTTCCTGAAGCAGACTCTCCAGTATTTATAAAAAAAATCTTTCTGCCTCAAACTTAGGATCAATCTATCTATGATTTTCTTTCTTTTTAAAATTTCTTGCCAGCATAGGCTCTTAAAGGAGATAGTACCTTTTCTGCTATTGAATATTATAAGCAACAGTTTTTTAAATGTCCTCCAGAATCTTCATCACACCATTCTACAGGGGAAAAGATATGGCACAGTGGAAAGAGCACTGACTTTGGAATCAGAGAAAGTAAATTTAAATTCTGTCTTTCATGCTTATTATCTCTATGACCTTAGGCAATCTATTTAACCTCCATAACCTTTCGTTTGTGTAAAATGAACGGGTTAGACCAGATAACCTCTGAAGTCTTTTCTAATTCTCCATCTGTGATCAAATGGTGCAAACTGTCCTTTCCACAACCTTCCCCTAGAGCTCTCAAGATGTTTCTTTGACTTCTAGCAGCTACTTGAAAGCAGGGACTATCTTTTGCCATTCTTTGTATTCTCAGCATTTTTATCCTTAGAAAAATTGTCAGAATGAAAATAAAATGTCAGAGTTATTTCCTTTAGCTAGGAAATGGTATGGGTTTTTCTTCTAAGCATTTAGCAAAGTACTTTGTAGATTGGCCTAGGGGGACATCCTGTGGAACTTAGAAATTCTCAAATTTCAAATAAACAGGTTTATTATCACCATGGAAGGCTGTATCCTTAGACATGGAGAGAAGCATGATGAAAGAACTTAGGGTTGGGGATGAGATGGGAGAAAATTAGGAAGGGTGAAAATGGATAAGGATATTCAGGATTACCATGAAGAATTAACAAGAGGGCAGAAGTTTGAAGAGACCAGAACAGGGAGCCAGGGTAAAAGTGGTTGCCAGTATTCATCCCCTTCACCCCTCAAGCCCTACTCAACCTAACATCCCAGATAACTGGATTCCTGACATGCTCTGTTTTCTCTTTTGTCTCTTTGTAGTCTACTTCCATCTTTGTTTTGAGCAGATCCAATCAGTTGCCGAGACTTGATGACATCAACTTTGATGACATCTTTCATTTACATCCCTTTTTCACTCTACTCATACACTGCCATCCCAGTACAAGTCCTTATCATCTCACATCTGCATTCCTGCAATAGGCATCTACTGAGTATTCTCTCTCCCTCAATTCTCCCCCACTCCAGTACCAATTGTCAGTGTGATCTTTCTAAAGTACAGGTTTACCATGTCACTCAATAAACTTAATTACTATTAATTACAACATCAAATATGATATTCTCTGGCAATTAATCCCTAAATTTCTTTTCATGTTGTCTCTCCTTAGAATGTAAGTTCCTTGAGGGTAGGGGAAACATATTTATCTTTCTTTGTGTCCCTTATGCTTAGTGACTGATATACAGCAAACACATTAAAAAACCAACAATAAAAAAGTCGATCAATTTCCAAACCAAGCTATACTTTTTTAGCCACTACTCCTCTAATCTGTAGTCTCTCTTTATTAGAATGTAAGCACCTTGAGGAGGACTTGCTTTGATTTTGTTTTTATATCTCATTGCTAGGCACACATGAAGTACATAATGAAAATTCATTCATTCCTATTATATCTTTAGAATCTTAGAATCAGCTTTGATTGCCCAACTGTGAGTATTCATTTTGTCAAAATACTATGACTCATCATTAATCTTCTGGTGATGAGATAAGCTGCTTCATTTTTAGCTAAATTGATTATCAGATGACAGACATACAATCTATCACTGGGTACAGAATTGAAGTCTTTCCAGAATGTTGGCATGGAGTAAGAGTTCTTGTTGGGAAGAGAAGTCTGGACCTCAGAGTGAGATTCCTAGCTAAAGTGTTTTTACTTTTGAGCTCCTTTATTCTTGATCTCTGGAAAATGAAGGTAAAGATGCTACAAAGTACCCTTGAGGATCAAGAGACTTAGGAGAAGTCATATTTGAGAACCTTCAGCAGAATTTTAATCTAGGATGATGTGAAGATGCAGATCCTCAGACTGATGGTGCAATAGACAACCCTAATCATCACGCCTGTACAGGTATCATCTTTCATTCTTGAAGAAGACCAAGGGCATCATGAGGATGATCATCATGATCATTATGAGGTGAACTAGATTTGAGGCAGAGCTGAACAAAGTTGACTGCCTTGCTCTCTCCTCCAGAAGCCATCAAAGTCCTGTGGCAAGACAAAAGTCAACAAGACTGCACAATGGCACATGATGTAGTGTTGATCTTGACCTAAGTTAGGTCTTTCTCAGAACTTTAGTTTGACTGGGGCAATGCCCATTCAATGACTGGGCTAGGTAAGAATTGAAACAAAAGATGGCCTAATTTACATAACAAAAATATAAATCTGGAAGGGAAAGACCCTCTGAGTTTCTGGCCAGAACAGAAAACAAATACTCTTTATACTCATTCTAAGCTATCAAAACCTAAACAATGAATCACAGAAAATTAGACTGGAAGTTATTGCTGGCCATTCAGTGAAAGTCAGTGAGATTTGGGTCTAAATGGTGGTCAGGTAGTTCCATTTGAAACAAAATGAGCTTTTTTTTTAAAAAACCTGTTTTTTTCAAAGTTATATTACAAGAAAGTATGAATGAAAACTGTGCAGGAAAAAGTAAATAATAATAAGTGAAAAACATAGCCCTCAATGACCAATATCTTATAAGACATAAGCAAATTGTAAGAGCAAGTTGCTCCAAGTGAAGCTATGAACCACATGTGATGAGGGGAGAAAAAGGAGGAAGAGGAGGGGAAAGAGGAGGAGAAAGAAGAAAGAAAGAAGAAGGGGTCAAAAGGAAGGAATAATAGTAGTATTCTCCAAATTCTGTACAAATTGACAGCTCAGGTCCCCAGAGAGTAGCTACTACCACTTTTGATGAAGATGAAAAAATATCAAGACAAACATTGTTGAATTCACCTGAGCATACTTGGGCACATTCTGTGGGCTTCTGATTTCCATCCCATTGTCATCTAGATAAAATAGTCCCATTGTGGGACACAGAGACCCTACTGGAATGAAAATATCTTAGTCTTTCCCATAACTACTTCTAGGGTATTTCCTTTGGAACTCAGTGCAGAGAAAATGGTAGGAAATACTTCAGCCCTTTCTGAGATGCAAATCACAAAGATGATGGGGATTGCCTCAAACACCTTTTTCCAGCATGTACCACATGTGTGGCTTCCCTAAATAAGTCTAGTTTTACTATTGGAAGAAACTTTTATTTTCCCCAGCCCAGCTGCCAACTGGTAGCTGTTCCTCCCCTTTATTATCTGACTGTGCAATCACTTTGAAATCATAAAAAAACCCCAACTCTGATTAATGAAACAATCAACTATGATTCCAGAGGATAAAACATGCCACCAACCTCTAGACAAAAAAAAGTGATGGAATATGCTCATCTTTCAGGGAATCAGCCACTTCCAACTGCCTTTACTTCCTCTGTTTCCTCTTTCCTTTGGCTTCTACTTACCATAGTAATCCCCCCCCCCCCATTCATTTCTTGTTGTGGACCTTGTGGGCTAACTTATCCATAACTAATACTTGTTGAAGAGGCAGGACACAAAGACTGACAAGTTCTCAGTTAATTTTACAAAATGCCAAAACTTAAATATCCTTTCAGTCCCTGGTTTACCCCCAATACACATGGAGTTAAACAAATGCTTTCCAGCTAGTGGACTGCAGGTGATAAAGTTTACTTCCTCAGGCTAGTACTTCTCACACAATGATGCTATCACCAGTTTAGGGTTAAACACAAAGCTCCTGGAAGTGCCAAACAGGAGGAATAGATAAGAAGATCCAGAGAGCCCACCCAGAAGATTAGGCCAAGGGTGAACCTAGGCAAGAGGGTGGTTAGGACATTCCCAGGCAAGCAATGAACTCTCTGTGACTCTCAACAGTCTCTTACAATTTCTTTTTTTAATTTTTCCAACTACATGTAATGGCAGTTTACAACAATCTTTTTTTTTACAGTTTTCTCCCTCCCCTTTTCTCCCTCCTCTCTCCCCCAGATAGATATCAATGCAATACACATTCTACATCTATAAATATGCTAAACAAAGATCCATGATTAATCATGTTGTGAAAGGCAAATCACATCCAAATGGAAGGAAAAAATGGAAAAAAATAACAGTATTTTATAAGAACATTTTTTTTTAAATTGAAGAAAATAATCTTTGAATTTGGATTAGAGTTCACAGTTCCTTCTCTGGATATGCATGTATTCTACATCAAAAGTCTTTTGCCCTTTCAATTAGGAGCTAGGTTTGGGGTCCTGGCATTTTTGGAAGTGAGAGGTGGTTCTGGCATGAGTGTGCTCCCCACACCCTCTGCTTCCTCTTTGACCTCTTGTGAAAAAAGTACCAATAAAAAAGGTTCCTAGAGGAAAAAAAAAACAAGTCTTTTTAGTATTGTCTTTGTAGAATGATTTTTTGCAGAAATGATCAATTCCATCAAAGTTTATCATTACCCCATGTTGCGGTTACTGTGCATAATGTTTTGGTTCTGCTCACTTCACTCAGCATTGATTCTAGCAAGTCTTTTTATGCTATTCTGTCTGTCTCTCATGATTTCTTCTACAACAGTAGTGTTCTGTCTCATTCATATCCCACAGTTTGTTAAACATTCCCCAATTGATGGGCATCCCTTCAATTTCCAGTTCTTTGCCAATATGAAAAGAGCTGCTATAAATATTTTTGGACATGTGGGTTTTTTACCTTTTTTGTGACTTATTTGGCATACGAATTAGTAGTTTACCTCAGTAATTCTTAAATAAACCCTTGTTTATGTCTGAATTCTTCTGGATCAGAGAATTCACTTAAATGAATTCTTTAATGTTTGCCCCAACCCTTAACCCTGAAATCCTCTCAGAAAACATGTTAAAGACATTTAATACAAAATATTCTAAAAATCTGGTTCACTCCATAACACAAATACAGTATCAATGGGAGGAGTAAAGATTAAATTTAGACCATAATAATAGTGAGGCACATGTGTAAGAAATATGTGTGAAAAAATGTTTAACTCAGCACATCTGCTCTGAAAGTTCTCTCTATATGGAGACCTTATGCAGAGGTAAAGCTTGAACATTAAAGAGCTTACCAAGAATTACCCTGAAACGAGGGAAGCATTAAAAAAATTTTCACAAGAGGATTGGTTCAAAGAAATTGGTATGTTTAGCCTAGGGATGGGGGCTAGGTGGGTGGATGGAAAAATATTGTCAAAAATATGTCAAGTATCTGAAGGCTTGGCATATAGAAAAGAGATTAGGGCTGTTCAGACTGACTCTAAAAGGACAGAATAAAGAACAGTGGGTAGTATTGCCTGCAATAGCTCTGGTGTGGGTTTAGACTTGAATTTCCAAGAGTCAGGTCAGGTAGACAAACATACCCAAACTCAAAAGGTTGGGAAGTGAAAATCTACCAGCTTTATTTTTGGAAACAGAATTTTTATAGCAAAAACTTATCTCAGGAATGACCCAGTTAAAGGAGACCCAGTTTTACAATTTCCTGGGTAAATTTACAATTTTTGTTCTTAGAAATATGTATACTTCTCTATCAAAGAAACCTTTTACAACCACCTCTGGAGCCACAGATTTTCCTAGGTCAGGGTTCACTGGTGAGCCAATGATCCATACAATGAGCAATAATCCACACATATCTTTGATGGAAAAAGTCACCAAGTATATGTGAATATCATTCCCTGGGGCTGGCCCTCTACAGATTCCTACTTCTTAGACATGCTGAAGCTTTAGGCGGTGTGTTAGGACATATATGTTTTGTCCCAGTGACAAAAGGTGTTTAATACACAATATCAACAATAATGCAAAGACACCAGGAAGCATGCTCACTAACAGGTTCATAAAATGAAAAGAATGAAACCTATTAACATAGTTAAATACATTATCAGTACCTGAGCCCATTTCCATTCTAGATGTCAATGCAATACCATTAACAATTTTATGCAACTGATTCATATCCATAGTTATAAAATCATTATACCATATTCCATTCAAATAACCTTTATATTATTCCATGGAATAAGTGAGGTATTATATTTTAGAGGAATAACACAAGTAGCAGAAAATTTATAATCACATTGCAATTGTCCCTTGTGTTCATTACAGAGGTTTGTAATGCATTAATCAAATGATAAAGATCTTCATTAATTCTCTCCTGAGCATTTTCTGATAATTTTGGAATATATTTAGCTTCTACTTCTTTCTTTATTCCCTACTTGTACATAAATAATCATCAAAGTAGCTGCTATAATGGCTGCTACTATACACAATGTAATTAACACATCTCTTCTGCCTAATTCTCTTTAATGTTTTTTTCTAAGAACTCATCAGCAGGAGACATATACCAGCCTTCTACCTTGGTGGGTATTGTAGCAAATTTTGGTTTTCTTATCATGAAACCAACATCATCATCATCCTCCACTTCATTATTAATACATGCTCAAATAGTGCAATTGTAACAGTTAACATTGTATCCACTTTTTTTTCTCTGATAATATTGACATCTTTGAAAGACCCTATCATGAAGTCAATATCTGGTCCTGTGCATGCAGTCACAGACAATTTCTTTTCTACATAAGATATTTTGCCCAATTTATCTCGTTCCATTGTATATACTTTATCTCATCTATAAGTGCCATAGCCTTCCATATCTCTGAATTAGCTAACCTATTTCTGGGTATATAATTGGTTTAATATAGCCTGGAATACCCCATGGAACAACTCTATCAAGAGAATTCCCCACCTGCAGCAAAACAGAATGATCATAAATTCTTCTATTTGGTGTATGATGGTCAACCCAGGGTGAAAAACATTCATTTTTGAAATCCCAAGCATGTAAATTTAAACAAGGAAATTCTGTAGGAAATATCTTTCTTCCTTCAATACTTTCTTCAAATGGAATTCCTGATATTTCTAAGGTCCTATATGTTCCCATGTTATAAATATTTGGATGAGTTGAATGTTTAGTTTTACTTAATTTAACACATGGTTCAACCATACATGTTTTACAAAAACATATAGGTGTCACAGTATTTAAAAAAGAGAAATTATGCCTAAATTTTCTTCTTAGCTTCTCTTCTTTGATATCTCCAGTAGGAACTTTGTTATATTCCAAATAATCTGTATCTTCCCCAGTTAATACAATTTCAGCCATACTCTCTCCCCACTGTAGAGCAGAGACCTATGGAGGGTTTTGAACTTAGGTCCAATATTCAATTCCTTTTACAGTTCCCAAATTGTTCATGAGTCATAAATTGTCCCATAAGTCCATGATGTATTCTTCTCTCATCTTTCCTTTTCGATTTCTTAAGTGTAAATTATTCATTTTCTGTATTACTTGATTCATTTGGTCTGCATGGTCTGATGTTTCTTTCTGGTACCCAGACAATTTCTCCATCTGTGGACAAAACAGAAGCATACCCTCGATCCCAGGTTAATAATGGATCCGGTCATTTTCATTGTTGATGCCTTAGGATCCTTCCCATGTAACCATGCCCTTCTCTTCATGTTGCATATCCATAAAAAATCTTTCTGCAGGTGTTAATTGTTTATCATTCAATGTGTAAAAATTCATGGTATATAAGGCAAGATTTACTCTCCTTCCTTGTTTCCCCTTTGTCCCTATACATTCCCCTTTCTTTTGCACTTCCAGCAATCTCTTAAAATCTTTATGTTTTCTTTCTACTAAATCTAGACCAGTGGGGTTATAGGGAATACCTATAATATGTTTTATATTGTAATATAGGCAGAATTGTTTAAATGCCATAGAAGTATATCCAGGACCATTATCTGTTTTTATGGATTTTGGCATCCCTGCAGTAGCAAAACAATGGAGTAAATGATCAATCACACCTTGTGTAGCCTCTGAATTATGTGCTGTTGCCATTGCACATGAACTAAATGTATCTACAGTTAACATGAATGAATTTCATTTTTCCAAAAGATGTATAATGAGTCACATCCATCTGCCATAATTCATTAGGAACTTGGCTTCTAGGATTCTTAGAATTTGGAGGGGTAGGTAAATTTGAAATGCATAGTTGACAGGATATTACTATATTCCTTGCTTGCTCTCTGGTGATTTTAAATTCTTTCCTTAATAAAGAGGCATTCTAGTGAAATTTCTTGTGACACTGCCTAGCTTGCTCTTCTACTAAGCTTAGAAGAAGTAGAAGGCTTAATTGATCAGTCCTATGATTGCCTTCATATATAGACCCAGGAAATTCAGTGTGGAAATGTATATATTCAAAAAGGATTATATCTATCTCTTATAACTTCTTGTAACTCTTATTTAAAGACTTGATATAATTTTTCATCACTGTCATGTTTAATAAAAGCTGTTTCTATGTATCTGACAATATGATAACTACGCTTACTATCTGCAAAAAATGTTAAGGGTTTGTAGCTATTCTATTAATACCATTAATTAGTCATACAATTCATTCTTTTGTTTTGATTAAAAATTATTTTTTTAAATTGCATTTATACTAGGACCTACAGGTGTAGGATAAGGTCCATCACATTGTTCAAAAATTTCAGGAAACTTAAGAGTGTCATAACTTCAGATGTTTACCCTCATTACCTCTATAGAGCAATCAATCATTAGCTCCAGGCTTTGACATTATTACAGTAAAATAGCTTATATTGATAAAATTAGATCATATAACTTTTCAACATCCTGCTCATCAGTAAATTGCCTAACTATGGGTTGCATAATTTTCAACCTCCCAATCATTTTTCAAATCCTCTCACATTTATTCAGCATTATTGAAAATAATTGCAGTTAAGCTATAAATTCCCAATTTCTTATACAACCTTCTTCTAAGGTTACCATTTTTGCTTTTTAAAAATTAAACATTAAATTCTTAACCTAAATGAAACATGTTTTCATGCTGACATATCATTCTCTTAAAGTTAACCTTATGACTAAATATCTGTTACACATAAATTTGTTTCACATCTTTGTTTTATAAGTTTATTTTCCTCTTGTTCAAATACACTTATTTTTAAAAAACAAGATTCTCTATGAATTTAGTTTTATATATAATAATTAAAAAATCCAATGTAGTTATATATATATGTATATATATATATATTAATTTCAAAAATTCAATGTAAAACTTTTACCAATGCCAGGGTTACAGGATACATATATGTTTTCTTCTTCTTAAATAACAGATATTAAATAAGTTACTTTGATCTTACATATAAATATTCCCTTTAAGAAACACTAGATGCAAGAGCACAGCTTTTTACAATCTCTGAGCCAAAAGACCTTGAGAAATATAGCCTTGTTGGCAAGGTATTCTCCAGTTTTCTTATAACAAATCTTTACAAAGGTGATGGATGATACTTCAATTCATCCATTGTTTGTTACTGTAACACAACATTGTAATTTCAAAACCTTGTCTGAATCTGTTCTTATACAAAGTTTACTAGTTATACATACCACATTTCAATTTTATGTATATTCCCTGTACTCCCTAGAATTCTGTAATACATAAAAATTTCTTGAGACCAGATGTTTCTAAAATACCTTTTTATGATTACAAGATTTTCTTTAAAGTTCTCTTAATAATCTTATGAACTCCAAACTCATATTCAAAATTACCTTAAATTATTTTCCTTTTGAAGATATAAAAGTTTACAAATCTTTCTTATCTGTATCAGTGCTATTCTAACTTTTCAGTGCTCTAACTTAAAAGAGCTTTTGAGATATCAAGGTAGTATGCACCAATTATTTACCTCTACTTATCATTCCTTGCTCACCTCCCAATTTTTTTTTATTTCATATATATATATATATATATATATATATATATATATATATATATGTATATATAGTAATTTGACAAATCAGTATCAGACCAGAAAATAGACACTAGAAAATAAGAGAAAATAATAGAGCCCCTTCTCCTCCAAAAGCAACATGATTCTCAGGAAACTCCTGTTTTGGCACCAATCATGAGTTTTGGAAAAAAGAAGATCCAATTTTGAAAAGAGAGAATGGAAATAAGATTGGCCAAACAGAACACAGAGAACAGTAAGCCTGAGAGAGAGCTGAGAGCTTCTCTCTGCCTGTATTTTAAAGCAAACACATATAGACACATAAATAGAGTCAGAGCATTTAGAACCATAGGCCCTCAAAATCTGGGGAAACGCCATTCTGCTCTCACACTAGAGGGTCCCTTTAAATATTACGCAAAGACAAAAAACAGCAGAATAACACCACCAAAGGTGACAAATCTTCCATGAAAGCAGAGGAAAAATGCAGAGAACCTTCCATTTTTTCACAAAACATTTTTTCCATTCAAAGGTTGTGATATCTAACACTTCTTGATTTTAGCTATAAATAACTATAACTTTTGAGAAGTCAGTCACTCAAAAATCCCTCAGCCTAATTGTAATATCCCCTGTCCCCTATCAGCTTAGAATAAACCAAATAACTTCAACAGCCATAAATCTTTTCTGGGAGGGGAGTCTTCTATTTTTAAATCCTCAATCATCCCAGTCCCATTATTTTTTGTAATAATCAAATTACATATTTTAAAATGAACCTGATTATCTTGGCTTTTTGAAGTTAAACAGCATTTTAAAAAATTTAACATTTTATTTTATCAAGTCTTCATGAAACAATTCTCTCTCTCTCTCTCTCTCTCTCTCTCTCTCTCTCTCTCTCTCTCTCTCTCTCTCCCTCCCTCTCTCTCTCTCTCTCTCTCTCTTAGTGCTTTTTCTCTCAGTGAACTTCAAGATCTAGATAAATGAGCCATGAGCAAAGAAGCTGTCTGATCTCTCACTCCCATTGCCTCCTTCTTTTTCAGGCAACTTTAGCCATGCCTGTTCATGTGCATATAAACTATACCCAATTTGATTATTTACTTCTGCCCATGGACCAGTGCTAAAGAGCATTTCAAATTTTATTCTTAACCCTGATGCTTTATTTCTTTTAGCCTGACTAGTATAATTCTCAAAAAATTCAGTTTTCCATATTAAGTAATCTCCTGGTGTAAGAGCAGTTTTTGCTATCGTGGTCCAATCTTTTGGGGCTAATATTTGTCTACCTAATATTTCAATTATATTCAAATATATAGACTGGTGTTACCATACATGCTTGTTGCTGATTTTATTTATCTAAATGTTTTAAAATCTAAGTTATTGTATTCTCTCAAAACAATCCCTGGAATCTTTGCATCAGGTCTCTCAAGTATGGGAAAAGAGAACAATGACTCCCTCATGTCCCATGGAATCTTCTCTCCCTTATTTATTGCTTTTCGAGAGGCTATTTGAACAATATTCATATGCCCTTTATCTTTGGTAACATTTTCTTCTTTAGACTTTAAGAGTTAGGAGGAGGTGATGCTGGCTGGGGAGCCATCACCTCCAGAAGCCCTGGAGAAGCAGCCACTGTGGCAGCCTGAGCGGGTGGGGGCCCGGCATCCTGGAGACCCTCCGGTACAAGCTCCTAAAGTAGGAGCCAGGAGGGGGATTCTCCTGGGAAGGTAGGGCCCCTTGGCCTTGGCCTCCACACCCCTTGTTCCACCTGGAGGCAGGCACGGGTCTGGGATGGAGTTGGAGGTAAAAGCCACCACTCTTTTTTACTCTTAGCTTCCTGCTGAATAGCTTGAACATCTTCATCAACTTTTAATATACTCTGAACCAAAGGAACATCTCCAGGTGGATTCAAGCAGATTTTTAAAATATTCCCCAAAGAAAAGACTCCTATAGGAATTGCCCCCTGACCTTTCTGTTTAAAATGATCACTCATCTGTTTCCCCACAGTTTCCCATTTTTCAATACTTAATAATACTCCTTCTGGAAACCAAGGACAACATTTTTGTACACATTCACTAAATTCTTCCAATTGTTTTTGTTGTTATTAACAAGCCCCTTTCTTTAACTATCTGCTTTAGCACTTTCAAATAATGTCCTCTATCCTTGGATTGTCCCTGTCCCATTTTAATGCTCTCTGTTTCAGATCTGATGAAAAAATTACTTACCTTAATTACCTGCTGTCCCTTTATGAGCACTCTTTTGATCCACAAATGTCCAGACTTTATCTTTCCTTTCCAGATTGATTTCTCCTCCAGGTCCGACTGTCTATCCGTCCCTGTTTGGGTGCCAGCTATTGCCCACAATAGCTCTGGTGTGGGTCTGGACATGAATTTCCGAGTCAGGTCGGGTAGACAAACATACCCAAACACCAAAGGCCGGGAAGTGAAAATCTACCAACTTTACTTTTGGAAACAGACTTTTTATAGTAAAAACTTATCTCAGGAATGACCCAGTTAAAGGAGACCCAGTTTTACAATTTCCTGGGTAAATTTACAATCTTTGTTCTTATAAATATGCATACTTCTCTATCAAAGAAACCTTTTACAACCACCTCTGGAGCCACAGATTATCCTAGGTCTGGGTTCACTGGTGAGCCAACAGATCCACACAATGAGCAATAATCCACACATATCTTTGATGGGAAAAGTCACCAAGTATATGTGAATATCACTCCCTGGGGCTGGCCCTCTACAGGGTAGAAGTTACAAGGAGAAGAATTTAGCTTTAAGGTAAGGAAAAAAGCTTCATAACAAATTCAAGCTGTCTAAAAGTAGAATAGTATGGCTGAGGATGAGATGGATTACTCCTCACTAGAGGTGTTCAAGCAAAGACTGTCATTTATGTAGTAATGGGCTTAAACCTGTTTTGGTCCTCAAAGTTCAATGCTTCTTAATAGATGGGACTTCCTGGAGAATCTTCATCCTTCTCTTTTATGCAGAGGGAGTTTTCAGACTATTCTCATATGTCATCACTGACAGGGAAAGAGGCGTCTATACCTAAACCCTTCACTCTCCCTCTAGATTCATACTTTTGAACTGAAATATTAAAAAAAACCCTCTAAAATATTCACCAAATTTAGTCATTCTACTGGAACACATAGATCATCATTTAATTACATGGATTAGGAAACTAATCTAAATTTGTGAATTTTCTAAGTAGTAATAGCAAACTCCACAGAAATTTAAGGTTAATAAACACAGTATATTTGGATGTCATTGATATAAATGTGACAGTTAAAATCATATTCATTGATTAGATTACATTGACTAATACAACTTTTTATGTGGGGATAAGAGAGAGACAATCAAGGTGAAGGATCAGGATCACATAGCAAATAAGTGTTTGAGAGCAGATTTGAACTCAGGACCTCCTGACTTTGGAAGCCTGTATAGGGGACAGTTGTAAAGAAGAGCTATGGAGGGGAGACAAGTGTGAGGTGTTAGAGAAATTATGGGAACAGTAGTTGAGGGAGACCTTAGGATATTTACAAGGTCAGGCAGATGGGTAGAAGCAAAAAAACCCCAATAATATTAGGATTCATTTCTACCAAGAGAAGGATGATTTGCTAACTATTCAAGTATAATGTTTATGGATGCCATTTTCTCTCCAGAGTAAAGTCCCTGGGGTCTGGAGGAGACTAACTTCAAATCTGGGACTTGATTAGGGACCAAATCAATGTTGACCCCAGAGAGCCATATATATTTACCAGGCAGGGCCTATATTCTCTGCAACCTAGTGATCAATGATGAAAAAATTTTGAAACCCTTAAGTGGACAATTTTAGGAGGTAGGAATAGAAAAGTTAATTGAGGACTCTAGGGAATCATGATGGAAAAGAAACTTTGAGTACTTCCATGGGAATGGAATGTCAGCATAGAAATTCTCTTTGCTTTGCTTTTCCTTTGCAGAGTCCTATTTTGTCTTTTTGGGACAATAAAAGGCAAGAAAGTGCCTCTTTGTTTTTTTTTTTTTTTGAAATTATTTCTGTCTCCTTGAGTAAGTCCTAGGGAATTATGCTTAGATTCAAGCTCTCTGGACAGAACCTAAGCAAAACAAACTTTAAAAAAAATATATAAATATTTTATTTGTTTTCCAATTAACATGCAATGGTAGTTTCTACCAACCATTTTTGCAATGTTTTGAATTTTACAAATTTTTTTCTCCCTTTCCCTCCCTTCCGTCCCCCCTCCCCCCAACAGAAGGCACTCTGATATAGTATTTACATTTTAAGCAAACAAACTTTAAGGATATACAAAAATATTTACAATTCTTTCTGAGGTGAGAAAGAATGGGAATATGAGAAAGTGTTCATAAATTGAAGAATGGATGATCAAGTTATGGTATATAAATGAGATAGAATACTATTGTGCTGAACTTTTTATCAGCATACCTACCAAACAAAATTCCAGAGGACTAATGAAGAAACATGAACTCATCTTTTGACAGGGAGGGGAAGGACTCAGAGTGAAGAATGATTTTTTAGACAAGGTCAGTGTGGAAATTTATACATGAATAAAACGTTTTGTTTTTCTTACATTCTCAAAGGATGACTGATTAAAACAAATTTAAAATAAAACTTGCATCACTTTCTCATGGGGTTTTCCAGGAAAAGTACTTTATGAGTTGAGTTATTATATTATTATTATCATTTCTATGATGACAAGAAAAACTAGAGTTTATATTTTGAGAATCCCTTTTCCTCCTTTCTTATTCCTTTCTTTGGATAGGTTTTTATATTATTGAGAGGAAAGAAAAAAGCCATTCTGAGAAAATGAATTCAGTAAATGTAATTTAGTAACAACATGTATCCTGCTCAGGGTTGTTTGCATTTTTAAGATAGACAATATTTATCTAAAAGGAAATGCTCTCTCATGGTAGAGTTTTAGGCATTGGTTGCAGGAGGGACTATATTTAGAGGATAACCCCATTCCTTCTTCTAAAAATGAATCCAATAGGTCCTTTCTGGATTAATGGTCAGATTAGATTGAACAGAAATGACACAGGAATGGTTATAAATATCTAGCAATCCTTGTTCTGTATGAGAAATACTTCAAGAAGAAGATACCAGTAGGTTAGGATCATGCAGCATAGACATGATGAACCTTAGTCCTGAAATACCATTAAGTTGCTATGTAACTTTGAACTGCTGCCTATTATTTATATACAGCTGCCATTTTTATAACTCATTCCAATATCTCTGAAATATTTTTCCTTTGTTAGTGACCTTGGTTGAATAGACTTGGCATCTCATAAAAAGGAGCTCATCTGCCATCTTTTTTTGAGTTGTGAGAACTAAACTCTTACAAAAAAATGAAAAATCCTTATTGTACACAAATTGTATCATAGGAATAAAGAATTATGATACTGTGTACTGGTGCAAATAGAAAATACTAGGATTTGGATGAGTATGGAGATGAATCCAAAATGTGGTAGTGAAAAGGTAGAAGAAAATCTGGTTCTTTACACACTTTACAATGACAACAACCAAATAAAAGCACTAATGAAAGAAAACATTAAAAATAAAAGTAAAAACCAACATGTACACAAATGTACAAACACCAAATGTACATACACACCAACATGTACAAAATATAAACTTGAAGTAATAAGAAACCAAGGGAGTTTATTAAACTAGGAGTGATATGATCAGACCTGTGTTTTAGCAATATGATATTGACAACTGTCTTTCTTCACAAGAAGGAAGTTATGTGTCAGACTGTCCAATGAGAAGGCTATTGTTACAGAAATAGTGTGGAGTTGATATCTGGAGGTGATTTTGTGAGTTGAGAAAAGTTGTGACAACTAATTAACTATGTGGATTGATGGAGCCTGAAAAATTGAGAATGGTTCAGATTATAGTAAATCTGTGAGGGGAAATAGTTGTGTCCTCATCAGAAATGAGAAATTCCAGAATACTTGGGGTTCAGACATGGTACCCTGATTGAATTCCAGGTAGAGCACTGTGTTAGGTGTTGGGGACACAAAGACAAGAACTAAACAATCCTTTAAGAATCACATATTCTATTTGACAATACAGTTAAGTATAATGAACTGATAGGCTCTCAGACTCTAAATCCTTACTACTGGAACTCAGTAACTAAATTCTTACCTAATTACACCAAGCTATAATGTCTGCCCATTCCTCTCAAAGACTGAGTTTTCAACTCCTGAAACCCAGTTTCACTAATGATGAATTCCAAGTACCTGCTTCCTTGTTATCCTCACATTAATTTTCTGTCTTCCTGAATTTTTGTTGACCTTTTTACTTATCCTGTTTTTAAAAGATACTTTGAATCTCAGAGTCAATCTGACCTTTGTGTAAAAATTGACCTTGCTTCCTCACTCCTACCCTTCCCACTCTAAAAATAGATTTCAAATCTACCTTTAGACCTGTGTCTCTTGGTATTTTTAAACTCTCAAATAGTCAGTGTCTGCCCTTGTTTCCATAGTATGAAGTACAGAATTTACCTGTCTTTAAAAATACTGATTTTGGTTAATCCTATCTCACTACACCTAAGATGCACGTATGATAATGAAGTCATCGAAAGGCATTCATTTTGACAAAATTCATGATAAGATTGGAGGTGGGCACAGATTGGTGTATTTCTAGAACTGTAAGGAAGAGGTTAATTTGGCAACTCTCATTGAAATGACATTTCAGTAAAGCAAAGAACCCTGTATTTATTATTAAAGGGTCTGTATTCAAATCCATAATTCCTCTGCTAATGACCTGTATGACTGAGCAATTTATTTACTATCTTTGGGCCCTAGTTTCCTCTTCTTTAAAATGAGAGGTTGGGATGTATAACCTCTAAGGTCCTTTCCAGTTTAAATCTGACACAGTGAGTTGGATTATCACACTCATTAGTTTTCCCTTGTGACAGTGTATTTTATGGTTCAGTCAAAGGCCAATAACCCCAACAGTATCATTAAAGATATAAGATGCAATATTTAGCACTCTTCAAAGTTGTAGAGACCTAATTGTGGGGCCTGAGAATACCTTACAACTTCCAAGAAATAATATAAATGAAACTGGTCACTGTGGTAGGGAGTCAAAGAGAGATTGGTATTATTTTTCCCTCTGGGAAAAATATTTTTTAAGAAGGCAGAAAATATCAATAGGCAGGAAAAGAGTTTTTCAAGACTTGTGAAATATTTTTATGGGAAAAAGTTTAAAACTTTCCATGCTATGAGAATGTTTAAGTCATTTAGAGACAATATTTCTAAAAGTACACAGACTAAAGATAAGGAAAACAGTCTTTTTTCAGTGTTGTCAGCATACTTGTGGTTCCAATTCTCTATCTGGTTTCCTGACTTCCTTTAATCTTCCCTAGGGCTTGGCATCTGGACGTGACCTCAGAGGAAACGGATAAAGTGGGTAGAGTATTGGATTCGGAGTTAGAAAAATGTAGGTTTGAATTTTATCCAAGATAACTTGCTAACTGGATGACCTTTGATGAGGATGACCTTTCTTAACTCAGTTTCTTCACTGTAAAAATGGGAATCATGTTACCTACTTCATAGATTTGTTGAAAGACTCAAATGAGATAATATATATAAAATACCTGGCAAACCATGAATGTCTTATAAATTCATGTTGTCATGATTTCTAGTATTGTCCCTGTAGGCTTAGTTCAGTTCTAGGCAAAGTTACTTGATTTCTCAAATTGCTAAACACAACTAGGTCTTCAAATAGGGGTGATTTGTCAAGTGGTCACACTGGAACCAGAGAGAATTAGGGGAAGGATGACAAGCAAGAATAGTTTCCTTTACAGGGAAATCATCCAAATCATTCATTGACAAATAACTGAATATTTTAACACAGTCCTGGGGTCCTGGGAGGAGGGATTTGAAGGGACAGAATAGTTTAGAGTCAAGGACACACATACATTCCACATTTGTTTCATTTCCTCTGATGCAGTGCCTTGTAGTTTTAGGATGAGAAGCTAGAAAGAATCTCAAAATATCATTGAATTCAACCTCCTTATTTTATAGATGAGGAAACAGAGTCCTAGAGAGGTGACATGTGAAATACCCTACAGTCACACTTTCAATAAATATCTGAGGTGGTGTTTAAACATGGACCTCCCTGATTATAAGCCCTACACTTTTCCTATTGTGCCACTTTGTGATCCTCAAAGTTACTATTCCAATACAACAAGCACTAAAAAGGATGAATTAGTACAGCCATGGGAGTCAGGAAGACCTGTATTCAAATATACCCTCAGATACTTACTATTTATTTGGGTGACCCTGGGCAAGTTACTGTATGTCTCTTTGCTTTAAGTTTGCTCAATTTTAAAAGGTAGATAATAATAATAACACTACCTCATAGGAGAAAATATTTGTAAAAATGCTTACACATTATTGATTGACTGATTGGTGGATGCGGAAGCAATTCTCTTACTCCTCCCTATCTACTGCAGGACTGGGCATATTTTACAATGGAAGCACCTTGTAGAGTATGGTCTTTGCTATTTCAATGCTTCTAAGTTCATATTTCTCCTTTTCCTTCTTTTGGGATACTGCACTAGGTTTAGAGTGAATAGTGGTCATAAAATGAGAGGTATTAAATACTCATTAGAGCCCTATTAAGGCAGAAAGTGGGACTGCTGATGCAGGGATTAATGAAAAACAGACTGGGTCCTCTTGCATTATAGTGTAGAGGATAGAAAACTTTGACCTAGGTCATTCTGGATTTGCATCCTGCTTCAGACACTAAATCTATGACTATCACAAATTTGTTGAATAGCATTGACCTTGGAATCAAGAGGATGGAAGTTCAAATCTAGCCTCAGACACTTGATACTCATTAGTTGTATGACCTTGAGTAAGTCATTTAACCATGATTGCTTAACATCCAGGGATATCTCCAGTTGTTCTGGTTCATATCTGGCCACTGGACCCAGATGTCTCTGGAGGAGAAAGTGAAGCTGGTGACTTAACACAGTACCCCTTCACTCAAATCCAATTCATGTGCTTGACATGGCATCACCTCACTGATGTTATGATCTTCTTTAAGAATTAAGGACAGGACTTCCAGCCAAGATGGCGGAGAGAAGACAAGCACAGTTCTAAAGTCTCCTGATCTTTCCCCATGTATCATATGAAACAAACCTCTTAAAAGAAATCCGACCCACAAAATCCAGAAAGAAAAGCCAGGAGAAAGAATATCTACCTCAGGATTTGTCTCCCCCCCAGCAGCTTTGGCCGAGTACCGGCGGGTGAGTCTGGGCTCAGAGGGAGGATCAGCCCCGGATCAACCAGATTAACAGCTGAATTGGAACCGAGAGTCTGAGGGTCCGAGAGCCAGACATGCTGGATCAGCGGTGGGGCTGGACGACAGGGGCTTGGGTCCGCGGGGAAGCAGAGGCATTGGTGTTGGTGCTGTCCCCCTGGAACTTGGGGATGGGGCTGCAGGGAAAGGTCTGGTGCAGGAGAGCTGTGGACAACATCACTGGGCTCCTCTGGTCTGAGAAACTATGAGTCCAAGCCTCCATTGCACTGAGGCCTCCTCCAAAACAAACAATTGCAAACTACTTCTGCCTCAGGCCCAGGTGTGTGAGCAAAAGAACCAGCCCAGCTGAGGAATGACCTCTGGGCAAGGTAAAGCCCACCATTGACTGAAGGCAAAAGAATTCAATAGCTCCAATTCCTCCCCTCAAGCAAAGGGAGAAGGCCTCCCAACCAAGGTCACAGACACTCCAGAGAAAGCAACCAGCACCTCCTACTGACGAGCCAGAGAAACTGCACTCAGTAAAGCCTTTAGCAATCTCAAGTCCCAGTGAACCAGCCCCACCTCCCACTCAAGGTCTTAGCATATAATGAAGAAGGGTCAGCGGAAAGATGGATCCATAGTAAAACTCCTGGAAGGGAAAGGCCCCAACTCAGAGAGACCTGGAACCTCTGAGGAGAATACAATCTGGTCTCCAGCACAGAAAGACTTCCTTGAAGAAATAAGGAAGGAGCTTAAAAATTTGGGAGAGACAATTAATACCTAGCAGCAAGAAAACAAAACCTTAGAAAGTACAATTGGACAAACACAAAAGGAGAATAATTCTCTCAGATCCTCAAATGAGCAAATGCAAAAAGAAATTAATTCTCTCAAAACCGCAATTGGTCAAATGGAAAGCTCTTTCAAAAGTAGAATTGACCAATTGGAAAAGGAGTTGCAAAAGGTTAATGAAGAAAACTCCTCCCCCAAAAAAAGAATGGAGTCTACAGAAACTAATGACTCCATGAGACAGCAAGAGTCAGTTAGCCAAAATCAAAAAATAAAAAAATAGAAGCAAATGTAAAATACCTTATCAACAAAACCAGTGACCTTGAGAATAGATCGAGGAGGGGCAACCTGAAAATTATAGGACTTCCTGAAAACATTGAAGAGAAAAAAAGCCTGGACTTAATATTAAAGGATCTAGTGATGGAAAACTGCCCTGATATCATGGAATCGGAGGGCAAAGTAGTTATTGAAAGAGTACATCCATCCCTGCCAGAAAAAGATCCTAAAATGAAAACACCAAGGAATGTTGTGGCCAAACTCCAGAACTATCTGATAAAAGAGAAAATCCTGCAAGCAGCCAGAAAGAAACAATTTAAATATCAAGGAGCCACAGTAAGGATCAGGCAGGACCTGGCTGCATCAACTTTAAGGGATAGAAGGGCCTGGAACAAGATATTTTGAAGAGCATGGGAGCTTGGAATGCAGCCAAGAATCTACTTTCCTGCAAAGCTGAGCCTTCTCTTCCAGGGAAAAAGATGGACATTTAACGAATTGGAAGAATTCCAAAATTTTCTGATGAAAAGACCAAAGCTAAACAGAATATTTGGACATCAAACAGTAGGTTTAAGAGACACACGAAAAGGTAAAAAAAAAGGGGGTGGTAAAAGGAAAAAAATGCAATCCAGTCAGTTGAAACTGGCTATATCCCAGGATGGGGGGAAAAAGATTATCAAAAATCTTGAGAAATGTAACTCTAACAGAGAGAATATACCTAGCCAGAAATGATGGACATTCATGACCTATCTATGAGACTGCTATCTAATGGGATGTAACTGGCTTTAACCCCACTTGGGAGAAAGACTAATAAACTCTCAGGAATTTTGACTCTATTCAATAGAATATACTGAACTAGAAGGGACAGACACTCAGAATTTTCTATGACTTAGATAGAATGATCTAAAAAAATACACTACCTCCCTAAAAAGGGGGACAGGAAAGAGAAGGGAGGAGGGAGGGGATTAAATGGGACAAATCTCATTATACTAAGAGGTAAAAAAAACCCTATGGTAATAGAGGGGAAGAAGGGAGCAGAGGAGAAACACCTGTATCTTCTTCTCATCAGATTTGGCTTGAAGTAAACCTACACATACTCAGTTAACTTATAAAACATCTAACCTTTCAAGTATTAAAAGGGGAAAAGGGGAGGGGGGACAGAGAAAGGGAAGGGGAGTGAGGGAAATGAGTGGAAATAACAAAAGAAAGGGAAGGGAAAAAGGGAAAGGAGAAAGAAAGGGGAGGGTGTGATATAGGAGGGCAAAAACACTGAAGAGGGTGGTATTCAGAAACAAAATACTGGGGAATATGGATAAAAGGGGGGGGAAGGGGGGAAATACAAACAGAGGGAAGATAGCACAGAGGGCAATAAAGAATTAGTAATCATAACCTTGAATGTGAATGGGATGAACACCTTGAATGTAAATGGGATGAACTCTCCCTTAAAATGTAAGCAAATAGCAGAGTGGATTAAAAACCTGAATCCTACAATATGCTGCTTACAAGAAACTCATTTGAAGCAGAGAGATACATATAGAGTAAAGGTAAAAGGTTGGAGAAAAATGTATTTTGCTTCAGCTGAAGTAAAAAAAAATCAGGGGTAGCAATCCTTATCTCAGGCAAAGCAGCAGCAAAAATAGATAGCGTTAAAAGAGATAAGGAAGGAAACTTTATCCTCCTAAAAGGTACCATAGAAAATAAAGTCATTTCAATATTGAATATATATGTACCCAGTGGGACAGCACTCAAATTCTTAGAGGAGAAGCTGACAGAATTACAGGAAGACATAGACAGCAAAACTCTAGTAGTAGGAGACCTCAACCTCCTGCTATCAGATCTAGATAAATCAAATCATAAAACAAATAATAAAGAAATTAGGGAGGTAAATAGATTGTTAGAAAAAATAGACATGGTAGACTTATGGAGGAAACTGAATGGGGATAGGAAGGAATATACCTTTTTCTCTGTAGTACATGGAACTTATACACAAATTGACCATGTACTCGGACATAAAAACCTAATGATCAACTACAGAAAGGCAGAAATAGTGAATACATCTTTCTCAGATCACAATGCAATAAAAGTCATATGCAATACTGGGCCAAGGAGATATAGACCCAGAGCAAATTGGAAACTGAATAACCTCATCTTAAAAAATGAGTGGACCAAAAAGCAAATTATAGAAAGAATTAACCATTTTATCCTAGATAATGATAATAATGAAACAACATACCAAAACCTATGGGATTCATTCAAAGCAACTCTCAGGGGATATATTATAGCTCTAAATGCTTATATGAATAAATTGGAGAAAGAGGAAATCAATGAACTAAACATGCAACTAAAAAAATTAGAGAAAAAACAAATCAAAAATCCCCAATCAAATACCAAATTAGAAAAAGAAATTCAACAAGCCATTAGTGAACTCCCTAAAAAAAAATCTCCAGGGCCTGATGGATTCACAAGTGAATTCTACCAAACATTTAAGGAACAATTGGTTCCAATCCTATATAAACTCTTTGGAACAATAGGGAAAGATGGAACTCTGCCTAACTCTTTCTATGAAACCAATATGGTAGTTACCTAAACCAGGAAGAGTTAAAACAGAGAAAGAAAATTATAGACCTATTTCCCTGATGAATATAGATGCAAAAATCCTAAATAAAATCTTAGCAAAATGACTACAACAAGTCATCACAAGGATAATACATTATGATAAAGTAGGATTTATTCCAGGAATGCAGGGATGGTTCAATATTAGGAAAACTGTTAGTATACTCAATTATATCAACAGCAAACCTATCAGAAATCATATGATCATATCAATAGATGCTGAAAAAGCTTTTGACAAAATACAGCATCCATTCCTATTAAAAACACTAGAGAGTGTAGGAATAAATGGACTGTTCCTTAAAATAATTAGCAGTATCTATCTGAAACCATCAACAAGCATTATATTCAATAGGGAGAGGCTAGAGGCATTCCCAATAAGATCGGGGTGAAACAAGGGTGCCCATTATCACCACTACTATTCAATATTGTATTAGAAATGTTAGCATCAGCAATTAGAGAAGAAAAAGAAACTGAAGGAATTAGAACTGGGAAGGAAGAGACAAAACTCTCACTCTTTGCAGATGACATGATGGTCTACCTAGAGAATCCCAAGAAATCATCTAAAAAACTACTGGAAACAATTAGCAATTTTAGCAAAGTTGCAGGTTATAAAATAAACCCTCATAAATCCTCAACTTTTCTATATATGTCTAGCAAGAAACCGCAGGAAGACCTAGAAAGAGAAATCCCATTCAAAGTAACCTCAGACCGTGTAAAATATTTGGGAGTCTATTTGCCAAGACAGACTCAGAATCTTTTTGAAAACAATTATAAAACACTTATCACACAAATTAAATCAGATTTAAATAACTGGGCAAATATCAACTGCTCATGGATAGGTAGAGCTAATATAATAAAAATGACAATTCTACCAAAACTAAGCTATCTGTTTAGTGCCCTACCAATCAAAATTCCAAAAAATTACTTTAATGAGTTAGAAAAAAATTGTAAGTAAATTCATATGGAGAAATAAAAAGTCAAGAATTTCCAGGAGCTTAATGAAAAAAGTGCAAACTAAGGTAGCTTAGCACTACCTGATCTAAAATTATATTATAAAGCATCAGTCATCAAAACTGTTTGGTATTGGCTAAGAAATAGAGTGGTGGACCAGTGGTGTAAAAGCAGGAGAGGATTATAGTAATCTGCTGTTTGATAAACCCAAAGAGACTGGCCATTGGGATAAAAACTCCCTCTTTGATAAAAACTGCTGGGATAATTGGAAGTTAGTATGGAAGAAACTTAGATTAGACCAACACCTCACACCCTTTACCAAGATAAGATCCAAATGGTTACAGGACATAGAGATAAAAAACAATACTATAAGCAAATTAGAAGATCAAGGACTAGTCTACCTGTCAGATCTATGGAAAGGGGAACAGTTTATGACTATGGAAGAGTTGGAGAACATCACCATAAACCAGTTAGATGATTTCAATTACATTAAATGAAAAAGCTTTTGCACAGATAAAACCAACATAATCGAGATCAAAAGAAATGTAGTAAATTGGGAAACAATCTTTACAACTAATGATTCTGACAAAGGACTTATTTCTAAAGTATACAGAGAACTGAGTCATATTTTTAAAACAAAAAGCCATTCCCCAATTGACAAATGGTCAAAGGATATGCAAAGGCAATTTACAGATGAGGAGATCAAAGCAATCCATAGCCATATGAAAAATTGCTCTAAATCATTATTAGAGAAATGCAAATTAAAGCTTCATTGAGGTACCACCTCATACCTCTCAGATTGGCCAGTATGACCAGGAAGGGTAATGATCATTGTTGGAAGGGAAGTAGGAAATCTGGGACACTACTACACTGTTGGTGGAGCTGTGAACTCAGCCAACCCTTGTGGAGAGCTATTTGGAACTATGCCCAAAGGGCAACAAAAATGTGCATACACTTTGACCCCACAATACCACAACTGGGTCTATACCCTGAAGAGATGAGGAAAAAGGGTAAAAACATTACTTGTACAAAAATATTTATAGCAGCCCTGTTTGTGGAGGCAAAGAATTGGAAATCCAGTAAATGTCCTCTAATTGGGGAATGGCTTAGTAAACTGTGGTATATATATGTCATGGAACACTATTGTTCTATTAGAAACCAGGAGGGATGGGATTTCAGGGAAACCTGGAGGGATTTGCATGAACTGATGCTGAGTGAGATGAGCAGAACCAGAAAAACACTGTACACCCTAACAGCAACATGGGAGTGATGTTCAACCTTGAAGGACTTGCTCATTCCATCAGTGCAACAATTGGGAACAATTTTGGGCTGTCTGCAGAGGAGAGTACCATCTGTATCCAGATAAGGAGCTGTGGAGTTTGAACAAAGTGCAAGGACTATTCCCTTTAATTTAGAAAAATAAGATATCTTATTGTCTGATCTTTTTACTTTTGAGAATTCTGTTCTCTTTAAGGATATGATTTCTCTTTCATCACACCCAATTTGGATCAAGGTACAACATGGAAATAAAGTAAAGACCGACAGAGTGCTGTCTGTGGCGGGGGAGGGAAGCAAGATTGGGGGAAAATTGTAAAACTCAAATAATATCTTTAATAAAAATAAATTAAGAAAAAGAATTAAGGACAAACCATGGAACACTATTGTTCTGTTAGAAACCGGGAGCGATGGGAATTCAGGGAAGCCTGGAAGGATCTGCATGAACTGATGCTGAGTGAGATGAGCAGAATCAGAAAAACATTGTATACCCCAATAGTGACATGGGGGTGATGATCAACCTTGATGGACTTGCTCATTATTGCAGGGCAACAGCCAGGGCAATTTTGGGCCATCTGCAATGGAGAATACCATCGATATCCAGCAAAAGAATTATGGACTTTGAACAAAGACCAAAGACTATTACCATCAAATTAGAAAAAAAGTTATATTATTATGTAATTTTACTATCTCATACTTTATTTTTCTTCCTTAAGAATATGATTTCTCTGTCATCACATTCACCTGAGATCAATGTATAATGTGGAATCAATGTAAAGACTAACAGAATGCCTTCTGTGGGGGATGCGGGGAGGGAAGCAAGAATGGGGGAACTGTAAAACTCAAAATAAATAAAATCTTTCTTAAAAAATAAAAAAATGAAAAAAGAATTAAGTACAAACATTATTATTATTATTATCTGTACAATTGTCTGACTCTTAGAGATACCATTTGAGGTTTTTTTGGCAAAGATACTGGAATGTTTTGCCATTTCCTTCTCATGTTATAAAGAAAATGAGGGAAACAAGGTTACATGGCTTTCCCAGGGTTACACCTTTAGTGTCTGAGGTCAGATTTGAATTCTGTACTATCTGACTTCAGGTCCAGTTCCTTATCCATTTCATCATACCACAAATTACTCAATCTTCAAAAACCTCAGCTGCCTAATTTGTTAAATAAGAAAGTTGCAACAGATAACCCCTAAGGTCCCTTTCAGCTTTAAGGGACCAAAGACTTAGACCTATCATAAAAGAGATTGGGCTGTGCTAGGATGGAGAATAGTCTTTAAGACAATTGGATGATACTTTTTGGATATGTAGAAGGCATTCTTTTTCTTTTGGAGGGGATTTTTAAAGATTTTATTTATTTTGAGTTTTACATTTTTTCCTCTGGTCTTACTTCCCTCCCCCCACCCCTCACAGAAGGCAATTTGTCAGTCTTTACATTGTTTCCATGGTATACATTGATCCAAATTGAATGTGATGAGAGAGAAATGATATCCTTAAGGAAGAAACATAAAGTATAACAGAGAGCGCTATCAGACAATAAGATATCAGTTTTTTCCTAAATTAAAGGCAATAGTCCTTGGTCTTTGTTCAAACCCCACAGTTCTTTCTCTGGATACAGATGGTATTCTCCATTGCAGAGAGTCCCAAATTGTCCCTGATTGTTGCAATGATGGAATGAGCAAGCCCATCAAGGTTGATCATTGCCCCCATGTTGCTGTTAGGATATATAGTGGTTTTCTAGCTCTGCTCATCTCTCTCAGCATCAGTTCATGCAAATTCTTCCAGGCTTCCCTGAATTTTTATCCTTCCTGGTTTCTAATAGAACAATAGTGTTCCATGACATACATATACCACAATTTGCTAAGCCATTCCCCAATTGAAGAACATTTATTTGATTTCCAATTCTTTGCCACCACAAACAGAGCTGCTATGAATATATTTGTCCAAGTGATGTTTTTACCCTTTTTCATCATCTTTTCAGGGTATAGACCCAGTAGTGGTATTGTTGGATCAAAAGGTATGCACATTTTTTTTGCCCTTTGGGTGTAGTTCCAAATTTCTCTCCAGAAAGGTTGGATGAGTTCACAGATCTACCAACAATGTGATAGTGTTCCAGATTTCCCACAACCCTTCCAACAATGATCATTATCCTTTCTGGTCATATTGACCAGCCTGAGATGTGTGAGGTGGTATCTCAGAGAAGCTTTAATTTGCATTTCTCTAATAAGTAATGATTTAGAGCAAATTTTCATATGACTATAGATTGCTTTGATCTCATCTGTAAATTGCCTTTGCATATCCTTTGACCATTTGTCAATTGGGGAATAGCTTTTTTTTTTAAACTGACTCATTTTTTCTGTATATTTTAGAAATGAGTCCTTTGTCAGAAACATTAGCTATAAAGATTGTTTCCCAGTTTACTGCATTTCTTTTGATCTTGGTTACAGTGGCTTTGTCTGTACAAAAGCTTTTTTAATTTAATGTAATCGAAGTCAACTAGTTTGTTTTTAGTGATGTTCTCTATCTCTTCCTTAGTCATAAACTGCTTCCCTTTCCATAGATCTGACAGGCAAACTAGCCCTTGATCTTCTAGTTTGTTTATAGTATTTTTTAATGTCTAAATTCTGTATACATTTGGATCTTATCTTGGTATAGAATGTGAGGTGTTGGTCTAATCTAAGTTTCTTCCACACTAATTTCCAATTTTCCCAGCAGTTTTTAATGAAGAGAGAGTTTTTTCCCAATAGCTGGACTTTTTGGGTTTATCAAACAGTAGATTACTATAATTGTTCCCTGCTATCGCACCTAGTCTATTCCACTGGTCCACCACCCTATTTCTTAGCCAGTACTTGGCAGTTTTGATGATTTATACTTTATAATATAATTTTAGATCGGTAGGGCTAAACCACCTTCTTTTGCACTTTTTTTCATTAAATCCATGGAAATTCTTGACTTTTATTTCTCCATATGAATTTACTTACAAGTTTTTCTAGCTCATTAAAGTAATTTGTTTGGAATTTTGATTGGTAGGGCACTAAACAGGTAGTTTAGTTTTGGTAGAATTGCCATTTTTATTATATTAGCTCTACCTATCCATGAGCAGTTGATGTTTGTCCAGTTATTTAAATCTGATTTAATTTGTGTGAGAAGTGCTTTATAATTGTTTTCAAAAAGTTTCCGAGTCTGTCTTAGCAAATAGACTCCCAGGTATTTAATATTATCTGAGGTTACTTTGAAAGGCATTCTTTTTCAAGCATAGTGTGGACTAGATATTCTCTGAGGATCTTTCCAATATTGAGTCTCTGGCTTTTTTTGGAAGAAAAAAAAGTTCAGAGTGGAAAGATAGACTGACTCACCAAAACAAACACAGGGTTTTCTTATTTGCTTAAGTTTGTTGGAGAGAAAGGATATAAGTTAATTGAGGTCAGGGACTGTTTTTTTTTATTGCATCTTCTGTCCTTACCTGTTTCAGTTCTTCTTTTGTTTTGGGAAAGAGGCAAAAAAAGAAAGGGAAGGAGAAGGAAGGAGGAGGAGCCCCATACAATAGTTATGCATTGTATTACAACTTGCTAGAAACTAGTGGAAACTAGTATTTAGGAGAGCTTCACAGAGGGCAGAGACATCATTTACCAAACCTTCCAAGGCAAGAACCAATGGCCAGATTCTTGCACATCTTACTGTTCCTAACAGGCATCTCCTTGGTGATACATACCCAGGAGAATCAAGGTGAATGGAGAAAATTCATTGATATCAAACAGAACCATGCGTTTTTCCCAGAAGCCCTTCAATTTTCCATAATTCAACAAGGACAACACTGATTAGTACCACTACCAGCTGACTCAGTTATTTTGAGCCCAGGAGCAAGTATGTGTCATTCTCTGTGTTCCACCATCCCTACTGCTTCTATAAAGTAAGGGTGAGGGGCCTTTCCTATTCTTGAAGGTGACCCACTCAGAAAGGGTCATTCTCAGGTCCTCTTCAGGTTGAAAGAAATCATTAGATCTTTTTTGAGAAAAGGGTAAAAGGAAAGATTTTATTTCATCAGATGTGTATTTAGTCAGAGAGGATGTTATTAAAGAAAAGTAACAAATAAACATAATTTTTTAAAATACTACAACTGTACATTATAGCAATGGGAGAGGAAGTGGGAGAGGCAGAGAAAAGGAAGAAATCCAGAAAAGATGAGTGAGACAGAGACAGAAATCTAGACAGGGTAAAGGAATTGTTCTAAGAAGAGTACAATTTAAAAAAAGAAGAGTACAATAGTGCTCATGAGATAAGCTTTACTAATACTCATTTCATGCAGAGGTGTTCACTTAAAGCATTTCAATTTTTAAAGTTCCAAAGATTCATAGAATCCTAGGATAAGAGCCAGAAGGAAATTCAGAGGTCAACTAGTTCAACTTCTCATTTTGTAGAGGAAAAAAATGAAACCCAGAGAGGTAAAGTAATTTGTCTGAAGTCATATAGCTGGTAAATGTCAGAGTAAGGCACTCAGTGACCTTCCCTCTCACTCTCCTAGCTTTGTTCCTCTATCTGTTTTCAGGTTATTTTCAGTTCTATTGAGATATTAATTGAATGATCAATCTCTGTTTTCAGCTCTTTTATTTCTCCTAATTTTAATCTTTTAAAAGTCTTCTTGAAATGATAGAACAAAACCAGTGGTAAGATTTTGAAAGGGTTGGGGTATTAAAAGGCAGGAAAAATTGTTCTGTAGGATGCAATCAGTTGCCATGAATATTCCCACGAAGAGCAAAAGTTGTGGACCAGGCAGAACAGAGTGTTGGAGTTTGGGAAAAGTCCTGAATCAGTTTCCTCATCCTCTCTTTTCTGTTGCATAATTGACACCACCAGCCTCCCTCCAACTTTTGTTTTTCCTCCTTCCTTCAAATCCATCTCCCTGTAATAATTGTCTTTACTTCAGGATTGCTGCTTCTCCTGTTGTGAGAGGATAATTTAGAGGTGGATTACATTTGCTTGTAATTCTCATCCTCAGTTCTGGAATTTGAAGCTTCTATTAGTCTCTAATATTTTGCCATCTGTATAACCTCCTAATAGGAAAGTTTAAAATAATTTTTTTGATGTTTTTGTTTTTATACCATCATTTCCCCCAATATCCCTGCCCTTTCTCTTCTCAGAGTCTTTCCATGTAACAAAAAGTATTTTTAAAAGGTGAAAAATATTAGAAAGAAAAAAGAAAAGAATAAAATCATCACAGCTGATCAATACACTGAAAAAAATCTAAAAATGTGCACAATGTACAACATCTATGGACTTCCCACTTTCATGAAGGATGGGTTTAGGAGAGGGTGCTATCCTTGCATATATTTTCATTTCAGTCATGAATATCTTTATAATACTACTCTATTTTTTTTATTCGTGTGGAGTTGTTCTTTCCATTTTCACTGTAGTAAGTATTGTATATATTGTTTCCTTGGCTCTACTATTTTTGCATCCTTTCGTATAAATTTTCCCATACTTCTCTATTTTCATCATATATATCATTTTTAATAGCACAATGATATTCCATGATATTCGGGTACCACAATTTGCTGAGCTCCCATTTGATAGGCATCTACTTTGTTTCCATTTTCTTTTGCTATGACAAAAATAAGTATTTTGGTGTATATGGGGTCTTAACTTTTTTTAAATGTCTTCCAGGAAGAGTTCTAAACCTGTAATCCATGAATTCATTTAAAAAATGTTAACTATTTCTATGGAATTGGTTTCCTTTGTAATGCTATATATTAAATATTTATTTGTCCTGGGGAGCTAGGTGGTATAGTAGATTGAGTACCACACTTAAAAGGAAAACTCATCTTTTTAAGTTCAAATTTAGCTCAGACATTTGCTAGCTGTGTGACCCCATTTGCCTCAGTTTCCTCATCTGTAAAATGAGCCAGAGAGAAAGAGATGGTAAATCAGTCTAGTATCTTTACCAAGATGGGGTCACAAGGGGTGGCTAGGTGGCACAGTGGATGGAGCACTGGCCCTGGAATCAGAAGTACCTGAGTTCAAATGCAGTCTCAGACACTTAATAATTACCTAGCTGTGTGGCCTTGGGCAAACCACTTAACCCCATTTGCCTTGCAACCCCCCCCAAATGGGGTCACAAAGATTCAAACATGACTGAACAATAATGACATTTTATTTTATGTATTTATAAACCTGATTCTGGCAAGGGGTCCTTAGGTTTAGTGAAGGACCCTTGTTTTAGAGCAAACTACTAAACCTCTCTAGCTGCCTGTTTCTGTATCTATAAATTATATATCATCATGCTTGGATCATGGCTTGATGAATTCTAAAGTCTCTTTCCACTCCAACATCTTTGTTTCTGTTATTCTACCCAGCTCCCAGGCACTTTCTGGATCTTTTACAGAAAGTCCAACCTCTAGAAGTATACATATCTTGACCCCTTGGGATCGTTTTAGGAAGTGCAGGTTTTTGTTTTCCTCCATTTAGAATATTAACCAATTAAAAACCTAATGAGCCTGTGCATCAGATTGGGAGTCCTTGGGGACCTATTTATTGATGTCAATGCAGCTACAAAAAATGAATATTTTCCAAATTGAATGAGCAGATTCTATAAAATCCATGCACTATAAAACAAATATTTTGGATTTCTTGATTGTTCTGTGAATTATCCTATGGATGAGAATATGCTAGTCCATGCTGATGGCCAATAATTCTTAGCATAAAATTGGTATTATCCTGATCTCTCTGTCAGATCAAAATCATAGAGAAGTACCATGTCTGAGATAAAATATCAGGGTACGATTCAGGAAACTTGTTTTTCTTTTTTGGTCATCTTTCAAAGCCCTGACATATGAATAGGGTGTGCAATATACTCCCTGGGTCAATGAGTAAATGAGGTTTAATGGGAGGAGGTAGGTGAGACTGTGTCTTGTTTGTGAGGTTTGTGAGATTTGTGAGGTATAATAAACACTTCCACACTTGTGATTATATAGTTGTATAATGGTATAGTTAGCTAAGCCAGGACTGTAAAACTGAGTTATAAAAATAAAGAAACACAAAAAGTAAAATAATTTCACAGATGATTATACCAACTGAAGGAATAATTTAGCAGAAAGGGCTCAACTGTCAGGTCATCATAAATAAAGACTGATAATAAAACAATTTCCACACACAAATACAGTAACAAGAATATATATCACCAAGCTGGGAGAACAACTTCTGGATTTTTCTAGCTGGGGAGACCTGGTATATAGCTTCCAAGAGGTCCTTGGCTGGAAAAACTCTGGGCAAAAGTGTCCTTTTCCATGGATGAGCTTCAAAGTCTGTTTTCCCAATGTAAGCTTAAATACGATTGTTAAACAAAGAAGACATTAAACCAACTACTTGCTTGACAATTAGAGGTGTGCATCTTCTTCTAGGGTTGGCCTAACCCTCCAGGAAGAGAAACACCCACGGTTTGGCTCCAGAATAGGTGCATATTCCTGAAAGTAATAGATAAGTAAGGTATCTTGAGAAGCTGGACTAGTCTTTCAGGGAGAAGACATACATATATATCTTGTGGATGAGTTCAATGCAAGTTTAAATTCTTATGGACAGGAATTAGCTTTCTATAATTATGATTAACCCTGCAGAAAGATGCAAAGGTTCCAAATTGGAATTTAAAGTTCTAATCCAACATGTATATAAATGCGAATTATGCTTTTAGGAACCCAAATTTGTATTTATTTTTAAATAATTCTTATTGTGGTTTACTTTTTAAATCTATTTTATATTTAGCATTTTATTAAGGTTGTTTGTTAATAATTACTAGAAACAATAATTTTAGAGGATTTGGCAAAGGATTCTGCCAAAGTTTAGTTTAAAGTGAAGGGTTCTATCACTTTAGAAAAGTTTGAGACTAGAGAATTGGTTGTGGAGTCAGGGAGACTTGGGGTTCAAATCTTTCTTCTGACTCTGTATAACCCCTCTAAGTCACTTTGTATTTCTCTGTCTCAATTTCCAGGACTTGATGGCTGCCCCCAAATCCTTGAATTTTCTGCCTTTATAAACCTTATAATTTAATGCTTGGTCCTATATTTGCTGCTCCATTTTTTCCAGTGTCCTTCTGGTTCATTTATCTCAGGCATTAGCTGGTGAGGATGTAAAAAATTCAAATGAATTTTATTATGGAAATTGTTCAAATAAATCATAATTATCAAGATAAATAGCTAAATAATGTTAAATAATGCTAAATAATGATGCTGCAAAAGTGAACAGACCTTTAAAATTTTTTTGGATTAAATTCAAAAGTATTCTTCATTATTGTGGGTGATTGAGAGTATACTTAAATTTATTTGTTTTTATAGAGAGGTCCAAACCTTTGAGTTTCTCTGAGTTGAAGATACATCTGGATCAAACAAATTAATGCTTAATTATATCATCTCTTCTGTCTTCTATCATCTGTTGTCCTCTTTTGAATGAATCTTTCTTTAATTGCCTATAAACAGACTCAGATCTTTCCTACATCTTAAAATTTTGAATTTTCTATATATAACCACAGAGCATATGCTTCCAAATTTTACAATAATGGGTCCTATTGAACAATTGGAGATGATTTTTATCTTATTTTTTATTGTTGAACAAAATAGTGACTACTATTATTTATATGGTGCTTTAAGGTTTGCAAAGCCTTTGACACATGTCTAATTTTATCTTCACAACCCTAGGAGGTAGGTACTCTTATTATCCCCATTTTATAGATGAGGAAACTGAGGCAGACAGGTTAAGTCTTCCCACGGTTAACAAGCTAGTAAGTGTCTGAAGCTGGATTTGAATTTAGATTTTCCTAACTCTGGGTGTAACATTCTATCCACTAGACCACATAGCCATCTCTTTAATAAGCCTTCAAATTTCCATTACTTGATTTTGGAAAATTGGATTCTTAATCTACAAGTTCCTTTTTTATTAATTTAAAGAAGTTATTTTCTTCAAATGGATTCTAGACATATCACATTTTTCATCTATTATTCTATAACTCTTTCCCACTTTTATTCTAAGCTTAGAAAAATATTTCATTTTTCCCCACCCACTTATTTTTCACTTCCCAAAATCTTATCTCTATCCCCATCACTCTACTGAAACTGCTACTTAAAAGACACTAATGGCCCCTTTGAAAAATATTGAGCTCCAAATTCTCTCCCTTTTCCCACACCTTCCCAACATACCAATCTGGCATCTATTCCCCATAATGCTACTGAAACTGCTACTTCAAAGTCACCAATGATCTGTTTTAAAAATCATTTTTCAGTTCCAAATTCTTTCCCTTTCTCCACCCCCTCCCTACCCACCCATTGAGAATGCAAAAAGTAAACTTTTCAAATATACAGGGAACCAAACCACATTGGTAAGAATAAAAGTCATTTCCCAATTGGTAGATGTTCAAAGGTTAATAATAGACTTCATTTCAGAGGTAGATAGTATATATAATATTTTATATAATGTGCTCTAAATCACAAATAATTAGAAAAATTAAAATTAAAACAATTGAGGTACCACTTTATACCCATTCTATTGGCTAAGATGACAGAATAGAGAAATGATAAATGCTAGAGGAGATGTGGGAAAATAGGTACACCTATATTTTCAGTGAAAATATGACTGAGTTCAATCATTCTAGACTAATAATTACTTCATTAAGAAATAAAGTGACCTTTTCTCATTCATTGTCCTTGATGTATTTGTAGAGTTTAATATTACTGATTCATCTAGTTAATGATGACAATAATTGGCATTCACTGTTAAAAATGATGACTATGAATGCAGAAAAGAATGGAGATTTAATAGTAAGAGATACACAATGAAATATGCATAATCAGAAAAACCTACATGACTATCACAATATAACTGGGAAAAAATAACAAAGCTGAAGATTAAATAATTGTAGATGCAGCTAGAAGATATGGTGTGCAGAGTTTTGGATACTGAATGGGAAAATCTGACTTCAGACCCTGGGTAGGTCATTTAACCTCTTTGAGAGATAGTAGTATCTGCTTTCTAAGATTCTTGTAAAGGTAAAATGAGCTAATATTTGAAAAGAATTTTGCAAGTTTTAAGTATTAAAGCACTATATAAATACTATTATTATTATTATTATTATGACCAAGCATAATCCAGAAGAAAAAATTTTTAAAAAATGCATTTCTCTCCCTTACTAGCCTCTGTGATTCAGAAACATGCATGCACACAGCCTTGGTTATTGGGATGGTTAGTTTTGCTGAACTGTAATTTGTTGTCATTGTTTTCCTATTCCCCTTTATTGTGTTACAAAGGATGGCTCTTCAAAGTAGGAGAGGAATTTGGGAATGATGGTAGTATAAAAAACAATATGTCAATTACATTTTAAACTATATGATGCTTATATATTTCTTTGAATTCTTTGTATATGTTATCTTATTTGATTTGTGGGCTTCTCAGATTCTCTAAGTAGAAGGAAATGATCCTGGATATGCAGAGCGTGCACCATGTTAAAACTCTTATAGTAACCTCTTTCTCAGTGTAGCTCTTTAAGATTATAAATTACAGAGAGACAGTCTGAGCTTAAATGTTAGAAGGAGTTTGCTTACTACAAATATCAGTGAAGACACAGTATAGTTAGTCTCCACCCTTTGCAGCCCTTGGAATTAGTTAACCACAGGCTAAGGAATAAGCTTTTATTATTGTCATATATAGGCAAAGTGAAAGAAGTTAAATAATTTGACCAAAATGTCAGGGGTTGGGTTTGAACTTAGGTCTTCTTGGCTCTGGGTCCAACTGTGCTTCTCATAATTTAGTTTCTTTGGGGGAGTGGAGCCAAGATGGCAGTGTGAAGGCAGCATTTTCCAGAAACTCCTTCCTCCCCAAACTCCAAAAGCCAACAAATGATGACTCTAGCCAATATTTAGAGAGGCAGAACCCACAGAAAGACTGAGTGATACGTTTTCCCAGTCCAAGATAACTTCGAAGTTCCACAGGAAAGGTGTATTTCACCAGGACGGGGATTGGAAAAAAGCCGTTGGCACAGTACAGCACAGCCCAATCCAGTCCAGGTATCACCTGCAACAGCTTGAAGGGGCCCATGAGAGAACTCTACTACACCAGAATGAATGTGGAGTGAGGAACACTGGCTGCAGAACCTGCAGTGAGACTTGGGAGAAACCAGCCTGTACCTCCAGAGTACAGCCTACAGACAGTAAGGGGGTCAGGGGAGACTGCAGAAATTTCTCTGCTTTCCCTGGGGCAGAACTCAGCTGTTTGCCCACACTCAGATCCAGGTTGCAGTATGGCCTTCCATACTAAGATAGCAGGGATCCTCCTCACAGCTCCAGAGCAGAGGAGAGTGCCTGTGGTCATCTACATATTAAAGCACAGGCAAGAAAGCATATGCCCTTGGAGGAATAAAGGTCCCAGTGGGGTGTACCAAAAAAAATCCTCAAAGTGGGTATCCCAATAATACTCAAAAGCTTAGGAAGCACCCCAAAACCAGGCACAGGCTGGAGAAATGAGTAAACAGAGAAAAAAGAGGAACACCAATGAGAAATTCTTTGTCTATGATCCCAAGAAGGATCAAAATACTCAATCTGAAGATGAGGAAATGTAAGCTCCTGCATCTAAAGACTCCAAGAAAAACAGAAATTGGGCTCAGACTATTACAGAGCTCAAAAAAGACTTTGAAAATCAAGTGAGGGAGATAGAAGAAAAATTGGGAAAAGAAATGAGATAGATGCAGGAAAAACATGAAAAAAGAAGTCAGCAGATTAGTCAAGGAAATTCAGAAAAAAATGATGAAGAAAATAACATGTTAAAAACCAACATGGGGCAGCTAGGTGGTGCAGTGAATAGAGCACCAGCCTTGGAATCAGGAGTACCTGGGTTCAAATTCGACCTCAGACACTTATTAATTACCTAGCTGGGTGACATTGGGCAAGCCATGTAACTCCATTGCCTTGAAAAATCTAAAAAAAATCAGCATAGGTCAAATGGATAAAACAGTTCAAAGAGCTTTTGAGGAGAAGAATGCTTTAAAAAGCAGAATTGGCCAGATGGAAAAGGAGATAAGAAAGCTCTCTGAGGAAAACAAATCCTTCATATGTAGAATGGAGCTAAAGGATGCTGATGACTTTACAAGAAGTCAAGACACAATTTTTCAACACCAAAAGAATGAAAAATTAGAAGAAAATGTGAAACATATCATTGAAAAAAAAACAACTGATCTCGAAAACAGATTCAGAAAAGATAATTTAAAAATTAATGGGATACTGAACTGGAAAACAGATTCAGAAAAGACAATTTAAAAATTATTGGGATACCTGAAAGTCAGGATCAGGAAAAAAACTTTGACCTCATTTTTAAAGAAATCCTACAGGAAAATTGCCCTTATATCCTAGAAGCAGAGGGCAAAATAGAAATTGAGAGAATCTACTGATCTCCCCCTGAAACAGATCTAAAAAAACAACCCACAGGAATATTATAGCCAAGTTCCAGAACTCCCAAGTCAAAGGGAAAATATTACAAGCAGCCAGAAGGACACAATTCAAATATCATGGAGCTGCAGTCAGGATCACACAGGATCACACAGCAACTACCTTAAGGGCTTGCTGGGAATATAATATTCTGGAAGACAAAAGAGCTTGGAATGCAACCAAGAATCAACTACCCAGCAAAACTGAATATCCTCTTCCAGGGGAAAAAATGGATTTTCAATGAACCGGGGGGGAATTTCAAATATTCCTGTTGAAACGACCAGAGCTGAACAGAAAGTTTGATCTTCAAATACAGGACTCAGGTGAAGCATAGAGAGGGTGGATGAAAAGGGTAAAATATGAGGGACTTAAAGATGATGAATTGCATATATTCCTGCATAGAAAAATGATACTGATAATACTCATATGAAACTCCTCATTTAATAGAGCAGGTAGAAGGAGCTTTTATAGATGAAGCACAGGAGAGAGCTGAACTTGAAGACATACTATATTTTAAAAATGGTTAAAAGGGAAATGCACTGGGAGTAAGAGAAAGAGGTAGAATAGGCTAAGATATTTCATATAAAAGCTATATACATACACACACACACACACACACACACACACACACACACACACACACATATATATATATTTACAATGAGCTTTTGCAATGATATGGAAGGGGGGGAAGGTGAGGGGGAATTAGAGAATCTTCACTCTTATCAAAAATGGTTCAGAGAGGAAACAGCATACACACTCAATAGTGTATAGACATCTAGAGTAAAAAGGAAAGAAGGGGGAAAGGGGGAGGGAGGGTATGTGGATGATAGAAGAGAGGGTAGATCATAGGAGAGAATAGCCAGATATAACATATTTTCTTTTTTACCTCTTACAAGGGGCAGGAATTGGGTGACCTGTCTGGGACCATGAGGTCAGATGGTTGCTGGGTCTCAAGGGTGGTAGGCTCAGGGCCTCTTGACCCCAGGGCTGGTGATCAGTCCACTGCACTACAGAGCTACCTTACAGCACTTTTTAGAAGAGGGACAGAGTGAAAGGACAGAGAGAAAATATAATATATGGTAGTGGGGAGGAATGGATGGGGAGGGAATTACAATCAGCAACATCAACAATGCAAAAATATGGAAGTAACTTTTATGATGGACTTATCATAAAGAATGTGATCCACCTGAGACAGAACTGATGGTATCAGAACACAGAATGAAACACATTTTTTTCTCTTTCCTTTTCTTTATTTCTCATGAGGGTCTATATTTTTTGGGGGGAGGGGTATTATGTTTACTCTTAAACAAGAATATTTTAGTAATGTATAAAAAATCACTTGTACAAAAATATAGCAGCTCTGTTTGTGATGGAAAAGAATTGGAAATTAATGTAAATGTCTCTCGATTGGCGAATGGCTTAACAAAATTAGGTATATGCATGTGATGGAACACTACTGTTCTGTTAGAAGCCAGGAGGGATGGGAATTCAGGGAAGTCCAGAAGGATTTGCATGGATTGATGCTGAGCAAAATGAGCAGAACCAGAGGAACATTGTGCACCCTAACAGCAACATGGGGGTGATGACCAACCTTGATGGACCTACTCATTCCATTAGTACAACAATCCGGCACAATACTTTATTTTCTTCCTTAAGGATATGATTTCTCTCTTATCACATTCAACTTAGATCAATGTATACCATGGAAACAATGTAAAGACTAACAGACTGCCATCTGTTGGGGATGGGGGGAGGGAAGCAAGATTAGGGGAAAATTTGTAAAAACATTCAAAATAAAATATAATAAAGAAATAAAAAATAATTTGGCTTCTTTGACTTTTATGACATTTCTTTTCTTGTTGGTTTTCTGTCTACATTTCTGACTGCTCATTTCTGGACTATTTTATTTTTTCCTTCCCATTCCCCACAATGTGAGAATCTCATAAAGTTCTTTCCAAGGTTTCATTTCTTCTCTTTACATTCTTTTACTTGATAATCTCATTCAGTCCCATGAATGAATCCCCCAAATCTATGACTTTAATTATCTCTGGGCCAATGACTCCTCAAATCTATACATCCAAGTCGGAAACTCTCTCCTGAGTTCCAGTCCAACATTCCCAATAGTTTCTTATACAATACACATGTTGATGCCTTAAACTAAATACATCTATGACTGCTTTCTGCTCTTTTCCCCCTTTCAAGTCTTTTTCTCCATTTGTGTAGATAGTACTACAATCTTCCCAGTTTACCCATGTTCAAAACTTCAGAATAGGAAGAGAACAAGCATTCTTAAATGCTAGATAATCACTTTGCTTAGTGCTTTACAAACATTAGATATTTGAGATTTCTGAGTCATTTTTGACTCTTCTCCCTGTCTTTCAAACAAAACAAATGCCAAGTTCTGTTGATTCACCTACTCTGTAACTCTTATGTCTCTTCCCTTCTTTCCAAGTATCTTAAGATCATCATGGTCCTTTTGTCTATACTATTTCATTGGGGTTTATTAGTGGTCTCTCTTTATTCTGTCTCTTCCCCTCTCTAATTCATTTTTCACATAGTTGTCAAAAAATCTTGTTAATGTTTGATACCAGAGAAGTTATCCGATGTGCTCTAAATCACAAATAATTAGAAAAATTAGAGGGGGAAATGAAAGCTATCTTCATTTATGTGAAGGTCTTGTCATGGTCAGTTTGATGCTAGAGGGAAGAGAAAGGGTGGAAATTGCAAATAAAAATAAGGCTTGGTGTCAGGAAAAAAATCTTCCTTACAATAAGAGTATGCCAAAGTAGGATGCAGAGGTGTTGAGTTCTCCCTCCTTGGAGGTCAAGCTGAGACTGGATGATCATTTGTTGAGTATGTCATGCTATCAGGAATGAATTGTTCTAAAAGGCTCGTCTGGTCCTTCTTGAAGTGAAATAAACAATGATTTTACTTGGTATTGAACATCTTCCACAATCTTGTTCTTGTATTTCTCTCCCACATTCCTTCACCCAATTCCTCCTCCAGGCATCCAACATTCCAAGGAAATGACTACTGGTTTATCTTGAACTCCTGAACTCTCTTGTCCTCATGCTGTCCCATGGACTGACCCTGAGCTTAGAATGAATATGCTTAGAATCCTTATTTCTCAGCATCTTTCAAAGGTCAGATCTAATGTCACTTCTTACAACTTTTCCAAGCGCTTTATATCTTATAGGCAGAGTGCTCAAGTCAGTTCAAACTGACCTGATTGTCAAATTTTAGCACCTGGGAAATCAGCAAACGCCTCTAATCAGGGCTTGATCTATTATTCCATTATGGATTGTCTAGGCTTAAGAAAATGATGGAGAAAATGTTAATAAAGCAAATTAAATTTAAAAGTGTGTTATGAGGACTATTTTTAGAAAGTGAACTATTAAACATTTACTAATATACCAATGCATATATCTGTGTGTATCTATATAATGTATAGAATATATGATATATACTATAATATGTGCATATATAGTCGATTATATATATATCTTAATACAATCATGATATTGAAAAACAAGCTTTTTAAAAAATTATCTATTTTATTCTGTACAAGAAATAAAATCAGCATTTTCATAACATAGTAGAATAGAAAAAAGAATGATTACATATAAAACTGCAGATCTATTATGTACAACTTACTCTTCTTTTTAAATATATAATAAAGTTATCATGTAACTTTCTTCTTTTTTCTTTTTTCTTTCTTTTTACCCTAGAAATGACTTCTTGAAGAAATCTGTTTTGTTTTATTTTGATTTTCTCCTGCTACCTAGCACATTTCCTCGTTTTCAACAGGTAATGTTTGTTGAATTAAAAGTTTGATATTATTTGCCAATTACTATAGGTGGACTAGTCTTATTTTACTGATTAGACTATATACCTAGTAAGGTAAATCTCAATAGCTATTGTTTCTTTTGTGTTGCTTAGAGTGCATGTGGGGAATTCATATTTGAAGTCAATCCAACTATATGGGCACTATTTGAATTCTCTGTGACATTTCCAGATAAGTGAACCCTCATGAAAATGAATATTAAGGGCAACTCTGACCAAAGGAAAATAGACCATAATTATTAAAGAAAGTGGTATTGTCAGAGAAACAAAGAAGATACAAAAAGAAAAGCCATATCAGTTGAAGGTGGGGTGGAATGGTGGTTTTAGTTGTTGCCAGAAATCTGGTCTGTTTCATGCTTGTTGCCATGATGACGTTATTAGAAAAGAGAATTTCTATGTCAATTTTATATAAGCCTATTTTATTTTTAGGGTAACCCTTGCACAAGATCCCCAGTGATTCTGGGTTCACTCACTGGGAGATCTGATTTTAGGTGATGACCCCAAAGAGGCTTAGTATCTTTTTGATTTATGGTCCCCACATAGATCACTACAGGAAAATATTTAAAATATACTCATAGTATAACTCATGTCTAGGTTTCCCCAAATGTGGGGGAAAGGTTCTCCTAAATACCACATCACACTCAATGTATTAAATGCTTATTAGGTATGAATTAACCTTTTTTTTAAACCTCAAAATAAAATGTCAAAGATACTAAAGAATCACAGGAACCCATGAACAGAACCTGAAATTTATGATGCTCTAAAATATCTTTAACTTCCCATAGAGAAAGGAATTTTTAATGGTTGTTCAGTCATGTCCTATGCTTTATGACCCCATGGACCACACTGTCCACGAGATTTTTCTTGGCAAAGATACTGGGGTGGTTTATTATTTCCTTCTCAAGTGGATTAAGACAAACAGAGGTTGTGACTTGCCCAGGTCACTGGTTTCTCTTAATGACAGGTCCAGTACTCTATCCACTTTATTAGGGCAACACTTTGAGTTATTCTTTCTCACAAAGCAATACATATCTCCCAAATTATGCCTATTTGTATTTCCATCCTGTGGTTTAGGCTATTTTCAGAAAATAAACATTTTGAAGACTGCTAAGTAAGCAATTTCCTTCCCACTGGTTTGGTGGGTATCTGAGTAACCCACTGACTTCACATTGTGGAGCTTTCTAAAAAGATTGGATTGAATAGGGAAGTCCTCTATCTTTTCCCAGAAATCTCAAATCTGAAAATTGTCAAACTTGGGATAACCTGTGAGTCAATTCCCTGAAGCTGGTACTGCCCTGGTTCAACCCCTTCTGGATAGAAGACTAGTTTTTGAGTTTACACAGTTCAAGGAATTAAAAAATTACTATTAGTCCACAGAAGAAATTATGATCAGTTATGGGGACAACATGCAAGCACTTGAAAGTCACCCATGCTTTTTACATACTCTCTATGTCAATTATTCTAGGGGTTGGGGGAGAGAAAGAAATTCCTACCTTTGCTACCCTCCAGAAAAAAGGAGAATCATAGGATCATGAGATTAGTGCTAATAGGAATCTTAGAGAAAGAGTAGAATATCCTCATGTTACAGATGAGGAAGTTGAGGTTCAGAGGGGTTGGGTGACTTGGCTAAGATCACACAGCTAGGATCACACAGCCTAAGATCACACAGTTAGGATCACACAACTGAGATTAAATGTCTAAACTTTAATCTCACTCTCATATTAACTGATCACAGGAGGGAAGACTACACAAATAATTGGATGCAGAAATATATTTTAATTAATAGGGAAAGGGGAAAAGACAAAGAGAGAAATTAGAGGAAGGATAGATAATGAGATGGATTATCTTCAAGTAAATCAGATTCTAAGACTGTACAAAAATATTTTAGCTCTATTTGAGGTGGCAAAGAATGAGAATTTAAGGGGATGTCCATAAAATGGGGAATGACTAAATAAGTTATGGTATATAAAGGTGATGAAATACTCATGCTATAGGAAATGATGGAGATAATTTAAAAGAAATTTGGGAAGACTTGTATCAAGTGAATCAGAATATTGAAATATGTTAACTCCCTTCTGATAGGTGAAGAACTCAGAATGCAGAAATCAATATTTCTTTCTTTTCTCCCTCCCTCTCTCCCTCCCTTCCTCCCTCCCTCCCTCCCTTCCTTCCTTCCTTCCTTCCTTCCTTCCTTGAATCAGAACAATGACAGCAATATTGTCCAGACACCTTTGAAAGAATTATGAACTCTGATCAGCATAATGATCAGCTAAGATTCCAGAGGACTATTGAAATATGTTAACTCCCTTCTGATAGGTGAAGAACTCAGAATGCAGAAATCAATATTTCTTTCTTTTCTCCCTCCCTCCCTCCCTCCCTCCCTCCTTTCCTTCCTTCCTTCCTTCCTTCCTTCCTTCCTTCCTTCCTTCCTTCCTTCCTTCCTTCCTTCCTTCCTTCCTTCCTTCCTTCCTTCCTTCCTCTTTCTCTCTTCTTCTTCTTTCTTTCTTTCATTTGAGGGAGGGGTTTGGGTTGGGAAGATGAGAAAATATAATCTTAACAGACTAAAAAAGCAACAACAAAGTCTTCTTGGAGAGCGAATGATTATTTTTATTTTTTAATAATTATTTTTCCCAATTACATGTTAAGAAGCAATTCTTAACCTTTCAGTTTAAAAAAAAATTTTGAGTTCTGAATTCTCTTCCTCCTCTCTCCTTTTCTGAGATGGGAAGCAACATATGTGTTTTCTGTATATGCAATCATGTAAAACATTTCAATATTAATCATATTGTGAAAGAAAAGTGAACCAAAAAATCTCCCAAACACAAAATAAAGGAAGTGAAAAAGCATTCTTCTATCTGCATTCAGATTTCATCAGTTCTTTCTCTTGAGGTAGATAGCATTTTTTTCACCATGAGTTCTATGGAATTGTTTTGGATCACTGAAAAATACACATAATTAAAAAAAGATTAAATGTCTGAGGGAAGATTTAAATTTACCTGCTACCTCCAAGCCCAAAGGTCTAGCTACTGTGCTAGAGGATTAGTTAAGGAAGAGATCATCTAGATTTTGTAGGTCCCAGGGAAGCTGGACTGATATCTAGTCAGAATTAGTCATCAGGATGTGGTCCTAGTCTCTTAAACCTAACCATTATGGTGCTAGTGGGTATGTTCACATGTAATGCAAAGATACCACTTAGTTTTTTTAAACAATGGTCTATATCCTGTATTCTCTGGTTTATTAAAGAATTCTTCCCATCACTTGGTCACTTTATTAATCATTCCCTTTACATTACTAACAGGTAGGAGCATGGAGTTCCTTTCTTCTTCCTGCCTAATGATTCTGAGTTCTATGACTACTAGCTCCGGGACGGTTTTGGATGTAATTTGTCTATTCTCGAAGTGAAGGGCAAAATCATCATAATCTGTCCAGTGAGGATTGCTTGGCCAAACCACTAAGGAGCAATAGATCATCAAATAATCATTGGTTGGTTGATGGGTGAAGGACCTTGGCTGAACCAAATAAATGACTTATATTGAGTAATAAAAATGGGTGGAAATATCTTCCAGATGAATGGGAATGGGAAGAAGGGAGTTCTGAGTTCTTAATAATCATTCCCTCTCCATTCCAACCCAGTCTTTCATCCAAGAGATCTTAACTAATCTATGCCCATGGTGTCTTCAAACTATATGTTTACAGTTGGTGAGACTCACCAGGAAAAAAGGAGAATTATGTTGATTATAGTTTACTGGGAATCTTTTGAATTTTTTGCTGTCTATGGAATAAAATAAATTCTGTCTTATTTCCAATATGAATTACTTTCCTGCAAGCTTACATGGGCCTAGTGACTCTTCTCCAACCACGCAGACCTTATTGCTGTTGTCCAGCTGTTTCAGTTCTGTCCAACTCTTCCTGTTCTCATTTGGGGCTTTCTTGTCAAAGACACTTCAGTGGTTTTCCATTTCTTTCTCTAACTCATTTTACAATTGAGGAAACTGAGGTAAACAGAGTTAAATGATTTGCTCAGGGTCATACAACTAGTAAGTGTCTGAAATGAAGGGAGGGAGGGAAGAAGGAAGAAAAGAAAGAAATATTCATTTCTGAACTGGTATCTAGACTCAAGTCTTCCTGACTCCAGGCCTGGTATTCTATCCACTGAGCCATTTAGTTGCCCCTAGCAGACCTAAATACAGTTATGTTCTGAGGGTCCCAAGGAAAACTATTAATTGTGACAAAAATTAAGGAAAATGCAATTTTTGAAAAAGCCCCCCAATCTAATCTATAAAAGCCCAGATTTTGGTGCCTGGAGTTTACAGGTATAAGAAAAGATAATAATAATAATAATAGCAATAATAATAATAATAATAATAATAATAATCACTAATAATATAATTATTTACCAACAATTGTCAAATGGATTTAAATACATGTGTCAAAAAAATACAGAATTTGATCCTGATAACTCTATCTTTCAAGAGGACCCAGAATTGTATAAGGTAAGTGACTAAAATCCACTTTGAATAATTAACAATTCTTAGTCAACTGGCATTTATTAAGCACCTAGTATGTGATAAAATTATGAAAAAATGTTTTTGAAGAACATTTTTAACTTGTGACTTGGAAAAAGGATTAGGATCATTGATATAGAGCTAGAAAGAATTTCAGAGGTCATGTAGTCCAACATTCCCATTTCACAGAAGAGGAAAATGAGACTCAGAAAAGTAAATGGCTTGCCCAGTATTTTTTGAAAGCTATTTATTTTTTCAATTACATGCAAAGATAGTTTTCAATATTCATCTTTTTATAAACTTTTGAGGTCCATTTTTCTACCTTTCTTCTAATCCCCCCTCCATTTAATTGAACAATCTGTTTTAGATTATACATGTACTTTCATAATTGCCATATTTTCATATTAGTCATGTTGTGAAAGAAGGATCTGAACTAAAGGAAAAATGAAACATAAGAAAAAGTAAAAAAAAACAAAACAAGTTATAAAAAGTGAAAATTGTATGTTTTATCTGCATTCAAACTCCATTTTTTCCCTCTGTATATATATGTATATATATATATATATATATATATATATATATATATATATATATATACATACATAGCATTTTCTGTCACATGTATTTTAGAATTGTCCTTGGTGACTGAACTACTGAGTGGAGCTATGTCCATCATAGTTGGTCATAATGTGTACAATGTTCTCCTAGCTCTTCTCATTTCACTCAGCCTCAGTTCATGCAAGTGTTTCCAGGCTTTTCTGAAGTCTGACTGCTCATAATTTCTTATAGAACAACAGTACTCCATCACATTCATATACCATAATTTTAGTTATTTCCCCAATTGGTAGGTGTCCCCTCAGTTTCCAGTTCTTTGCCACTACAAAAAGCTTCTATAAATATTTTTGGACATGTGGATCTTTTCCCCTTTTTTATGATCTCTTTGGAATACAGACCTAGTAGTGATATTGTTGGATCGAAGGGTATACACAATTTTATTGCCCTTTGGACACAGTTCCAGACCACTCTCTAAAATGATTGGATTAGTTTACAACTCCACCTCACATCCCCTCCAACACTGATCATTTTTCGTTTTAGTCAATCTGATAGGTATGAGGTGGCAACTCAGAGTTATTTTAATTTGCAATTCTTTAATAAATAATGATTTAGAGCATTTTTATATGATAATAGATAGCTTTAATTTCTTCATCCGAAAACTTGTATTTTTACAAATTTGACTCAGCTCTCTATATACTTTAGGAATGAGTTCTTTAGAAAAATTAATAGCTGTGGAAATTGTTTCCCAGTTTTCTTTCATTCCTTCTAATCTTGGTTGCATTGGTCTTGCAACTTTTTAATTTAATGTAATCAAAATTTTATAATGTTTGATGGTAAGCTCCTCTCTTCCCCACAGATCTGACAGATAAATTATTCTTTGTTCTCCTAATTGCTTATGATATCACCCTTTATTTCTAAATCCTGTATGCATTTTAACTTTATCTTGGTATAGGATGTGAAATGTGAATCTATGCCCAGTTTCAGCTTTTCCAGTTTTACCAGCAAATTTTTGGAATAGAAGGCATAAGTACTTTAATTTAGGAGGAATTGTCATTTTTATTATATTCATTTGGCTTATACATGAGCAATTGACATTTTCCTAATTGTTTAGATCTGATTCAATTTGTGTGAAAAGTCTTTTGTAAATTGTGTTCATGTAATGTCTGAGTTTGCCTGGCAGGTAGACTCCCAAGAATGTTATATTGTATACAGTTACTTTTTGTTGTTGTTGTTTCTTTGGGCAAGGCAATGGGGTTAAATGAGTTTCTTAAGGTCAAACAGCTAGGTAATTATTAATTCTCAAGGACAGATTTGAATTCAGGTCTTCCTGACTCCAGGGTCAAGGCTCTATGCCCTCTCCAAGCTGCCCCTGTCTGCAGTTACTTTTAAATGGAATTTCTCTTTCTGTTTCTTGCTACTGGGTTTTGTTGGTAATATATAGAAATGCCTATACTAAAATGAGGTCAAAATGGGTACAGAATTTAGACATAAAGGGTGACATCATAGATAAATTAATAGATCAAGAAATACTGTACCAATCAGATCTATGGAAAGGGGACAAATTTATGATCAAACAAGAAATAGAGTTTATTATAAACTGCAAAATAAATGATTTTGACTATATTAAATTAAAAATGTTTTACACTAATAAAATCAATGCTGTCAAAATTAGAAGGAAAGCAGAAACTTGGGAAACAATCTTCACAACTAGGAGTTCTAATAACTAAAATATATAGAGAATTGCATCAAATTGATAAGGTTACAAATCATTCCCCAATTGATAAATGGTCAAAGGATATAAATAGACAGTTTTCAAATGAAGAAATTAAAGCTATATATAATCATATGAAAAAATGCTCCAAATCATTATTGATTAGAGAAATGCAAATTAAAACAACAATGAGGTATCACCTCATACCTATCAAACTGGCCAAGATGAAAAACAAGGGAAATGATCAAAGTTAGAGAGATTGTGGGAAAATTGGCACATTCATGAATTGCTGGTGGAGTTGTGAACAGATCCAACCATTCTGGAGAGCAATATGGAACTATGTCCCAAAAGCAAATAAAAATGTTCATCTCCTTTCACCCCCCAAATTCCAATTCTAGGCCTATATCCATAAGAAATCATGAAAAATGAGAAAAGTCTCACATGTTCCAAAATATTCATAGTAACTTTTTGTAGTGACAGAGAACTAGAAATTGAAGGGATGTCCATCAATTGTAGAATGGTCAAACAATGTACATGAATACTATGGAATATTATTGTTCTATAAGAAACCATAAATAGTTGGATTCTAGAAATGAATGGAATAAGTTACAGGAACTGATGCTGAGCAAAGGGAGCAGAAGTAGGAGAACAATGTAAACATCAACAACATTGTGAGAGGATCAACCCTGATGGAAGCAGCTCCTCTCGGCAGTTCAAAGAGCTAGGATAACCCTATTAGACTGTCTGTGGACAATGTTATCTCCATCCAGAGGAAGAAAAAAGCAAAACAAAACAAAAAAATCCTGCAGAATCTAATGAACATTACATTCCCCTTTAAAAAAAAATAACTTATTTCTTTCCCTTAATCTTAATTCCTCACACCAAAAATGACTAATCTGTAAATATGTTTAACACAAATATGTATGTACAATATTAACCTGACTGTTCACTGCTGAGGGGAGGAGGTGAGAAGGGAGGATGGGAGGAATTCTGTAACTTAAATGTATACATATGCATATGGATGATTGTTGAAAAATTATCATAACCTGTATTTGGAAAAATAAAAATATCAATAAAAAAGTAATATATATGGAATGCTGATGATTTGTGTGGCTTCATTTTATATCCTGCTCTTTTGCTAAAGTTGCTATTTTTTCCAAGTAGTTTTTAGTTGATTTTTTCATACTCTCTTGCCCAGTATTAAGAGACAAAGCTAGGATTTAAGCAAAAAGATCTCTAATTCCAAACCTAGTATTCTTTTTTTGACCAAATTAAAGGAAAAATCTCAAGATTAGAAACTACTTGAAATGGGATTGTCATTTGTCCCAGCCTCTGAAGCAAGTGATGGTTCCAAAACAATTCAATAGATGTGGACCTCACTGTGAAAATGAATGGTGACGTCCAGGTTTAACCTCTTGGACCCATTCTACCTACTAAGACAGGTGTAGAAGGCCAGCCCCTGGGAGTCATATTCCCATATTCTTTGTGACATTTTCCATCAAAGATATGTAGTGATTATTGCTCATTGTATAGATTCGTTGGCTTACCAGTGAACCCTGACTTGGGATAATCTGTGGCTGCAGAGATGGTTGTAAAAGGTTTTTCTGATAGAGAAGTATGCAAATTTCTAAGAACAAATATTGTAAATTTACCCAGGAAATTGTGAAACTGGGTCTCCTTTAACCAGTCATTCCTGAGATAAGTTTTTGCTATAAAAGGCTGAGTTTACAAAAAATGAAGTAAGTAGATTTTCACTTCCCAACCGTGAATGTTTGGGTATGTTTTTCTACCCAACCTGACTCTTGGAAGTTCATGTCCAGAACCACACCAGAGCTATTGAGGGCAATAGACAGGTATCTTTATATTTGATTTTTGGGCTTCTAAGTTTCTCTTCTTTTTTTCTCTTCCCCAGGTCATCAACTGTACTTTTGTTTTTGCTGTACCTTGGAATGAACAATATGAGCTGAGGAGCAGTAACTGTACTGATGTTTAGCAGGGTTCTTGTGAGGGAGGTGCAGTGACAGATTTCTCCCAGTCTCTTTTATCTCCTTAAAAAAGAATTTTTTTAAAAAAAAATCCTTAACAATAGGGGACAGCTAGGTGGCACAGTGGATAGAGCAACAGCCCCGGAGTCAGGAGTACCTGTGTTTAAATATGGTTTCAGACACTTAATAATTGCCTATCTGTGTGACCTTGGGCAAGTCACTTAACCCCATTACCTTAAATAAATAAAGTTAAAAAAATTAACAATAAAAAAACAAAAAGAAGGAAAGCAGAAATTCAATGTAAGCAAGCCTAAGGAAAAAAATAAAAAATTCTAGTGGTCCTTTGGGACCACTAACTGACTCTGCCTTTTCCTTTACCTGTGAACCTCCTTCTATCTCTCAGTTCATGGTGATAAGAATTTACAGTCTATAAATAAATCATAATAAGAACAATAATAATTGACCACACACTGTGCTTACAAATTCCCCCTTGTAAGAGATTAACAGGAATTAATAATAGTGTTTATACAATATTTCAAGAGTCACAAAATATTTTTCCCCAATGGGGGAAATATTTGATCCAATAACCCTGGGAGGTGGATATTGTTATTAACCTCACTTTACAGATGAAGAAACTGAGGCAGATATAGGTTAAGTATCTTGCCCAGGGCTTCATAAGCAGTAAGGCAATATTTGAATTCAGGTCTTTCCTTACACCAGATTCACTGTTCCATACCATATATTGTCTTAAAAAGTAATTTTATAGGAAACATTTCAGTTTTTGAAAGGATAGAATGAAGGTAGAGAAGTAAAATTTTGCAAAGGCATCACAGAGAACTCAAAGGGCTCTTTTTACTCATCTATCTAGTAAAATTCTTGACCCGCTTGTTAATATCTTAGATAGGCATATTTAAAGAAACACAGAATTTCATAGTTCGAAAGGACTTCTATATCCTGACACTTTAAAAAGAATTCTAATTAAAATACATACTCAAAAAAAGCCTCTGTTTGATGACCTCCCATGAGAGAAAATCTATCCTCCAGAGGTATACTATTCCATTTTTGGTAAGGTCTATTAGGAAGATTACAGTTTGGTCAAATATAAATTTTTCCTCTTTGTGATTTAATATCTTTATTCTGTACTAGGAAGGTAAAAGAAAACATATCTAATCCCTCTTTTGCATGACAACCTTTTGGCTAACTAAACATACCCAACACATTCCTCTTTGCCTTTTCTTCTACAAGGTAAGTAGTGCCAGTTTCTTTACTGATTCTCATGTGACAAAGACTCCAGACCCTTGGCCATTTTGATTTCCCTTCCTCTGACTTTTTTCCAAAATACCTTTCATAAACTGTGGTACTTAAAGTTGAATATAATACTTAGATATAGTTTGACCAGGACACATTATAGTACTCCTATTACCTCCTTTTTCTTAATATAACCCAAAATCACATTAGTATTTTTGTCTGCCACATCATTCTTTTGACTAAAATTGAATTTGCAAAAGGTCACTAAAACTCTCAAATATTTTTCAGACAACTTGCTAACCATTTTATATCTTCTATTTGTGAAATTGACTTCTTGAGATCATGTATTTATAATTTCCCTATTAAATTTCCTTTTATTGGATTCATCCTACTCTTCTGAACTATCAAGTTCATTTTGAATACTTAACTCATCCAAGGTATTATCTATCCCTCTAAATTTTGTTTCAACTTAACCTTTGATATGGATTTCATCCATGTATTTATCCAAGTCATTGACAATCTTTAACAATGTGAGGACAAAAACAGATCCTTAACAGCACTCCACTGGAGACCTCCTTCCAAGTTTACATGGAATTTATATTTACTACATTTTGAGTTTAGTCATTCCACTAGTTCCAAATCCCTTCCTATTTTCTAACTCTCAGCTATTCAACTTTTGCACAATATATGTTGTAAAACTTCCTTAAAACTTAAGTAAACTATGATGTCAGTTTAGTAATCTCAATTTGAAAAGGAAATGAAGTTTATCTAAGATGACCTGTCCTTAATTAAATCCATAATTATTCTCTATTCCAAACTTTCTATTACTGCCAAGGGTGCACTTATACTACCAGTTACCCACAAACTCAATCCAAGTGTCATCTTGATTCCTCTCTTGTATTTATCATCCATAGCCAATGTGTTAAACAAATCTTATCCTTTCTTCTTTCATAGCATCTCTCAAATATGTCCCCTTCTCTTCATTCATCATTACCACCCTGGAGCAGACTTTCATTGACACATTTTTGTTAAAATAAAAAAATAATTTAAAAATATTTTTAAATGTTAAAATAACTTTTTGTTGGTTTTCCAGCTTCAAATCTCTCAGTACTACAATTCATCCGCCATGCTACTGCCAAAGTGATTTTTCTAAAGCATAGATTTTGCCAAATAATCTTACTACTCAATAAACTCCAGTGGTGTCCTAGTGTGCCCAGGACCAAATATAAAATGCTCTGTCTGCCATTTAAAGGCCCTGGCAACCTAACTCCTTTTTTAACTTTCCAATTTTCTAATACTTTATTCCCTTCCATAGACACTATGAATTATCAATACAGGTTTTTTGATCATCTCTCAACATATCCTGACTATCTGCCTTTTGTCTTGCTATCTCTTCTGCCTGGAATGCTCTCTCTCCTCACTTCCACCTACTTGCTTACCTGGCTCCCTTTAAGACTCAGCTCAGATCACTGACCCATAGATTGCTCTTTTTTTTAAGCTTGAGACTACATTTGCTACTCTCTATTTTGGTGGTCCCTCTCCCCTTCTCTGTGACCATCTGGTTATTGCTTACAGTAACCATATCTACCAGGTCTTTGAAATACCTGGGATGTGATTTATCTGAGCCAGGTGACCTAAGTTCATCCCAGGGCAGCTGTGTTCCCACTAACTGGCTCCTTTCTTCCCTTCCCAAACATAAGCTCCCTCTTAGTTATTTCTGGATGTTTTTTTCCTGGGCCAAAGTTCATTCTCCTTATCAGGGAAAACAGAAGCAATATATATACATTGAGAACCCTTCCTTTGTCTCTCTTTCTTCTTTGTTATCATTGTCGTGCACCCAGGAGTGTTGTGGCTTGCTTCCTTGGGGCCCACAGCGGCGACCTCCCTCCAGGAGGGGAACTGAGAATAAGGAGTCAAGCCACTACTGCCTTATGCCTCCAGCTCAATTTTATTATTACTTAGCTATTACATATATACTGTTAGGTCTTCCGGGGTAGAACAAAGAATAATGAGGTAATTGTGAGGGTTACAAGCAGTATGTACGTGCAGCTTCTTGCATTACAGGATAGGAGGCTGTTAGGGAGGAGATGATAAGGCACAGCTGTGTCTAGTACCCTTGGTCAGTGGGGCGGAATGTCCAGCTCCCAAGGACTCTGGCTCCCAAGGACTCTGGCTCACCTTATCTCTCAGGGCGGCAAGCCAGCTCCTGAGACTGTCCAGGTGGCAGTTTACTTGGAGATGATTTGTGTCATGGCTGTTAGAATAGCCTGTGTACCCACACAGGAGCAGTGATTCCTATTCTTGTTTTTTTGTCCTCTGTTTCCTGATACTATAAAACAAACTTCCATTTCACAATCTTAGGCATTCCCTATCCCTCCTCTCTTTCTGAATTTTAGTTCTCCAATTGTCCTTTAGAATTTTCCCACACTGTAATCTCTAGGTTTTTTTCTCTCCTCTGGCTCTGGGCTCCCTCGCCCCTTACCTCTAGCTGAATCCAAAGGTCCCTTATTGCTATTTCAAAGGTTTGAGTTTGTAAAGCCAGAACTGACTAGCCTGATTGTTGTTTCTGAAATACTTTCTAAGCAATGAGAACACATGAGTTCTCCACGAAGAGACTTTAGCATAAATTTAAAACACTTTTGTATAAGACTATTTAGGTTTTGAATTAAGAGGGTATAAAACACAAAGGCCTCTCTAAATCCAGAAGTGAAAATTCACTATGTCACTATGAGGGATGTGGGCAAGGTCAGTGGGAAAATGATGCCAGCAGGCAGAGTGCTAAGCTTAAACTTCTTTTTGTAGGAAGAGAGGCCATAAGACATTCTTCTCACCTTTCTGCTCAAGAGGGTGTCTTGTGATGAACTCAGGAATCGACCCAGGAATGCAGATGTAAAATAAAAAAGGAGATTTTTTTAAAAGGAATCATTACAACACAAAGAGACAAAGTTAAAAGACCTTTAACGGCCACATGGTATTGCAGATTAACTAAACAGGCAAGCTGCAGATTAACTTTCAAGTAGGAGGTCAAAAGGAAAAAGAGGCCTTAGCACTGGAGAGAGTCTCCTTAAATGCCCTGTAAGAGTCCATGGAAAAGACAGTGTTTTGGGAGTGGTCCAGGTCTTGTTTTGGAGAGTTTGCCTTTTGGGAGTAGTCAGGACTCTTGTATTGTAGAGATTCTTTCTGGTCAGAGTGGTCAAGGTCTTTGTAATCTAGCATCTAGTTTAACCCATTGGTAAAAGCATGACCAAGGTCAAAGTAAAAGTCAAGAGAACTGTTTTATTTAACAGTGAAGAAGTTACAAGGATCAGTACCCAATATATGATTATAGGATTCTAACAGTGCAAAAAGATTACAAAATTTGTTTCCAGTTACAATATTTCCTATGTCCATAGTTCCCTGTATCACTGCCTCACAAATATTTTATGGTTCATGTTTTAAAAATTCAAGTACAGTGGGGAGAGAGAGAGAGCACCTTGGAGTCAGAAAGACTTTGGATTAACTGTTGGATCCAAACCTTGCCCAGTAGAGCCCTAAGGACACAAATCTTTAACCTCCATAGAAACTCTAAACAACTCACAATCTCACCTCCATGACCCCCCAAACAAAACACATCTTCTATAGAGACCCCAATGGCTCCCAGTCCCTATAGAAATCATATTATCTTGTCTTCTGTATCCAATACCCTATAAAAAAAGACTTGGTCTGCTCACTGTCCTCTCTGCCTCAACCTCTCAGACCCAGCCCACTATACTTTCTCTCAATAGATGACTTTGCATTCACTTCCATTTATAGTTCTATTTTCCTTTTTATTAGGGTTTATCTTTTGACATTTCAGTTGGTCCTGAACCTGAGAGAGAAGTGGTAGTTTAAGTCAGTGAGGGTGACATAATCAAAATCCCCTCAGATACCCATGCCTCCCCATTATCCAGTTTATATTGAGGCCACTGTTTGGTGGAAAGAAAGACAATCCTTTTAGGCTTGAGTTGGAGATCTATTTGTTTCAGATTTTTGCAGGCACATCCCCAGTGGATGTCTGCAGTTTTTTTGGAATGTAAGGTCCCCATGAAAATGAATATTAGGAAAGGTGAATATCCACAGAGTAGCTCAGTGTCTATTACTAAGACTCACACAGGGGGCATCCCCACCTGCTGAATTGTTTAGTTTCAATTTAAACAGAGAAAGAAAGTAGCATCCTGGCTCTGTTTCTCTGTTTCCCAATTAGCTGGGTTTCAGAAAGGAACAACCTGGGAGTTCTGGCAAGGAGGAAGGGGGTGTGCCCAAGAAAGAGTCTTACCTCTGCATCACCAGGAGAATGGGCAACCTTCAGAGACTAGACCTCAACCTGCTTTAGCACAACCCTGGGCAAACAAGCAGCCTCAAGTGGCTAGTTTTCCATGTGCTTCAATGTAGCCCTGGTCAAAGTCAGAAATACTCCATCAGCCTCAGCACATGCTAGGCACAAGCATTAGGATTATGACTCAGCACTAGGTAAGCTGCCAGACTCCTAAAGCTTCCAGCAATACCACCCCCCACCATCCAGTTCAGTACTAGACACAAGGGTCCCCAATGGGCTCCAGAGCAACATCAGTGCAGCACCAGGTAAACAGCTAGAGCCTGTAGCCCCTGGAACAAGAAGCCTGATATAATGCCTCTTCTACTCTGAGCAGAGCTCAAATTTTAAAAGAAGAGTAAAAAGCCAAAAAATATGAGCAAAAAACAACAAAAAAGAATTGATCATACAAATTATAATAGTGATAGGAAGATCAAGAAACAAACTCAGAAGAGGACAACAATGTCAAAATACCTATGGACAAAATCCCCCTCTCCAAAATGAGGAGTGATCTCAAGCCTAGAAAGAACTCATGGAAGAGCTCAAAAAGGAGGGTAAAAATCATATAAAAGAAGTAAAAAGAAAAATTGGGGGGGGGAATGAGAATAAAGCAAGACATTGTGGGAAAAAGGATCAACAGCATAGAAAAAGAAAAAAGCTTAAAAACTAGAATTGGACAAATGGAAAAGATTAAAAATCCATTGAAGAAAATATCTCCTTAAAAAGCATAACTGGCCAAATGGAAAAGGAAGTATAAAAGCTAACTGAAGAAAAAAACCTGCTTAAAAGTTAGAATTGGGCAAGTGAAAGTTAATGATTCTATGTGACATCAAGAATCAATCAAACAAATTCAAAAGAATGAAAAAATAGAAGAAAATGTAAAATGCCTCATGGGTAAAACAATTGATCTGGAAAATAGATCCTGAGGAGACAGTGTCATAATCACTGGACTACCTGAAAGCTAAAATGAAAAGGAGGACCTGGACAACATTTTTCATAAAATTATCTTTTGTTTTTTTTTTACCAAGGCAGTGGGGTTAAGTGACTTGCCCAAGGCCACATAGCTAGGTAATTGTTAAGTGTCTGAGGCTAGATTTGAACTCAGGTATTCCTGACTCCAAGGCCGGTGCTCTATCCACTGTGCCACCTAGCTGCCCCTCATAAAATTATCAAAGCAAACTGCCCTGATAACCTGGAAACACAGGGCAAAATAGTCATTGAAAGAATTAATGGATGACTTCAGGAAAGATATCCCAAAATAAAAATTCCAAGGAACATTATAGCCAAATTTCAGAATTATCATCTTAAAGTAAAAATGCTGTAACTGACTAAGATGAAGCATTTCAAATATTGGGGCACAACAATCAGGATTACGCAGCACCTAGAATCTACAACATGAAATGATTGGAAGTCCTGGAACATGATATTCTGGAAGGCAAAGGAACTAGGACTGCAACCTAAAATCACCTATCCAGTAAAATTAAACTTAATACTTCAAGGGAAATAATGAGCATTCAAACTTTCTTGAGAACACCCTAAATGAACAAAAATTGATTTTCATTATGAAGACTCAGAAGTCTAAAAAGGGAAAGAAAACATAAGGGATTCAATAGATCTGAATTGTACCATTAATTGTATAGCTAGAAGAAATATACATAGACAGAGGGCACAGGCAAAGGTGAATTTGAGGGAATAAAAAATAATTAAGAAATGAGAAAGAGGAGTACACTTGGTGCACAACAAAGGGAGAAGTAGAATGAGATAAATTATTTCACATGAAGAGGTGGGAAAAATCTATTATAGTGAAGGAAAAGAGGAGAGGATGAGCATTGGGCATCACTTGAATCTTACTCTCACAACTGTGACTAATATGGAAATATGCTTTATATGCTAGTACATGTATAATCTATATCAAATTACCTACTATTTTCAGAAGAAAAAAGGGAGGGAGAGAGAAAAATTTGGAACTCAAAATTTTGTTAAAATGAATACTAAATTTGTGTTGAATGTAATTGAGGAAAAAATAAAGTGCTATTAAAAATAAAGATTTCACATCGAATTTACAAAAAGACAAAAGCAGAAACAAATTTATTAAATATAAATTCTATCTAGCAGCCCTAGGCCTGGGGTAGGATCTGGGAAAGCAGAGGAAAAGCTGCTCTCCGTGGCTTTGAGGATAAAATGCAAACTTCATATCTGTTAATAAAAACCCTCTTTCAGCTCCAACCTAGCTTTCTAGATTAATTTCATCTTACTCCCATTATATACTACATAGTCCAGTTCAACTGTGCTACAGCCTGCTCATATCTCATGATTTCAAACTCTGATCCTGTTCCAACAGGAAATATAGCCAAAGGAACTCAGATTGAACCTTTACTGGCAAGATGGATTTTAAAAGCAAAATATTTATGAGGATTAAACCAATCAGCAAAGGAATAAAGAAACAACCTCACACATTCTTGGGGGAATTAAAATTAAATCTCCCTAGTTCCTCTAATACCCTCAGAAATCAAGGCAGAGATGATACTGTGGATAGGGTAGGAAAAACAATAGCCCCCCAAGACTAATGATCCTTCTTCAGTATGGAGAAGCATCTTGGCAAAATGTCTGAGATGACCCTCTCTTCCCGTGGAATGCTGAGAATGTCCTCTCTCTTTGTCTCCAAAGCCCAGATGGGTTATATTCTCTAAGAGAAGGCTGCAGCCAGGAATTTGACAAGGTCTGGGAACTCTCTCTCTTTTCTTCAAGAGACTTAGTTCAGGGATTCCATCACTTCATTCTATCACTTTCCCAGCTGTTTTCATCTCTCAGTCTAGGGGGTTCCTTCTTTTGCTGGGATCACAGAGTTTTTACTCCATCGTCTCCTTCACTGCTCACTACAGCCTCTAATGTTTACAAAATCTTTACAAATGCTTTATTTAATTAAAGATTCATAATATGATAGGTAGCACAGGTATTGTTGTCATAGTTATTACTATATAATTCTTTAAAATTTGCAAAGGACAGTGCATTCATTATAATCTTTGATTCACTTAGCAATGTGTAATGGATAGAGCTCTGACTTTAGAATTATGAAGAACTGGGTTCAAATCCTCTCTTTATGAGGCAGCTATGAGACCATCTAGGGTTCAGGGTGTGTTCAAGGAAGACTAGTACCTTGTTGTGAGGTCTGCCCAGTCCTTTTCAGGGCTGCTTTTCAACTCTGATATCTACCTGAGTCACCTAACTCTCATCTGTGGCTCTAAGAAACTGTAGCATGCACACAGCTCATACTCTGGTAAATCATTTGGCAGGCAGGCTAAACCAGATTGAGGGTAACCAAGGGAATCTCAAACTCTCTGATGAGTAGTTGGGCATGTCTACCCCAAGCATGTGAAGTCTCCCACTGGAAGAAGGGGCAGAAGAGAACAATTTGTTCCAATGGCCATAAAGTCAGCTGAAGCAGGTTCTGTGGAGCACTTAGAGTTTGGTTAGATATTGAAGATACCAAAGTCATCCACTACATCTAAAGCCACCACCAGTTGTCTTGACTCTGTCTTGCTATGCTGGATCATGTTGACTCTGGAAGAGAGCATGAGATGGTTGATTTCATGCAACTATACTTCACTTAAACCCAATTTACACAGTCAACAAAAGACATCATTCATAAACATTCCTCAAAGTTCTGTGACTACAGGCAAGTAATGAAGTAGCAGGTGTGGTTATACTGGTAGCTGCAGCCACAATCCTGCACACAGGAAGCACAGGCCATAAGCTTGTATCTCTACTGAAAGCAGCAATGCGACTCAGCAGCCCCTGTATGACTGAGTAGCCCTTTTAAGGGTAGCACTGCTCACCTCCTGATGTAAAGAAGGGGCTAGAAAAGGTGCCCTAAAATTATCTGCTTACTCAACCCTGACATGATTACCAAGGTAGTCTGAGAATCCCACAGTATGATCAAGACACACAAAAAAATCTACAAAACCTTCTTCAGAGAAGATTCTACTCACCATCAGTGCATGGAATGTGAGCACATTCATAGACAACACACGATCCAATAGACCTGAAGGAAGAACAACTCTTGTTGCATGGTATCTAAATAATAGCCCTGAGTGAAACAATGGTGGCAAATGAAGGCCAGCTTACTGAAGTTGGATCTGGATACACATTTTTCTGGAGTGGCTGCAGTGAAAGGGAATGCTGTGAAGTTCAGGTAGATTTTGCAACCAAAACTAATCTAGTCAACATTCTTGAATGTCTACCAAAAGGAGTGAATGATCAACTCACGACAATGAGATTGCCACTTCCAGGAAAACACCATGCTACCATCATCAGTGCTTATGCTCCCACCATGCCAAACACTGATGAAGTGAAGGAAAATTTTTATGAAGATCTGGGGACCCTTATCATCAATGTACTAAAAGAGGACAAGCTTATAATTCTGGGTGACTTTAATGCTAGAATAGTCTCAGATTACCAGACTTGGCAGGGAGTCCTTTGGAGGAATAGAGTTGGAAACAGCAACATCAACGGTTACCTTCTACTGAAGACTTGCACATCTCATGACCCTCTCATTACAAACACTGTCTTCCATTAAACTAAATGCAATAAAACTTCCTGGATGCACCCTCATAACAAACATTGCATCTATTAGACTATGTAATTGTAAGGAGAAGAGACAGACAAGATGTGAGAGTGGCAAAGGCAATGTGTGGTACAGAGTGCTGGACTGATCACAGATTCATCCTCTTTGAACTAAATATTCATATTCAACCAAAATGGTGTCCCCAAGGCAAAATGAATACTAGAAGAATTAATGTTAAGAGATTAGAATGTCTCTCTGAGTGGGAACAGTTTGTTGCTAACTTGGAGGTAAAACTGAGCCAACACACAGCTGGCAACAGTGAAGCAGAAAAGGAGCAGGCAGCTTTCAGGGTTTAACCAAGCAGATGGTTCATCCATTTCTAAGAAGGCAGCATTTAATTCCATCAAAAGTAAAGTCCAAGAAAATCTTAGAGAGATTCAGGATTTTTGATTCAGTAAGAAGGCAGGTGAAATTCCTGTTACCAGACAGTAACAAATCAAAATGATTTTTATGATGGCCTGAAGGCTATTTATGGGCCAAAGACTTATGGTGCATTTCAACTACTCAGTGCTAATAGATCCACATTGATCAACAATAGGGACATGATCCTAGAGAGAGGGGCTTAACAGATGTTCTCTTTTTTAGATTTTTTTTTTTTACATTCAATTAAAATTATTTTGAGTTTTACAACTTTCCCCCATCTTACTTCCCTCCCCCACCCCCCAATTGGTCAGTCTTTACATTGTTTCCATGTTGTACATTGATCCAAATTGAGTGTGATGAGAGAAAAATCATATCCTTAAGGAAGAAACATGAAGTATAAGAGATAACAAGATAAGATATCCGTTTTTTTCTAAATTAAAGGGAAATAATCCTTGAACTTTGTTCAAACTCCACACTAGATGGTATTCTCCATTGCAGAGAGCCCCAAATTGTCCCTGATTGTTGCACTGATGAAATGATCATGTCCATCAAGGTTGATCATCGCCCCCCATGTTGCTGTTAGGGTGTACAATGTTTTTCTGGTTCTGCTCATCTCACTCAGCATCAATTCATGCAAATCCCTCCAGGCTTCCCTGAATTCCCATCCCTCCTGGCTTCTAATAGAACAATAGTGTTCCATGACATACATATACCACAGTTTGCTAAGCCATTTCCCCAATTGAAGGACATTTACTTGATTTCCAATTCTTTGCCACCACAAACAGGGCTGCTATGAATATTTTTGTACAAGTGATGTTTTTACCTTTTTTTTTTATCATCTCTTCAGGGTTTAGACCCAGTACTGGTATTGCTGTATCAAAGGGTATGCGCATTTTTGTTGCCTTTTGGGAGTATGAACAGATGTTCTTAACAGATCATCATCAATCAATGCAGAAGCCATTGAAGTTGAAATCAATCAGTCCCTAGCTGAAGTGTCAATTGAAATAGAGGCTCATTTCAAAGCACCTGGTTCAAAGCGCCTGTGCTGATTCTATTACAGCTGAGATCTACAAGGTGAGGGGTCTCTTACTCATCCAAAAACTAACTGAAATTTTCCAGGTTATGTTGCATAAAGAGTTTATCCCTTAAGAATTCAAGGATGCCTCCATTGTCCATCTCTATAAAGGTAAAGGAAATAGATTGTCCTGTGACAATCATAGAGGTGCTTTTCTTTTAATCATTGTTGATAAGATTTTTGCCAGAGTCCTTCTCAATTGTCTGATTCTTCACCTGGAAGATGCTCATCTCCCTGAGAGCTATTATAGCTTCAGAAAGGGTCAAGGAACAGTCAATATGGTGCTTGCTGCCTGAGATCTCCAGGTAAAATGCCAGGAACAGAACAGAGGTCTGCATACAACATTTGTAGATTTGACCAAGACCTTTGCTACTATCAGTTGTGAGGATTTATGGAAAATTATGTCAAAATTTGGTTGCCTGGAGAAGTTCATCAGTATTGTATGGCAATTTCATGATGGCATGCATACCTGAGTTCTGGTTAGTAGATGATTACTTTTGAGGGTGTCCTTGCTCCCATACTTTTTAATATGATATTATCAGCCATATTATCAAACACCTTCACTGAAGACAAACATGGTCAGCTACCCCACTGATGGCAAATTCTTCAACTTGAAAAGTCTACAAGCCAAGACCAAAGTGGAGGGAGTGTTGTTTCATGATCATCTGTTTGCAGATGATTGTGTACTCAATGCAGTCTCTGAACCTGAGATGCTACTAACAATTAACACCAAGAAAACACAGGTGCTCCATCAACCAACACCACATTAACTATATGTGGGATTATTGATTCCAGCAAATGGAGAAGTTTTGAGTACTGTGGACAAGTTCATTTACCTTTGCAGTGTCCTTTTCAAAAAGGTACACATTGACAATGAGATTGACACCTGCATTGCCAGAGCTAGCTCAATATTTTGGAGGCTCCAAAAAGAAAGCGTGAGAAAGAAGTATTAGACTGACTATCAAACTGAAGGTCTACAGAGCTGTTGAGTAGATTTCATTGCTGTATGCCTGGGAAACCTGGACAGTGTACCAGCTCCATATCAGGAAGCTGAATCACCTCCTTTTAAATTCTCTTAGGAAGATACTGAAGATCACCTGACAGGAGAAGATGCCAGACATTGAGGTCCTTTCTGGAGCTAAACTGCCTAACATTCTAACAGAGAGCAAAACAGAGAGCACAACTTTGTAGATTCCTACAGAGAGCACAACTACCATAGACTGGACACTTTGTTAGAAAGCCAGGTGTATGCTTGCCAAAAAACACCCTATTTTATGAAGAATTCACACATGGTAAGTGCTCACAAGTCAGAAGTGATACTGAGACACCCTGAAGATCTCATTGAAGAATTTTAAAATTGATTGTATAGCATGTGAGACACTGGCACAGGACCACTGGAGCATGGCGTGTCTTCATCAGTGAGGGGGCTGAGCTCTATGAGGGAGGCAGAATTGAAGCAACTCAAAGGAAATGTGGCACCCTAGGTGTTCACATGGACTATTTGTGCCAAACCTGTGGTAGAACATTCTGAGCTCATAATGGTCTGATCAGCCAGAGTAGGATACACTGTAATTTGTCTCAAACATAGTCATACCATTTTGGTCATCTTCGATAATGAAAGACAAGAACAACCAAGATTTAATTCTATGATCCTACCAACCACCCTTTGAGGTGTTTTTTTTATTCCCTCGTTCCATAGAAAAGGAGTGATTCTTGCAGAGGAGTGATTCTTGCAGAGGATCATGACATCAGGGAGGTGATGCAGTGACAAGTACATGAACTGGATTTGAGTGATGGAGGTGCTGTGCTATGTCACCAACCTCACTTTCTCCTCTGGTCCAGTGGCCAGATATGAATCAGGATAATTGAAGATGGTCCTAGATTTGAGGCAATCAAGGTTAAGTGATTTGCCCAAGGCCACATAGTAAGTGTGAAGTGTCTGAGGTTTAATTCAAATTCCCATCCATAGAAAAGAAAATAGGCTCATAAATGAGTCACAGAATTAATAAGCTTCTGAGGAAAGATTTGAACTAGGGTCTTCCTGAGTCTAAGTTTATACTTTCATTCTTAGTTTGCTTTACAACTACAGGAGGCTTATTGTTAGTGGCCTTGTACTTTGTATACTAGATATTTTCATCTGACTTAAATTTGAATTCTTCTCTATGTGTTGCTTCTCTATTGGATTTTTTTGTTTGTTTTTTGTTTTCTTGTTTTTGCAAGGCATTGGGGTTAAGTGAACTCAGGTTCTTCTGACTCCAGGGCTGGTGCTCTATCCACTGAACTACCTACCCAACTCCTTCCCTATTGGTATTTGACTCCTTAAGAGCAAAAAGCATTGTTTTCCTTTCTGTTGTCCCAATTCTTAAAACAGTGTTTTGCACATAGTAGTTGTGTGATGTTTTGCATTCATTCATTCATTCCTGATTTAGTCTACATACTCTCTGAAGTCCTTTCCAGTTCTATGATTCTGGCTCTTAATTCATCCAAAAAATTTTTTTTTCTTTCGTTCTTATTTCAAAAATATATTTTAGAGATTATAGATGATAGGAATGGATTAGTTTTCTTTCCCACAGAGTGGCTTAAGCTTAATTTGAATAGACTTCAGGAGATGGTAGCTGGACATGACTGAATGACTGAACCAGAACAATAGTTATTGAAACATTTGGGGAAAAATAAAGTTTTCATAGACTATAGATTGAGAAAATCTCCACGAATGGATCTGGGAATCTCATTAATGTGCATAGTCCCTCCAAAGCTGCAAGTCTCAAGCAATCATTTCTATCTAACCTTCATGTTTCTAATTCATATCCTCCTATAAATTCACAAAGGAAAGCTACCCAAATAACTAGGGTCCTGTCATCCTCCCTTAAATTGCTTGGATAGCAATGGAAAATGAAGTTCATCGATTAGTTATCCTGTACTCATTATTTTCTTACCTATCATTTATTCAGGTTTTCCTATGTAATTAATCCTTTCTGATATGTTGCAGACCTAGTCATCTCTCTACTATCTTTTATTTTTAAATTATTTATTTATTTTATTTTGTTTTTTTTTGCAAGGCAATGGGGTTACACCTTGTGCCCAAGGTCACACAGCTAGGTAATTATTAAGTTCCTGAGGTCAAATTTGAACTGAGGTCCTGACTTCAGGGCCAATGCTCTATCTACTTTGCCACCTGGATACCTCTTCTATTATCCTTTAAATAAAACATTAACTAAGACATTAATCAGGTACAATAATGGATGATGACAATGCTGCTTCTGCTGCTGCTAATACTACTACTACTACTACTACTACTACTACTACTACTACTACTACTACTAATAATAATAATAGCATCTATTAACTAAAACTAAAAACTTTTCCAAAGTACTTCAGAAACATTATTTCATTTTATACTCACCACAACCTTAGGCAGTTGATCCTATTACTCTCATTTTGCAAATGTGGAAACCAAGGTACTGATGATTGAGGGATATGTAGCTAGTGTTTGTACTTAGTAGGATAAGCAAATTTTATAATTCTGAAGCTCTGTTAAAAATCTATTTGAGTAGAGTTGGAATTCTCTTCACTGAAGCCACCAACAATGTTCATAGAGTAATAGAAATTAGAGTTGAAAGAAATCTTAGTAACAATTGAGTCTGCTCTCCTTATTTTACTAACAAAGAAGATGGGACCCAGAGACCTGAAATGCTATATTCAAGGTCATACAAATTAAAGGATAAGACAGGACTAGAACTAAGACCTTTCTCTGACTTTTACTCGAGTTCTTACTCTGTAACACTACATGGAGATCCTTATTCACTTTTTTTATGGTGGAAATACAGAAATTCATTATTGTTGTTGTTGTTCAGTAGTTAAGTCAATTTGGACTCGGTGATTCTATCATCCATTGAGTTTCCTTGGCAAAGATACTGGAATGATTTGCCATTCCCTTCTCCAGTGGATTAAGGCAAAGAGGGTTAAGTGAGTTGCCCAAGGTTGCCACAGAAAGTATATGTCTGAGTTTGGATTTGAACTCACATCTTTCTGACTATAGATCCAGTGCTTTAATCCATTGGGTCACCTAGCTGAATTCTATAGAAATTAATAGCCTCCAGAAATATCTTGAGACTATTTCCTGAATGCCCCCTAAAAGTTTAACATTTCATTACTTAGACTATTTAAAGGATACTTTTGTTCCTGGAAAGATATGTCAATTTACTCTCATAAGACCCAATTATCTTTCCTGCAATTTTCTGGGTCTTCGCCTTTTTTTTTTTTAATATTGGTCTCTCCAGCATTTTTCACCCTTAGCATTGAATAAGAATTTATTCATTTACATGTAGTGAATGCACTAGTTATAAAAGAAATGAAAATTTCAAATACATATTTAACTATCAACTTTAGGTGATATTTTCCCCTCACAATAGTTTTCAATGATTACTCTAGCTCTAACAGGTTTCTGTTTTTAGTTTATTGAAACACTTTTCAAAGTATGATTCATGGACCCCTGGTGTTCCCTGAGATGCTTGACAGTGTGGTTAAAATTATTTTCATTATAATACTAAGATGCTGGTTGATAGTTAAAATACTACTTTTTGTAACTACATATCTGCATGAGGATGAATTTCCTTCATATACTTCAAGGAAAAGAACATATCACCACAGAGTAAATACAAAAGGAGACAAAAATTAAAGAAATTTGCAAAATTTGTAAAGCTATGTCATTTTCAATTTTTTTGTTTTAGAAAATGTAGTTTTTTCCAAAAAATATTGTTTAACACTTAATGGATTTATTATTTCTATCTTTATATTATGTGCAAATTTTAATAATTTATTAGTTTTAATTTCTAACATGATAAAGAGAGCTATGACTCATATAAACAAAACCTCTAGGATACTCATTAGTTTTGAGAATGCAAAGAGATCTTGAAACCAAAATGTTTGAGAATTCTGGCTTATACCATAAGGATTAGAACTCTAGATAAAAAATTGTTTCTGTTTAGAAATGATAATACTGGCTATTTCTTCTCTTAACTGGCAGGTGTTCAATGTGTTCCTTATTTAACATATACTTCAATGTTAGTACAGAGTTTTCTGAGGAACAGATAAGATAACAAAGCACTTTGCAATGTCCTAATTCTATGCAAATGTGAAATAGTATTCTTTTAAAAAACTGGACAATGTTGAAAAATGCTAAATTTTGTACTTATTAAGTTAAGATATTTACGCTTGACTGACTTGGTAACTGTGTCTTTTATGCCACCAATCAAGTTACATCCATGAATATTAATTAGTGGGTCATCCCATGGTTGTTTTGAATCTGGCCAACACTATATTTCTGCTTGAAAGGGCTCCATTTATGGCAAGTTTCTTGGTGGCAAGCTGGGAGACAAGTTTCATGAACTCAGCCAAATTTCCACTTCTTCACTGAGTGTTATTTTGAGATTAACTTAAAATGTACAATGCTCTCAGATATTTTGAAACTCTCAGGCTGGAAAATCCATTACCAAGGTAACATTCCCCTCTGGGAATTCTAATGAGTTGGCTTAGAATGTTTTTTCTTCACTTTCTCCTAGCCCCTTTAAATTTCTTGAACACTGAGTCTATTCTTGAGCAAGTTAAGGCCTTTGTAACTCCCAAGCTAACAATACTACAAGTTACTTCAATCAGAATATAAGGACTATGAATAGGGCTGTGAAAACCTCTCTCAAATTTTCCCTCAAGATCTATTTCCAAAGTTGTGAATATCAGGGCCAAATGTTTCCCCGGAAAGGGTAAAATGAGATAGTTATACTGACTAGGGCAGAGAGAATCACATCCTAGACGAATATACTTTTCCTTCTGATGGACAACAAAATAATTTCAAAACACCAAGGGATGAAGAAATGAATGAATGAATGACAGGAAGAGAAAGTAATCAAAAAACCTAGGGAATCACAAGCATGAATAAACAACATGACTTTGTTTGGATAAGTCTAGTCTGGATAGCCTAAATGTGGGTATTCATATTTACAAATTTTCTTTCAAATTTTTTGCAAATTCAAATGTAATTATGGAGTGATAAAATTTATTTTTTATGGGCCTTATCTCACCTTTTCTTTAAATCATCCATTTCTCGGAATGCCAACAAGGAACTCACTATAGTATTATTTTACTTTATTTTATCTTTATAAATATCAATAGAATACTTAAAGTGTACAGGATGTTGTGCTCAAGATACTGTGCACGCAGCATAGTGAATAGGAGACTGGTCTTGGGGTCAGGAAAAGCTATTTCTCAATGGTGTAACCCATAAAGAAATCTCAGTCTCTTTAGTCATGTTTCAGAGAAGCTGCTGTCAGCCTAGGTAGCTAGAACTTCCACACCAGTAGTTCTTAGGAATCTATGAAATCCTAGGTTCAAACCATCATGGCTCTCTCTCTTTCCTTGATAAAATCAATCTATGCTAATGTAACCATACTAATAGAATGGAATAATCATCCATACTAATGCATTGACCTTTGTGTCAGAGATTCTTTCAGGATAGCCAAGGTCTTCTGTATGCTTTATTCTTCCCTGGATCTCTTGGCTCACAGAGTCCATCCAGAAAACCTGGAACTATATGCATGGGATCTCCCTCTTAATCAATATACTGAAACCCATTGCCCATATACAAGAACTTGAGTCAGAATTTCAACTCAAGTCAATTCAATTCAACATTTATTAAATACTCATCATGTGAAAATTATTATGCTAGGTATGATAATCTTATAATAGATTTATTAAATTTTATTAAAACAAACTTAAAATGAAATGGAAAATCTTGAGTGGGCAATCATTAGTACTAAAGAAGTACATAATTTTCCCAGTGTGAAGACTCATTATATAAAACTAAGTGCTGAGAAAACTAGACACTAGTAATGGAAGAAATTAGATTCAGACTAACATACCCCTTGTACCAAGATAAGCTCAAAATAGATACTATATCCTGGATATAAAAGGTCACATCATAAGTAAAGTAGAGAAACTTGGAAAGAAATTATCTTTCAGATCATAACCAAAAAGGGATAAAGAAGATTAAAGATAAAATGGATAATTATGATTATCTAAAATTTTTAAAAGTTTTTGCAAAAACAAATGTTACAAAGCTAAGATAAAAGGGAAATAACTAGGAAATTCTTTGCAGCTAATTTTACTGATAAAGATCTCATTTCCCAGATATAAAGGAAATATTCAAATTTATAAGACTAAAAACTATTCTCCAATTGAGAAGTGATCTAAGAATAGCTCCAAATCATTACTGTTCTTTGAGAAGTACAAATTAAGGCATTTCTGAGATTGTACCTCAGATCTATTAGACTGGTAAAGATCTCACATTGGAGGGAACTTGAGGAAACAAGGATATTGATGCATCGTGGATGAAATGGTAAGTGGAAAGCAAATTTGGAATTATATATGAAATTACATCCTCTGACCTAGCTACATCACTAAGCCTTTACTCTCCCCCAAGGATAAAAGAAATAGGAAAAATCATATAAAGATATTTATAGTAGCAATTTTTGTAATGACAAAAAATTGTAAACTAAGAGTTGCACTTCAGTTGATGAAAAGCTAAAAAACTGGTGATATGGGAATGTGGTATAATATTAGTATGCTTCAATAAAGGGGGGGTAGATACATAAGTTTATGAAGATGGAAAGGCCTGAACTGATTCAGAATGAAATTAACAGAATCAGACAAACTATTCTTACAATTCACCATCAATATAATTTTTTTGGCGAGTCAATGGGGTTAAGTGACTTGCCCAAGGTCACACAACTAAGTAAGTACTAAATGTCTAAATCTACATTAGAACTCAGGTCCTCCTATCTCCAGAGTTGGTACTCTATCCACTTTGCCACTTAGCTGCCCCTGTAGGGTTTTATTTAAAAACTTTTGTAAACTAATGAAGAATGAAATGATCAGATATAAGAGAACAATATATAGGATAGAAATATTGTTAAGACAGACAAATTTTGAAAGCTGTAAGAAATATGATCTATTTTATGTCTACCCATGATTCCAGAGGATCAATTATGATAAATACTAACAGAGAGAAGTAATAGATTTAAGGCTCAGAATGAGACATATATATATATTTCCTATATAGCCACTGGAGAATTTGTTTTTGTTTGACTATATATATTTGTTACAACAAAGTTGTATTTATTCTCTTTATCTTTCTTTTTTAATGGGTGGAGAGTGGAGAGAAGGAAAAATAGCTTTCTGTCATTAAAAACACTTGAAGAAATAAAGAGATTGATGTGGAATATTGCATACATTTTAAATGAGGTAATAATTATTACTTTTGCTAAATTGTTTATTTTATTACAAGAGGTTTCTCATGGAATATGTGTGGGCTATCTGGAAATGTTCATTTGTTTATTTAATTTCTTTTCTTTTATTTTTTCAATTACATACAAAGATAGTTTTCAACATCCATTTTTTATAAGCTTTTGAGTTCCATATTTTTCTACAATCCTCCCTTCCTTTTTCTCTCCCCATGACAGTAAGTAATTTGATGTATATTAGACATGTACATCATGTTTAACATATTTCTAATATTTAAAATATTAGTCATGTTGTGAAAGAAAAATCATAACTAAAGAAAAAATATCATGAGAAAAAGAAAAAACATAAAGCAAGTTTTAAAAAGTGAAAATAGTATGTTTGGACTGCATTCAGACTCTATAACTTTTTCTCTGGATGTGCATGACATTTTTTTTCACACATCATCTAGAATTGTCCTTGATCACTGAACTACTAAGAGGAGCTAGGTCCATCATAGTTGATCATTACCCAATGTTGCTGTTAATGTTTAGAATTTTCTCCTAATTTTCCTCACTTCACTTAGCATCAGTTCATGTAAGTCTTTCCAGGCTTTTCTGAAGTCTGGCTGCTCATATTCCCCCTCCCCTTCATCCCCACCCCCTGCAAGGCAGTGGGGTTAAGTGACTTGTCCAAGGTCTCACAGCTAGGTAATTATTAAGTGTCTGAGGTTGGATTTGAACTCAGGTCCTTTTGACTCCAGGACCAGTGCTCTATCTACTGCACCACCTAGCTGGCATCACTCATGATTTCTCACAGAACAATAGTGCTCTATCACATTCATACACTATAACTTGTTTAGCCATTTCCCAATTAATGCGCATTCCCTCACTTTCCAATTCTTTGTCACTGCAAAAAGAGCTGCTATAAATATCTTTGTTCCTATGGGTCATTCCCTTTTGTTATAATCTCTGGGATACAGAAGTAGCAGTGGTATTGCTGAATCAAAGGGTATGCACAATTTTATTGCTCTTCAGAACCATTAAATTAGTTCACAACTCCAGCAACAAGCATTAGTCTTCCAGTTTTGCCACATCCCCTCCAGCTCTGGTTATTTTCCTTTTTTGTCTTTTTAGCCAGTTTGATAGATGTGGGGTGGTACTATAGAGTTGTTTTCATTTAAATGTAAATAATTATAAAATAAAAACAAAACACATCAATAAATACAATTTTTAACAAAAGGAATTCCAGGGGTTAAATCTGAAGGGTAGGGATGTCTAATATTTTTGCTCATGAGTCTGCATTCAAAGTACTCTTTTACTATGTCAACCAACTAACATCAATAAGCTTTTAAGGGATATTTACTGAGAAGGTACAGCAAGGAGAGAAGTTACAAAAACAACTCTCTTCCCCCAGCCTGGGTGGTGCACTCTCCCTTTATAACAACCAGAAGATCTTGGGGGAGAGTGCCTTAGATATAAAGCATAGAAGGTGGAGAAAACAGAGACCAAAGGGTGACTTCTAGACTTGGTCCTTTTCTCCCATCAAGCAGTTCCCATTTGGGCATTTCTTTGGTTTTGAATGAATTCCTCCATTGCTCACATGGATGAATCAATTTATTGCTAGCTGAGTCAAGCAGGCCACTCAGGTGTGTAGTTATCAGCTTTGGTGCTAGAGGGACTTCTTTGATTCCCTTCTTGACATTTCATTTGGTTAAGCAGGACAAAATAAACATAAGCAAAACAAAGGTTCCCATCTATTCACAGATACAGGGTGACTGTAAGGGGAAATAGAGGAGTTAATGCCGATCCCCCACCTCATGACTCATAGTTTTTTCTTGGTTTATTGTTAGGAAATGGAGAGGGAAAAAACTAAAACAAAGAAACTAAGAGAGGGATATAGTAATACTTTAGAATGGAAGGGGAATCCTGACTCCCTTATCCGACTAAGTGAACATTGATCCTTCTAGCTCCAAGGCTTTTGAAGGTTTTTTCCAACACCCCACAATATGAATTGAAGTTATCAAACCTGATTGGGGATGTTAGCTAGAATCACCATGGCATCTAAATTCAAATAATTTTTGCTCTGCTTCCAATACACAATGTAGCAGATCTGTGGAAAACTGTAGATTTCAGATACTGTATGGGGAATTTCTTGAGCAGGGGGTGTGAGATGGTCAAAAATGTGCTTTAAGAACATCAATTTGGCAGCTAGGAAGAGAGGAGAAACTGAATTCAGGGGCAGGGTTGGGGGGTTCCATTAAGAGATTACTGTAACATGGTACAATAAAAACATAAAATGGGGATAATTGTTTTGTGAGTAAAGAGTAAAGAGAAGATGTTTAGTTAGCAGGCTCTGGCAAGGGCAGAGGCTGCTCCCAGCCCTGACCTCCTAAATAAATTATTATTGCTCTGGGATTGAAGGGACAGGCACTGAAACAGCTCCAGCAAATTATATATATAAACAAATGTCCTCATTGCCTTCCTCAGAACCACAAGATCTTGGCAGTGAGACCTGAAGGGCAAATTAGGATCTCGTGGCAGCTGCATGTGGCTTACATAAGAAAAAAAGACTGTCTTCTCTCTCCTCCACTTCCTATTTCATTAAAACCATTCTGAGGAAAGTGGTAGAAGATTTGTTTTCCATTTTCTAAATTCAGAGATGAGAGCCAAGTAGTTTCATAATTGTATCAAATTTTGATTATAGTTTTGGGTATGCTATGTAGGGGTGAAATTTCCTTCCCATGATTCTCTGAAAAAAAGGTTTTGGATCTGGTTCAAGCATGTGTCACTTGCAAGAAAAAATAGTGGTATAACTTCTTGTAGACTTCCCCCTCCCTAATAAAACATAAACCTGAAAATGAGTGTTTAAAAGGTTTTTTTTTTTTAACCTCAATCAGTTTAGCCACTCTAGGATATAGAAATGGTGTTATAATTCATCATGGGTAGGATATAAGCCAACTAAGAGGCCTGGAATTTGGAATAATTTTTTTTTTTGTAGGAGAGTTCTCTCCTCACTAAACATATCTCAGGTGGAAAGCTTAAAAACTACTCCCAAATTTCTACTACATCAAATATAACTGTATCTTACTAAAATACTCTGAGATGCCAATTTAATATAAAGAAGAAAAAGTTGCTGGCTTCTCTCTCAGGTGTTGGGTCTCTGATAGTTGACTGTCTGTAATTACACTCCCTTTCTAGGATTATTTATGGGTTGGGAGAGTTGGAAAGGGAGGTGGAAAGTAAAGGAAAGAATGAACTAAATGCTGTAATATTCCATGACCCTAGGGTCCTGTGCTTACTATCATAGTGAAATCTTGAGTTATTAAATCTTTTTTTGTGTGATAAGCATTGTTTTATTTTTTAAATTTATTTTTTATTCTCATTTTGTACAAATGTTTTTTTATATTAATAAGTAAACAAAATACCCCTCCCCCCATGAATATAGATAGACTTACTTGGGCAAAAAAAGTAAAGGGGAAAGAAAAAAATTAAAATTAAAAAGAAATAGTAATAATTGTAGGTATGGCCAGGTGGCACAATGGATGAAGCACCAGCCCTGGAGCCACAAGCACCCGAGTCCATATCCAGCCTCATAAACCCAATAATCACCCAGCCATGTGACATGCAAGCCACCCAATCCCCACTGCCCTGCAAAAACCAAAAAAGAAGAAAAAAAAAGACCCTAAATAAAATAAAATAGTAATAATAGTAGGGGTGGCTGGGTGGCAGACAGAGCATTGGCCCTTGAGCCAGGAGCACCTGGGTCCGAATGCGGCCCCAGACACCCAAAGATCACCCTGCTATGTGGCCCCAGGCAGGCTACCCAGCCCCACTTGCCCTGCACCCTCCTCCAAATAATAATAGCAAAATATGTGCTTCAGTCTTTGTTCCAACACCAACAACTCTGTCATGGGTGGATCATATTCTTTATGATAAGTCCATGGTAAAAGTTACTTCCATATTTTTCTACTGTTGCCATTGCTGATCACAACTCCCTCCTTTCTTATTTCTCTACTACCATGTACTATATTTTCTCTCTCCTTTCACTCTGACTCTGCTGTAGGGTCACTGAGTGGCGCAGCAGACAGATCCCTGGTCCTGGGGCCAAGAAGCCCTGAGCCCCCATACCACCCCTTAGGCCCAGAATCCACCTGGCCCTATGGTCCTGGGCAGGCCTTCCAATCCCAGCCCCTTGCAAGAAGTAAAAAAGAAAATGTGTTATGTCTGACCACTCTCCACCCATAGTCCATCCTCTCCTCCTTTATTCACATCCCCACCCCTTCCCCCGCTCCCCCCTCCTTCTTACTACAGATTTCTATACCCCATTGAGTATATTTGCTGTTTCCTCTCCTAGCCATCGCTGATGAGAGCAAAGGTTCCCTCATTCCCCCTTGCCCCCCATTCCATATCATTGCAATAGCTCATTGTAATAAAAAAAAATCTTATTATGTGAAATATCTGGGACTATACCCTCTCTCCTTTTTCTTTCTCTCATTCCATTTCCCTTTTTTTCCTATTGACTCCATTTTTACACCATATTTTATCTTTAAATTCAGCTTTCTCCTGTGCTTCAACTATAAAAGCTCCCTCTACCTGCTCTATTAACTGAGAAGGTTCATATGAATATTATCAGTATCATTTTTCTATACATGCTGTTCATCCTCATGAAGTCCCTCATATTTCCCCCCTCTCCTCCAATCTCCATGCTTCACCTGAGTCCTGTATCTGAAGATCAAACCTTCTGTTCAGCTCTGGCCATTCCAAAAGGAACATTTGAAATTCCCCTGGTTCATCGAAAGTCCATCTTTTTCCCTGGAAGAGGACATTCAGCCTTGCTGTGGAGTTCATTCTTGGCTGCATTCTAAGCTCTTTTGCCTTCCGGTATATTGTATTCTAAGCCCTACGAGCTTCCAATGTAGTTGCTGCTAAGTCCTGTGTGATCCTAACTGCAGCTCCATGATATTTGAACTGTGTCCTTCTGGCTGCTCGTAATATTTTCTCTTTGACTTGGGAGGTCTGGAACTTGGCTATAATATTCCTAGGGGCTGGTTTTTTGGGATCTCTTTCTCGGGGGGATTGGTGGATTCTCTCCATTTCTATTTTGCCCTCTGCTTCTAGAATATCAGGGCAATTTTCCTGTAGTAATTCTTTGAGAATGATGTCAAGGCTCTTTTCTTGATCATGACTTTCAGGTATTCCAATAATTTTCAAATTATCTTTCCTAAGTCTGTTTTCCATATCAGTTGTTTTTTCAATGAGATATTTCACATTTTCTTCTAATTTTTCATTTTTGTGGTTTTTGAAGTATTGATTCCTGATTTCTGGTAAATTCATCAATCTCCCTGAATTCTATTCTTTGTCTGAAGGATTTGTTCTCCTCAGAGAGTTTTCTTATCTCTTTTTCCATCTGGCCAATTTTGCTTTTTAAAGCATTCTTCTCCTCAGTAACTTTTTGAACTGTTTTATCCATTTGACCTAAGCTGGTTTTTAGCATGCTATTTTCTTCAGCATTCTTTTGGATTTCCTTGACTAAGCTGCTGACTTCATTTTCATGTTTTTCCTGCATCTCTCTCATTTCTTTTCCCAGTTTTTCTTCCAACTCCCTCATTTGATTTTCAAAGTCTTTTTTTGAGCTCTGTCATAGCCTGAGCCCAATTTTTGTTTTTCTTGGAGTCTTTAGATGCAGGAGCTTGTGCTTCCTCATCTTCAGACTGAGTATTTTGATCCTTCTTGGGCTCATTTGCAAAATATTTCTCATTGGTCTTCCTCTTGTTTCTTTGCTTGCTCATTTTCCCAGCCTAAGACTGTTTTTTGGGGTGCTTCCTGAGCTTTTGGGACACTCCCACAAGGGTCTCAGTGTGTGAGGCTCTGTCCTCCCTCCTGTTCTGTGAATGACCATAAGCAACACCCTCTGCCACGGGGCTGAGGTGGGGGGAGCTGCTGTTCTATGTGGGGGCCTAGACTGCAATCAAGATCTGAATGTATTGCTTTTGACTTCTTAGCATTTTAAATGGAGGGATATGGAAATGTTATGTGGTTCCAATCCTAAATTAATGCTTTGGGATCTTTGAGCATCACAAATAGCTGAGGGAGCAAAGGTGAAATGGGGAGTTAGGCATGGGTTGGGGGGTAGGTGATGTGTGAGAATGAAAGAAAGATGGAGCTGGTCTGTGGACTTGGGCTGGGGTGTGTGAGACATTTTTATTTGTATATTTCTAAAACCAAAATGTCTATCTCTTCTCATTGAGAGTCTTTACCACTATAGCTAAAGCTCCACAAGAGTTTGAAGAACATGATTCTCAGTTCAGCTATGCAAGGATTATGATACTGTATTTATCCACTCTTCTGAATCAGTCTACAAACTTTAAAGCACGCTACATAGGTCAGTAAATAGATGACAGTTTCATTAGGGCTTTCTCAGGTGATTTTTATCTATTAGGTGAATCAGCAGACAAGTACAGGGTCTGCAAAAGAATATTATTTAATGTGTCTCCCTCTCCACACCCATTTCTAAACCCATTACTTGATCACTTTTCCTTCTGTATTCCCCACTCTCTAATAGTGTATAGTGAGCTGTGGGAGCATATAACCCTATGAATAAATAAAATAATTAATCATTTATTCATATTTATTAAGTGCTTACTATATGCAAAGTGCTGTGCTAAAATAGAAATAGAAAAATAAAGAGTTCCTGCTCTGAGAGAACTCACATTCCAATGGGGAAGGTTTTAGTTGCAATTTGTATGGAAATGTAGCATTTTTTTAGGGAGCAGCAGCAAAGCAGATGCTAAACTTTCTTCTTTCATATCATTTCCACAAATATAATCACATTGGTTTCTGATGTGGAACTATTTGACAATGCTAAGGACTCTGATGACCAGAACTTTCTTTTCTGAGTCTTCACTAGATGTGGTTGTGGCATTTTGATGAACAGCTGCCAAGCTACATTCTGCAGAAGATGATAATGCAAACACTGGAGTGGAAACATTGATACTCCAATGGCTTTTTGGTTCAAGGTCATGGGCCATATCCACCAGGTTCTGAGAGGAGATAGTAGTAAGGGTGGTGGAGGTAATTTGAAAAGTACATGCTGCCACCTGTCTTTCTTTATCAGTTGATAGAGGTTTTGGGAAAGGGATTGTAATATGGAAATTGAGCAAAGCAAATCATTAGGAGCAAAGTAAGTCTTCAAGAAGCAATAATCTATTGCAAAAGTAGATAGTTGTTCACTTAATATTTTGAATTTCCTACAATTTTTTTATTATTAAGGATAATTGAGATCTGACTTTTATTTCTTTATGCTAAGACTCTACCAAGGAGATCAGATTGTTAATTTATTGGGATGAAGGGAACTGCCTGTGGTGTCCAATGTAGAACTTAGTTTGTATTGTTCTTTAACTACTTTCTTCTCTCCCAAGCTAAGCTACTTACGAGATGACATCTTAATTTTCCTTCTTATTACACCCACACAGGGCTGACTCAATAAATAATAGATGACTGGTAATTATAGCTCACAAAGTAAATTCACCATAACCACCCTGTGAAAAAGTTAATGCAAATATTACCCTTATTTTTTTACAAAATAAAAAACCAAGAATTATAGAAGCTAAATAGCTTGTCCAAGATCACAAACTAATTTATGTAAGAACTAGTATTTAAACTCAGGTATCTTTATTCTCAGCAGTTAGGTGACAAAATGGATAGAGTGCAGTGCCTGGAGTCCGGAAGATTCAACTTCCTGAGTTCAAATTCAACCTCAGACATTTATTAGCTTTGTGACCTTGGACAAGTCATTTAACCTGTTTACCTTAGTTTCCTCAACTGAAATATGAGCTGCAGAAGGAAATGGCAAACTACTCCAGTACCTTTTCAAAGAAAATCCCAAATGGGGAGTCACAAAGAGTAGCTTTTCTCTAGGTCCAAGAAGTCTATCTAGCACAACTAGGTGATCTTCCTTAGGTCCTTGTATAAGGCATTTTTCCCAGAAACTAATATGATTCCAGGTAGAAACCTTGCTTTTGATAAGTAAGCAATAGGAGACTATGACCTCATTGAGCTTTCAATTAAGAATCCCTTGAGAAGCCACTTAGATCTTCTCATCCCAGCCCCCCTCCCTTACCTCCCTCTTCTAATGTTTCCTTCTAGGACTTGGCTGTTCAATGTCTTCTTTTTTGGGTTTTTGCAAGGCAATGGGGTAAGTGGCTTGCCCAAGGCCACACAGCTAGGTAATTATTAAGTGTCTGAGGCCAGATTTGAACTCAGGTACTCCTGACTATAGGGCTGGTGCTCTATCCACTGTGCTACCTAGCCACCCCAGTTCAATGTCTTTTTAACAAGGAAACAATAATTGACATCTACATACACTCTAAGGCTTGCAAAGCACTTTTATATACATTATCTCATTTGATCTTCACAATAACCCTAGAAGTTAATGTTATATACATATATACAAATATAAAGGATTTTATGTATATTATTAGCAGTCCTGTGAAGGTTTCCTTATCAGGTACAAAGAACCAGATAGGAAACCAGGAAACTGCTAACAAATGCTTTAGTAAGCAAAGATTTAAGTGATGACCATTGCTCTTTTTCCACCAGAAATACTTAGTTACCTCCAGGTAAAAGCAACCTGTCAAGAAGCTCTGCTACATCTGAGAAACCCACCCCAAAGTCCAAGTTTAGGTCACATGGGTTCCAAGGATTCCACACCTTCAGATCAATCTACTTGTTGGGAAGTTAACTCCAGCTTTCTTATGTCTGTGTCATAATATCCTAGGCTATAATTACCAGCTTTGTTTTAAATATGAATAAATTAAGTCTCAGAGAGGAAGGTGTTTGCCCACGTTTACAAAGCTAAGAAGTATTATAGATAGGATTTAAACCTGTCTTCCCTAATTCCAGGTCTATGGTTTCTTCTATGCCATGTTGCCATTATTGTGAAAGTTATGTATATAACATTATATACAAATAGAGTTTAAAAGATTATCTGTAGTGGATTTTACATTCACATTAAATATCTCTTTTCAAATGGGTCATATTGGGATAACAGAAAGAGAACTGGATTTGGAGTCAGGAAGGCCTGACTTCAAATTCTACTTTGATTTATTTGATTTATTAGTTTTAAGACCCATTGATAAATGTCTCTCTATCTCTCTCTCTCTCTCTCTCTCTCTCTCTCTGTGCCTTAGCTTCCTTACCTGTAAAATGGTAATATTTCTATCACTGAACTTATAGAGGTGGTATGAAGGTCAAGTGAGATAATATAAATATGTTATTTGCAAATTTTTAAGTTTTATTTAATTATTTATATATATGTATATGTATCTCTCTCTCTATATATATATATATATACATATATATGTATATATATATATATATATATATATATATGTGTGTGTGAGAGAAGCATCAGAGGTAGCCTTGTTTTATTGGGTAGAGAACAGAAATAGAATCAAAGAAAACTGTTTTTCAAATCCTATTTCTAACACATACAGGCTGTGGAACTTTGGATAACTCACTTAACTTTTTAGTGCTCCAGGCAACACTCTGAGACTATAATTAATAATAATGTTTGTCATTCATTTTTTAAGAAGAACATGATATCAGGGAGGTGATACCATGACAAACACATGAACTGGATTTGAGTGAGGGGGGATGCTGTGCTAAGTCACCAGCCTCACTTTCTTCTCCACAACCATCTGGGTCCAGTGACCAGATATGAATCAGATTGCCAGGAGATGGCCCTGGATACAAAGTAATCAGGGTTCAGTGACTTGTGCAAGGTCACACAGCTAGTACAATTCAAGTGTCTGAGATTGGATTCAAACTTTTATCCTCCTGACTCCAAGACCAGTGTTCTATCCACTATGTCACCTTGCTGACATTGTGTGCTGGGACTATGTTACAGTCTAGATGGCGAATTTCTTCACTGGTAGGAGTTTCTTCACTGGATGCTGTTATACCAATGAAATCATAGACTTAAATCTCTCTCTCTCTCTCTCTCAGAATATGTGTGTGTGTGTGTGTGTGTGTGTGTGTGTGTGTGTGTGTGTGTGTGTGTGTACATGAAAATAGATATGGCTATGTTTCAAACACCTTCTTCCCCATTCATCAATTTTCAGTTTTTGCCAATTACTTCTATGATAAAATACAAACTCTTCAGCCCAGCCTTTAAAGCCCACCTACCTTTTTTAGTCTTGTTTCATATTACTCCTTCTTATTATATTCTCATTTCTGAATAAATCTGCCTATTATATAAAATATTTCTTCTATATAAAAATATAAAATATTTCATCTCCTGCTTCCAAATCCTTAGTACATCATATTCTCCCTATCTGGAATATACTCCCCCTTCATTTCTGAGGGGCGCTGATTACCATTAGCATGGTCCTGTTCATAATTAGAATAAGACACTGGACAGCTCCACATCCATCCTTATTTATGTTTTCTACCCAACTCTAGAGGGTTTTTCAGATAGGCTATTCATCTCTTCACATGGTAGAGCCACTGTCTTTATTTCCCAGTGCCAAAAAAACCCTCATTAGCCTGAGGAAATGGTTACTGTAGATTTATCCAATTAGAAACTAAATCAAGCCCCCACCCATTGGAAACTGTAGTTTCTTTACTAATAAGCATAGATTCAACTAAAGGAATAAAATCAGAGGCAGTTAGGTGATGAAGTAGAGAGACTGTTGGGGAGAACTGAATTCAAAACCAGCCTCGACACTTAATAGGTGTATAATCTTGGACAAAATGTTTATCTCAGTTTTCTCAACTGCAAAATGGTATAGTAAAAGCACCTACTTCCCAGAGTTATTGAGATAATATTTGTAAAGTGCTTAACAGTGACTTGGCACATAGTAAATGCCTAATAGATGTTGCTCTCCTTCCATTCCAAATATATTAAAATAATTGACTTGATGTTACAGCTTCTTCCAAGTTCATGGTCATTGGCTTTTACAAAGATCATCCCCAAATTTTGAAGATAAGAAAGATATAGACCACTGGAAGAGTGAAAATATTTGTCTTGCTTCTAGGAAAAATCTATGTCTGCTTGAGGAAACTAATGATTCTGGATGACTCAACTATTCGTGCTCTTCTTTAGGAGTTGACAAACATTTTTTAGATTCTGGCTTTTTCCACCTCTATAACTAACTGCTCCTGGTATGGCACCCATAGACTTCACTGACTTGGACTGTTCCTTGTATCTAGTTCAGAAATAGTAGGGTAGTTGACCAAAATTTAGTACTTGGTCAAGTATAGAGAAGCTGTCAATATCCTCTTTATCAGTCAGTCAGTCAACAGGCAAATACTGAGTGCTTTCTACTGCCAGGCATTGGGAATTGGGGTTCCAAAGAAAGCCAAGAGAGTCCCTGCTCTTAAGGAGTTCACAGTCCAAGGGAAAAGACAAAATGTAAATAAGACTAGTCAAAATGCAAGTCAGTGAATTATTATCCATCCAGACTTCAAACCTGAAACTTCATTTGTCTTAGTCAACTTCAAAGTCAAGATTTCCAATTTGTGTGTAGAATAAATTTTATTGTCAGCAAGTCCTGGATAAACAAATACAATAAGTATTTAGTGGCCATAAATGTTTTGATTTTACTGCTAGAAAACTTTATTGTGTAGTCTCAGTGCAAAAAACAAAGGATTTATGAGAACATTATATACACCAACAGCAACATGGAGTGATGATCAATGACAATGGACTTGCACATTTCAACAATATAATAATCAAAGAGAAATCTAAAAGACTTGGGATAGAAAATACCATCCATATCCAGAGAAGGAACTATGGAGTCCAAATGTAGACCAAAACTTATTATCTTCAATTTTTAAAAGCTGTCTTATGTCTTTTTTCTCTCTCTCTCTCTATTTTTTTTTATCCATTTGGATGTGATTCTTCTTTTACAACATGATTAATATGAATCTAAATTTAGCATGGTTTACATGTATAGCTTATATTAGGTAGTTTTCTATGAGGGGAGGAAAGGAGGAAGATAGGGAGAAAAATGTAAAACTCAAAACTTTGCAAAAAAGAATCATTGATGAAAGCTACCATTTCATGTAGTTGTAAAAATGAATAAAATATTTTAAAAACATTTTTAATTGGGGGCATCTAGGTAGTGCAGTGGATGGAACACTAGCCCTAGAGTCAGGAGGACCTGAGTTTAATTCCAACCTTGGACACTTAATTACCTAGCTGTGCAACCTTGGGTATGTCACTTAACCCCATTGCCTTGCAAAAATCAAAAAACAAAAATATTTTTAATTTTAAAAAGAACAAAAGATTTAATCAAATTTACATAAAATATTCCAAGTGCATTCATGAAGTGTTTGAGCAAGTCATAAAAAAGCCTGTTCACATTTCTTGTCCCAAATCTCCATTGGTATTGGAAGAGTCAGACCAGGTTGCTTTTTTTTCACCATCTGTTTTTGCTTCTTTGTAACCACTTAGCCATGAATGTGAAAACTGAGGAACTTAATAAGTAATTTTAAAAAACCACATAGTTTTGTATAAATTTTCCATAATAGCCATCAAATCCTAGAAATTCTTTAGGTCATGGAGAATAAATCATGGATGGTTATTATATTGATCATAACTTGATGAGATACAAGGGCTTTCTCCATGATCTATTATCAACTTATTCTTCTTGTCTTTGGCAACTGCTTTAATTCCAAGCTTACAAACTTTGATGAATGATGGTACTTTCAAGAGGAGTAAGGAAGTTTGGAGGAGGTACAGATTTATAGTGGAATGGAATGAGTGGTAATGTCATGAGGTTTTGAGGTGTATAATTGAAGAGGAAAGGGAATTCAAGATGGATGGCCTCTATTTTCTCAGTAAAATAGGGAGTACTTAAAAAAGGTGGAAAAGAGGAGTGGCATATATGTCTTAACAAGAGAAGAGAAAATTTGGAAGTACCATGATAGTTATTCATAGAAAAATAAAAAAAAAGATTGCTATGTTTTGAGGAGATAAAATTGAAAATTAGATAACATAAATCTGTAGTGAACTCAGTCACACACGTAGGAGTGGAAAAGGCAAATGATGGCAGTAACCAACATTTGAGGCATAAAAGACATGAGGGTCAAAAGATTTAAGATTGAAAGGTTAAATATAGAGTCAAGACTGCAAAGGATTAAAGTGAAACCAGTGTAAGGTTAAAGGATGGGGAGAATAAGAAAGGGTAAAGAAATTTGAGGTCATAATAAGAAAGATAGCTAGTTTTAGGTTTGAGGCAAAGGAATAGATGGAACAATAGAAAGGTAAGTAAATAGAGGAATTTATCATTTCTAGACCATGAAGGTTATGTGCCCAAGTCTATGTGAAATATGTAATCAACTGAAGAGGAGGTTTAGAATCCTTTCTGTGGTCCTGGGGGATATCAGCATTAGAGGACACATCCTGATGCTGCCAGAGAAGAAAGGAGGAATTGAGAAACAGAACCAAGAAGGATGGGGGATGGGTTCAACTTAGTCCCTATCTGGTAGCTTTCTATTTTAAGCAATTATTCTTTCTAACTAGGTGCTAACTTCTTTTGTTTCCTCTCCTCTGAAGGTTTACAAATGTAAGGACCCTCTTAAATTGATGCCTTGGAGCCTGGTCCAAATATTTCTGACTTAGTTATGACTCTATATATGAAAGTCTGAGTAAAATTCTACTGTTTTATTTCCTTCTGTTATTTAAATTGCACATTTTTAAATTGAACAATTTAAATTCCTTCCCAGTATTACTTGTTGTTTGATCTAAGGCTTGCTCTGTGGATAAAGAATTCATTGGACTGGAGCATAAGCCTAGTATTTACTCCCACAGTGAACCAAAGTACTAATAGGGATACAGAACCGAATAGGATAGACTTCTAGTTAAGATGACGGAGAGAAGCCAGGCACTATGCTTAGGTCTCCTGGCTTTCCCTCAGAACTAATATGAATCAAGCCTCTTAATAGCTTTTAGATACAAAAAATCCAGAAAAAGAACCTGGGAGAACATGTACCAACAGGGAAGCAGGGGCAGAGGCAGTGCAGGGGTGGGGTGGGGTGAGGCTGTGGGAGAAGAAGGCCTGAGAGCCAGAGAGCTCCAGCCAGGCATCTAGACAGCCATGTGCTCTGCTCGGCTGGTCTGGGTCATCAGCCCCATCTTTTCAGCAGATTCTCCCTATTTCCCATTAAGCCCTCCCCGCCCCCATCCCTGTGAGAGAAAGTGACTCTTCCCAGAACAAACACAGTAACAGTCCCCCTACCTACCCCCAGCCTCAGGTGTGGGCAGCAGATCTGTCTCAGTAGAAGGAGATTAACTATCTAGCCCAAGGGTCCAACTCACACTATTCAAAGATAACCAGTTATCCTGCTCCCCAGACCCAAGGAGTGAGCCACAAATCAAGGTGAAAGACACTCCAGAGAAAGCCTCTAGTGCCCCCTACTGACTGTCCACTTGGAGTTATTTAAGCCCAGTGAGCAAAGCCTCTAGGGATCTCAACATCAAAGGTCTGTGAACCAGCTCCTCTTATATCACACGATCCTAGGGAAATGAAGAAAGGCCAGTGAAAAGGGGGTTCCATTGAAAATTACTTTGAAGAAAAAAGATCCTAACTCAAAGAGATCTAGAACTTCTGACAAGGTCTCTAGCCCAGAAAGACTCCTAAGAAGAGATCAGGAAGGAGTTTAAAAATCACTTGGAAAAACTGGGAAAAGAAATGCAAGAGAAAATGAACACCTTGCAACAAGAAAACAAATCCTTGGAAAATACAATGGGACAAGTGCAACAAGAAAATAATTATCTCAAAACCATAATTGGGCAAATGAAAAGCTTCAAAAATAGAACTGACCAATTGGAAAAGGAGTTGCCAAAAAATAATGGAATCTGTAGAATTGAGTGGGATATAGATTATATGTAATTGTTCATAAATTTTGTTTCTTCTTTTAAAAACTGCCTATTCCTTTTCTTTAATCACTTATCCATCTGACTCTTGGCTTTATGAATTTGCATTAATATCTTATGGATTTTAGATGTTAGAATTCTTTCAAAAATATTTGATGCAAAAAAACCCCCACCAGTCTCTTTCTGTCCTTCTTGTTTGGATGCATATTTTGGTTTGTTTTTTGCAAGGCAATGGGGTTGGGTACTTGCCCAAGGTCACACAGCTAAGTAATTATTAAGTATCTCAGATTGGATTTGAACTCAGATCCTCCTGACTCCAAGGTCCATGTACCACCTAACTGCCCCATTGGGTGCATTTTGTTGTTGCTGTTGTTTTGTGAAGCAAATCTTTTTATTTCTGTAAGATATAACCAGTCTGTATTCTTATTATAATTTCCTCAAAGACATGACTGTAAAAGATGCTTTAAAATGAACTTTTTCAACCAATAAAAATATGTCTTCTCTTCTTCCCTCTTCCTAACCACCCAATTGACAAAGGAAAAAAAACCCTCTGTTACAATCATTACAGTCAAACAAAACAAATTTCTCCATCAGCCATATTTTTTTAAATCTGAATTTACATTTTAACTCTACCATTTCTCCATCAAAAAGTAGACAACATTTTTTTATCATGTCTTCTGGAACCATAGTTGGTCATTGTGCTGATCAAAGTTTAAGTCTTTTGAAATTGTCTCCAATATTTGTTATTATTGTATAACTTGTTTTCCTGGTTCTGTTCACTCTGAATCAATTCACCCAAATAATTAATAATTTATAGCAATTTTTCATTGGTTATTTGCAACTTGAATTTTTTTTCCCTTTGAAACTACCTATTCCTAGCTTTTTCTATTTATCAATTAAAGAGTGGCTCTTACTCTTACAAATTTGAATGTATTTCATAGATAGATAGGTCTTAGAAAGGGGATTTTTACCAGAGAAAATTGCTGCAAAGATTTTTCATCTTTACCTGATTTTCTTCTAATTTTTGTTGCAGTGGTTTGGTTGAAGTATTTGATAGATTTCACTGACATGGATTGTAGGTTGTCTTGAAAGAATTAAAAACCCAGACTATCATCAATTCAAGTGAAGACATTTATTTGGGGTTTCACACTCCCCAGGGCTGGTCTCTCAAAAGAAGATACCATCTCAACTGAGGAGAAGGTAAGCTTTTAAAGGGGTAAAGATTCAGTAAGATGAAGTAATCAGGGACATGCAGATGAAAGTGGTAGTTCATAGATCCAATCTTTTCAAACTATGGAAGAGTTTTCTTGTGTCTGGGGGCAAGGATTTACTAGTTTGTGTGTGTGTGTGTGTGTGTGTGTGTGTGTGTGTGTGTGTGTGTATGTTCCTGTGAAAGCACATGCAAGATATTTAACTGAATAGTTACCTCATCTCATTCACAATTATAATTCTTAATTGTTGTTAAAATGTAATTGCTATGAGTTTTTACAACTATATTTGTTCAAAAGTTGATTTTTCTTAGCTATTGTGAAGAATGGAATGCATTCTTGGACTTTGAAAGGAATACTTGACCTGCCTTCCTTAGTCCAGAAAATAATTGCTACCTTTATGATTGGAAAGGAAGATTTTGTCCTACCCTCTTTAATCTAGGAAAGAATGATGTCCTCCTTTAGACTAGTCTCCTGGTAAAACTCAGAAAAATATATTACCTTCCTCAGGCAAAATAGCATTGTAAACGAATGATTCTCTTTGATATCAAATAATAGAATGGTCTCCAGGCTTGTTTAAGGTTTTGTCTACTCAGGTTATGTATATTCTGTTCCTTTCCCTTTCTTGCTGTCCAAGTTTTCTTATTTCCCTCAGAATGAGGTGGTCTTTACTAGAATGGTCTCTACCTATAAGTTAATGCTAAATCCCAGGGAATAAAACTTCATGTATAACCTATGTTTTCTGCCGTTGTATTTTAAGATTTTGTTTTAAAGGTTAATATTGTGTATTTTCCTCCTTCAGATTCTTATAATTTTTTTTCATTTTATTTTCCACCCAAGGTGGTAAGAGGGAGTCTTCACAATACTCTTTCTCTAATTTTTTCTTTTTCATTTCCCCTACCCCTATTGTCTTTCCCTGAACCAGAGGCAAATCAAAGGAGCTTATTTTTGCTTCCTTTTCTTTTTAATCCCACTTCAAGATTATTTTCTTTAGAGTTTATTCTGCTGATGACTAATCTTTCCCATAATCCACTCTCTTTCTTATTGCCCTCTTTCTCTTTTTTCCTCCCCTTTCCCTCCTGTTTTCCTTGAGAGAAATGTATTTCTGAACCCAACTGTGTGTGTGTGTGTGTGTGTGTGTGTGTATAAACACTCACATAAGTATTCTCTCCTTTAAATAGTTCAGATGAGAGTGTGATTCAAATGTCTGTTTTCCTCAAGGCATTCTTCTCCTTTTCAAACTCCATTATGTAAGATTATTTTCCCCATTAATCCTCTCCCTTCCCATTCATTTTTAATGTAATTAAAAACCACTCCCAGGCCTTGCCTTCATTAGATTCCCTCTGACACTTGATGATGGCAGATATATGTATATAAATATATATATATGTATATATATACATATATATATAATCTTCTGATGTTAGAATATAAATGGTTTACCCTTTACAACTTTATGATTGTTTACTCATTTTTACCTTTTTATATTTCTTTTGACTCCTTTCTTTTTTTTGATAGTGAGATAAAAAGTTATGATTATCCATGTGTGACTGAAGTGGAATTGTTGGGGTTTACACCACCATAATATTGGGGTTGGTGCTGGTCTGATAAAGAATTCACTAGGCACATGCTCTCTCCCAGGCAAGTTGGCATTTTATTAGGCACTGGGCTGGCACAAAGGGCTGAGAGTTGGGAGATAACTCTAGCAAAGAGGTATCTGACATACCTTCCCTTATATAGGGAAACAGAAGGAAGAGAGAGGAAATGATAGACAAATGGTTGAGGGTTTGGAGGTCAGAAGGACAGATCCTCTAATAGGATTATAACACATTTGTAAAAAGGGTATCAAAGAATACTCCAGGTGCTGGAAAGCACTTGACTAACCTTTGCATAAGGTTAAAAGATAACCCTATTCAGTCTATTCTGATAACAAAGACACAGAGATCAAAAGGCGTTGGGCAAGAGGTAGGAGAAAGGGGTTATAGGACCAGTCATGGTTAGAATTTCTGGTTTTGGCAAGGACACAAGAAAGGATACTCAGAGCAGACCTGAATGTTAGGGAAGGGCTCATTAATTAGGACCCCTGTCAGAATGAAGGTCTAAAGGTCATGGGAGTTAAGGGGCTCAATGTTTGGGGAAACTGGAGTATTTCAAATGACATACACACACATAGATACATACATACATTCCTACATATACCTATACATGTGTATATCTATCTATATGTGTGTATATCTATATATCTATATGATAGTATTTAAATATGACAATAGGGATCGGAGAGGAGACAAAGACAGTAAGTTGAGTATTACATTCCCTGAGAAAGATTGCATAATGACCTGGAGAAGGACAATTTGAAATAAAAAGCCAGATGGGATAATAAAGATAGATGAAGCAAAATGCAAGGAAGAAGAACTTCTGGGTGATAAGGCAACAGAAGATTCTGAAAGTGGCAGTGACAAACAAAGAGTATGCCTTCTTTAATTTTTGGCCCAATGTATTTAGGAGGGAAGGGGAGGCATGAGAGAAGAATCATCCAAAATTAGAAAGGGCACCCAGGGATTCAGTGTCTACTGCGGCAGACCATATTTCCATGAGCACCTGAAGTTGTAAGAGTGAGAGAGGAAGATCATCTGATCAAGTAAAGGGAAGCTTGTTAATAGAATGAACCTTCTAATGGACATAATGGAAAGGGAGGTCAGAGCAATATAGGGATTTTGAATGAGTAGGGTTTAGGTAGTTTAGGATGAGAGAACTGGAACAACTGGGAACTGAATCATCAGGGTAGAAGAGGAGGAAGTGAGGATTATCTAGCTATTCCTAAAATGGGCAAGTAGGAGAGAGAGAGATTAAGGAGTGGTTTAGACTTCAAACTGACTCCTAAATGAATTAAGAATTCTTTTGTTTTTAATTTCTGTGTACCGGGTTTGCTGGATGCTCAAAGATGTGATGGGGAGAGATGAACCCACAAATTTTAGTTTCAGAGACAATCCCAAGATGGGGTGGGATTTTACAGTGTTTTCACATTTTTGTTTCTATTAGAGGAAGAGGGAAATAGAAATATGTGAAAGTTAGGTGTTAGAGAGGGAGGAGAACCTTTTTGGCTCTTATAGAAGGAAGAACTCTCCTCCTGACTGTGTAACATACCTAGTTGAAGCACGTATTGTTGCTTTCGTTTTTACTCTTTGAAAAAAATAACTAAACCTTTCCATGCCCCAGCCTATCCCACTGAGTCTATAACTCTTGCTTTGTCAGAAATCATGTGGCTCAGGTTAGCAGTTTATAGCATTGTTTTCTGAGCCAATCCCCAAAGGAGGCAGTGCCATTGCTCAAGATTGATGGGAAAAGCTCAAGGTAAGTTATTAGAGGCTCTGAATTCAAATTATGATAATAATAGCTGATATTGAAGTACTCAAAGTACTTCATGAGCAATATCACAATTCTATATAATCCAAGATAATATATGTGTACCCCATAGTATTACAGGTATTCTTAGCTCAGAGACATTGAATGGATTTGACAATTGAACAACAGTTTGCAAGTATCAGTAATAAGATTCAAATTCTGGTCTATGGTGACTAATTATCCTTTCCATATCACAGCTTTCTCCATCACAGTTCTGATATATAATAGTGTTCATATAAGAAATTAAATGGGAATTTTGGGGGAGTTTGGAAGAACTCAGATAACATGTAAAGGCTAGCAAATGATACAAAATAGGTTTAGAAACTCAGAGATGCATAAAATATATGAATAGTATTATGTAATGTCAGCAAATTTTCTCTTTTAATATCATAAAAATTCAGACTTCTTTGGTAGGAAGGGAGAACCAAAAAAGTTTATGTTCTTTACAGATGACAGAGGTAGGGTTAAGTGGAGGTTGGGGGAGGAATGAAGGAGAGAGGGGGCAATGAAGGGATGGGTTGGACATACCATGCCCCGACCCCCATGATGTGGAAGTAATAACTGTAGTTCTAGCAGTCTGTCCAATATATTCTGCTGCTATAAATAACTGGAAAATCTTACAACTGAGGCAGGAAATGTTCCTCCAATTTAGTTAAAGGGAAAGGGGTAAAAGTGAAGAACTGAGGGATAGTTCCAGGTTGTTGCTCCCTTCAACAATGACTTGGAGGTGAGAAGAGAGAAATAAGGTAAAAGTCAGGAAAGGGTCATTGGGGTATAAAAACTCTAGACATCTAGTAGTTTCCAATTTTCCCCCTACTCATTCTTACTAACTAGATATTCAGTAATTTCTAGGCTACTGAATGACTGCAAGTTCTATACAAGATCTCCAAATGTTGAGGCTCAAGCTTGCCTTACTCTAGGTAAGTCTGACATTGCTTCTCTAGGGCTAGCTGTGTCTCTACTAGCAGTGTGAACTTAGGTGAGTAGCTCAAGTTTCAGTTAATGCTCTTTCTTATTCAAAAGCTTATTGAATGGATAGAATACTGGTCCCTAAGTCAGAAGGACCTGAGTTCAAATTTGACCTCAGACACTTAATAATTGCCTAGCTGTGTGATCTTGGGCAAGTTAAACCCCAATGACTTAAATAAGAAAATTTTTTTTAAAAAGCTTGATGAAAGAATTAAATGAAATCCTTACTTGAAAAGGACTGACTCCTGATTGATGGGAGAAATGAGTGTAAGGAGAGTCCATTAAGACTTTCTATTCTAGGATTTTACAAAATAACTCTTTCAACTGGGGTCCTTTCATGTGTGTTTTCCCCTCCAAGTCCCAGTCCCCAGAATTATCACTATTTACTTTCAACCCTATTTTAAAAGTACTTGTTCACTATTTCAGTAAGTAGCTTACATCTCTTAAGTTTTCCTTAAATAAAATAACATTTTGAATGATCTCAAGGAAGCCTAATCAGAGCCTAGAGACAAACAGAATAGGTAGAGGCAATGAATGACAGATTTATGCTTTTGGGAGGAAGAAGCTCTATGCTGATTATGTTTGCAGATTGATTAAGAAGCTTGGGAAGATACGTAGGGCTGAATATTAATTTATTCTATAAGAAAATCAGAAAAGCCTGGATAATCCTAAGAAATGGTGGCAGGTGACAGAAATGGTTAGGCCTTTGTAGTTTTGTTAGGAAAAAAAAGATAATAGCAGTTCAACAGCTCAGCAAGCATACAATTAGTTATTTGAGTTTTCAAAGAGAGGTTCCATTGGAGAATTCTAAGAATTCCATCACAAGAAATATAATTTTAGTTATCAGTAGTAACAGTTATTGAGTATCACTCTCCTTGAGGAAGTTATTATTGTATTGAATATGAGCTTTTCCACTCCCAGATCTACCACTTTTAGAGCAAACAGGAGATCCTGGTTCCTTAGAGAAGATGAAAAAATTACTAAACAGAAAAGAAGAATTCAACCACGAAGGGCAGGCAAACAGCCACCATGATGGTAGAACTCTGAAGTTCTACCTGGGAGATCTTGGGTGAAGAGGTGCTGGGAAGAAACCTGCTCACAGGACCACAAGTCATGTGTAGACCTTCAAGGGACATGGGAATTCAATTGAACTGTGGCTTCAGTGCCAGGGGTGGGTGGGGGGTGAATATCCTGATCAAATGTCTGGATATGTGGGTGATTATTGTCCTTATATCCAACTATTGCTGGATGGATTCACAGGGACTGGCTGTTAATCAGCAGCTGTTAGTGTGGACTCTTATCCAGCAGAAGGGCATTGTGATGAGAAATATTTGTTAACCCTGCATTGATAGATTATTTGAAGTTTGCTGAACTGATTATTATCAGGAAAGTTGTTCATTCCTTGCCTAAATGAAACTAATATTGGGTAGATGAGAAGTCCTTTTCATCCTTTGTTGTTCATCCTTCATTTTCAAAGGGGACCAATGACAATAAAGTCTTTGACTTTATTGACAGAAAAATTGGATAAAAGTGAGATAGAGTTGCACAAAGTCATGAATCTGACTCTCTCTTCCAGAACTGTTAAAGTACAGTGGCAAGATAAAAAGTCAGGACCACTGGTATTCTTCTAAGCAATCTCTCCAATTTGTCCAGCCTCTATAAATAACTAGCAAGTGTTACAAGTGGGGCAGGAAATATTCCCCCAATTCTGTTAAAGGGGAATAGGTGCAGTTAAGACCTAGGGATAGTTCCAGGTTGATGCTCCCTTCTAACAATGACTTGGAGATGAGAAGAGAGAAATAAAATAGAAGTCAGGAAAGGTCCAAGGTAGAGAAACCCCAGCATGACCTTGGCATCTTTGATATCTGACCAATAGTGCCTGCTTCAGCTGACCTTATGGGCACTGGAACAAATTGTTCTCATCAGCCCATTCTACTAGGGGAAGTCTTTACTTGTTTGGGGGAGTCATCCTCCTCAATAAGTTTGAGTTTTGTTGGTTACCCTCAACCTGGTTAATCCTGTCTGCCAAGACAGTTTTACCAGGGTATGACTGCTGGGCATGCTACAATTTATTGGAGCCACTGGTGAGAATTGGGTGAATGGGCACCAAAGGTGAATGAGCAGTCCTGAAAAGGCTTGTCAACTCTTCCAGAGGTACCAGTCCTCTCTGAACATCCCATCTCTAGCATTATCTCATGTATGAAATCTTTCTTGTTTTCTTGTCCCAACTGCTAGTGCCTTCTTTCCCAGATTTCCTGATAATAAATCTGTATAAAGGTATAATAATTATCCTTATATTTATGCTATTTTATACATATTTGTTTTCCCCTTTAGAATGTAAGATCAATGAGTAGGGATTGTTTCATTCTTTGTATTTACATGCCTAGAACCTAGCAGAGAGCATGGTACATAATATTTGATTGATTGGTTAATGATAGAAAATAAACTATTGTATATATTCTTAGATTAAGAAATGAACATATTTTGAATACTAAACATATTTTGAACATTTGACAAGAATATATCTTTTGTCTTTGACTTTCTTGATTTGTGTTCTAGGAAGTCAAAGACAAAAATTCAAAGATCCATTACATCAAAACATTTATTGCCACATGCTGTAGGCAAAGAAACAGATTGATTGGAAAATGGGAAAAACTATAACTCATGAATATAATCTATATTATTGTGTTTATGAAATGATTAATACAAGGAATTCAGAGTAACAAGGAAAGATTGATGGGAACTGATAGGGTGCAACATAAAGAGCAAGAGAAAAAATATGTATAATTAGGGAAATGTAAATAAAGTAAATCACTAAAAAGTTGAGCTCTGAATGACAGAAACTACATGAAAAGGTGGGGAATTACTTTGATAGAATACTGTATACATTGCCAGATAAGTTTTTGTTGTTGGATATTTTCAACTTAATTGCTTTTCTTTATCTCAAAGTTGAGTTCAATGGTGGTGTTGGGGAAAAGGGGAAATAAAACAAAAGGCAGCATGTATTTCATTTAAAAATAAGAAAGTATGAATAAGGGGAAGAGAATGAAAATTTATGCAGTGCCCACCTCAAACTAAGGCATTGTGTCCATTTTATCAATAATTAAAAAACTGAGGTAAATAGAGATCAGGTGACATACCCAGGGTCATACAGCTAGTCTCTGAGGCCAAATTTGAATTCAGGTCTTCCTGACTGCAATGCTCTATCTACTGGGCCAAGATTGCAAATAGGTGAGGGAATTCAAAATGAGGACTGAGGTGGGTAAATTGAAAAAATATGATTGAGAGTGCAGAAGAAATTCTGAATGTCCAGTTATACAGTCTGTCTGACTCCCTTCCTATAATGGGTAGACCTGAATATATGAAGGAAAAACAGCTTCATTCCACACCTAGAATTGTACAGGTCTTAACAAGTGCAATGAAACCCAATAATGGGAGACATTATAGAGGACAATGACTATTTACTGAAGGGTGTGATTTTATCATGGTGATCTAACTTCCTGTATCATGTTACTTAATGTATGACAGCATCTGCTAAAAGTTGTTCAGCTTTTTAAATCATCCACTTCTGGTGGCAAAGAATTAGAAATTGAAGGCATACCTATCAAATGGGGAATGGCTGATTATGGTTATGGCATATGACTGTGGTGGAATAATATTGTGTTATGAGAAATGATGAGCAGAATGGGTTTAGAAAAATATCAGAAGACATAAGAACTGATGTAAAGTGAATTGAGCAGAACCAGAACATTGTACAAAGCAATAGTAATATGATAATGATCAATTGTGAAAGACTTAGCACCTCTGATCAATGATCCAAAACAATTACAAAGGACTTATGGTGAAAAATGCTATCTCCAACTAGAGAACTGATGGTCTTTTGAAGATAAATTGAAATATAATATATTTTATTTTCTTGCTTTTTTTATAATGTGGTATTGGTTGCCTTCTTAATGGTGGGGAAGGTATAGAGGTAGAGAGTTTGGAACTCAAAATAAAAAAGTTTAAAATAAATAATCAATTTTTAAAAAAAAAGTCATTCATTTCTATTGATTTATGTGGGAATGGATGATGATGGGAAGTATCTGGAGACATTAAGATCCATCAGGGAACATAAGGTCTAATTCTTTTGCCTATGGGCTCATGCCCTGGGGGCTCCTGCTTACTGGCTCTGCCTGCTTCTGTTCCAGGATCTGGGCTGCTGAAAGACCATTTGCTTGCTGTGTGCCCTGAGGGCTGGGCTCCACTTGCTCACTCTGGCAGAGGGCCTCTGCTGTTCCCCCACTTTGTGCCCGCTGCTCCCCGGGGTGCAGCTCAGGAGACTCCCCCGCTGCTGTGAGCCACAGCTCCCGGCGCCCTGGAGCTGCCTCTGGGAGGCTGAAGTTCTTTTGCTCTGGGGGGCTGCCCCTCTGACCCTGGGGAGCAGAGCCTTTCTGCTCTTTTCCAGGTCACCTTGAGTAAGAGAACTGCCTCGCTGGGTCCCTTTGTGGGTTCTGTCTTTCAAAAGTTTAGAGTCCTTAGCTTATAAGTTTTATCAGAGAGCGCCTAAGACTCTATCCTTTCTTGCTGCCATCTTGGCTCCGCCCCCCATCTAATTCTTTTTCTAACTAAAGCTTGAGACTGAGAAAGAGGAAAGTGGTTAGGTCTTATTTTTCCTTGACTGACTTCTCATAATTGGTGCCTTTATTTTGACTACTATCAAGTGAGGCCCTTGAAGGCAAGGATTGATTTTTTGTCTTTCTTTGTATACTCAATACACATTACAGATCCTTACAGTAAGCTCCTAATGTTTTCTTTTTTGACTTGACTAACCTCATGATCCTAGATGCTACTGAGGTATGAATTTATACCTGTGAAAATAATGCTAAGTGATGGCTCAAACCATCTTTATTTTTGGTTAATGTTATCTTTATTATGGCTTGTCAAGTGTAATTGATTTTTTCACTCCTTTTCTCCTAACTTCTGCAAAAAAATTTTGAAAACCCCATACTTCCCCTCAATTAAAAAAAAATAAATTTCATCAAGCTAGCTCTAAGGATATTTCTTAGTATCCAATTTTGAAATAATGGCTGCCTTCTAATATTTTTGTATTATCTTCAGGTTAATTAGAAGAACTGACCCATTATTAGTTTTGATTTAAACAATAGGTACTTATATCTATAAAGCTTCTGAGTATCTTGAATATGAGATATATATATATAATATATATAAATTATATATATATATATAATATATATATATATATATATATATATATATATGTATGTATGTATCATGGCCAAGTTTCCTCAAAGATAGCATGGATGTAGACAGAGATTATCCATTGAAGTTGACAAATGAGTAACTTAGAAGGAGTTGTCCATGAACTTAGTAATGTACATTAGGCAATCAGTACTCTCAATTCTTCAAGATCAAATCAGGGGCTTTACTGTTAAAGAAAGTCAGAAGCAGAGCCTTTTTCTCTAAGTAGAAAGAATTCAGCCTCAAATGACAAAGCCTCAACTTGCAAACTTCACATGGATTCTGGTGCATGGGTCACAACAGAGTAAGTTTATGATTAATATTCAATTTAACCCATATCTTTCAAGAAATTCCACCGGATCTGTGTGTGTGTGTGTGTGTGTGTGTGTGTGTGTGTGTGTGTGTGTATGTGTGTGTGTGTGTGTGTGTAAATATACATGTAGGGGCAGCTAGGTGGTGCTGTGTATAGAATACTGAGTTCAAATCCGATCTCAGACGCTTAATATTTACTTAGCTGTGTGACCTTGGGCAAGTCACTTAACCCCATAGTCTTGCAAAAAACAAAACAACCCCCCAACTATACACACACACACACACACACACACACACACACACACACGTGTGTGTGTGTGTGCATATACATATATATTATATATACATGTGTATATAAATATACATACTGGATAAAAGTAGTTGCTCTTATCAAAACAATTTAAGAGTTTCAAAACTTCTCATCCCTGAGAATCTGCAGTATTTGAAAAACAAAGAAAGTTTAACTATGAAACAAATTAATAACACCAAAAAGTACTTTGACAAGCCTTTATTTCCTCCTCCTAGCAGCTTAGGGAGGAGATTACATCATTACCTTACAAAGCACTATCAATTAGGTAATAATGAATCAAATGGGTTTTCAAAAGCAGAACAGCCAGACTGAAACTGCCAGGATACTAGTTTTTTAGGCATTCGCTGTCCAAGAGAGTAGTTTTGTTCATCCAAGGAATATCGTACACCGAAAATGAGCAGATGAGGGGCTGAGGGGGGAAAAAAGAGAGAAAAATCGTCAGTGAATCTGAAGAAAAAAACATTTGAATAGTGGACTCAGAATTATCTTTTCCAATATGCAAGTTGGCCATTTCTAGAAATAGAGTGATAATCCAAATTCATTGCTATTTAAACTTCAGAGTGTGTGTCCAGATTGAATTTTAAATTCATCAATTCATTTGAGCCTCATGGTTCCTCTATGAGCTAGTTGCTCAAAGAGTTATCTTCATCTTATTTATAAGGATTCTCAAATTGAGTTTGGACTAGTTTTTTATATAAAACTTTTCCAAATTCCTATCCATTCTAATCAGTCCTACATAGGTTAGAATTTTCCTTTTCTTTCATCAAAGAATGAGGGTCTGTGATACACAAGGTCACACTAGCCACTGATGGTAAAGAGGTTGAGAATGGTTACCTTCAGTCTAGCAGTCTAGCCTCACCATTCTCCCCACCCCAATCCCTCTTTTCAAAACTGCAATGTTCTTGGGTATATGTAGAACATATAAGCTATATAAGGTCCTTGAAATCATTTGGTCTGGTGCTGCCATAGCAACTGAAGGCAGGATTTGAAATTCACTAAATCTAGGAGCTTTTTAGGAGTGAATAAATTAAATATTTGACCAAATATAGTAGGCTATTTTTAAAATTGATCATTTTGTATGGTCCAAGAATGATGTTATAAATATCCAAATGACTTCTGGCAGAAAAAAAGGTTTCCCTATCTCTGATGTTGAATAAGACATTACTACAAAAAAGGGTATCATGCTAGAAATAATAATCTTTGCTTCTAGTCTGCTTGTTCCTTAATTCCCTGAAGGGTTTTGGATGCTCCTTATGGATAAAGAGAAGAGAAAATTATTCTGGCAAGACTTGCACTAACCAGATTAGGGGAGGTACAGGGTTAAGAGTTGGGAAGACTTGGATTCAAATCCAAAGCTTATGAGACTGATTGTTTAACCATGCCAAAATTATTAGGAAGTTATCTTCTCAGAACCTTAGCTTCCTCATCTGTAAAATGGGGATAATTATACCTCCTAGGGTAGTTGTTAGACTTAAAAGAGTTAATAGGTATAAAATACTTTGCAATCTTTAACATGCTATCAAAGGTTCAGATTTTTTTCTTTATTTTTTCCAATTACATGTAAAGATAGTTTTCAACATTTAATTTTTGGAAAGATTTTTGAGTTCTATTTTTTTCCTCCTTTCCTCCTTCCTCCCCTTGACAGTGAGCAATCTATGTTATACATATACAACTATGCTAATCATATTTTGATACTAGTCATATTGTGAAGAATCTGAACAAAAGGAAAAAAGAAACATTAAACATAAAACAAATTTAAAAAATTGAAAATAGGCTGGTTTGATCTACATTTAACTTCCACAGTTCTTTCTCTGAAGGTAGATGGAATTTTCCATCATAAGTCTTTCAATTCTTTGCTGCTACAAAAAAAGAGCTGCTATAAATATTTTTGTCCATGGAGGTCTTTCCTCCCTTTTTTATGATCTCTTTAAGATACAGAACTAGTAGTGGTAGTGATTTAAAGGGTCTATAGTTTTATTGTCCTATGGGCTAGGTCCAAATTGCTCTCCTTGAATGGTGGATCAGTTTACAACTCCACTAACAATGCCTTAGCATCTTGCTTTCTAATATTGATCATTTTTCTATTTGTCATATTGGCTAATCTGATAGGTGTGAGGTGGTACCTCAGAGTTGCTTTAATTTACCTTTATCTAATGTAAATTCAAGATTTATTAACCAAAGACTCATACTCTGAGGGAAAAAAAAAAAGAATGAGGGAAGTGGGAAGTTGTAAAGACAAGACAATAAACTCCCCAGAGCTCTAAAGAATCAGAAGAAAACTAAGAACTCTAAAGAAAAGGAAGTGCAAAGGGGATCACACCACCTCTGAATTCCAGACATTTTCCCTGGTTGTATTCCAAGCCTGGAGATGTCTTCCTCCTTGTCTCAACTAAAATGCAATCTTCTATAGAAAACCTTTCCCAATTCTCCTTAATCTCAGCTCTCACCTTCACTGGTTATCTCCAACTGATTCTCTATCTTGTATGTACAGAGTTATTTAGATGTTGCCTCCTCTATTAGACTGTGGATCCTTCAGAGAAGTGAATTTATTAAAAAAAAAAAAAAACACAAAACTTTGTATCTCCAGAGCTTTGCCCATTAAATAGTGAGCAGACTTTACCAGCTTCATGGATGTGACAGCAGCAAGGGAACTTCACTAGTTCTGCAAGGAACTAGAATCTCTTGGAACATCGGTAAATGATGGATTATATTATAAGGTGATGAGAATCATCCTAAAGTGCCTGCTCTTTGTCCTTTGGAGGCAGGAAGTGACTGTTGAAATAGGTAAAGAATTAAGTAATGCTATGAATAAGTCACCAGAAATCCAGAAGGCTGGTCTCCAGATTAGCCAAGAGTTTACTTGAGACTAAAATCATGTACTGAAGTCAAAAGAGTTCACATGAACAAATTCAAAATTTATTGTCTGTTCTGTCCTGAATGGGAGATTCATTCTTGTCTGTGAAGTTATAGGAAAGGATTAATTAAGTTTGTTGTTCCCTCAAAGTCCCAGTCACCCCATCTTATGTAACCTAATCATTTTTATTACATGTCATGCCCAGGGCTAGAGCTCTATTTATTTAGGTTTTATTTCTTTAAAGATTGATTGTAGCAGTATTTAAGTACTTTGAGTGTCCTGTTTAACTCTAAGTTACTTTATGCAGTTATTTTTATTTTATTTTATTTTTGGCAAGGCAATGGGGTTAAGTAGCTTTCCCAAGGCCACACAGCTAGGATAATTATTAAGTGTCTGAGGCTGGTTTGAACTCAGGTACTGCTGACTACAGGGCCAGTTCTCTATCCACTGCGCCACCTAGCCGCCCTACGCAGTTATTTTAAATGGAATTTCTCTATCTTTTCTTTTTTGATTTTTGTTAGTCATACAGCGTAAAAAGTTAAAGACTTTTGTTGATTTCTTTTGTATTTAGCTATTTTACTGAAACTGTTAGCTCAGTCACCAGCTCTCACCAAATTTCTCTGTGGTTTTGGGCATATCACTTAATCTTTCTAAGCCTGTTTCTTCAAGGGTAAAATAAGATGAGTTGGATTACATTACCTATGATTACTTAAATCTCTAATTTCATAAAAATACCTCAGCAATACAGATCTATAACTTGTCTACAATTTAAATCCGAGACCTAAGGAAATGAAAATATGACTTCTCTATGGTCACAAAACCAGTATGTATCATAGGCAGGGCTTGAACTTGGTTCTCTCTGACCCCAAGGCTCAACCTTTTCTGATGTTTTGTGCAATGCCATGTAAACACACTCTGAGCATCTGACGGCAAACTTTAAAAACCTCTTCAGATCCAAAGAATCCTTACCCTACCCCCAAAAAAGTTCACCCTCAAAATGAAGGACCACTTAGTTTTTCTTTCAGTCACATACCGTTTTCATTTGTGGGCTCTCATGGAAGGGGCAGTTTGAAAAGTCATTCACAGACTTGGAGCAGGTGGTTCGACGAATAGCAACTTTAAACAGGTATTTTACACCAGCCACAATCTGTAGCAAGGAAATCAAACCAAAAGCTTAATTAAAGTCCTTTGCTCTTCTTGTGTACTTTTTTTAAGTTTTTGCAAGGCAAACTGGGTTAAGTGGCTTGCCCAAGGCCACACAGCTAGGTAATTATTAAGTGTCTGAGACCGCATTTGAACCCAGGTACTCCTGACTCTAGGGCCGGTGCTTTATCCACTACACCACCTAGCCACCCCCTCTTATGTATTTTACATTCATATCAATGATTAATTTCTGTGATGAAGTCAACTTTTATTAAATGCCTCCTACGTATGCATAAGGTACTGGAAAAGGTTGTGGGAGTACAAAGAACAAAAACATTCTCTGTCTCAAGGTGCTTACCTTCTCCTGCAATGATTCTGTTTTCAAGAAAATCAATTTTTACGCTTTGTTTCACTTCTGAATGATACTGCACAATTATAAAGCAGGATTTTTTAGTGTGAAATTTGATTGATTTGGGAGTTCTCGTTATGAAAATTTTTTCCCCACTAAAACACTTAGACTTAAAAACATGCCTAGGGGTATAGGGAGACTGGTTGAATGACCTGGGTTGGGAAATGGTCAAATGACTTGTCCATGATCACAGAGCATGTAACAAAGGCAGGACTTAAGCCAGGTCTTCCTGATTTTAAGGCTGCCCTTCTATGCATTAAACCAGAATGCTTTTCTAAAAGAAGTAAACAAAAATATAATTAAGTATATAAAATATATATGTATACATATATGTATATTATCTATACCTATCTATATTATCTCACATCATTAGGGAACTCATCAGCAGAAACTTGGCCACCAAGTGATAAATATTTTGGCCACAGAAACTCTAGAAACAGTCTATCTACCAAGGCAAAGGGGTGAGGACATGGGGGTTATGATTTTCCACCAAGTGGAAGAACTCATGGATCTGTGCAACTATCATTAGAGAGCAACATTTTCTAGACTAGGGCATTGTTCAAATAACAGAAGCAATATCTTTTCAATGAGTAAACCCCTTTAACCATAGTTTATGGAAATAGTTATAGACATATTTCATAACTGACATATTACTCTCAATTGGCCTTTAAGGTCATCATCGTGAGGATCAATTTTTGTATAGTTCTGTGATATGCAGGGTTCCTTTGTCCAGCTAGTTAACTAGATAAACTTTCTGAGCTTTGAATTCTTATATTTGGTCTCTTATAACTTCTCCTTTCTTTTATCCTTATCAGTTTTTTTCTTTTATGTCTTTTTCCTTACTTTTCTCTCTTATTTAGATCTGTACCTTATCAGTTTTTAGTAAGGTGCCTTTCATGCATTAAGCACTTAGTAATGTTTGACCTGGGAGGGAAAAACAGGGAAATCTTTCTATATAATTAATTCTGATCCTATGTCTGCTTTAGGTCTCAATTTCCTCATCTGAAAAAATGAGGGGTTAGAAAAGGTGTTTTCTATAGCTGCTTCTTGCTCTAAGTCTTATGAGATTCAAAGTCTAACCCTTGATTCACTATACCAGGAAGTTCTGACAACACAAAGAATCACAAAGTTCCTTCCACAGCTAGGGCTTTAAAAGTTTGGTCAAAATCACACACAATTGCAACTCTGCCACAAAAATGAATTATCCAAGTATGGGAAATTTCTCAATTTTAGCTTAAATGAACCTCAAGTTTCTCAATCAATTCTAAAACTTCATAGTTCATGAAGATCTCATTTTATAGGTTAATAGGATTTAGGGCTAGAAGAAACTATCCCCAACTCAATTTCCACATTATACTAATGTGAAAATCAACTCGAGCATCTCCTGACTCCAAGTTCTAATAGATTTTCCACCTTAAAGAATACTACTATAGTCTTTGGCCTTTGCTGCAAGTTCCAAGATTAACATTTAGAAACTGTGTTATCCAGGACACATTATGCAATCTTTAAGAGCCTAAGTTACCTAATCTTTGAAACTGGACTAATAGGTATACTTTCTAACTTATAAGATTAAGACCCTTTATAGCCTTGTTCCCCATCTTAACCTTGCAGTTTCTTATATCTGGTAGCACTCCCAATCCTCCCATGATACACTTCCATCCAAAGACCCTGGCCTCCTTGGTATTCCTCACACAAAATACACCATCTGCAAAATTTTTTTCTGACTGCCCACCATGTCTGGGACTGTCATCCACAATTTCATTATTTCTTCCTTCTGGCTTCCTTCAAGTCTTAATGCAACTTCCTCTTTCTACAAGGTTTTAATAGTAATCCATAGTCTTGGTAACATCTGTCTATGATTACTCCCATCTATCCAGTTATAACTTGTTTATTCATAATTATTTACCTCCTGTCTTTCCATTTGACTGTGAATTCCTTGAGAAGAGGTATTTTAAAAAACTTTCTTTGTATTTGCTATAGTACCTTGCATATGAGTATTTGCAACAAATGCTTATCTAGATCTGACTGAAGGAAAAAATGGGTGGAAGCTGCAAAGAGGCAAATTAGAGTTAAGATCATAGATTTAGAGCTGAGGAGACCTGAGAGGCCATCTGATTCACTGATGAGGAAATCAAGACTGAGGTGACTTGCTCAGGTCATGTTGCTCATTCTTTTCTGACTCACCATGACCCAATCTGGAATTTTCTTAGCAAAGAAACTGCAGTGCTTTGCCATTTTCTTCTCCAGCTCATTTTACAGATGAGACAAACAGGATTAAGTGAATTGCTCAGGATCATACATCTAGTAAGCGTCTGAGGATGGATTTGAATTCAGGAAGATAAGTCTTTCTGAATCCTGGCCTGGAATTCCATCCACAGTACCATCTAGTTGCCTCATGTCACACAAGAAACAAATTCCTAGGACCAGAATGGAACAGAGATGTGAGGATATTCTCTTTCATGTTTCCAGTGCTCTTTCAAAAGAGAAATGGGAGTGTGTGGCTTTCCCTCTCTGGAAATCTAGCAGAGAATAAAACCACTACCTCAGCAATAAACCTCTAGAGGTCTGAAGAAAAAAGTCACTGGGCTTTGGAACGCTGCCCTTTGGTTCAACTGTTCTCCGATGGAGCAGATGTGAGGTGATGTGTTCAGGTGAGAGAATGTCAGTTCTTCTACCCCATCTAGTTAGTCCCAGATCATGCTTATCATCCATCTATCCTGCTCCTCCAGGCTAGCTCTAGCACTTTCACTATACTTTCACCCGCTAACACTGCTTGCTCATCAACACATCAGTGACTCCCTCCTTGCCTTTCTTGTGACCCCCCCAGATCAAAACTCCCCATCCTATCCATTAGGCTGTAAACTCCTTGAGGACAGGGCTGCATCTCCAGCAGCTGGCACATACCTGGAACATGGCAGGCCAGTAAATAATATTTCACTCACTCAGGGTCATGAATACTGTAGGGGAGAGTCTTGTTCAGAAAAAGTTGGACTAGACCATTTCTTCTATCTCTTCCATCTCTCAAATTCTGTGATTCTATAAATCTTAAAAAAAACTACAATGTGCTCAAATGAGATCACAACATCTCAAAGTCCATACAAATGTTTGCTACTATTAATACTAGATTAGTATTCTGGTCTAAGAGAAAATTGTAGCATCATATAAAAAGGGCACACCTAGAAACTACTTTCAGGATGTTAAGAGACAATCAAAATAATCCTCATTTACTAAGTTTAGTTCCACTGATTTATGTTTGATCCAAGGCATTTTCTCCTTTTCAGATGGGTACAGGAAATGACAACCGTTTGGACATTTTTTTTTGTTGTTGTTTCTGGTTTTTACAAGGCAAGAGGTTATGGGTCTTACCCAAAGTCACACAGCTAAGTAAGAACATTACTAAGGTAGAACAGACCGGTAACCCTTGTAACAATCTTCAAAAGGTCAGAGAATTGAAGGTTTAAGCATTCATGCCTAAAATTCCAAATCATATTGATTCCTCAAAACAAAGCCATTATTAAGAAAGATTTTAAGAAATTTTTCTCTCACTCAAACACAACACCAGGAGTTGCTTTGGCCCTAAAGGTCAATAAATTATTAGGCAACCCCAGGCCTGCCCAAGGTCTAACTAGTTCCTTCAGAGCTGCTGAGCAGAATGAACTTTGAGAGGTTAAAAAAAAAACCCTGACTTTTTTTTTTACTGTATTCTTCCAATGTGTAATCAACTTAGAATTCCTAGTCTGAAACTAAAGCTAAAATGAGGAAAAAAATGGATCATTTCAGGCTAATAATATCTGACAAAAGTTCTTCACTAAAGAATATTTGCTGTGGTGAATTTTTGACCATTAGGCAATGAAACATTTTTCTGTCCTAGTGTGTGCTTGGGTAAAATTGGGAGGAGAATCATCCAGGGATTGTTTTTCAGAAAGTGAAAGAACCTTATCTATTCCAACTTCCTAATTTTAAAGATACAAAAACCTGAGACCCAGAAGTTAACTGATTTGCCTAAAGTCACAGAGGTATTAAGATAGCTCAGTTGTCTCCTTCTAAAGTCCATTACTGGCAGAAATAAAACAGAAAAGCTCAAAGATAAAAACTACTGATTTATAATTGTTAGGTAACAAAAAAAAAAGACACAAAGACACAAAGAGCCAAAGTACAGGCAATTTGGGCTCTCCCCTGTACTTTAAAAAAAGCAAAGATTAAAAAAAATCACGATGAGATGAACTTACAGACCAAGAGTTATTCTGCCTATTACTGGACTCGCATAATATCTCCAAGAATAGGGTGTGGGTTAGTCCTAAAAAGACTCCCCAAACTCAGAGTGGAAAGTTACTTAGTCTGTTTGGCTCCTATCACAGCCTGGAGGATGGCTAAAAATGCATTACTGCTCAAGAATAAATACTCCTAGGACATCCCCTGAGGCTTAGGGTACATCACTCCTCACATTGAATTGCAAAAGCTCAATGGGCTTCCACTTTCTGAACTCAAAGGCAATACAAACTGCCCTTTTCTTTATTATGCTTTTTCAATCCAAGTGACAGTGCAGGAAACCTGGTAAATGGGGAGAGAGAAAACATTTGTTTAATATCAGTCCAAGGGAAGGCAAGGGGAAGAACCCAATCCACCACCTAAGTCAGGGCTCCTTAACCCTTTTTTTTTAAAAATAAGTTTTAAGTATCCTTTCAGCAGTCAGCAGAAGCCTATGGACCTCACCTCAGAAGAATGTTCTTAAATGCACAAAATAAAACACATAGGACTACAAAGAAACAGCTTCTAAGCTTTGTGGATACCCTGAGTGTGAGTATTAATCATTACTGCTAGGCACCAAGACAAACAAGCTGTGCAGGGGTGGTGCTGACAGAAATAAGTATATGCCCCTTTCCTCTTTTAACAAATCATAAGTGACTAAAGTGTAAGGTTGCAGATGGATGAAGTCAAGAAACACCTATTAAGTAAGATTTTTATATTTGTCAGTCATTAGAACTTTGCACCTATGGGAGGAGCCTAATAACTTCTAGGTAACTAACAGCAGTCAGCAGAAGCCTATGGACCCCACCTCAGAAGAATGTTCTTAAATGCATAAAATGAAACACATAGGACTACAAAGAAACAGCGTCTAAGCTTTGTGGACACCCTGAGTGCAGGCATTAATTATTACTACTAGGCACCAAGGCAAACAAGCTGGACAGGGGTGGTGCTGGCAGAAGTAAGTATATGCCCCTTTCTTCTTCTAACAAATCATAAGTGACTAAAGTGTAAGGATTCAGACAGATAAATCAAGAAACATTTATTAAGCCCTATCTTTACATTTGTCAGTCATTAGAAGGTTGCACCTATGGGAGAAGCCTAATAACTTCCAGGTTAATTGAAGAAGGTAATTAGCCCTCCAGTCCCTCCTCACCTTTAGATCGGAGCTGCATAGATTGCCGGACACTGACAGATACACATTAATGGGCTCCGGTAATGCAAAGAGATCTGCATATATTTCCTCGCATTCGTCCGTACACAGAACAATATTTATACATATACGCACACACAGACGAAGAAAGACATCTACACAACGCACAGGTAGTTAAAAATTCACAATCCCAAAGTGAGGACTCCAGGTCTGGAAGGAAGCCCGGAAGCCCCCAGGCTCAGACCCGACTTGGGCGGAGCCCCTTCCCCAGGATCCCTGGGAGAAGGCTAACACAGCATCTGCGGGGCAAGCCTGCGCGTGGGGCGCAGCATCGGACCCCCGGGGAGACCAGTAAGGCTCGGCCCCGGCCCGGCCCGGCCCGGCCCGGCCCGCCCTCTCCCAGGCCCGGGCAGGGGGAAGGGCGCCCGCACAGACCTGCTTCTTGGCTTCCAAGACCTCGAACACTCGGCTGGCGAACCTGTCGTTGCTGCCCTGGTTAAACCTCACCATGGCGAAGTTGAGCGCGCGCTTCACCCCCTCCTCGTTTACGTCGGCGTCCCTGAGGCCGCCTATGAGGCGCGGGGCTCGGTTAGTGGCCTGGGCGGCGGCCTGGGCGGCCTCGGCGGCCAGGACCAGGGCGAGCAGCAGAACCAAGCACCGGAGGCCGGCCATCACTGCTGCGGGGGGCGCGGGCGGCTGGGCTGGCTCTCCGGCCCGGCCCCGGCATTTAAGCCTCTCCCCGGGCCCCTCCTTCGTCCTGCCCCTCCCCTCGGGGCCCACGCCGAGCCGGAGGGAGCGGGGGAGCCGCCGCAGAGACTGCGGCCCTTCTCCCCTTCTCCGCTTCGGGGATGGGGGAAGGGGGAGTCACGGACCTAGAGAGGGAGGGGGCCGGGAGTGAGTTCCAGGTCCTTCCCCCTTAGGAATGCCTTTAAAAAATTCCTTTTAAAATTGATGTATTAGCTATTTTTAATATTACGCAATTACAAGTAATTTGCTATTGTTTATTGATGTGGGGACTGATTTTATTTCACACAAACGTGCAAAATCCCTCTTGTATTGTTGGTCCTTCTCAGAGACAACAGGAGGTGATACTTTGATACACCATTGCACGCAAAGTTACCAGTCTCGTTTTCTCCTCTGGGAGACATCCGGGGCAGAGATGAATCAGGACCACTGGAGAGGGTCCTGGATTCAAGGAAAGCAGGGTGAAGTGACTTGCCCAAGGTCACCCAGATGGTTAATTAAGTGTCTGAGGCCACCTTTGAACTCAGATCCTTCTGACGCCAGGGCAGATGCTTGATCTGCCTATTAGAATAAACTGAACACACATTGACTGCACACTTGAAGAAGTTCTGAGAAGGGCCTAGGCAGGTTTCAGAAATGTCACTCTAAAATGCCAGGAACAGAACAGAGGTCTGTATACCAAGGCCTTTGGTACCCTCAGTTGGGAGGGTTTATGGAAAATTCTGTCAAAATTTGGTTGCCTGGAGAAGTTCATCACAATTGAATGTAACCTATCTGTGTCTTACAAGGCACCTATCTGTGCCTTATTTATCTTCTAGGATCATTATGAGAGGTCATAAATAACATTATTAGTTAGATTATAATACTTGTGGAGCCTTAATGCTATTGGGGAGTGAGGCTGGGTAGATAAGGTTGATCCTCATGTATAATATAAGCCTTCTGGTTGCCTCTGTTCTTTGGACACAGGTGGTAGCTATATCATCACATTGTGTGTGTGTGTGTGTGTTGGTCATAGACTATGTGTATTCCTCAGTAATCTGAAATCATTACTTGTAAAACCCTTATTGAAGGGGGGGTCATTAAGATAGTCCTATAGCCACAGGGTATTTGTCAATTCATAAGGAAACACATTTATATAGCACTAAAAGGATAGTATTGCATTTTACATTCATTAGCCACCCTGTGAGAGAGATATGATTATTATTACTATCTACATTATATATATATGAGGAAATTGAGATTTTAAGTGCCTTGTTCAATGTCATATAGCTAATATCTGAGGAGATATTTAAAAATAGGTCTTTCTAATTCTGTTTGATGCTTAACCCATTATATCAATATTAGCATATGCATTCTCAAAATAGCCCCATGACTCAATTTTTGAAATCTTCAGACAAAAGTTGTTTATGTTCATATCATGTGGTATTTTCTCAGACTTAGGGTAGGACTGGGTCTTTCCTAAGGATTAGGCATGAGCAATATAGAAGAAGAAGAAGAAAAGGAAGAAAGGGGGGGAAAAAAAGAAAATTCAATTTGAAGGATGGTGCTCAGAAAATAAGAGATCAGAACAATCAGGAATTTTTAATCAATGCATTTGATTCACAGACTGAATTCAGGGGGTTTATGGCCAGGAATTGAAACCCTTTAGCAGTAAAGGGACAAAATAACTTAGTTTCTAGTTAACAGCAATAAATCCTTAAAATAGGAAGTTGGCAACTAGAATGAGATCTTCCTCATTTAAGGCTATTTCACTGACTCTGAACTGCCTATGCTACTATAATAGTTGAAAGACTTAACTTCACTGTACAAATTCATGGGTGTGGCTGTAAGTAAAATCACCTGACAATGCTTCAAATTCCTCATTTTTCTGATGTTTATTTTGATTGCTTGGTTCTGTAGGACTGAGTAATTTTCTCCCCCTCCACTAGGGGTCATTCTTATCTCTGAGCCTAATAAGCAGGATCAGTCCTGGGGGGAGACCTGGTCCTAAACAGAGAGGGGTCTCTCTCTCTCTCTCTCTCTCTCTCTCTCTCTCTCTCTCTCTCTGTCAGGGGAGATCACTTAAATTTTCCTTTTCCTTCAGTTTAGGATCTTTCCAAAATGGAAAAGTCTAGAAAGAAAGCACAATGTAGATGGGGTATTTATTTCTTTTCCACAAAGGAAATTAACAAGATTCACAAAGTAACTTTGACTAAATAATGTGATCAAACAGCATTAACTTATAACTATTGTTAAATTCTTTCCTATGTCTGATACTTAAACATCAGAACATGAAAGATTTTTCAGGACAATGAATTAGGAATTTTATATTTCACCTTGCCTTATCCAAACCATTTCCTCTGATTCCATATCTTCTAGCAAGCCAGCCTAATGATTAGGTTTATTTTTAATGCTGATGGTCATGTTCTCCAATTTGGAAACTCCTGCTGCCAGTCAGAACCAGCTGAAGGATTCCTGAAACCAGACCTTTTGAATACTTGAAACTGCCTCCAAAATTTATCTCACAATCAGTATACAATCACCCATACCTAGGAAAGGTCCCAAGACTCAAGCTAAGCTTACTTATTCAACACCTGCTTTGACTCTATTTATTCATAGCTGCTTTTCTGTTATCCTGAGAGAAAGCTTCTCAGACACTCTTGGTGAAAAACTCAGAGGAAATTCTGATTGTTAGCCCTTGAATTTAAAGTTAATAAGTTCTGGAAGCACTCTGACTCCCACCTATAACAGCTACTGATCAGAGGGGGAACCCTTGTACCATCCAGGGTTTGGTGCTTCATACCAAAGTGCCAAATCTTTTGAATTAACATGGTTTTCCAGAAATGGAAGCCCACAGAGATTTGGTACCCCATGGACTATGTTCTAGTCAGAACCAATATGGGAGAGAGTGTGTGTGTGTGTGTGGGGGGGCATGTATTACTGTTTTTCCTCCATAGATGTATAATCTTTAGAGTTCATGAATAGGTGACCCTCACAGACGCTAACTGAAGAGCCTTCCACTTAGTAAGCAAAGGAAAAAAAATACTATTTTTTTGATAGTGTCAGTTGACACAGACTGCCAAAGTCTCTGGAAAAATTCAGAATAACACAGTGTACCCAGATGTGGGGGGAAAAGAGACAAATTCAGTTGTTCCATGTTTATTGCCTTCACAGATGAACACAACAATTTACTCACCTCACATGTTTAGAAGTCAGTGGTTGGGAGGGTGTTTATGTTTCCAGATTTGCAAATTAAAACTAAAATACCAGCCACAAACTGCTCTTTGTTTTCCCAAAATTTTTTCATGAGATCAAGATGTTCCAACCACATTGGAATTCCCTAGCCTCCACAGGAAGGAGAGCAATGGTCCCTGTCCTAGAACATTTGGCCATCTGGCTCAGGCAATTTAATAGCTTTTGATAGGAGGTACTAAGTTTTATAGCATCACACTAGGGCTGTAGTGTTTATTTTAGGACCAGGTCAGCTTTTGTTTGCCTAGGAGCATTGAAATGGGAAAACAGATTCAGAGCAGGAAGAGACTTCAGGGATTGTCTAGTCCCTGTCCTTTGTTTTATACATGAGAAAACTGAGATTCAAGGAGGTTTAAAGATTTTCAATAGATCACTTCATCTGGAAATTGTTTATTGTCATCATGTAGTTATTGTCATCATTATTAAAAAAAGCAAAAAAAAATAGTTGATTCAGAACAAGACAATGGTAGAATGGAAAGAGTAATGAATTTGGAGTCAGAGGACCAATGCTCTGCCTCTTATTATAGTGATGTGTGATTTTGAGCAAGTCACTAACTTCTCTCAGGCTCAGTTTTCTTTCTTCTATAAAATAAAGAGATTGAATTACAGTGTAGGAATTACTTGGGACAAAACATAATGTTGATAGTTAAGTCTTTATTAGGTTTACTGTGAACTAGACAATGTGCTAAAGATTGGGAATACAGCTACAAACAGAAGACTGTTTTTGCCTTCAAGGTGCTTCTGTTTTGAAAAGGAAGACATACAAGGTGGCTTAAAAAAGAGAATGGAAGATATACCTAATGAGGAGGCATGATTGGGAAAATCCTGTGGAAATGAGTTGGCAATATAACATTGGAAGAAGTGAAGACATGGTTGACCAGAGCTCTTTCTTAGATTAGAAGATATGAATGGAACCAGCCAATCAGAATGTAAGAGTTTAGGGACTGAGGGTCCTTCCAATCTTCAGACTAACTCAGAATCTTTCACTTTGACCTGATAAAATCAGATTGGTTTGGTTTCCTCACTTTTAGTTAATTATCTGATAGTTAAATTCTGGATTTCATGCCATACATATACTTCATTTTTCTCTTTTCTTTCATTTTTAATTCTGTGCTTTTACCAATGAATTTTGCTCCAAGGAAGCCTACTAAAGTTGTAGCTCTTGAGGAGCATTCTTCAATAGTTGTTAGAGCAGCTATTGGTGTGGAGGAAGTCAAACATTTCAAAACTCATTCAAACTTCAGTGAATCAGATCAATCTTTTGAAACACAAAGAAACATGTTATTAGGATGAATAAAGAAGCCAAGTCAATAGTGATTAGACAGTCTAATTAACCTTTGGCAAATAAGCAAAGATATTGAGAGGGTCTTAGCTGCTGGAGTAGTTAATGATTCTTTTAGAGTCTGGCCCAGGGGTGGGGAACATGAGGTCCTTTTATTTAGTCTGCTGCTGCCATGGCAACTGTAGACAGGACTCAAAATTCAAAAAAACTAGTGGTGAATTAATTAAATGTTTGACCAAATATAGCAGGCTAATTTTTTAAAAAAATTTATTTATTTAAGGCAATGGGATTAAGAGACTTACCCAAGGCCATACAGCTAGGCAATTATTAAGTGTCTGAGAACAAATTTGAACTAAGGTCCTTCTGATTCTAGGGCCAGTGCTCTATCCACTTTGCAACCTAACTGCCCCCAAGGCTCATTTTTAAACTAATAATTTTGAATGGTTCAGGAAAAATGTTATAAATATCCAAAAGTTCTTGGCAGGAAAAAGGTTCCTCAATCTATACCTTTATGGGCTGGAATAAAAGTGAGAACACAGTTCAAAAATCACTGCTACTAATCATTGCTATGAAGAAAAAAAAGCTTGACATTGACAAGACAATACTTAACTGAAAATTAGAAAAAAAGTTTTTAACTTATTAAACTCTTTTTCCTTCTACTTAGGGTTATATCAGAATTTGTCAGAACAGGTCCAGGTAGGCCTATAAGATATAGGCATTTTCATTCAGTCCAAAAAACATTTTAGCTATTTTTTACTTCCAGCAAGCTTAAAATTTTATTCTTATTGAGTAAATGATGAACTTTGAACAGCATAATAATATTCTGAGAAGTAGATTTGTTCTGGAAACTTCCAAATGGAAATAAATAAATTATTGCAACATTATGGTGTGCCATCATCACGTCATGGAAGGTTAAGAGAAGTTGAGAGATGGACATAAACATGCATTAGTGGTCTCCAAATTCTTCTGATTCAAAGGGCATGAAAAATATATGAACAATAATTAAGTTAAATATAATGAGGCAGTTACATGGTGAAGTGGAGAGTGTTAGACTTGGAGTCAAGAACATTTGAATTTAAAACTTGCCTCAGACACTTTCCAGCTTTATGACTCTGAGCAAATCATTTCATCTTCTCACCTCAGTTTTCTCATCCATAAAATGGAGATAATAATAGTAAACTATTTCATAGAGTTGTTGTAAGGTTCAAATGAGATTTTTTAAAAAGTGTAAACTCTAAAGCATTATGTTATAGTTTAGTGGTTTCAGTCATGTCTTACTCATAATTACCCATTTGAAGCTTTCTTGGCAAGGATCCTGGAAGGGGTTGCCATTTCGTTCTCCCAGCTCATTTTTCAGATGAGGAAACTGAGGCAAATAGACTTAAGTAACTTGTCCAGGGTCACATAGTTAGTATTTGAGTATGAATTTGAATTAAGGTCTTTCGGATTCCGGGGCTGGTCCTTAGTTACTTACTTAGCCACCCTCTAAAGCAATACATATATATATGTGCAATGATAATAATAATAATAATAATAATAATAGGTCGCCCAGTGGATAGAGTACCAGCCCTAGAGTCAGAAGGATTTGAGTTCAAATTCAGCCTCAGATACTTAATACTTACCAAGCTGTGTGACCTTGGACACGTCACTTAACCCCACTGCCTTACAAAAACAAAATAAAACAATAATACTTAGATTTAGAAAAAAATGAACTGTTCATCAAGGGTACACTAAACATTCTATATAATATATGGCTTCATGATGAATTGAGAATGTGTCAAAATCTCATAAATTTCATTCCAAATCACATAAAAATCAATAACTGTAGCAAAAAAGGACAGTTGAACTTTTTTTAGATATGTAAAAAGTTGTACAATTTATTTTGTCAATAAATTATTTTGTTGTATCACCATTGATTTGCCACTAGTGTAAATGATCTCTAATCTTCAGTTTCAGTTAAAATTGTATGATCTTACTCAAAGTATTCACAACAATCTTGCATTGGACAGTGAGAGAAGATAAAGAAGTCATTGACTTTATAACTGGAAAGCACCTTTGTGACCTTATATAGACTAACACCCTCATTTTACAAAGCATTGCATTAGGAAATGACTTGCCCAGGCACACAGAGTTAATCCATATATGAGACAGGATTTGAACTCAAGGCTTCTTGACTCCAGGGAAAGAGCTGCCCTTGAAACCAAGAAGACTTGGACTTGACATACTGATTGTGTCATTTTATTGCTCAATGCTCTAGTCATTTTCTAAGTCTCAAACTTGCCAACCTATATTAGAAGAGAGAGTTTCCTTACTTGAGAGTTCCCTCTATGGATATAATCATGAGTCTAGACCCATGAAAGAATTAGCCATTTATCATAATTCTTCACTGTTTTAGAATCAGAGAAGGCCAGAATAGGATGGAACCTCAGAGATCATCTGGTTGTACTCATACCAGAACAAGAATCCTCTGTGAAGCATACTCAACAAATAGTGACCTAGTCCAGATATTGGATGAAAGGGGAACCCATTAAGGCCCCAAAGCAGAGATAACTCTTTGTGAGAGGAAGCCTTTTCTTATCTAAAGTCTAAATATGCTTTAAAAAAAAACTTCCACTCATTTTTACTATTTCTGCCCTCTAAGACTAAATAGAACAAGAGTAATCCTTGCTGCTAATTATAGTACTTGAGAGCAACTCCAAGGCTCCCAGTATTTCACAGATTATCTAACTCCAGTGGTCTTACTCAATAATTTTTTGGCAAATTATTTGAGGTCATTCTGAAGTCTCCAGACTTCCAATGAATTCATGCCAGGGTATTTAGTCCTATGATTCTCAAAACTGAAACTAGTACTCCAAACATGAACTTATCAGGGTTTTTGCCTGCTGTGACCTGTTCTTTTATTTATTTATTTGCTCGTTCATCTATTTATTTATTTCCCCGCTCATTCATCCATTTATTTATTTATTTGTTTATTCATTCATTCATTCATTTATTTGTTTGTTTATTTATTTACTTACTTATTGCTTTTTTTGGTGGGGTGGGGTGCAGTGGGGAGAAGGGAGTTGGGAAGCTTGCCCAAGTACTAGACCAAGGTCACACAACTTATAACTATCAAGTGTTTAAGGTCAGATTTAAGTTCAGGTTCTCCTGACTCCAGGGATGGTGCTCTAGCCGCTGTGTCACCAAGCTGTTCTTTTAAAAGATTATCTCAGTTCTATCATACTCCTGAGCATAAAGGAACCAAGTCCATTCTTCAAAAATGAAATGAGGAATTGATCTTGATAGCATTTAGCAAATGGAGTGGAAGAGTCACTTTCATTCTGGCTAATTTTAAGCAGTAGTTCTAAAACAGCATATCTCGGTGGCCCCCACACCATTCCAAAAGTCGGAAATGTTCTTTTAAAAATTTTCCTCTTAAATGCCCAGTATCTCATGTAAATGTGTCTTCCTCATTCCACTGTGTCATCTAGCTGCCCTATGTATAGATAGAAATTTTTTTTTTTTGCAAGGCAATAGGGTTAAGTGCCTTGGCCAAGGCCACACAGCTAGGTAATTATTAAGTGTCTGAGGCCACATTTGAACTCAGGTGCTCCTGACTCCAGGGCTGGTGCTCTATCCACTGCGCCACCTAGCTGCCCCCTAGAAATTCTTAAAAAAAAAACTCTCCTTATTCTATTCTTTCCATTAATTAACTGGTATTTATTAAGTGTCTTTTAAGTGCAAAACGGCAGGGGAAATAATGGCTATCAGAGACAAGAATTTGATTAGGTATCTGCCTGTTGAGTGAAGCCTTGCATGTGATTTTCATCTGATGGAAAGTAAGGATAATCTGAGCACAATTCCATGAACTGACTGGGTGATCTGAGGGAGCAAAGTTCCCTTTCAAAATCTGGTTATTTGTGACCATGGCTCTGACTATAATTTGCTCTTATTTAGTTGCATAACTCTGTGTGTCTGTGTGCCTGTGTGTCTATCAATGTAGAAAGGATCTTTCATTTTTACTTTGAAAACATCCTAGTGTTTTCCTCCACTCCCCCCACTCTTCAACCTACTGCTTAATGAATAGCATATCACATATCATTTTGAATATGGATATTTTGTTCCATGTACAATATTGTCTTGCTTTGTTACAAAATATCTCTTAAACATATAACAGAATAAGCCAAATCTTGAATAAATGGTTTCATCTTCCCTCAAACCCTCAATATCCTCAGAATAAAAGAACCCTCAAGAAAAACAAGAAAATTACAGAGCATTTTGAGGTTGACATTCCATTTATGAGAAAGGAGTAGGAAAAAAATAAAACAAAACTCTTTTTTGGTGGGGGAGAATAAGGAGAGAAGAATTTAGTTTTTTTTTTTAATATATGCCTTTCAGTCATTTCTAAATAGCAAATGAAAATTCAAATTCTCCAAAGGAAAATTTTCCTATTAAATTGAATTTAGGAGATTATTTTGCTTTGTTAAAAAGTTTTTTTCTCAATTATATGTAAAAACATTTTTAATTCTTTTTTTTAAAGTTTTGAGTTCCTAGGTGAAGAGACAAGATGGCATAGAGGATATAATGTTAGAGCTGTTCTTAGGAAGACCTGGGTTTAGATCTTGCCTTAGATAATGATCTAGTTAAGCAATCTTTGACAGGTTACATAATCACTTTGTGCATTCTCTAGAACTACTATGTCATAGAAGTTGTGACCTGATGTCAAGCATTTATTATTATTATTAACATTTATTATTATTATTAATTGGTGCTAAACTAAAATGCCAAGAAAGACAAAAACAACCCCTCTTTTAAAGGAACGCAGTCTAATGGAGGGAGTTTTCATGCTGGGAACCACTTATACTCAGGCAGAGATACTTTATATTTAAGTATTTCTAAATGCAATTATTTTACATAATTCTTATACTGAAATCCTGAAGATCCTGTCTTGAGACCTTCAAGTCAGCATTGTAATGTGAACCCTTCAGTATTTTAGTAACTAAATCTCTTAGTTTAGGACCAAAAACAAACCTAATTTTTCTTGACTTCCATCTATAAAGAATTAACATAAATACTTAAAAGCTTAAAGCACTATATAAATGTTAGTTTATAATAATGACAATGTGTTTTCCTTTAAGAGTTTTCTTCTTTCTGTTTAAAGTTCACTTAGGCTGAATCAAAATGGAAACTGAGTGATTCCTTTATATATATATAAATGCGATGACCCAGTCTTGGGCTAAACAATACTCTTCTAAGCAATCTCCAGCTATGTTTTCATCTTTATCCCAATTTTTCCAGATGTGAAGAATTTGTAAGATTCATATGAGGGTATTCCATATAAAATATGCAAGTGCTTAGACCTGAATTCATATTTTAGTTTAAATAGAAGATTTAGAGTTAGAGAGGACTTTAGAAGTCATCTAGTCCAGTGGCTTTATTTCATATCTCTAGTAATCCTTAGATCCCAGACTCTGAGCTAATATGAACTAGATTTAGTCTTGGGAACAATCTCCCTTTTCTTTGGATTATTTCTCTCTCATTTTCACTTCCTCTGTTCATCTTCCATTTCCTTCTGGGAAATCTCAGAAGACCTCAAGTCTAGGTCATCATAAAATAAAAAACAGGGTTTCCTGGTATGATCCAAGCACTGAGAATACATATCAAATATAGACAAACTTTTCCATTTCTCAGAACTTCCAAAAGCAACATGGAAGTTGCCTAAAAACAGTTCATAATCTTTCCCTTCCAGTTTGAGTCCCATCTTTCTGCCAAGGCTCATATGACACCCTGTAGTTTATATTCTTCTTTAAATGGAAATGCCCCTATGGATTAATAGAAAGGTAACCTCTTGACATTTCATTGAGTCCTACTTTCAAACCCAAGATTCTCACAGGTCATGTAGCTTTGTAGAGATCCTAGCTTTGTAGAGATCCTCACAGGTAGCTATATTTATGGTTAGATTTATAGATTTATTTATTTATGCTAAGAGTTTATTCTTTACAAGGAGGAATCTAGTCTTAGATTTAGTACAGAGATAACACCCTTCCTATTGACCCTGTACTGTTTGAATAAGTCATGCTATGATTGGAAGGCAAAATTCAGCACATATTTCTTGATGTTGTGGCACAGTCCTTTGCTACTTTTCTAATTCTGAGGAGCCACATGTACTATACTCTTCTTAAGAAACTAATAATGTCAAAGAACTGTCTTCTCCATTCCAAACCTTTCTCCATCACCCAGAAGACCAGAGTTCATGAAACTAGGATACAAGAACCCTTGTTGCTCTACCATTACCCTCACCTGCTGCCAGTTTTGAAGCTAAAGGGGTGGTGGTGGTCAATGGACTTCTCTGGGAGACCAAAATTTCTTCTTCTGTCTCCGATCTCTATTTATTTGTCTAAAAAGGTAAAAAGAAATAGTTAGCTCTTTGAGGAAGATACATGTCATGGGTCTAATATAAAATGGTAGCTCTAATCCCCATCATTTTGAATCAAAGAAATCAGTTCAACCAAGGACCATTGTTTTAGTACTTGTGCCCCAGTTCTTTAAATGCTAAAATTCATACTTCCAGAGACAGAAGCAAAGTCCCAAACAAAACCTCACCTCTCCATAACCTCATTCAACAGATCAGAGTACTCATCTAATTATTTCCACACATAAATATGAGAAAACTGAGGTTCAGGGTTTAAGTGAATTGTCCAAAGTCCAGAATTTGAACTGAGATTCTGTTTGTGGCTTCAGACCTAGTTATTTCTGCCATTGCAACACATTGCCAATAGTTCAGAAAAATCTCCTATATATTTTCTGTTTATAAGAAGGTAGAAATGCTTTTTATGAGAATTTAAATATTCTCCTTTTCTGTCTAACTTCCTCAATAGAAGAAAAGATGAGTCTAGAGGTTGGAAAAGACAGAAAAGGGATATGAAATTCAAAATGGTAAATATAACTTGAAAAACAAAAGCTTCTAGGGATTTTGAAATTTCTTAATAAAGGTCAGTTTTACTTTAATGGGGTAGAAGTTATTCAAACGAGGATTTATTGAGTATCTATTATATGTAAGACACTGTTGAAGGGAAGAAGGCAAATAGGAAAGCACCAAAATATTTTATTCCCTCACTTCCCTTCTGATAAACATCATATTTGAGGACTTCCCCAAGAAAGTTCAAAATAGTATCAGAACCAAGATTTAAAAGTAAAAGAGTGTCTGATTTTGTGACTTTTGAGTCACTATTTTTTTTAGATTTTTTTTTTCAAGGCAATGGGGTTAAGTGGCTTGCCCAAGGCCACACAGCTAGGTAATTATTAAGTGTCTGAGGTCAGATTTGAACCCAGGTACTCCTGACTCCAAGGCCAGTGCTCTATCCACTGTGCCACCTAGCTGCCCCTTGAGTCACTATTAACTTAAATAAATTACCATTCTAGAACTCCCATTGAACTCACTGTCCCAACTGACCTAGGCAAATGGGGATATATTCTGTTGAGGTGATGATTACTTTTCCCATCAGAATTCTAGTTGTAGGTTTAATGGACTGAGACTTCTAACAGTTATTTTACTAAGACTCCTACTATTGAACAACTAATTAATACCAGTTACCTTTTACAGAAGAAAATTTACTGAGGAGGTATAGTGAAAACAGTTTTTTAAAAATAATTTTCAACTGGGTGAGTTGGAGAGCAATAATACTCTTCCTTTGTGTACACACACACACACACACACACACACACACAAACATACAGACAAGATGTCTCTGGGGAGAGAGCAGGCTCAAATTTAAAGTAGCAGACTAGGGTAGGTGGAGGAAACAAGATCATGGCATATAAGTGGGGACTTGTCTGAACTCTATCTCAAACCACTCCAAATGATGCCAGAGAGAGGGACAACTGTGGTTCTTTTGGGTGACAAAAATCACAGAACTCTCCGACTCAGGACTTTAATTCACAAGTTGCACAAATGGTTTATAATTCACTATAAAATGTTCACAAATTAGTTTCTTTGGAGAAGCAGCAAAATAAGTTTCAGTATTGACTTAAAGGACAGACTGTTTATGAGAAGCTAGGGAGAATAAGGCCTAAAATGAAGGCAGAAAGACATAGATCCCTAATGGGGGAGAGTAGTCTTGTGGGAATCAAGTTTAAGTACTTTAACAAGGTGAAAAGGTGAGTTTCTAAGAAAGTATTAATGGTCAGATAAAGAGACAGTTGAAAATTGCAAAGAGGATAGTCAAGTTAAAAATTAAGAAGCTAATAATATATGCAAAAAGAGCCAGTTGAGGGGCAGCTAGGTGGCGCAGTGGATAGAGCACCGGCCCTGGAGTCAAGAGTCCCTGGGTTCAAATCCGGTCTCAGACACTTAATAATTACCTAGCTGTGTGGCCTTGGGCAAGCCACTTAACCCCATTGCCTTGCAAAAACCTAAAAAAAAAAAATTAAAAAAAGAGCCAGTTGAGGGAGAATAGCAAAGAGGATAGTCAATTCAAAAAAAGGGAAAGAAAATAGGAAAAGGAAAGGAAACAGTTATGAGGCAATAATTGGGCTTATATCAACATAGATCCAGCAGCATGGAGCTGGGATCTCATGGATCCATCCTGAAGAAAGGAAGAGAGAGAGAGACCAGAGCAGCAGTTGTCAGCAATTGAGTAGGAAGAGAGGGCAATAAGGAATTGATGATACCTTAACCACCTCCTGGGTGGTAGGTGGAACAAGGACTCTTTTTAGTTCGTGGTCTAACACCTGGTGTAGGTTGGTGCTATAAGGGCTGTCCCCAAGGTTACTGGTCATGAGCAGTGTTCATTAGCACTAGGCATGCTCCTGTCTCAAAGGGCATGACCAAGGTTAGACCTACTGTCAAAATTCCAAAGTGGCTTAGGAAATGGGGTTCACAAAAAGCCAACACAGAATGGAGGATACCTCCACAGTACAGAAAACACCTACAATATTTGTTTTAATACACAAAATGCAACATTTCTCTATACCTAGAGCTCCCCTTCATCACAAATTCCTTTAAATAATGACCCTAAACAAATTCTAGAATGGCAGAACCCAGAAAAAGACAGAGTGAAATAATTTCCCAGCCCAAGACAACTTGAAACCCAGCAGGAGGATCAGCTGCACTAGGGTGAGAGAGGAGTACAGTGTAGGGTCAGTTGGTTGTGCCTGAGTTAACTGGCCCTAGCAATCCAGGAATAGACAGTGGGGTGTCTGACTCAGTGGCAGTGGGGATGGTTTCCAGACCTCTTGCCCAGAGGACAATTTGGAGGGTCAACAGAAAAAGTCTGTCCTACTGAGGTAAAGAGAGGAACACAGTCCATCCCAGATCTCAAGCAGTCTAGACCAGACCCCAGCAGACTAGAAGTATTCCTTGGAGCCATTGAATCAGCAGAGGCAGCTGTTTCCAGAGCTCTCAGCCTAGGGATAGTAAGGGGATAGGGTGACAAGTGTTTGCTATCACTCTGTAGCTTTACCTATACTCAGATCTGGGTCATTCTGGAACCCCAGTCCCAGGAAAAGGAGCAGAAGCACAACAGAGTAAGGATTCTCCTCACAGTTCTAGGTCAGAAAGATGTTTGTGGGCAGGAGAATAGCTATAACCTGTCCTAAGACCTTGGAAGAATTGAAAATTTGCAGGTCCCCTACCTAGAAGTCTGCTGTCCTCCTCATTGGGGTGCCAACAAGGAAGAGATAGAGATCATACACTAAAAATCTTTTGTACATATATTCAGTTTGAACTGAGCCTCTATTTCATTATCAATCTTTCTGATTTCTTAGCCAGAAAAGTTTTTTATTATCACTTCATACCAACTCTAAATCACCATGACTCATTTTCTGAGCTTCCATATATTGGGCTGGCACCAAGAAAATAATAGTGTGTATCCTTACCATATTCTACCTACAAGGACAAATTTGTCGATATTTTAAGGACTGGGCAATCATTGGTCAGTCTCCCCATCAGACTATTTTAGTAGCCTGTTATTATAATTCTTGAATTTGAGAATTTCAGTTAGAAGAGTAAGAAGGGATCTCAAATATTAACTACATCATTTTACAGATCAAATCTGAGCTCAGACACTTGACTTTTACTAGTTGTGTGACTCTGGGCAAGTGACAACCCTGATTGCCTCACATCCAGGGCCATCTTCAGTCATCTGATTCATATCTGGCCACTAGATCCAGATGACTTCGGAGGAGAAAGAAAAGCTGATAACTTAGCATAGTACCCCCTCACTCAAATCTAAGTAATGTGCTTGGGATCTTGGTCTTCTTTGAGAATGAAGGATAGAAGGATAAACATCATAATTCAGCAAATTGTCCTTCTTATACTATGGAAATTTTACAGTATTGAATCTAAATTGAATCTTTATCTGACATTATTTAAGGAAAATGAAGTTCAGAGAAGTGTTATATTGGACATCACTCAGCTAATTAGTAACAGGACTGTGACTAGAAACTAGGTATCCTTATTCCTTATCTAGTACTTTTTAAATTTTTGGCAACATGTCAAACTGCCTTTTGTTAGCTTATGAATGAACTCCCATACTTACCTAGTGGTATTTGGTCTATTATTTGTAAAGCACTTAGAGAATATTAGGTCTAGAATAGTATTCTGGGTCAAGCTTAGTTTCAACTTGATTCGTTCAGGTCATTTCAGTGATTAAGGCTTAGTATAAGAAATAAAGTATTGATGGAACAAAAAGTTAATTATAAACTTAATTGTGATTGTGATGGTGATGATGATGTTTTGTCCTTCATTCTTAAAGAAGACCATGAATGACCTTAAGGAGGTGATGCCATGCTAAGCACATGATTTGGATTTGAAAGAGGAGGTGCCATGCTAAATCACTAACCTCATTTTGTCTTCCAGAGCCATCTGGGTTCAGGGGTTGGATATGAATCAGGACTACTGGAGATAGCCCTGGATCTGAGGCAATAAGGGTTAAGTGATTTGCTCAAGGTCACACAGCTAGTTAGTGTCAAGTGTCAGGCTGGATTCAAATGTCTGACTCCAAGACCAGTTCTTTTTCCATTGTGCCACCTTGCTGCCCTATAAACTTAATTACAAGAGTTTTGAAAGGATATATACTGTCAATATGAATAACATAATATCAATTAATTACTAGTTAAAATAGGCACTGTTACTCTGGAAAGCAATATGGAACTAAATCCAAAAAAGTTTCACCTCTATGCAAACTCTGTGATTCACTTATATCATTATTATAACCTTAGAAATCAAAGAAAGAGGAAACAGATCTCTCTCAGCAAAAATACTTATAATAACTCTTTTTAAGGTAACCTCAAACTGGAAATGAGGGGGATATTCTATTATTAGATGATTGCTAAACAAATTATGGTATATGATTACAATGGGAATACTATTGTGCCAAAAGAAAAATGAAATGGAGTTTCATAAACAACTGGGAAGACGAATGCAGAGTGAAGTAAATAGAAAAATTTATACAATGACAACAACAACAATATATAGAAAATCAATTTTGAAAGATTTCAGTACTCTATCAAGGTAATGACTAAGCAAGGGACTATGCACTCACCTCCTCTTATGTACTTAAAACACAAAAAGACATTCATTGTTAGACATGGCTATGTAAGAATTTGCTTTGCTAGAATGTATTTGTTAATGATGAGATTTTTTTGTCTTTTATTTAGATGAACCAGGAATAAAATTGCAAAATAATTAATCACAATATGAATTTTAAATTTGTCTCATTGATTAATAATAATTTATCTAAAATACCCTTTAAAATTTGTGAAATACTGAACATACTTCTTATTTGGTCCTCATAAAAACCTTGTAAGATAAATACAATGGGTATAATTAAACCTATTTTACAAATAAGAAAACCAAAATTCAGAAATAAAATGACTTATCTAGGGTCATGAAGATTATAAATATTAGAACTCAAATCTTCCTGACTCCATAACCAACCTTATCCAATGGACAGTAAGAAAGATAAATTATAAATTCAGGAAGGAAAGAAAGAAAAAAGGTAGATATTATTAAAGATTGAATTTGGGAGGAAGTGTATTCCAAACACAGGGAATGATCTGTACAGTCATGGAGATGGGAGATAGGATCAACAAGTGGGGAACAGTACAGAATACTGACTGGTTGAACTTCAGAGGATCTGAAGGTAAGTATTGTGTATTAAAGATCAAAAATTGACTAGGGGAGAAAAAGTACTATATTGAAGTTCTTCCCTTTCATTTCCACATTGGCTAGAATAGCAATGTATTGTCCAAAAAATGTCTTGGTCCACAGGACAGTGAGAAAAATGCAGAAACACAAATTCCTCAAAGACTGGGCTATTTGCCAAATGACAAGGAAGCCACACCAATATTTCAAACCCTAGTCTTTCAGAACAACTAAATTTGAGGATAACTTCTTTGTATCCTTAAAGGGAAACCAGTCCTGTCTACATAGAAAAAATGTTCTAAACTTTCACTTTATAGATGAGGAAACAATATCCAGAGAAGTTTTTATCTCCAGTTATAAATTTAGTCAATGTGATAGGTCAAAACATCAGGCTTGGGGCAGCTAGGTGGGACAGTGGATAGAGCACCAGCCTTGGAGTCAGGAGTACCTGAGTTCAAAGCTGACCTCAGACATTTAATAATTACCTAGCTGTGTGGCTTTGGGCAAGCCACTTAACCCCACTGCCTTGCAAAAACCTAAAAAAAAAATCAGGCTTCTTAACTCTCCCATAATTCTCCCTGGATATTGTTTCCCCTGCAATTTATCATCCTTTCATTCTACTTCTCAGACAAATAAAAAAAGAAAAGTACAAATTTCCCCTAATTATAAACTGTTAAGCAGTACTTAAGGCAGTGGGAGCACTAGAGATCAAGTCTGACCTCAGACACTTGACTTTTACTAGTTGTGTGACTTTGGGCAAGTGACAACCCTGATTGCCTCACATCCAGGGCCATCTTCAGTCATCTGATTCATATCTGGCCACTAGATCCAGATGACTTCGGAGGAGAAAGAAAAGCTGATAACTTAGCATAGTACCCCCTCACTCAAATCTAAGTAATGTGCTTGGGATCTTGGTCTTCTTTGAGAATGAAGGATAAACATCATATTGTCCTTCTTATACTATGGAAAATTTACAGTAATGAATCTAAATTGAATCTTTATCTGACATTTAAATATTAGGCAATGTCTTATGAAATTCCATTTACTTATGGTATATTTTTATCTTAATGTTTTATAAACCTTGATACTTGTTTTACCAACAGTTTTGCATAGTAGATCACATTTTGGTCATGGAGTCAGGAAGACTTGAATGCAGATTCTACCCTTGACATTTAGACCAAAGCAAAAACACTTTACTTTTGAGTTTTGGTTTTATCATCTGGAAAATGGATTGAATTATACCTATAGTACTTATCTTATAAAGATACTGTGAGAATCAAATGAAAGTAACATAAAATGTTTCATAAATTTTAAAGGGAATTTAAGGTAAATTATTATTAATCAATGAGAATGAAAATTTATCTTATATTACATTAAATTTCTATGCAATTTTACTCTTAGCCCATCTATTTGTTGAAATTATTTCAATCTTCTTTCAAATGACATGAAGTAAAACTGAAAAACAGATCTTGAATGCTGTCAAAAAAACAAACCCAAAACAACAAACTCGGTACATCTATAATATGAGGAAGAGAAAATGAGACAATATGCCAATTCCTCTAATATTTAAGCTATGACTATTATGGCCAACATGCCTTTGATCTGGGATAAACTTGACTTTTAACAGACATAGAGGTATCATCTATTGAATGTATATTAGTTATAGAATCAAAACAAACTCCTCTTTTTGGTATTTAAAACCCTTTCACAATCTGACCTCAACCTATCTTTCCTGCTGTATTTATATTATTACCTTTCAAATAGCTAGGTGACTCAGTGAATAGAAGACTGCCCTATAGAAAGTTCTAATTCAGCCTCAGACACTAGGTATGTGACCTGGGACCAGTCATTTAATCTCTGCATGCCTAAGTTTCCTCAAGTATAAAATGAGGATAAAAAGAGCACCTACTTCATGAGGATCAAAGGAGATAATATTTATAAAATATTTATCACACCACCTGGTACTTAGTAGGCCATTAAATGCATCTTCCCTTCCTTCCTCTTCTTTTACCAGTATGACCTTCTTGCTGCTATCCATACCCCATTTTCAGTCTCTGTACCTTCAAAAATTTCCATGCCTAAAACACATTCTCTCCTTATCTCTGCTTCTTAGAATACGTAGATTCCTTCAAAGCTTATGAGGTATTTTCTAATTCCTCTGGCTACTAATGGTTCCTCTGTCCCCAAATGACTTCATATTTATTTTGCATATCTTTAAATGTGTTAATGTTATATGTTTCTAATAAAATGTGTGCCTTTGTACACTCAAATATGCCTGCCACATAAGCACATAATGTTTAATAAATACTAGTTTTATTGATTATTTTAAATTTCATCTAACTAGCACAGAAATAAAAACAAAAGGACATTTAGCCATTAAATCCTTTCATGACACACACTGGAGTAAGTCAAAGAGCTGAAAAACTCTCAAGCAGCTTTCTAAAGGGATTAATTTAAACCTGGTATTTGGTTTAGTGAAGGCATGGCAACTCTGATCAGTAATCTAGTATAATACACAAATTCAGAATTGTGCTCAACTTTCATAAATGATAAGAAGTACAGAATTGCTAAAGAATTATTTTGACTTTAGCAATCAGACATCCTTTTTTAGGTTTTGACCTATAGTATAGTAACAAACCAATCACATTATCACAGAATATTAGACTTGAAAAAGTTTTCAGTGGCAATCTAGTCCAACCTTTTTCCAACAGATATAGCAAATGGTCATCAAGCCTTAGTGCAGACTATAATGAGGAAAAGCTCCTATCTGACATTTATGTAGAGCTTTAAGATATGCTAAGAATTTTATACATATTATCTCATTTAAGTCTTATATCAACTCTCTTAGGTGGAGATCTACAGGCATTTACGCTCCCTGTCTCAAAATTGAGGAAACATTTCAGAGAGTTTAAGAGATTTACTCATGATCACAAAATTCAGACTCAGATCTTCCTGGGATTATTCCTGTATAATCATATTGCATGCAATCTTTTGGATTGTATATAACTAATAAGGCTATCACTAATTTCAATTTTTTCTATCATCAGCAATTACCTCTGCCTTCATCAAAACCAAGAGTAACAGTATATTGACCTGTTCAGAAATCAGACTGTTCTTCCAGAGAAAGCATGGTTTGAATTTAAGTTATTTTCCTTGTGTCTGTTTGACCAGGACTCAAATAAGTTCATAACAATTAGCAGTGAATAATGAACAGGACTGTAATTTTCAACTCATATTCCTTAATTCTGTGATTCATTTTTCTTGGTCATTAGCACATGGAAGGTCAAATCTCATTTTCTCAGATACCAAGACCAATTCGTTGTTATGTTAGAAAGTTGTCAGCTTTCTTTAAAGTAGGCAGACCTTTGCCTAGGGCTCAGCTTTCTATTTACTGAGAGATATTTGTTGAAACAGAATTTGAGTTTTTTTGTCACAAAACCTTAAACATGCATTCTAGAAGCTGCCTCCATCAGGTAAGATTATAGCTTTACCCATTCATTTGTCTGGCTTGTCCAGCTAAGACTGGCCCTACATTGAGAAGCAGTGGAATGGTCATGTGTCAATAATAAGGGATGGACAGTCTATGTATTTCATTCACAAGAAAATTAGAGGAAGACCCTCAGCAAACTGCATGTTGCATGTTGCATAAACTGCCTTCAAATTTAGCTTCAGATATTTGAGTCATTTTACCTCTGTCTGCCTCAGTTTCCTGAATTGCAAAATGGGGATAATGAAAACATCTACCTCCTAAGGTTGTTGTGAGAGTCAAATGATATAATATTTGTAAAATACTTAGTACAGAGCCTGGTAGATAGTAGGGGCTTAATAGATGTCTTTTCTTAGCTGCTTTACGTATTCCTTCCCTTTAGGTACTTGTGTCATTTGTTTGGGTCTTCATGGTCAAGAAAAGGGACAAGTGGCTAACTCCTTAGTGAAAATTAGTTTTAATTCAACAGCAATTCAACAAGTTAGGGATTCAGAGAGCTGGGCAAACAAACCTTGGAATCACGAAAACCTGAGTTTAATTTCTGCTTTGGATATGTACTGGCTGTGTGACTCTTGGCAAGTCATTCAACTTCTTGGTGCCCCAAACAGCTGTCTAAGACTAGTAAGTTGTCTGTTTACATTGGTTAAGGCCAATGTAGTCACAGATCTGCATCACTTCCCACCAAAGTTAATAAGGAAAAGAAGAGAAACAATTTCTGGATTGTGCGGTCTTCCTAAGACTTTTCCTTCATAAAACATAGGTGCTTACTTGCCCCATTACTTCATATTAATGGGGTCATTGCCTCTTGTCACACCACATTAGCTCAATCTCCCAGTTTCCAACTTAGGAAAATTGGAAGTTTTGGATCTTGGTGGTTTAGGAAAAAACAGGTACCTTCCATGCCAGCTTATGCAAAAAATAAACTGAGCAAGTGAGAGGCTTAAGGAATTAGCAGTAGCCTTGAGATTCTCCTCTTTTGAATGCCAAAAGGTCTGTGGTTTCAGAAATTCTTTGAAGTTTAGGGCTTTCAAAAATAAATTGTCCCCTAAGACTTCTCAAGCACAAGTGGATAAGGTGTATTTAGACAGTAGTTCTTTTAAAAAAGATCTGGGAGATTTAGTGGTTGTAAACTCAATGTGAACCAACTATGTATATGCAACCAAAACCACTAATGGATTTTTATTTTGTGGTAATAATGACATAGAATTCAGGTCTAGGGGTACCTTGGTCAGACTATGCCTAGTGTGTTGTGCACACTTGGAGCCTCCTTTTAGAAAGATCACTGATATGCTGGAAGCTATCTATAAGAAAGACTTTAGGATCATCTCACCTAAGATCAATTCAAGGAATTGGGGGGGGGGGTAGTTAGGCTGGACCAGATTCAATGGGGGACATTATTTTTGTCATGCAATATCCTAAGGGGAATACTACACAAGGAGAAATGAAATTGTTCTGTTTGGTTCCAGAGGGTAGAATATAGAAGGGCTATAAATAGATGATGCAAAAGGGCAGATTTAGGGCAGATAAATGTAAGAAACAACTTACTAGTAATTATAGTTATCCAAATCTGGAATGGGGGGGATAGATGTTCATATGGGACATAACAATTAGGAAAGAGAGAAGATAGAAAAAAGTGGGAAAAGTTGGTAGCTTCTTAGTGTAACTAGTCTTGCTAATAACTTTCAAAAATAAATGATTTGAACCCAGGTACTCCTGACTCCAAGGCCGGTGCTTTATCCACTACACCACCTAGCCGCCCCGATATATATTTTTTAAAAAAGACAACATGTTTACTTCTAGAACAACTAGGCTGCATATGTCAACTGAACAGTATTTACTATAAAACACATGAGGAATTCTCATAGTCTTGCATACTGGAGGATGATAGGTATGAAAGCATTTGTAATTTGCAAAAATGAGGTTGGAATCAATTCTTTAATAATCAGAGGAATCAATAGGTCATGAGCTAATTCTTTGCTATTAGGCCTCTTGACTTTTTCCCCACTCACTAGACTAGGATGGCTCGAGGTCAGCACCATAATACCACTGTGATGTTTAGGGATAGTAATCCCATTTTGAGAAATCTTGGACTTTGGTTTGAATTTCCATCACCTCAGGAACTTATGAGGCACCAAAGTAGACACAAAGTGGCACCCTGAGCACTTAAGTCCTCCCAGATTGCCTCTTGAAACCTTCTTGTGTTCAATAAGTGAAGGAGAAGAAAGATGCAGCTAATGTTCTTCAAAACATCTTTATATATATATATATATATATATATATATATATATATATATATATATATATATATATATATATCTGTAGTGAAAAGGATGTTGTACAGGCCCTGGACTCAGGAGAATGTGAGTTCAAATCTATCAAATCTATCCTTAGACACTTGGTGCTTATTAACTGTTTGACCTTGGGCAAGTCACTTAACCTCCATTGTCAAACAAACTTTTTTATACCTTGTCTTTAGATAGGATAGTTGAGTCATCAGTCTGCATCAGACTGAAACTAGAGATAGTATAATCTATGACTGGTCTGATCTAGTCAAGTCAGTCACATATTATTACACCTCCACCTTCACCCCCACATTACTAAAGACTCTTTTGTTCAAAAATGCCTTCATATAACTGTCTCATGAAATTCAATGCATAAAAACAGAGAAATAGACAAAGCAGGAATTTCTTTCCCATTTGCTTCTCCATTAAAGAGTAAAATAAAGTATGAAAAGTCAGTGTTGTTTAAGTTATCTCCCTTCTACAGGTGGAAATGTTTATAATACTATCTTTTTCCCTCATGGAAAATTATAAGGTAATTTGCCATGAACAGAGGTGCCACTTTTCTCTTGCCTCTTTGGAAAAGTGGGTCAATTTTCCTGACAACCTACACTTTGGTGATCAAAAGGTATATAATTTGCCATTTTTTTAAGGAAACCTCTACAGTCTTTAACACACACTTCTGCCTCACATAACATAATACTGAAAAAAAATCAAAGTGATTTTTGATGCTTCAATCTTTATCCAGAATATACATAATTCATTGTGGGCAAAGGGTACTGTGATTCTTTAAGCATTACAGAGATATGCCCCTCTATCATGGGACTTCATGCTCTTAAGCCATTTGATTTCTTTTATCTGAAGATATATAAAATACTCTAGTTAGAACAGTGGTACTATATTGTGACCCACTTATTGTAATTGCTAATCCAGTGTGACTGAAACAGTCTCAGTTTTGTATCACTCATTGTTTAACTTGGAGACTGATTCAGGAAAGTTTCAGTAGACCTTAAGTGATGCTACTGGGAAAACCAAATCAACAGTGTAGAAGTACCTGAACTAATCCTGGCTGAGAGCAAACAACTGATAGTTCTTCTTTCTCTGGGTTCCTGAAATTTTAAAAAATTGACTTAGGATTGACAATAAGAGGAACCAAATGGAAAGAGAACTGGTTAAGATATCCGGAAGTTTCTGTTGCATTTTGATGTTTGCTTTCTTAAGAACTACTTTTATTTTTCTCAGTTTCTTCTTTTGTAACATGTCAACATTTGAATCTATGCTTCCCTTTTCTTTGCTAAAGTTAAATTCCAATTTTAAACTTGTACTTCCTGAGAAGTTAAGTTTTCCTGTTCTCCAAGTGTCCTTAGCAGGGGAAGCCAGTTCATTGGATCCTTCAAGAGGGTCCCTTTATGTTTTTACTCAGATAATAAGACAAATCTATCCAGAAAGAATGATGCATACCTTAAACAGGACACCACCTTCATGAAGGTTTTATGTAAGAGAAATTTTCAATCAATACACCTTTCACCATTCACCATTTCACAAATATTTATTGAGTTGTTGCTTAGGTGTCTGTAAGGTACTGGATTACTATCTTTTGGGGTGATATAGAGAAAAAAAGATACTGATTATAATCTAGCTAGAAAATTAATTATACATACAAGGAAAGATAATTACAATATGAGGCAATAAAAAGTTACATAAGATAAATGTGTGAGTTAGATAAAAAGTACTATAGGAGTTAAAAGGAGTCCAGAATAAGAAGAGACCACTTCTTCCTGGGATAATTAGCAAATATTTTTAAAAGAGTCAGCTTGATTTTTTTAACTAATAAAAAATCCAATTCACTTTCTTTCTTTCTGTTTTTAATAGGTTTACTTAACTGTAACCCTTATATGAAAGTGTGGCACTATATTTTTCTTACATTATTATGAAAGGAGGTTAGTTTTCATTATAACAGATACTTTGACATTCAAGAGGTTTATAATTTGAGTCATTTTTATGGGGATCTTTTATAGTTTATAATATGCTTTTCTTTCTTATGAAACAAATGATCCTGAAAAAATGGCTTAGTAGTTTTTGATACCCAGAATCCTTGTCAAGAATATACACTACTGCACTGTGAGCTGGCATAGTGGTTCTCTTTGTGCATATAATGGGAAGTGTATGGAGCCTTTTACCCTTCTACTATGGTGTTGTCATGCCTTTTTGTTTCTTTGTCTGAAGATATAGAAAGTATTTTAGTTAGAAAAATTGTGTAACATTGGGACCACTCCTTGTACTTGTAGTTTAATTCCTAGAGAAAAAAAAAAACCTGTTCTTGGAGCCCAAGAAGATATCATGCTGACTATTAGTATATCCCAGCTATGTGACCTGGAGAAGTAACTTAAACTTGTAGAGTCAAACTTTTAATCACTTAAAGTTCAAGTTTAGAGAGTTTAAGATGCATCTTGTATGTTATGTGCTCATCTAACACTAATATGGGCAGAAAGAAAATGGCAAAGATGACCAATTGTTTTATGAAATGATGTTTCTTATTGTACTTTATATCCTGTTAAAATCTACTTTTTCAGTGCTTTATCCATCCTTTAAAAATTTTTTTATTTAAGGCAATGGGGTTAAATGACTTGCCCAAGGTCACACAGCTAGGCAATTATTAAGTGTCTGAGGCCAGATTTCAACTTAGGTTCCTCCTGATTCCAGGGCCAGTGCTCTATTTACTGTGCCACCTAGCTGCCCCTGCTTTATTCATCTTTTCAGGGAGAATCTGAAACAAATTAGTCATGTTTTCATTTTTTTTCGAAGTTCAAAGTTCAGGGTATTTATTTATTTTTCAGATCAACAAAGTTTTTATTTTATTTTATTTTTCTAATAACATGAAAAGGTAATTTTAACATTCATACTTTTGCAAGCTTTTGAGTTCCAAATTTTTCTACCATGCTCCCTTTCCCCCCATTCCCCATGGCAGCATATAATCTAATATAGGTTATACATATACAATTGTGTTTAGCATTTCCATATTAATCATGTTGTGAAAGAAGAATTAGAACTGAGGTGAGGAAAAAAACATGAGAGAGAGAAAGAAGAAAACAAAGTTTGTTTTAAAAATTGAACAAAGTGGGGCAGCTAGGTGGTGTCCTCTAGTGAGCACTGCCCTGGAGTCAGGAGGACTTGAGTTCAAATGGGGCCTCAGATACTTATTAATTACCTAGCTATGTGTCCTTGGGCAAGTCACTTAACCCCATTGCCTTGCAAAAAACCTAAAAAAAAAAGAACATAGTATGCTTTGCTCTGCATTCAGACTCCATAGCTGATTTGGAATATTTTTTCCATATGATTATATATAATATAGCTAATTTCTTTATCTGAAAAGTGCCTTTTCATATCCTTTGACCATTGACCACATGGATGTGGATAGCATTTTCCATAACATATCTCTCAGGATTGTCCTTGATCTCTGAACAGCTGAGAAGAGTTGAGTCCAATATAGTTGATCATCTCATATTGCTGCTGTTAAAGTATACAATGTTTTCCTGGTTCTTTTCAATTCACTCAGCATCAATTCATGAAAGTTTTTCCAGGCTTTTCTAAAGTCCAGCTTCTTATAATTAGTTACAGAATAATAGTACTTCATAATATTCATCTATCATAACTTTTCTAGCTGTTCTCCACATGGACATTACTTCAATTTCCAATATTTTGCTACTACAAAAATAGAGCTACTATAAATATTTTTGTACATGTATAAAGGGGTTCTTTCTCCCTTTTATGATCTCTTTGGGATACAGATCTAGTAGTGATATTGCTAGATCAAAGGGTATACACAGTTTTAGTGTCCTTTGGACACAGTTCCAAATTGATCTCCAGAAAAGTTGGATCAATTTATAACTTCTTCAACAGTACCAGTAATATCCCAATTTTCCTACATCCTCTTCAGCATTGATCATTTTACTTTTTGTTATTTTAGCCAATATGATAGGTATGAGGTGGTACCTCAGAGTTATTTTATTTTTCATTTCTCTAATCAATCATGATTTGGAGCATTTTTTTTCATATGACTATAGATAATTTTAATTTCTTGATCTGAAAACTGTCTGATCATATCATTGATCATTTATCAATTGGAGAATGACTTTCACTCTTATAAATTGACTATTTTAAAAATGAGTCCCTTATCAGAAATACTGACTGTAAAAATTTTTCCCATTTTCCTGCATTCCTATTAATTTTGGTTACATTGGTTTTTCTTTTTTTTTAAAAAAAAATTAATTTAATGTTGTCAAAAACATCCATTCTTCAATTTATATTGTTCCCTAACTTTTCTTTGGTCATAAACTTCTTCCTATTCCATGGATCTGACAGAGAGACTATTTCTTGTTCTCCTAATTGGTGTATGGTATCTCCATTTATGTCTAAATTCTGTACCCAAAAGGACCTTGTCTTGGCATAGGGTGTGAGATGTTGTTCTATGCCTAGTTTTGTCATGCTATTTTTTAGTTTTCCCAGCAGTTTTGTCAAATAGTGACTTCTTATCCCAGAAGCTTTGGGTTTATTAATCAATAATTATTATTGTCATTTACTGCTATTTCTTTTCTGCCTAATCTATTCCATTGATATACTTCTCTATTTCTTAACCAGGATCAGACAGTTTTGATGAGTACCACTTTATAATATAGGGTTTTTTTTCTTTTGTTTTTGCAAGGCAATGGGGTTAAGTAACTTGCCCAAGGTCACAAAGCTAGGCAATTATTAAGTGTCTGAGGGTGGATTTGAACTCAGGTACTCCTGACTCCAGGGTAGGTGCTCTATCTACTATACCACCTAGCAGCCCCTATAATATAGCTTTAAATCTGATACAGCTAGGCTACCTTTCTTTGCAGTTTTTTTTTATTAATTCCCTTGAAATTTTTGACCTTTTGTTACTCCAGATGAATTTTGTCCATTTTTTTCTAGCTCTGTAAAGTGATTTTTGGTAGTTTGATTGGTATGGCATTGAGTAAGCAATTTAATTTAGGTAGAATTGTCATTTTTATTATATTAGGTAAATCTATCTATGATCAATTGACATTTTTCAGTTGTTTAGATTTGTTTTTACTTATGTGAAAGTGTTTGTAATTGCATAACTATAGTTTTGATTTTGTCTTGGGTGGTAGATTACCAAGTATTTTATATTGTCTGAGTTACTTTAAATCTTTTTATCTTTATTGCTTTCTATCTCTTGTTTTGATTTTATTGGTCATATGTAGAAATGCTGCTGATTTGGGTGGGTTTATTTTATGTCCTACTACATTGCTAATATTGTTACTTGTTTCAAATAGTTTTTATTTGATTCTAGGATTCTCTAAGAATACTATCATATCATCTGCAAAGAGTGAGAGTTTTGCTTCCTTATTGCCTAGTAATTCCTTCAATTTCTTTTTCTTCTCTAATTGCTAAAGCTAGCATTTATAATACATTTATAAAGGTGATAATTGTATCTTTGCTTCACCCTTAATCTTACTGGGAATGATTCCAGCATATCTGTTACATATAATGGTTGCTGATGGTTTTAGATAGATATTGCTTATTATTTTAAGGAAAACTCATTTTTTCTTATGTTCTCTAATGGTTTTTTTTTAATAGGACTGGTGCTGGTTTTGTCAAAGTCTTTTCATCATTTGTTGAGATTATCATATGATTTCTGTTAAATTTCTTATTGACATAGTCAATTATGTTGATTGCTATCCTGATATTGAACCATCCCTGCATACTTGGTAAGTTATAAGTAGAATAATACACTAAACTTATATTTGAAGATCACATTTTCTGTTCAGTTCTGGTCTTCTTTAAAAAAAGTCCTCTATTTTGTTGAAAATCCATTTTCCCCCTTGAAAGAAAGTATTGTATTTTGCAGATTAGCTGATTCTTGGTTATGATTCAAGCTCCTTTGTCCTTACAGGTAGTATAATCCTTTAATGTTCAAGCTGATAAATTCTCCATAATCCTGACTATGGTTCCCTGGAATTTAAATTGCATCTTTTTTTGGCAGTTTGTAGTATTTTTCCTCGTTTAGCTGAGAATTTTGAAATTTGGCTACAATATTCCTTTGAGTTTTTATATTGGGATCTTTTTCTGGAGGGTGATTTTCTTATTGCACAATTTTATTTTTGAAGGAATTACTTTTCATTTCCAGTTAGGCAATTTTACTTTTAAAGGTAATGTATTCTTCAGTCAATTTTCATAATTTTCCATCATAACTCTCATTTCTTTTTCTTAATTTTTCTTCTTCCTCTCTTCTTTGGTTTTAAAAATTCTTTTTTGAGGTCTTCCAGTAATTTTTTTGGATTGAGGTTTCTCTTGTAGGTACTTCGTTATTGCTTTCATCTTCTGAAACAGTATTTTTATCATCCCTATATTTTTCTTTGGTTATCTCTCTCTGTCTCTGTCTCTTTCTGTCTCTCTGCCTCTCTGTCTCTGTCTCTGTCTCTCTCTCTCTCTCTCTCTCTCTCTCTCTCTCTCTCTCTCTCTCTCTCTCTCCTTTGCTCATATTGAGAGTTGAACACTATTCCCATGAGAGAGGGGACACAGTCCCAAGCTTTTTATTCTAGGGCTCTGGTCCCTGGCTTTCAGCTCTGGTGTTGCAAGGTGCTAGTGGTTTTTTTCTCTGTGTTAGGGTAGCCTAGCCAAGTCCCACTATTGCACCAGTTTTCCTAGGCTTGAACTTTGTATTCTGAGCTAGGTCTGGAACCTTCACTATTGGACAATTGCACCACTGGCCTGATGAGCTGCCGTCTGAACTACTCTGTGGCTAGGAGCCTCCCACTGTTTTTTCAACTCTCCTGATTATTCTCCCCTTTTCCTTATGTGAGACAGATCTTTTCTGAAGTTCCTTCTTAATATCTTGAGTTGAACTTGTTTCATTCATGTGTGTGTGTGTGTGTGTGTGTGTGTGTGTGTGTGTGTGTGTGTTCTATTTCTTTAAGGTCTGTTTAGAGACTTCACTTAAAACTCTTTCAGGAAAAGCTCCAGGAGATTCCTAGTTTTGTGCCACCATCTTGGTTACAGTCATGCTTCCATTTATGTATAATTTAATGATGATTTATGGTTTAATTCATAACAAGATAGCAATATAGAAATGGTTCACTATTTTCCAATATTAGTAATTATTTTAGGGACAAGAATTTCACATTTAGAGTACTGATAAATCAGAGTTTATAGACGATCTAAAACAAATGTGATTTTAGCATCCTAGATACTTGTTTCCAACTCTGTCACTATCTCTGTTTAAGGAGAGGAAGTTTTAAGGATCATCTGAGTGGAGCCATGGACGAGTCAAAGAACATACCTTTTCTTGTTTCAATATGTTTTCAGTTTTTAGAGCAAGAAGTGGAAAGAGGGAGGGGAGAGAAGGGATATAGGGGATCATGTAGATTTGTATTCACTGATTGAATAGTTGTATGACACCACAGTATTGGTCCTGGTATGAGGAAGACCTGAATTAAACTATTTCCACAGATAGTTACTAGTTGTGTGATTCTGGGCAGGTCACTTGATCTATTTGATCCCCATTCCTCATTTGTAAAATGAAATTAAGGTGTTTTACAAACCTTAAAATCCTATAGGAATCCTAGATGTTATTATTATTATTATTATTATCATCATCATCACAATCATCAACATCAACATAGAGAACAATTATATTTTCAGAGGAATACTGAGAAGTGATAGAATGAGAAGAATGAGACATATTTTTAGACATGAAAAGCAAAAAGAGAATTTGTTTTACTTGACTATGAATATTTGTTATAAGCTTCCCCTTTCTCATCCTATTGGGGTAAGAGGCAGGAGGGAGAGAAAACCCATTTTTTGTCAATTATAAAAATACATTTTAAAATTTGAAAAAGGTGGCTATTTAGTTCAACTCTCAGAGTTAATTGTTCTTAACATTTCTTTAGCTGCCTTTCTGGTTTGTCTTTCTACCCATAATTTACCAAAAAAGGAGTAATAAGATCAAGAGTGATCCAGTGATCTTTTTTAGTTTCCCAAGTAGTTCCTATTCTCCACCACCTTCTCATTCACTTCCATCAGCCCCAGATCATCTCTTTCATGCTCAGGTCCTGGCTCTATCTCATCCTACCCCTATGTCAGAATTCTCTCATTCAACTTTTAGACTCAGGACAGCAGTCTGCTACTCAGAATTTTCTTCTTCCCTCTTTGGCTTCCTCAATCAAGATTTCATTTCCTCTAAACATATATTTATGCTTTAACCTAGAGGAAGGCAATTCAGGTTCTGCAAGTTCCACTCTAGCAACTCCTTAGTTAGGATATTGAAAGAAATGATTTGATTTTTGTCTGTGTTTTATGAATACTGGGAAACCTCAAAATTCTTTCTTTGTGATACTCTAAGATCTGAGAATCACATTTAAGGAGTAATTAAACAATTACTATTCGGACCTAAAAGTTTTCATGGGTATAATGGAGCCAATTGGTTTAGCTTATGGTTTCTCAAGAAACCACCAATGTTTACTCACAGGTTAACTGATTGAACCAGTTTTGGTCCAGATCTCTTTGGAACATGGGAAAGGTTGTTGAATGCCCCATCAATTGTCTGTTTTAAAAAGCAAGCTTGGATACAAATACTTTTTTTTAACTGAATGGATAGGGGCCATCTATATGATTGGATGGACCAGTATTGTTCAGTTTTTGAACATCATTTAAAGCAGTGATGTCAAATTAAAATAAAAATAGGACTATTAAATTATATTGATATTAATTCCTAATAGACTCCAAATTGACTTAGTTTTAAAATGTATTGTTATCTATGTTTTATTGTACCTTTTTGGCAAATATTTCCCAAACTTTTTGGACCCTTATGTGGCAGTGTATATAGCATCCCTGCATTGAAGCATAGATGAATTATTGAAGTAGGCCAGAAAGGTTTCTGCTAGGACCTTTGTTCAGGTATTACTATCTAAAATTAGAGAGCAGATTTAAGTAATAGCAAGCTGGCAGAATGAGTCTTTTGTTGGTCTAGTCAATTGTGCTAGTCATTTCATATCAAATCTCAATTAGCAAAAAGACTTCATAAATTAAGTTGAATGCTCTATAGCCAGGTACAGTAAGTTCAGAATAGATGGAAGCCATCATCAGATCACATAGACTGCTCAAGGGGGAATTGTCTGTTCCTAATGTTGGTTTTTTCTGGTTGTTCAGACTTCTCCAGTCACTCATCTCCCCCTAGTGGCTCATTAAAAGAACACTTGGCAATACTGAAAGAAACTGAGACATTGGAAAAAGTGATTCCATTTCATGTTTTCAAATATTTTGAATAGCATCAATCACCCAATCTCTTCATGCACTATCTCCCATCACCCTCTCCCCCATACACAGTTAGCTGTCCCTTCTGTCCCCTTGCAACATGTTGGAACCTTTGTCCAATGATCTCCTGATTACAGAGCATGCAATTTCCATAGGATGCCAAGAATTCCTTGGTGCCCTCCTGACTAAGCAACCAGTATTGTTTTTGGCATTGCCAATTAGGTAATATTTCAGCCTCTTATCTAACTCTTGAACATTTAATCAGTCCTTGCTGAGTTCAAATATAACCTCAGACATTTAGTGGTTTTGTGATCCTGGGCAAGTCACTCAACATCTATCTCCCTCACTCTCTGCAACTGTAAAATGACTATGATAAAAGCACCTTTTCTCAGAGGATTGTTGTGAAGATTAAATGAAATTAAATTTGGAAAACACTTAGAATAGTGCCTAGTATGTAGAAGTGTTGCTGATTATTAAAAATTTAGAGATTGAAGACAGAAGATTTAAGGCCACTGAAAAGGTGAAGGAATTCACAACTCTCTAGAATGTTAAAATTGCTCAGGATTTTATTATGGCAAAATATTGTTACAAAGTACACAGGCCAAAATGAGTAAGAAACTTAGTAAGTTCCCTGAAGATAGCCCAGGTGAAGTCTGGGAGGAGAGGGAGAGGGCGAGGGAGAGGGCGAGGGAGAGGGAGAGGGAGAGCCCAGAAGAAGTAAAAGAGCTTGAAGGGCCAGCGATTCCTGTTAAACACCCTTCTATGGAAGGTTGGACAGAGGGTGGCACTTGGGGAGTGGTCTTAGACCTTGGACCAGGTATCTTCCAGTGACCAACTACTACTACTGGTCTTTTGTGTTTCAAGGTACTCAACCCTCAAGTTCAACATGTCTTTTGCCAATGTCCAGGTCAAGGTTAAATGTTGGAAAATGCAGACAACAGTGTCCAGGGGAGGTTACATTCATAATTCTCTACATCAGAAGATCTTCGTTTCTTTTCCCCCTCTCCCCCCATCCCAATACATAGTGCTATTTAATGGATGGAATGATGTTGTTTGTTCAAACAGTGCCATTGTCATTTACTAGCTCGTATAGTCTTAGGCAAGTCACTTAAGCTTTCTAGGTTTCAATTTCCTAAATTGAAGGGACTGGATTTAGGGGCCTTTAGACACCTTTTAACTCTAAATCTACAATCATAATGTACTCCTTTTGTTCACTTGCTAATCATTGGGTTGAAATCACCTTAGTAAATTATACAGTCCATATGGAGATTTTCTGTAATTTTCTTTGCCTTCTAGAGAAACCAAGGTTCTTGTTGAACTTTAGATCTAACTAGATCCCTAGCTTCTTTTCCCAGGTGCAGGTTTAAATTATGGCTCTGGTTTTAGCTGTTCTTTGATCACAGTAGTATGTTGAGGTGGGACAGATAAGAGCCACTGTCCCAGTGAGAATTTAATTGAAACTTAGTTATTATTTACCTAAGTAATTCAAGATAATTGTGGTCTAAAGTCAGAGAACATTTATCCTATTATTAATCTGCATCTAGAATGAGGTAGCATTGTCTCTACTATTGTTAATCAATCATTTTAGTCATACCTGACATTTTATAATCTCATTTAAGGTTTTCTTGACAATACTGGAATGACTTGACATTTCCTTCTCCAACTCACATTACAGAGGAGGAAACTGAAGCAAACAGGGTTCAACACTTTGTTCAGGGTCACACAGACCAATTTGAACTCAGAAAGTTGATTCTTCTTGACTCCAAGCCCTGTGCTCTAAACATAGGCTGGTCATAGGGGTATGGTAGCTTACTTGGTGCTGACCAGGGTCCTAGTGATGGTTTCTGGAGTGTTCTGAAGTTGGCTGAGGTGGTTCTCAGTGGCTATATTGAAACAAGCAGCTGTTCTCAGAGCTGGAGTCTGCCTATTCTCATTGCTATACTGAGGAATGTGGGGGGCCTGTTTCATAGCATTGGTGGGGAGGATTAGAATTTCACACTAGTTTCCTGAGATGGGGCTTGTTGCTTACCTCCTGGGATAATTCCTGTCCTGAATTGGGCTTCCCTTTTACTGGAGTGAACCAGATCTTTCCTATAAATCTTCCAAGTTTCTTGGGCTAAAGATTGCTTTACTCTTTTTTTTATTGGTTCTGCTATTCCAGGAACTTTTTTGGGATACTATTTTGTGGTTTGTTAGAGGTGAATATGGGAGTGTTATGGCAATTTACTGTTTATTCTGCTATCTTGGCTCCCAGAAGTATAGTCTTATAGCAACATTATTAAATTAAGAGTCAAGATATTTCCCCCCCAACTTCACTAATTTGTGTCTCCCATTAACATTTGAAGGATGTTCATTAGCCATATTTTTAATGATCTGTTAAGAATTTTCCCAAGAGAAATCAAATTTACTAGACCATTGAAGACAGGTGTTGAAATGGGTAGAATGTTGGACCTAGAGTCAGGAAGAGCAAATTTAAATACTACATTGAACACTAATTAGCTGTGACCCTGGATGAATCACTTAATGTTGTTCAGCCTTGGTTTTTTTTTCATTTATAAAACTGGCACCTATTCTCCAGGGTTTCTGTGAAGATCAAGGGAATTAACATGTATGTAAAGTATGTTCCAAACTTGAAAGCACTAAATAAATTCTAGCTATTATTGGATTCAGTTTTCTTTCCTTTTATTGAAAATCAGGACAATTTTCACACTTCTCTGATTCTATGACATTTCTTCTTATTTCTATGAAACTTATGCAATATTGATTCAAAAATCAAATGAAACTATTTTTCCAGCACTTGAGGAGGTCATTCACTGGGGTAGGTGTCATGATTTCATCAAATGAATCTTTGTACCCCTCTCCTTAGCTCAATTGTATATTATCTCCTTAAATTCCATCTTTTCATTTTGTCTTCTCCCAATCATTGTTCATGTCAGAAAAATGAAACAAAATAAGAACTGAGTAGTTCTGTCTCCTTTTTGTTACCAATTATAATTATCCTGTATATCTCTAGTGGTATTCCTAACCTTTCTTCAATCTTTATCTTTTCTTCAATATAATTTTTTAAAAAAGAAATCAAAAAAAGGAAAAAAACCCTAAAATTGTTGCTCTTAGCCTTCCTTGCCAGTCTCATCTTATTTTGTTCTTTATGATTTAGAGTATTGAGTACCTCCTTAAATCCAAAGTTTGTCCCTGAGAGAATATCATTGATTAATATACTTTAAAAATAGGCATAGTACTTTCCTTTGCTACATTGCTCATTAAAAGTGGACCAAATATTCCAATTTTAATGTTAATATAGCAGTGATACTGGTCATTCCTTCATTCATTTCAATGAGCATTTATTATTGCTCTATTTCAGGACAATGTGTGAGTTGCAGGAATTCAAAGATAAAAATGAAGTAGTTCCTGCCTCCAAGGAGCATATGTGCTCTGGGGGGGGGGGGGGGGGAGATTCTCTCTCTTTCTGTCTGTCTCTGTCTGTCTGTCTCTGTCTGTCTGTCTGTCTGAGCACTATCCTTGGAGCTAGATGATACTGGTTTACACAATGCTTATATTCTGGTGGGGAAAATAGGACAAGTTCCAAATAAATATAATGCATAGGGGAGAGTGATGAAAGCATAAGAAAGATATAAAGGGCTATTGGAATATAAATGAGGGAGAAATGACTCTTAGAGGATTTTATGGAAAAGGAAGTATTTCAGTTGTCCCCTGAAGGATAGGTGCAACAAATAGAGCTGGTCAGAGGAAACTGCTTGAACAATTATAGAGACTAGAAAATGTTGGCTATAATTACAAGAATGAAGTCTGGATTGTCTGAAGTTCAGAGTAAAGGGAGGAGATTGATATGAGATCAGACCTGAAAGACAGAATAGTTTAAAAATATGGAACCTGAATTCTGTCCTAAGGAATTTGGACTTTATTTGTTAGATAACAGGGAGTCCTTGAAAATTTTGGAGCATAGCATAGCAGCTAGAAATCTATTTCAGGAAAATTAATCCAACCAAGATTGGTTGGATGATTGGTTGATGATCAAGGCAAAAGAAATGTGAAAAGGAATAAATGATGTCAGAGACAGTCGAATCTTTAGGATATAGTTGTTGACTGACTCCATGGGAACTTAGGAAAAGAGGAAAGCAATGATGAGTTTTAGTTATGAAAAATTGGGAAGATCAATGAGAAAGCTTTTCAAATAAGCAGTGTAATTCTAATTAAGAAAAATGGTGTTAAAGGAGGAGGGGAACTGAAATAAAAGTAGGCACTGCAAAGAGCAACAAGAAGAGCAGTTGGTCTAAGCAAAAAGAACCTAGAGAGTTGATGTTATAGAGTGAGGAGAAAAGTCTTTTATGAAATTTACCCCAGGTTGCCCTAGGGGGAAATTGAATAAATTAGCTTTAGGGCTCTGAGGGTTTGGACAGTCCAGCTGTGTGTAACCTAGAGTAAGGAAACTCATGACTCAGAAGGGATCTTTACTTTGGAGAATGCAGCATTCATTTTTTTTTTTTAGTTTTTGCAAGGCAATAGGGTTAAGTGGCTTGCCCAAGGCCACACAGCTAGGTAATTATTAAGCATCTGAGGCCGAATTTGAACTCAGGTACTCCTGACTCCAAGGCCGGTGCTCTATCCATTGTGCCCCCTAGCCACCCCCTGCAGCCTTCATCTTGATCTAATTTTGCCTCTATTATTTATCCAGAAACAGTAACAACAGCAACAAAAATTTTTGACATCCCTAAGTGAAACAAAATAAAACAAAGTAAACAAAAAAAATATCCATTGGTTTCAAATTCTGACTCATTCAGTGACAAGCTATGTGCTCATTGCCTCTCTGAGCCTAATTTATCCAACTGTAAAACAAAAATATTGAATTATGTTTTTGTTCAGTGGAGTTCAAATTTTCATGACCCCATTCAGCCTTGTAACTGTGATAAGCAGGCAAGGTGAATTATATCAGTCTGACATTTGATAGCTAAGTGACCTTTAGGAAAATGCCTAATTTTCTCTGCTTCTATTTCTTAATCTATAAAATGTAATTGTTGGACTAGATTGAAAAAAACCTTTGACTTTTCATTTTGGGCATCCGGGTCATACCTTATTTCCAAGGTCTTCATGGTGCCAAAAGGACATGACAAGCGTGTTCAATAATGAGAGTTCAACCAGGAGAGAGGCACAACAAGTTTTATTAACAGGCCACTACATCTCTGCATTTGCAAGCAGACAGTCCTTTTTTATACATTCGAGACCACTCTTTGAACTTTATTGGCCTCTTTTAGGTATGCAAAACAGTTTAACTTAAAGAAAGTTCCAAGGCTTTCTCTTTCACACTTAATGTTCTCTTTTCTTTCAACTTCACAGGGGTAAGATAATGGTTAAGTAAAGGAAGACCAGAGCTCCTCCCTGAGTACAGAGCACATTCAGATATTTGCTGTTATCAGAGCATTCTGACCTTGTGCAAACATCTGGGTCTCATGTTTTCTCAAGGGAACTTCATGGCCAGCATTCTTAACTTTAACCCTTTACACTAGATGAACTCTAAATTATCTTCTTAGCTCTAATCCTCATGATCCTGGTGCAGGGAACCTTGGGCATAGGGAGTGTTGAGATCAGTTGGAGACACATTTTGTAACTCATTTGTTTTCATTGTTAAAAAAATCTTCCTTTTTCCTTTATCCCTCTGTTAAAATACTCCATCCTGACCTTCAGGCCACAGCCCAATCTTCAATCTGATTTAGACTGCATAGTGTAGGCACTGGAAATAATACTTGAGACCATCCATGCAGAGACCCTCTGACCTCTCTCTCCAAAAGGCCAACTCACCAATGTGGAACTTGGTTCATCCCAGGTCACTACCCCTTCCCATGGAACCTGAGGGGGAATTTAAGGGGATTTCAGGAGGGGTTGGATCTCCCTTGCTTTCCAGACTTCTGCTGAGCCTGGCAGTGGACCTGCCAAGATTACTTATCAATCTATGTGGCTTTTCCTTAATCTCTATTTAACTTTCTTATCACTTTCTTTTGTGTTGTAACTTCTTTTAATAAATCTCTATTTTCTTTTACACCTGCTATCCCAGGTCAAAAGAGTGATTCTTCATAGGTGGATAATCAAACAATTGGCAACATTGCTATGTCTGAGTCAAATGGGTCACCTAGGTAGTAAGCAGCAAAGGTTAGTAAGAAAGTTTGATTCAAAAGTCATTGCACATTTTTACTAAAGAACTTGGTGCCTTTTGTTCAGTCTCAATAACCTTGACAAATGGTCTACTATAATGTAATCTTTGTAATACATACAAGGACCAAGAAGTTTTTTTGACTTATACTTAAGTGGACTCCAGAAAAGAGGAGAATCTATATGGCTCCTGGGTAGTTCAGATTGTGCAAGGGGTCGCAAAAATCTCAATATAGTTTTAAGCAAGCAAAATTTAAAATTTCACTAAGATTTTTGGAGCATCTTATATTATTGTTGTGTCATTTTAGTTGTGTCTAATTCTTCATGACTCCATTTGGGGTTTTCTGGGCAAAGACACTGTAGTGGATTGGTATTTTCTTCTTCAGCTTTTTTTTATAGATGAGTAGCTGAGGCAGAGTTAAGTGACTTGTCCAGGGTCACATTTAGTAAGTGTCTGAGGTCAAATTGGAACTCAGGAAGTATATCTGACCTCAGACCTGGCACTCTATTCACTGTGCCACCCAGTTGCCCTTATCTTAGAGTTTAAATAAAATGAAACCAAGTATCTACTACATTGGAGAATTAGCCTGAGAAGGTAGATTCCCCATTACTAGCGTTCTTCAAATAGACACAGCAATGTCAATCTAGATAATGGTAGTAGAAAAGAGTATTTGGGTTGTTGTGAGTAAAAAACTTGCATTCAAATCCTATCTCTGACATTTACTAGCTATATGACTTCTTATATGTTATCCAAACCTTTCTTAATCTCACTTTCTTCAACTGAGTACTCTGAGTCCTACATTCCCTGATACATATGTACTATATTTTACATTTTTATTTTTATCATTATTCTGCAATTTAAATGAAGACTTACAGAAAGTAGAATTAGTAATAATAATAATAACACTAATGAGGATGCAGTTATCCCTTCCACATCATAGCTTTCCACATCATGACTTTGACATATTGTGGGTTGACTCAAGAAATCAAAAAAGGAATTTTTTGAAAGTTTTACAGAAGCTACAGATAACACTTGAAGGCCAGCAGATGACACAGAGTCTATGACCAAATTTTACAATAAGGCACTATAAATACCCCATAAAGGAAAAAAATTCTAAATTCTCCTACAGTATGAAGTGGGAGCCAAATAATTTTACAGAGGTTTTCCAGATCACAGAGGCCTCTTGCCCCTCACCACTGTGATGTAGAAGCAATAACTATAATAATATTAATATTAATAATAGATAGCTTTTTATAATACCTTGAAGACTCAAAAAGTACTTTACAAATATCATCATAGCACCCCATTCATATTTGCCTACTAAGCAGGAGCCTTTCTCAAAGGGTTCTTTGCCTCCTATGTGTACTTGGACAATTAAATAATTTGTTCAGAGGGATAGTCTTGCTTTTGTCTCCAAATAATGCAAACCATAATCTTAAAATTCTTTAAGGAATATGTTGGATGAATCTGGGGAATAATGATTCTATTGTGTCTGCATACTAATAACCCATGGGAACTAGCAGCTCTCTTAACAACTGAATTATGTGTCACAAAAAGAGTACACAATGTTGTCTCATGACCAGCAGGTGGAAGCAATGTCTTACTACTGGAAACATCAAAGGCAGAAAAAACATCCTTAGTAGAAGACAGCTTTTTAAATGACCATGAAAAACAAAATCGCTCTCTTTCTTCCTGTGCATTCTTTCTTCTCCAGATTTTAGTGATGCCACTCTTACTTGGCTCTTTTCCATCTCTGATTTCATTCACTATAGCTCATTCCCTGGTTGTGAGTATACATCTCAAGGGGGACTCTTGGGTCCTTCCTCCCCTCCCCTCCTCTATCCTCCTCCCTTCCCTTCTTTCCCTCCTCTCCCCTCCCCCTGCTCTCCTCATCTTCTCTTTCTTTATAGTTATACTGATATCATCAATTCAGATCTAGCCATAGATACTAGCTAAATTACTATAAGTTACTTAATCTTTGTTTACCTCAGTTTCCTCATCTTTAAATGTAGATAATAGCATCCACCTCCCAGGGTTGTTGTGTGACTCAAATGATATAATAATGTAAAGCACTTAACACAATATTTGGCATGTGTTAAGTATTATATAAATATTTGTTTTTAATCATTTATTATCATAAATTTTTATAGACATTTGTTATTCACAGATCATCTTACAATATTTCTGTTCTTATATACCATGCTTTCATTTCACTTTGCATCAGTTTATGTTAAATCTTTACAATTACATGCAAAGATAGTTTTCAACATCCATTCTTTTGCAAGCTTTTGAGTTTCACATTTTCCTCTTTTTTCTTTTGATTGATATTTTATTTTCCAATTATGTTATGAAAGTTTTTTTGACATTTATCCACTTGCATATTAATGCTACACATTTATCTTCCCCCATCCTCCCTTGACAAAGTCCACTGGATGTTGTATATGTACATGTGTGTTTAACATGTTAATATTAATTATTTTAACCTATTAATATCAGTTATTTTGTGTATAAGGAATTAGGAATAAGTGAAAAGAAAGAAAACCATAAGATAGGAAGGAAAAAATGAGAGAATTTTAAAAAAAATGTACATAGTGTTCATTCAGATTCTGTGTTTTTTGTTTTGTTTTGTTTTCATCTGGATCTGGATGGCATTGTCCATAACAGGTCTCCCAGGGTTATATCCTTTATCTCTGATTTGCTGAGAGGAGCTGCCTCCATCAAAGTTGATCAATTCACAATGTAATTGTTAATGGAGTTTCACATTTTTTCTGTCACCCCATTCCCTTTCCCCCCCTTCCCCATGGCAGTGAGAAATCGGATATAGATTGTATATATACAATTGTGTTTAACATTTCCATTTTAGGCATGTTGTGAAAGAAGAATTAGAATTAAGGAGAAATAAAAGATCTTGAGAGAGAGAAAAAGAAGCAACATCAAAAACTTTTTATTTCCCTCCAAGTAGAGTAAATTTCTCAACCCAGATGGGAATCTATATCATTCCCTTTTTGAGCCAAATCTGTTGGGAGTAAGATTTAAGCAGTGTTCACACTCGCTTTTCTTTCCTCTCCTCTAAGGGATCCTTTGTGTGCCTTCTTCTCCCAGTATAACCCCCCAATATTTTTTATTCCCAGTGCTTAGCAGAATGGTAAAGTGCTTGTTAATTCATTGACTGCTTTCTTTCAGACATAGATCTATGATATGATCGTCTTATGGTGAGTCACAGGATAAAAGGGCTTGTAGAGATAATTATCCATTTCAGAACACATTGAAAATATAAGCAACAATGTTTCCTGGGTACAAATTGGGGATACATTTGATTTTTATTATAATAATAGAAACCCAAAGGATGGATTAACTTTCATTATCTAACCTGGTTATTAGCAAAGTAATTTAAAATCATTTTGAGACCAATTTTGTAGGAGGTTTTTAAACAGAGAAAGAGGATCTCTACAACTAACCTGAGTCTAAGAAGATAGTGAGCTGTTAAACTGCTCTTAAGACTACACCCAGACTGAGAAACTTTTCCCTTTGCATCTTTTATCTGTAAGGTCTTCTTGCTAAAGGGGATTGTGATTGTCCCTTTGGTTTTATCAATGCATCCATCAATTTGTCACCATTTTTCTTTCACCTATCATAAGCTCTACAGTTAAGAACTCTTGATGAAGTGTTTATAATATCTTACTGATTCATTGAGAAAACTTCCTCTCTTGATAAGAATCAGATGGGGAAATGTGAAAAATGAATATTTGTCTCATACTTAATAAGCAATTGTATTAGGACCAATTTTCCCCCTTTTTCTACTTCCTCATCTAGAAACCAACCAGTGTGGGAAATTTCTCTTAGAAATTTACCCAGGTCAAGATCTAGTCAGGGAATAAAAGAAATTTTAAGTTTGGGCTAATAGTTGAAGTCCTGTTCATTGTTTGTACTCAGATTCTGGAAAAATATTGATTCTCCTTATTTTATTAAGATCAGCAACATGGAAATTGATGCATCTTTGACCAAGATTTGAATGACCTAAGTTATATACCCCAAGATATTCTACCTCTCATTTAATTAACCAAAAAAAGGTAATTAAACCTCTCTCAGGAACACCTCCTTTTTGAAGGGAATGTAAGCTGTGACCCCAACACTATTAGGAGGTCTTTGATTTAACAGTCAAATGACCATTCTTTTATTAATTGCTTGCTGATCTTATTATTAAAATGATTAAGTTACTCAGAAGAAAAAGAAAATCATTAGGAGCCAGTCCTTTCCTTATCCCACCAATCCACCTTTCTTCAAGGTAAAGATCACAGTCTCGCAATTCCCTTATCATTCAGTAGGTTGAAACTGCTTAGCTGGCTAGTTTGAAGCTCTATATACCATAGGGGGTAGGAGCCCCAAAATGAATGATAGAGACTACAAGATTATAACCAAAAGACTAAAAGTATGAGAGAGAATGCATGAACAAAAATCTAGCATGCAGACAGATAAAGCAGTAAAACAGAAGGAAGAATAAATTAAACCATCAAATTGCAGCCAAAGTACTTCAAATATTTACCCTTTATGGGTTACCCTCTCTAACTTCTCATTTTCCGATTGGATACTCAGCAAGTTGCTCTTCTATAAGACTTCATGGGGGGATGGAGGGGGACAAATAATTTATTCTACATGCCTTTTTTCCCTACCAATCATTTTGTGCAAGGTTTTGAATTTTACAATTTTCCCCCCTTCCCCCAAAAGAAAGAAGTCTGATAGTCTTTACATTTGTTTCCATGATAAGCATATATCAAAATTGAATGTGTTGAGAGGAAAAAAAATGTCCTTAAGGAAGAAAGAAAATATTAGAGACAGCAAAATAATGTAATACATAAGACTTTTTTTTAGGTTTTTGCAAGGAAAATGGGGGTTCAGTGGCTTGCTGGGTAATTATTAAGTGTCTGAGACCATATTTGAACCCAGGTACTCCTGACTCCAGGGCCGGTGCTTTATCCACTGCGCCACCTAGACGCCCCAAGATGGTTTTTTTTTTTTTTAAATTGAAGATAATAGGCTTTGGTCTTCGTTTAAACTTCACAGTTCCTTTTCAGGATACAGATGACATTCTCCATCTCAAACCCCACTAAAATTGTCCCTGATTTTTGCCCTGATGGAGTGAGCAAGTCCACCAAGGTTGATCATCATCACATGTTGTTAAGGTGTGCAATATTCTTTTGTTCTGCTCATCTCACTCAGCAAGTCTTTCCAGGCTTCTCTGAAATCCCATCCCTTGTGATTTCTAATAGAACAATAGTGTTCCATCTCTCACACACACACACACACACACACACACACACAGACACACAGACCACAATTTGTTCAGTCATTCCTGAATTGGTGGACATTCCCTTGATTTCCAATTCTTTGCCACTACAAATAGTGGCAAATACTGTGAATATTTTTGGTATGTGGAGTTTTTACCCCCTTTTAATGATCTCTTTGAGATACTGACTCAGTAGTAGTATTGTTGGATCAAAGGGTAAGCATATTTTTATTGCCCTGTGAACATAATTCTAAATTCTTTTTCATATCTATATGCCTTTTGATAGAGACCATGGATCATACTCCACAAAATTATTTTTGTTCTAGCACAGTATTTTAGCATTTTCAAGACCATCTGGGGCATGTATATACATTATACATATACACATATATGAAGAGTATAATATATATATTTATTGATTGGTTGATTTTTACCAGTCAAATAGTAACTAGCCACTAGGTAGCACAGTGGATTGAGTGCTGGGTCTAGAGGCAGGGAGACTTATCTTCCTGAATTCAAATCTGACCTCAGACACATTCTAGCTATATGATGCTGGGCAAGTCATTTAACCCTGTTTGACTCAGTTTCCTCAGTTATAAAATGAGCTGGAAAAGGATATGGTAAGAAGACCCCAAATGTGGTCACTGAACAACAACAACAACAAAAGTACCGGACTCTATTGATCAGGGAAATTTCTTCCCACTTTCTAAATTTTTGAGACAATTTAGAAACTCATTTAATAGAGAAGAACACTTTATTACCTGCTTATTACTTCCTGTGACTACATTAATTGAATTGGGATAAAGAATGAACTACCACACATCTAATCACCTTTCAAAAATTTGAAGAAAATCATTGGACATTCTCAAGTCTTTGATTCTCCAGGTTAAATATTCCACTTTGTTTATTCATACACATCTTTTGGTCATATATACAGACTTCTCAATGTCTATCATAGATATTTTCCACAGCTAAACACATACTCCAGGGTAGAGTAAACAGAAAGGGAGATAGTTTCGAAAAGTATTCATGTAGATTCTGGTATGTTCCAGACCCTAGGTTAAACACCATATAAATATTACAGTGATATTATCATGTCTTTAGTTCTTGGCTCTATGATTCTTTTCATGAAGGCTAAGATTACATTGAAAGACTTCCTGGCATTATGGCTAGAGGGTAAATTTTAGTCAAGAAGACTTGGGTGAAGTGTCATATCTAATAGACACTGGATGTTTGCTATTTGGCAGTTCATTTAATATTTTAATACTCTGAGCAACTAAGGCAATAGCTACAATGCACACTTTGCTAAGCAGGTGTCATTCTGTGTGGGTAGAGGGAATTTCCTTCCTAGGAGTTCTCTAGTTCATTGAAATCATAGGAGTTCAAAATAAAAGTTATAGGTTTCATACCACACTGTGGTTCATATGGAGCCTTTAGTCCATACCTTATTCATTAGACCTAATTTTTATTTGTTTCCTGTTCTTGTGCTACTGAGTTTTTAAAAACCCAAATATATTTACATTTATTAAATGGAATCTAAAAAATGAAACATACTTATTATATTAAGATGATTTTCATCTTACTATAATCAACCCCTTGTTCTAGCCTATCAAGATCTTTTTACTATCTGCTTATATACTGAATATGAGAAGAGAGAAATCAATACATCTTCAGTGATTAGAAAGTAAATTGCTAGAGCAGCTAGGTGGCGCAGTTGATAGAGCACTTGCCCTGGAGTCAGGAGGACCTGAGTTCAAATTCAACCTCAGACACTTAATAATTACTTAGCTGTGTGACCCTGGGCAAGTCACTTAACCCCATTGCCTTAAATAAAAAAGTGAATTGCTGCATGCAATTTAGAAAATCATGGAGTACAATTAAAATACATAGAAGAGTATTGAAGAGAGAAACAAAAACTAATCAGTTACATGGAGGTCCTAAAGTAAAAATAAGGGAAATGATTGAAGAAAGCATCACATCCATTCCTCTTGTGTCTAACAGGAAAGAAATTAAGACATTTTCTGACTGAAACAGACTGCACCCCAGTAGGCATCATCAGTGAAGCTGAGAGGAGAGGAAGTCCTCTAAGGATTCATCAACATGGAGCAAAAACATCTGGATGGAGATTGAAAAACGTTGTCAATAATTTATATATTTTGTCTATATAACAAGGAAAACATCTGGATTTTTTTTTTGCCATGAAGAAACTTGGATAAACCATTCATGTAGCTATCTGATTTTTTCATTAGGGTGTTTTGATACTGTAAAGATTCAGGCTGGCCATTCTCTCATTTCAAATTCTTCCTTGTCATAGGCACCTGGACAGTTTTTCATCATTTTTAATTGATTCATGGAATACCAACTCTTTCCCACATACAGAGTGGGCATCCACTTGTATAGTTTGGTTAGAGAGAGAAAATGAATTTCCCAATAACTCCAATTTCTTTTCCACACATATCTTCTTCTTTAGTCTTATTTTGATGGGATGATTTAGGACATTGTCTAGGAAGACATAAGAAAATTTAGCTGGGGTCATTTTGAATCCCCAGGGGACACTAACAGAGAAAGAAGGGGAGAGACTGTGGGACTGACTGCTGCTACTGAAGACTCTTGGTCAGGGCTACCTCTCTGCAGCCTTTAAAAATCAGTTGTAGTCTCTTTCTGTGCTCAAACATAAGACATCACTCAACTTTGTTCTGTGCTTTTCCTCTACCAAATTGTGAAACTGGTTTGAAAAAATTACCAACTCTGATCGGTAGAGGGCAGCAAAGTCTAGAGTCAGAACGTAGCTGATTGGCTAGTCCAGTTTTTTGTTCACTTGAGGAGGTTTCATTGTTTCATATGATTTAAAATTCAGAGACTTTGGGAATCATTGTACAGCTAATTCTTGCTTCATGCAAATCTGAATTATGCTAATTTTACTTCACATAAGGAATTTCTGAAAGAAATCAAAACCTAGTTGAAAATAATATCTTTCTATTGTCACATATACAAGGAAAAAAAAAAAGAGAGCCACTGTCCAAACATCTATCAAACATCTCAGACCAGCAGTGATAAAGGAGCAGTAAGAGCGGAAGGAGTAACACACTGCACACCTTTATTATTAGCTTTATAGACCTATGTATATTTTATCTTTAATGTTACTTTCATAATTAAGTTTATTATCATAGTATATTCTTTAATTTGTCTACTTTATAGTACATTTATGACATGTATAAAAACATTATTACTATATAGGCCAAATGAAGGGGGTGGGTAGGGGAAAATTTGCCCTGAATAAAAGTCATTTTGAGGAATGGTCCACTTATTTAGAGACAACTGTCTCTACTCTAATTATTTCATCTTAGAGAAGAGGGAACTTATTTCTGGCTTCATTCGGGGGTGTCCTGATAAATGTTTAATAACTGACCCTCAAAAAAGTATCAATGACATATTTTTATATTTGATGTGTTTTCTCTATAGCTTTCTTGAGTCTAAAAAAATTAATACAACAAAAATAACTAAGGGCTGATTTATAAAATTTGCTGATTACCAAGGTGTCATTGAAAATTTAATAATCAGTTTCTGGCTCTAGCACACCTCATGAATCCCACTGCCTCCTGTGTTTTGATGTAGCCAAGGGGAATCGGATACTAGACTCTAGGGTGAGACCAACCCTGAAATATAACTCATCTAAGAATTAGGAAGTCAATCATGTGAACCCGATAAGGCCAAGGGGAAAATTTAAGAAGTGAAGTATTGAGTTTCAAGGTGATTCTTGTGCAGAATATACAGAAATGCTGAGTTTAGTTTGAGGCACATCCCAAAGCAACATGATCTGCTAATATATCTATAGATCTAGTAGCCTATAGTCTCAAATAGGTGCCTACTAGTTGTTGGATTGTAATTAAATTTAGTTCTAGGTTGTGTAACAGAAAAGGTTATGATCTAGAATTGCAAGGGACCTTTGGGGTCACCTTTACTCTTTTTACCAAAGAGGAAAGAGATAATTAAATCTTGGGAGGAATAACTTAAGGAGTGAGGAGGCAGTAGAGACAGTAAATAAGACAGAAAGATTGGCTAGACAGATAGAAGAATCAGGAGGGTATAGCATATTTGAAGGTAAATTAGGAGAGAGTATCCAGAAGGGACTGGAAGTGGAGTATTCAATAAAACCCAATATTACCACAGCATTCAAAGAGGATGTTGACTGGAAGAAACCCCAGAAATTGGATTTGGCAACTAAGAGGTCCTTGGTGACCTAGGAGAGAGTTTCAGTAAATTAATGGAGATAGATACCACATAGTAATAAGTTGAAGGGTAACTAGATGATGCAGTGGATATAGTGCTGGACTTGGAGTAAGGAAAATGAATCTTTCTGCATTCAAATCCAACCTTAGAAACTTATTAGAAACTTGCCACCTTGGGCAAGTCACTTAACATTGTTTGCCTTAGTTTCTCATCTATAGAATGATCTGGAAAAGGAAATAACAAACCTTTTCACCATCTTTGTCAAGAAAACACAAAATGAGGTTCCAGAGAGTCAGGCATGCCTGTAAAAAAACTCAATAATGAAAAGCAAGAAATTGAAGAGAGAATTGGTAATACATAAATAAGAATTATTGGGCATAGATGACTTTAGCTAGAAGTTTTGGTGTGAAGGTGAGGGGAAATGAGGAAATAGCTGGCCAAGCATAGTTCTGCGAAGAATTGAGGAAACCTGATCATAAGATAGAGAGATAGAAAAGAGCTAAAAGTGAGGGAGAGTTTGACATGGATAGTAAGACTCCAACTTTATGCTCCATGGTGAGATCAGTTGCACCTTCCCCTTTTAGAAGTACCCTCCAAAACCTATCTTTTTCTACTATTATTGTGAGTTTACATTCTGTCATGCTTCCCCCAGGAAGCCACCAGTGATTAGCACAGTTCCATTTAAGAAGTCAAAACCAGTTTGCTTTCTACACAGAATATTTTCTTTAAAGATATGACAATAGCAAAGATTGAACCCCTGCCCCATGAATACTGTCTCTATGCCACCTTAGGTTCCTGGAGAGAGTGGGCTTAGACTTAAAGTGAACTCAGGATATATAACATTTTCCCCAACAAGTTCACTTTCAAATATATCATGTCTACTGAGTTGATGAATTTTTTCCTGCTAATGCTGAACTGTGTCCTTTTGAATGGAGCCCAGCTTTAAGCTCTGCAATCAATAAAAAAAGTTCATCTTCACCATGTGACTTGCACACTGAAAGAAATTCTAGAATGCCTGCACATGCTGCAAAGATGAATCTCTATTCAGCCACTACTAGACTGGGTCAACCATGTTACTTAAGATTTCTTTCCTCATTGTATGATCCCAGCAAATCTCAGCATGATTCTAACTCTTAGACTTCTTTGCCTTGCTCTCCATACTTTGCAAAGTTCATAAGATCATAACCATCTTTAGATTATAACTAAAAGTAGAGAAGAAAGCAACAGTAATACCATGCTGGTGTGGGCAACATATCCTGGATAGAGAGACAAAGCCTCTATCTTCTCTGGGGGATTAATCCTTACATTCTTACTTGAACACATCTAGGCAAAATGAAGGCAAGCTCTAACTTTGAATGCTTGGTGCCCTTTGAATGTAGTACAGCTTTAGCTCTACAGTCAATCAAAAAAAAAGTTCATCATGTGATTTGTGAACTAGAAGGAATTATAGAATGCCTACACATGCTCTAAAGATGCTGGGGGAGTGGCATCAAATGAATATGCTGCTCACACTTTTAAGAGGGGCTCACTGACACATGAAAGATTAGAAGTGACTGCTAGAGCAAGGTCTCCTAAAGAAGATTGGGAAGGGATAAAGGTACAGGTGAGGGTTGAATTTCATCTTGCAAAGAGTAAGTATATTTATTTCTTTAGAAGTGGAATGGAAGGAAAAGAGGGTGGTTGATGATAATGAGAAATTCTGAGAAGTGTTGGAGGGGCATTGAGTATGTTTCTCTCAGGTGGCCACAATCTTCTCAATTAAGTAGGAGGTTGACTCATCTTCATTCTTGAGGAGAAAAATGATTTGGAACTCCATAAGTAACAGATTGCTATAGAAAAAAGATGAAAAATGGAATGTAGCAATGTGAAAACAAACCTCATTTACTTCACGTTTTATTTAGAACCAACTCTGCATCATAGCTTAGTTCACTTAAAAAAACACTGGTCTTTGGAAAAAAGATCTGATAAGAAGGTTTAAAGATGAGTTCTGTCTCTGATACTAGCTTTCTGACTCTGGGTAAGTCACTTAAATCTCTGGATCTGTGTCCCCCATATGTCAAATGAAGATCTCAGTACTTATACTATCATTGTTTCAAGGAAAACATTTTGTGTGTGTGTGTGTATGTGTTGTGTTTGTGTGTGTGTGTCTATGTGTGTTTATATTTATTTTTAGCAAAGGAATATTTGCTTTATATAAAGATATTTGGTAAAAATGTATATATATATATGTATGATTGTCAGGGGCAACTCTTTTTTTAAATTTTTTAATTAAATTTTTTTTCAGGGGCAACTCTTAAAGATGATCCCACAGGGAAAGGATATTCCATGTTTAAGGTACTCAGTGGGTCTATATGCTGTAAAATCATAATTCATGAGCTCCTACTAATGATTTTAATTTTAAAGATCAGAGGATACTGTTATGTTAAAACAAATTTAGGGGCAGCTAGGTGGCATAGTGGATAAAGCACCGGCCTTGGAGTCAGGAGTACCTGGGTTCAAATCTGGTCTCAGACACTTAATAATTCCCTAGCTGTGTGGCCTTGGGCAAGCCACTTAACCCCATTTGCCTTGCAAAAAGAAAAAACTAAAAAAAAATTAAAAACAATTTAAAGACTGGCAAAGTATGACAGATAGTGACAAAACATCCCCCCACCCATTCCATACCTTAGGTTATATACTTTCACCCAGAGCATCAGTAGGAAGAGACAGTATCTAAAGAGAACATGTGTGGTAAAGCATATCCTCAGGTCAGGATGCATTCGTAAGAATAATTTGCACCTCTAACTTTTTAAGGCTGCTGGTCAGGGCTGCTAATGTCTTCTAATGATGGAGATCATTGTATTGCTCCTTGCTAATTTTCTTTTTCTGCTCAAACAGTAGATACTGCTCACCTAGACATTCAGCATCCTTCAAGCAATGTATTGCTGATTGCTCTGATTTTTCCTGTTTCTGATTCCAATTAAATCTTTCACTCTCAAGGCAAATGTAGGTTGCCAAGCTTGTGTCAGATTAAAGTCCATAGGCACTGCTAGTTCTTATAGAGAAGGCAGAAATACTTGCCTAAGAAAGCACTAAAAACGCTCCTCCTTGCTTCTTTTGTTTGGCTCCTTCAGAGGTTTGGCTCTTAATCTCTCATTGCCTGAGCAGGAAATTTCCTAGTCCTAAATGTTAAGCTTTCTAGAACAGCGAACTGGATATTCCAAACTTACTTTCTCAGTTTTATTCTTCTTTTGGGACTCATTCTCCTAGCACAGGAGCTTGTGTCCTTCTATCAGAGACTTACACCAGCTTACAGTTACATTCCATATATCTCCCAATTTTTAATCTTTTTAGGGTAGGCCATGTACCAGATTATAGTTGTCTATGCAATAATAATCAAATTCAAGACTTGGGGTTCCTCAGTTTTTGAATTCTAAATCTCTTTTGTTCTTCCATGTAGATGAGTGAGAGAATAGGTACAGAGGGAAGCTAAAGCAAGATCATTGTCTCTTCTACTTGTCTAGCCACATTCTTGACATCACATATACAGTTTAAATCTAAAACCAGAGGCTTTGGGAATATTCTATTACATCTGGTCAACTGTCTCATTCATCTATCTATTCATTTATCTATTTTAGTTGATCTGGCCTGTAATTTCATCCATATAGGGCACATTTTTGGGGAAATACCTTCTATTAAAGCAACTGAGCAGTTCTTTATCATTTTAGAGATTTATTTGGAGTCCTGAGAAGTTGAGACTTTCCCATATTAACAAAGTATATGTCAAGAGGAAGTTTTAAAACCAGGTCATCCTGTCTATAAGGCTATACAATCCATTTCACTACACTGACTCTGAGAATGTATGATGGAATAAATAATGATAATGACAATAATGGATTATAATGATAATAATGGATAGGCATGTGTTTAGAAGGAAAAAAACTTTGTAGAGACCTTTTGGGAATACATTTCTTGAATCTATCATCCTTTTCCCATTACGTTTTCCTGCCAAATTTCTGTTCCCTAATCTTGTTAGTTTATCTCATGAAGAAATGACAATATTCCTCAATTCATTAGGGCAGGACAGTCCACAATCATTTATAATCCAAAACTGTGTATCAGAGAAATATAGTTGGGACTGATAATGCTGAAGAATGGCTTTTCTTGTCATCCTCTGACTGAATTTCCAATGCCAAACCTGCCAGGGGTCACTTCTTAAAAAGTATTTTGGAGCTACAAATAGAAATTAAAGTACTTGGCAGAATTTTGAAATGTCAGCTGTCTCCCCAAAATCATCCAAATTGACAGATTGAACTGGTTCTAGATTATCACTGAATCTCAGAATTCCCACAGCTGAAAGTGGCCTATGGCATGTGGAAGATATGCTTTGTGTCCATGAGATAGTGAATCAGAGGGACGTTTTGAACAGCTGTCAGCTGAAGAGAGCAGGTCCATAGTAAGTCACCACAGAAGATTAATGCCAATTCTGTGGAACCACTGGCTTAGGAAAACAATTCAAATAACAGTGCCACTAAACATTCACTCACTAGTCATTTATTAGGTTTATACTATGCTTAAAGCACTGTACTGAATCATTAAATAATAATTTATATTTTACTTTATGTTTTTGAAGTGACCTCACATAGATGATTAGATTTGTTTCTAACAATAGCTCTTTCAGGATGATCATCTTTGGGTGACCTACCTCATAGAGTTGAGAAAAATGCTTTGTGAACATATATTATTCATAGTAAGTATGTCTTTTTCTTGCCATCATCATTTTTATTATTATTAGTAGTATAATATTTTTATATTAGGATAATTATTTTTATTAATGTATTAGTAGTAGTCTGGATCTGTGATTTTTTTTTAGTGTAGGGAACTGAAAGTGAGGAAATTCTCTCTTCTAAAGCAGAGTAGTGACTGTCTTGTTTTTTTTTAGGGTTTTTTAAGGTTTTAGGTTTAGGAGAGCTATCTGGAACATTTTAGGTTTAGGAGAGCTATCTGGAACATTTTGAACATTTTCTGGAGTCACAACAGAGTTGGAATCTAAACTAGAGCCAACTGGACTCCAAAGGCATCCTCTATTCCCTATTCTGTGCTACTTTCTAAATGCAAACCATTGCTATCTCTATTTTACAGATGAGGAAATTAAGATTCTGAGGGTCTAATTGAACGTACTTAGAGGGTAGGAACCTAATCACATCAGAGAAAGAACTTCAATTAAGATCCTTTGAATCATCTGTACTTCAGTAGATTATGATCCTTCTATTATATAATATAGACTCTTAGGCTCAGTTATAGCTTTCCAAGAGTCATTAACACAAGTTTCCACTATTTGTTATGTGATTTCTGCTCAAAGAGGCTCTAACTGTACATCAGCTGTTTGGTGTTCAACTAATCCCAAATTGGAAACTTAGGGAATAGCTGAGCTTGCTATCACTTTGGAAACGTCACTCTTCTTTGGCAGATATCCATGCTAAAAATGAATGCCACATTTTTTTTATTAACTTTGGAAAGGTAAAATATCTGGAGTGGTACAAATGCTGTCCAGGGTACTCTGAAATAGCAGAGACCTCATATTTATCTGAATCAACTCTGTAGCCATCACTCAAAGGTCTGTGATGTTTTTCCTTTCCCATATCTTTCCTCCACAGTGAGTCATCATCCAGTTGTAATATCCTCCATAATGAATGTGGAGGAAAATGGGGATACAAGCTGTAAAGATTAAATTGGTATTAGCTTAGTGAAAAATTATGTTTGACCTGACTTAATCCTTAAGTTTCACTTATTTCATTGTGATTTATGGCCCAGAACCTTAGCTCTGAGTTTTCATAGAATAGGTTCAATTCTGTGCGCATCCTACAAATCATTTGTTGGCTTGCCCCCAGGTTCATCTCTGTGCCTGGGGATCTCAGCTTGTGACTTCTTACTTTATCTTTACAAAAAAAACACAGAAAGAGCCTCATACAATATGTAAGCCTGTACAATAACCAACATATTAAACATGGGAAAGTCTTTATTTCACTCTACAGAAAATGTCAGACCTGGAAGAGGTCTTAATTTTCTTGAGTTCAAATCCAGACTCAAACATTTATTAACTGTGCAACCTTGTGCTAGTCATTTAACCTCCTTTGCCTCAGTTTCCTCATCTGTAAAATGAGCTGAAGGAAAAAAAATGGCAAATCACTCTGGTATTTTTGCAAAGAAAACCCTAAATGGGGTCACAAAGGACTCTACTGGGAATGATTAAAGAACAATAACAATGGAAAACATAAAATGCAAAAGGTGTCAAGACACCACTGTTCTCTTGGAAAGTCACCCCCCCCATAGGGCCCAGTGCACTTACTGTACTGCCTTTTAATGTGAAGGCTACTAGCAAGTCCAACCCTATTTCCATTGACTGAGTAATTTGCATAACTTAAAGGAACAGTAAAAAATAAGGTCCAGGTTTGTTCCAGATCAAGGGCTATGTGACTGTTGAGTTTGTTCTCCATGGTCTTGGTTCTAGTCTTCATACTTTTAGGGGACCCAGTCTAGGAACACTTTGATTCTATATAATTCCCACTCTTTCAGCTCTAAGCTCAATTGGCCAATACTAGAATCTCCACATAACAGTTGTTACTATTTACATTCTTTCCTTAACCAGTTTTAGTCATTTGACTCATACTAATAAGTCTTGAACATAAGAATACTTCATATTTAAATAAGTATCTAAGAAGGTAGTATCAATAACTTCTGCTTTTAGAATCAAGTTACCTTATGCAGGTCTTACTCATTAGCCTTATACTATTAAATATCTTAGTTTTCTTTTTTTTTTTAATTCAGCAAGCGTAGCTTCAGAATTTATTTTAAAACATTAGTTTCATGAGTATAAGTAGTATATATAAGTTGACTCTCATATGACATTTAAACATTTTATTTATTTTCTTGTACATGCACATTTCCAAGTTACTAAATTTCCCTTCACCCTCCCTTCCCATCCCTCTGCCCTCAGTGGAGAACAACTAGGTTAGCATTGTACAAACATATTTTGTTAAACATGTTTACAAATTAGTAATTTTTGATATGGGGAATTAGGATCAAGGGAAAGGGATACCTAAGAGATAATTTTTATAAAGTGTTCATCATATTTGGAAGGTTTTTTTTTCCTGTGTATTTTGTTTTGTTTTGTTTTTCTTCCTCTGGTTGGGGATAATATAACCAGCCAAATACAGTTGTCCAAGCTCTCTGGATTGACCAGAGGAATTGCTTCCATCAAAGGTTGTTTGTCCAACCATTTATGGTTTCTTATAGAACAATAGTATTCCATAATATTCATGTATCATAACGTGTTTAGCCATTCTCCAATTGATGGGTATCCCCTCAATTTCCAATTCTTTGCCACTACAAAATATGAATATTTTGGAACATGTAAGACTTTTCCCATTTTTTTTATAATTTCTTCTGGATATAGGCCTAGAATTGGAATTTCTGGGTCAAAGGGTATGAACAGTTTTATTGCTCTTTGGGCATAGTTCCATATTCCTCTCCAGAAAGATTGGATCCATTCACAACTCCACCAGAAATGCATCAATGTCACAATCCTCCCACAACCTCTCCAACATGATCATCTTCCTTTTCTCTCATTTTGGCTAATCTAATATTTGTGAGATGATGCTTCATTGTTGTTTTAGGTTGCATTTCTCTAATCAATAGTGATTTGGAGCATTTTTTCATATGAAAAAATTATAGCTTTAATTTCTTCATTTGAAACTGTCTGTTCATATTCTTTGACCATTTATCATTTGGGAAATCACTTGTGATCTTATAAACTTGATATTTTAGAAATGAGACTTTTGTCAGAACTCCTAGTTGTGAAGATTATTTCCCAGCTTTCTGCTTTCCTTCTAATTTTGGCAGCATTGATTTTATTAGTGCAAAATCTTCTTAGTTTAATATAGTTAAAATAATTCATTTTGTAGTTTATGATGTGCTCTAATTCTTGTTTGGTCATAAATTTATCCCTTTTCCATAGATCAGATACATAGAATATTTTTTGATCTACTAATTTTTCTATAGTATTGCTCTTTATGTCTAACTCTTCTACCTACTTTGAACTTATTTTGGTATAGGGTGTGAGATGTGGATCTGTGCCTAGTTTTTTTCAATACTATTTTCCAGTTTTCCCAAACATATAGTGAGTTATTTTCCCAGAGGCTGATGTCTTTGAGTTTGTCAAATAGTAGATTTCTGTAGTCATTTACTACATTTTCTTTTGAATCTACCCTTATCCACTGATCCATTAATCTATTTTTTAACCAGTAACAGGCAGTTTTGATGACTGCTTCTTTATAGAATAGTTTTAGATCTGATAGAGCTAGGCTACTTTACTTTACATTTTTTCCATCAGTTCCCTTGTTACTCTTGCCCTTTTGTTGCTCCAGATGAATTTCGTAATTATTTTTTCTAGCTCGGTAAAGTATTTATTTGGTAGTTTGATTGGTATGGCCCTGAATAAGTAATTTAATTAAGGTAGAAGGGTCATTTTTATTATATTAGCTCAATCTCACCATGATCAGCTGACATTTTCCCAATTATTTAGATCTGACTTTATTTGGGTGAGAAGTGCTTTATAATTGTGTTCATACAGATTCTGGCTTTGTCTTGGGAGGTAGATTCACAGGTATTTAATGTTGTCTACAGTTATTTCATTTTATTTTTTATTAAAGATTTTAATTGAGTTTTACAATTTTTTCTCCCAATTTTACTCCCCCCCACCACGGAAAGCAATCTGTCAGTCTTTACTTTGTTTCCATGTTGTACATTGATCCAAATTGAGTGTGATGAGAGAGAAATCACATCCTTAAGGAAGAAACAAAAAGTATAATAGATAAAAAGATCAGACAATAAGATACCTGTTTTTTTCTAAATTAAAGGAATAGTCCTTGAACTTTATTCAAACTCCACAGCTCTTTATCTGGATACAGATGGTATTCTCCTTTGCAGACAGCCCCAAATTGTCCCTGATTGTTGCACTGATGGAATGAGCAAGTCCATCAAGGTTGAACATCATCCCCATGTTGCTGTTAGGGTATACAGTGTTTTTCTGGTTCTGCTCATCTCACTCAGCATCAGTTCATGCAAATCCCTCCAGGCTTCCCTGAATTCCCATCCCTTCTGGTTTCTAATAGAACAATAGTGTTCCATGACTTACATATACTACAGTTTGCTAAGCCATTCCCCAATTGAAGGACATTTACTTGATTTCCAGTTCTTTGCCACCACAAACAGGGCTGCTATGAATATTTTTGTACAAGTGATGTTTTTACCCTTTTTCATCATCTCTTCAGGGTATAGACCCAATAGTGGTATTGCTGGGTCAAAGGGTATGCTCATTTTTGTTGCCCTTTGTGCACAGTTCCAAATTTCTCTCCAGAAAGTTGGATGAATTCACAGCTCCACCAACAGTGTAATAGTGTCCCAGATTTCCCACAACCCTTCCAACAATGATCATTATCCTTTCAGGTCATATTGGCCAGTCTGAGAGGTGTGAGGTGTTACCTCAGAGAAGCTTTAATTTGCATTTCTCTAATAATTAATGATTTAGAGAAATTTTTCATATGGCTATGGATTGCTTTGATCGCCTCATCTGTAATTTGCCTTTGCAAATCCATTGACCATTTGTCAATTGGGGAATGGCTTTTTTTAAAAAAATATAACTCAGTTCTCTGTATATTTTAGAAATGAGTCCTTTGTCAGAATCATTAGTTGTAAACATTGTTTCCCAATTTACTACATTTGCTTTGATCTTGGTTGCAGTAGTTTTATCTTTGCAAAAGCTTTTTTAATTTACTGTAGTCAAAATTATCTAGTTTGTTTTGAATTATGTTCTCTATCTCTTCCTTGGTCATAAACTGTTTCCCTTTCCATAGATCTGACAGGTAAACTACTCCTTCATCTTCTAGTTTGCATATAATGTTTTTTTTTAAGTCTAAATCCTGGATCCACTTGGATCTTATCTTGGTATAGGCTGTGAGGTGTTGGTTAATCTAAGTTTCTTCTATACTAACTTCCAATTTTCCCAGTTTTTATCAAAGAGAGAGTTTTTATCCCAATAGCTGGACTCTTTGGGTTTATCAAACAGCAGATTACTATAATCATTTCCTGCTATTGCACCTAGTGTATTCCATTGGTCCACCACTCTATTTCTTAGCCAATACCAAACAGTTTTGATGACTGATAATTTATAATATAATTTTAGATCAGGTAGGGCTAAGCCCCCTTCTTTTGCACTTTTTTCATTAAAGTCCTGGAAATTCTTGACTTTTTATTTCTCCATATGAATTTACTTACAACCTTTTCTAACTCATTAAAGTAATGTTTTGGAATTTTGATTGGTAGGGCACTAAACAGGTAGTTTAAGTGTTGGTAGAATTGTCATTTTTATTATATTAGCTCTACCTGTTGATGAGCAGTTGATGTTTGCCCAGTTATTTAAATCTGATTTTATTTGTGTGAGAAATGTTTTATAATTGTTTTCAAAAAGTTTCTGAGTCTGTCTTGGCAAATAGACTCCCAGGTTTTTATATTGTCTACAGTTATTTTAAATGGAATTTCTCTTTCTATCTATTGCTCTTGGACTTTGTTCATATATAGAAATGTTGATGATTTATGTGGGTTTATTTAATATCCTACTATTTTACTGGATGTTTAAAATTGTTTCAAGGAGTTTTTTAGATTTTTTTTTTGTGTTTTCTAGGTATACCATCATAACATCTGCAAAGAGTGAAAGTTTTGCTTCCTAATTGCCAATTCTCATTCCTTCAATTTGTTTTTATTCTCTTATTGCTACTGCTAGCATTTCTAATACTATTTTGAATAGTAATGGTGATAATGGGTATCATTGTTTCATACCATATTTTATTGGAAATGCTCTGAGTTTATTCCCATTAAATATACCACTTGTTGATGATTTTAGATAGATACAATTTATTATCTCATATGACATTTTAATGGTTTAGATCATGTGGAGAGAAAGGGTAACAGGCAAAAATATGACCAAGGCGATTTCTGCTTGAGTTGCTTTTGAACCTTTATTGTTCAATAGAATGCTTCTACATTGAGAAAGAATCTTCTCATAAGACTACAGGGAGCTCCATATATACAGCTTACCCTGAAGAATACATTTGTTGTATTACATTTTTGAAGAGGACCACAACATCAGGGAGGTGATGCCATGATAAGCATGTAAATTGGATTTGAGTGAAGGTATGTTGTCCTAAGTAAGTCACCAGCTTCATTTTCTCCTCAAGCCACCTGGGTCCGGTGGCCAAATTTGAATCAGGAGAACTGGAAATGGCCCTGGGTGTAATGTAATCAGGGTGTAGTGATTTGCCCAAGGTTGCAAAGTTAGTAAGAGTCAAGTGTCTGAGACTGCATTTGGACTCCTGTCCTCTTAACTTCAAGACCAGGGGGTCAGCTATTAAAGTTTAAGGTTGTATGAAGACTTTTGAGACATTAGAATGTGGAATTTCAGAGCTGAGGGGAATCTAGAGAAAATTTAATATTATAGGTAAAGAAAATGAGGCCTAGAGAAATGAGGTATCCTGCTCAATCAGGGTCATGCATCTTATATTTTCCTGAGCCCACTATTTAACTAGATGAAAGAAAATACTCTATGTATACTGGTAAAATTAAATAAAAATAATACCATAGGCTAGCTAAGTTCTAGGGTTTTTTTAAAGTTTATTTTTTATACCACTTATTGAACACTTAGATAAATATTTGTTATATAAGGTATTTGTAAAGTGCTTTGTACCATTGAATATTATATAAATGCTAATATTATTAGATTTTATGTTTTTCATGTACATAGGTCTCACAAATAAGTTTTTACAACTAGGTAGAATTCCTCTACCATATCTTACATGCATGTGACTTTTGTTAATATGCTGTAGCCTCTTCATGCTCACAAAGCATATTTCTTCTGTTTTTTTTGAAAAATTACTTGTCATATTGATTCTCTAAAAAATCATGGTATGCTTTGTTTCACACTCTAGAAAGAATTTGAAAGAAGTGGGCTTTTAAGGCTGCAGGCAGAACAACTTAGGTTTCTAAATTTCTACTGATTTCTTCCTACTTTGCCAACATTTTGGCAATTACAATGTTAACCTGTTATCTACTACTGCCTTATTTACCTCAATTTTGAGAGTAACAAAATTTGAGAAATTGAAGAATCTCAGAGATTATCTTGTACAACCAGTTACCAGTACTTTGGAGGAAAAATATCCTTTATTATATATTGGTCAGAGAGATACCCCACTTCCACCTGAGATCCTTCTTTTTGTGGCCTTTAAAAAAATCAATATGATCACATTATTGACCTATTGAGCTCATATGTCAATAAAACACCGGACATTTCTTCACACAAATTGTCATATAAATGCGACTTTTTTTATACCTTTGCAAATGCAATTGGTTTTTTTGAACTGAGCTGAAGAACTTTAAGCTTATCTATATTTAATTTCATAATATTCAAATTCTCCCATTCTTTTTTATTTTTAAATTAAATTAAATTTTTTTATTCCATTCTTCTAATCTTCACAGACAATTTTAGATCTCAGATATTCCCTGTCTTCTAGTATGTCAGCTATTCCTCCCAGCTTCATGTCATCTCCAGATTTTTAAAAATATGTTACCTATGTTTTCATCCAGGTCAATACTAAAAATGTTAAACAATAGTCCTCCAGCTTGTGCTGTCTCCTATTAGAATGCTAGATTCTTAAGATGACGGTCTGACTCATTTTTGTGTGATAGATTTTTGTGTGATAGATTTCCTTACCCAGTACTTAATACAAAATCTATCATATTGCAGGCACTTAATAAGTGTGCATTCATTCATTCATTTATTTATGGAATTCTGATAAGAACTTGCCACTAGGCTGGCATTGATTTATTAATCACTAGTTTTTAGGTAATTATTGACTTGGTCCTAGACCTCTTATGTCATGGCACTCTTAGTCATGGTCAATTGCAGTCCCTCTAGTTTCAATCCTTGGAAAGAGAATATTCTTTCTGATACATTTTGAAGTTAAACATCCAACTTCTAATCAAAAATCTGTGTTACACCCTCTGTTATTAGTCAGTTTTGGTTCAACATAAAATTAGCATCTATAAAACACATTTATGTCAGTATACATGGATTAAATCATCTGGAAAAAGGTACAATTATAAAAAAATTCATAATGAAGAATAATTTCTTGCCACAACACCAGTGAATGTTAATCTTGGCCTCAGATTAAATTGAGCCAGGGCTAGATTAGAGGATCTGTTCTAATCCTGAATAAGTCTCCTGAAAGTGTTCCCAATTAAAAATTCTTTAGAGTCTAAGTCACATTATTGTTTATCCTTCATACTCAAAGAAGACCAATGACATCAGGAAAGTGATGACTTGACTTGCAAGTGAATTGAATTTAAGTGAGACATGAAAGCAATATGGAACTATGCTCAAAGAGCAATAAAACTGTTCATACCCTTTGATCCAACAATTCCAATTCTAGGTTTATATCCAGAAGAAATTATAAAAAGGGAAAAGTTCTACTTGTTCCAAAATATTCATAGCAGCTCTTTTTGTAGTGGCAAATAATTTGAAAGTGAGGAGATGGCCATCAACTGGGAAATGGTTAAACAAGTTATGGTACATGAATACTATGGAATACTATTATTCTATAAGAAACCATAAATGGTTGGGCTCTAGAAAAGCATGGAATTAGTTATGGGATCTGATGGTGAGTGAAGGAAGTAGAACCAAAAGAACAATGTACGCAGCAACAATACTGTAAGATAATCAACCTTGATGCAAGCAGCTCCTTTCAGCAGTTCAGAGAGCTAGGACAACTGTATTAGACTGGCTGTGGTCTTGGTCAACCCCATCCAAATGAAGAAAATCAAACCAACCAAAATACCCACAAAAATCCAAATCCTTTAGAATCTGATGGACACTTTATAAAAATTATCTCTACATATATCTTTCCCTTAATCCTAATTCCTCATACCAAACATTACATATATGTAAACATGTTTATTAAAATATATATGTACAATGCTAACTGACTGCTGCTAAGGAGAGTCGGGTGGGAAGGGAAGGTGGAAGGAAATTTTATAACTTAAAATATACATGTGCATGTGGATGAAAATAAATTTAAAAATTTTTTAAAAAAGAATTTAAGTGAGACAGAGCCATACAAACTATCACTCTCTCTTTCAGGTTCATCTGAGGCCAGTGGCAAGACATAGGTCAGGACAAATGCAGATGGCCTCAGAAACAATGTGAGACCATAACCATATTAAGCTAAGATCTTTCCTGGGTCTCATTTTACTGACCAGAACAGAGTTCCTATGGATTACTCTTTCCTCCTTGATACTCAATTCTTTCTAGGTTTTCAGGACATTTCTCTATCCTAATTCTCTCCATTTTTAATCTGATCCCTCCTTCACAGTCTCTTTGCTGAATCCTCTTCCTCTTCCAAATTATACCATCCAAACACCATTGGCCCTCTAGGTTCTGTCTCGGAACTCCTCTCTTCAGTCTAGGTAATCTTATCAGCTCCCAAGGATTTAAATACCATCTTTATGTTGATGATTCTGGAATGTACCTATTCTATCCTACACTCTGCTAATTTCACATTTCAAACTGCCTTTCAAACATCTCAAATTGAAATACAATAAAATTCTAACACTCAAGGTACCCCAAACAGAACTAATAAACTTTTTTCCTAAACCCTCCCCCTTCCTACCTTCCATATTACTATAGAGGGCTACAGCATTCCCCCAGTCCCAGATACCCAACCCAAACACTATACTGAATTCCTCACTATCTCTCATCTACCTTTTCCCCATATCCAATCTGTTGCCAAAGTCTATAGCTTTCACCTTTTGCAATCTCTTAAAAATCCTCTTTTCTTTTCTGACACTGCCACCACCTTGGTGCAACCCATCATCACCTCATGATTTGTAAGAGCTGTTGAGGGTCACAGGAAGGTCATTGTATGACTGGAAATGACTTAAAGGTCCTCTTGCCCACCTACATCACTGGCCTACTCACCTGGGTCGGCTCTCTGAATCTTCTCATCTGCTCCTTATGTATTGGCACTTTCTGGAGCATTGTGTGTAAATACTAAGTAGTTATAGCAATATTGTGTGAGAGTACCTGCCTGAGGAAGTAATGTTTTACCACCTGTTGTCCAGGAACATGGAGGCATTGTTTGATTGGCTAATTGGAGAACACCATGGGACTGGGAATAGACCAGGGATTTAGGGGATATTTAAGGTCTTGAATTCTGTTCAATAAATGGAGAACTTGCCATCTTTGTCTCCTGCCTCTTCAAAGTTTGCCTGGGAACTTGACTACAGCTGAACTGAGTCAAGTAATAGGTTATGAGTAAAGTATAGGTTTGCCAGCTGGCAAGCAATAATGATTACATTATTTAAATAGCCTGCTGTTAAGTTTGCTCAAGTCTCTCTCCATTCCAATTTATCCTTAATGGAGCCACTAAATTGATTTTTTAAGGTGTTTGTCTAATCATGTGACATACACTGTTCTCCACTTAATCCCTGTAAACTCCAATATTTTCCTATAGTCTTCATGATAAGAAACAAAATGCAGTTTGACATTGAAAGTCCTCTATAATTTAGTTCCCTCCTACATTTCCAGTCTTCTTATGCCTATTCCCCAACATGTATTCTTTAATTCAGTGACACTGAAGAAGATATTCCATCTCTCACTTTAAGGTATTTTCTCTATCTCCCATTTCTACCCTGCTCTGACTACTGACTTTCCCTTAAGTCCCAATTAAATATCATTCTCCAAGACTTCCATAATCTATATTAATTGCCCTCTCTTTGTGAATTATCTACCATTTATCTTGTATATACTATGATTTTTATGTACAATAAAGTTGTATATTGTTACATACATGAGTAAAATTTAATTTATATGCAGAGTAAATCATGTAAAATGCCAAACTGCACAAATCAAAAGTAAGGTTTAAGGTTGTCAGGAGAAATGTCAACAATCTCAGATATGCAGATGATACCACTCTGATGGCAAAAGGTGAAAAAGAATTAAGAAGCCTCTTGATGAGGGTGAAAGAGGAGAGTGTAAACGTAATATTTAAAAATTAAGATCACGACAACTGGTCCCATCACTACAACAACTAGGGGGAGTTTGGCAACTAGGGGAGCAGAAGTGGAAGCAGTATCATATTTTATATCTTGGGGCTCAAAGATCACTGCAGATGGTGAATGCATCCATGAAATTAAAAGATGCTTGCTCCTTGGAAGGAAAGCTATAGTGAATCTAGTCAATATACCAAAAAGCAGAGTTGTCACCTTGCCAACAAATTGATATAGTCAAGCTATGGTTTTTTTCAGTAGTCATTTATGTCTGTGAGAATTGGTTTATAAGGAAAGTTGAGAATTCAGATGTTTTCAAATTGTTTTGCTGGAAAAGACTTTTGAGATTCCCTTGGACAGCATGGAGGTCAGCTGTGTCATCTTAAAGAAGTTAATTCAGTTTATTCACTGAAATGTCAAACACTGAAGCTCAAGTTTAAATATTTTATTCCTATCAGGAGAAGATAGGACTCATTAGAAAAGACCCTGATATTGGGAAAGAGAGAAGATAAAAGGTAAAGGAAATAACTGATGGTCAGATGAAAGGATAATGTCATGGAAACAATGATATGAGTTTGGACAGACTTTCAGAGATAGTGGAAGATAGAAGCATTGACCATGGTGTCATAAAGACTTTTACACAACTGAATGATTAAATAACAATCACTTTCTGACTCTAGGTCCAGCCTTCAATTCATTGTTACCACTTAGATGCATACTTTGCAAAGTCCTATATAACTGCTAGCTATTATAAATATATGTGTGTGTATGTATGTGTGTGTGTGTAGTCATCTTTAGGACAAGGTGGGTAAAGAAAAAGAAAAAGAAAAGAAATGTACACGAAGACTTTATTATATATTTAAAAGGAATAGCAAATTGTACTTAATTGATTTGCAGTTTCATGTGAAATAATCTTTTGGATATATTATGTTATGGAAATGCTTGTTTTATTCCATAAATTAAAAATAAAATAAATAAAAATTTTAAAATGCTAACTATTATATGAGTAGACTGAGGAGTTTAAAATGACCATATGTTGCATTATGGGCATTTTAGGAAAGGTGATGAAGTGTATAAAACTGAACATGTCCTTTTGCTGGTCCAGGTTTAGCATGAATATAATGATTTTAACTAACTGAGCTACTTTGAGAATGGGTATGAGTAGGAGACTGCAAATAGGCATACCGATTTTTAGTCTTTTTTGAAAGAGGTGGCATGTTTTTGGTTAGTCCCTAGTAGGCCATTAGTCATGGTGATGCTACTTCCTTGTGCTGTAGGAGAATTGAGATAACAGTTCTCCTGGGGTACTCATCATGTTATTATCTCCAGACCATGCTGCTCATAATTTAAAGTTAAATTCTGAACAACATATGGCTCATTCTTAAATGTGCAGTGAGGCAAAAGAAGGCACTACATTGTTTCTTAAAATCTGGAGGTGGTGTAATGATATTCTCCCAGATATAAACTTTGCATTGAAGGGAGAAATTGCTCCAGGGCAGACGTTTCTTACTTTTTCACTGCTCAGGACAATCAAAGAAAGGCTAGAAAATCTGGGGAATCATTCTCCATCAATTATGTTGTTTCTATTTGCATGGTCACTCTTGGGGCTACTCTGCTATGTAGCAATGAGGAGCATGGCAGGATCCTTGGGAACATATTTACTCTGCAGTTTATATGGGAAAGAGTCAGCGTTTTTAGCACCAGTACAAAAGAGGAAAATCTGCAGGGATTTTTCATAGCACTGGGATATGCAAATTCATGTTTTCATCTCAGAATCAGGTGGATGTGTATATTTGTGTCATGCTGTGATACCAGATCTCTGATTTCATTAGTGAAAACAATCACCATCCACTCATTTACATCTGGAAGTCATCTGTGAGTCTGGTTAAAAATGCCTTAGTATCCCTAGCACCTAATGATTGTTGATTGATTCAGCAGATCTTAATTTTAAAGGAAAAAAATTGAAAACTGTATTCACTATAATTTATTTCTTATTTAATTCTATATATTTTATTTTATGCATTAAAAAAATTGATCTGAGAAGGGGTCTATGGACCTCACTAGACTGCCAAATAGGTCCTTGACATGCAAAAAAAAATGATGAATCCCTGAATTATAACATTTCCCTGAAGGAGAGGGGACTGAGAGATATTCACCACTCACATAAAGAGTATGTCAATCAATCAATACACATTTATTAAGTATTTTCTATATGACAGGCATTGTATTTATGGGAATAAAAAATAAAATATTATTATTATGATTATCATTATTATTACTCCTATATAATGACTAGAATTCTTGAGAAAATAGAAATATAACCAGTGAGAAAATAATGGAATTACTTATTGAATTTCCACTATTCAGTAGGAAAATTCACATTCCCCAAATTAAAAACAAATTATGAAATTTAAATCATAATATTCTTTAAGGAAATTTTCCTGATCATTTCAACCTAAAGTCATACCTTGAGTTTCTGGCCTTTCAGAATTTCTATAACAACCAAACCAAAAGTCTGTCTTCTTCCTTGGGGACTTCTGAAGTGACTTGTTTATTTAACTTTGTCCTGGCTATCTTTTTTATACCTTTTATTATTTCCTGAAATTGAATATTTTTTCCATACTTCTTCTGATACCCCATTAGCACCTTGTATTATAGACAGTACTTTGGATAATCTATCCAGCTGTGTTTTAGTTTTGTAAGGAGCCTTGAACAGTATTTAATTTAGTTTTCTCATTTTACAGATGAAGAAATTCAGGCAAAGAGAAAATAAATTACTTGCTCAAGGTCTGATGGTTATTTAGTAGCAAAGACTGGAAGAAAACTTAGGTCTAATGACTTCCAGTTTGATAGAAGGAAGGAAACAAACATTTAGTGAGTACCAGGCACTGTGATACAGCTTTGCAAATATCTCATTTAATTTTCACAACAACCTTGGGAAGGAGATACTATTTTTATCTCCATTTTACAGTTAAGAAAACTGAGGTAGAGAGAAGTAAAGTGACTGGTAATTCTCTAAGGGCTGAACTTGAACTCAGATCTTTCTGACTTCAGGCTGGGTGCTTTGTGCATTTGTGCAGAAACCTCGTTATCTCCAGCTAGTACAATTTACTCTTTGCCTGGTTGCCTTCCATTTATTGATGGATAAATTATATGATATCAAGTCTACCTAGGAAGTGCTGTCCTTTCTAGTACATGGATTTGTTTTGTTTATCTATTTGCTTATTTACTTTATATTTGCTTATCTTATTTATTTTGCAACAATTCAGAGACAGAGAAATCCTGTATTGCTTGATATGTTTATGCATGACTTGAATAAAACAATAGATGGCATTTACATAAAATTTAGCAATTGCAAAAAAAAGCTTAGAGGAATAGTTAATATCTTGGATGATAAAAGTCAGGTTCTAAAAAAGATTTTGATGGGCAGTAGCATTATTAGCCTAAATCTAATAAGATGAATTTCAGTAGGAATAAATGTGACCTCTTACATATGGGTATAAAAAAATCAGCTTTGCAGTCACAAAGTGTTGGAGGAATAGTTAGAAAATAGCTATTCTGAAAAAGATCTGGGATTTCTCATAGATTGGAAGCTCAATATGAGTCAGAAGTATCATATGTAAGCCAAAACAAGTTAATGTGATTTTGAGCAAATTAAGAAAGGCTTAGCTTCCAGGAATAGGGAGGTAATAGTTCAACTATAGTCTGTCTTAATCAAACCTTGCCTGCAGTATTCTGTTCAGTTCTGAGCACAATGATTTAAGCAGTACATTGCCATACTTGGACATTATTTAGAGGAGAAACATGCTAGTGAAAGATTTCGGGTTCATTACTTGTGAAATCAGTTTAAGAAAAAGGGCCCCCTAGTTTAGCCCATAGTTCAGAAAAACTCATGGAATCCTTGCTAGCTGTCTTCAAGTATCTAAAGGTCTAGCATTTGGCGGAGTGATTCAGTTTTTTGTTTTGTTTTCTGTTTGACTCCAAAGAGTCAAACCAAGAAGCAAGGAGTATAAGTTACAAAAAAATCAAGTTTGGAGCTGATATCAGGGAAAATCTTCCTGATCATTAGAGTTTTTAAAAAGTGAACCTCTCCAAATCCTTGAAGGTTTTGTTGGACATGTTATAGTGGTAATTTGCTTCAGGTATGTGTTGAACTATAAGGAGACTCTAGTCCCTTCAAAACCCCAAATTCTGTGATTTTGAACTCACTAGCTTTGATTTTACTGAAACTATCTTGATAGATGGACTTAAACCTGGTTGAGGGTTAGGCAACCCCAAACATGTTAAGACATCCCCCAGTGGAATGGACAGATGAGAACAATTTATTATGATGGCTAGGAAGGTGACTGAAGCAGGTTCTTTTGGAGCATTTAGCCTTAGAGGTTGGGCAGACTTAGGACATGCCAAGGTCGTCCACTGCATCCTGGGACATCACCAGTCATCCTAACTTTTGTTCTGCCACTGGACTTCAATGACTGGAAGAAAAAATGAGACTGATGACTTTGGGCAACGCTGCCTCACTTAAATTCAATTCACAGGTAAGTCAAGACATCACCACATTATATCATTGGTTCTCTTTGAAATGAAGGATATAAAATTACTTAAAAATGCCAGATATTTCTCTTTGCATAGGCAAATAAATCAAAAGTATACAAGATACTGTGAAACAAATAATAGATAATATTTTGATCATCTTTTAATTAAAATTGAGCAAGGGATAAATTAGGGGAATATATGCACAAAAATAAAAATTAGTCACTACCATGAAAATTGTCCAGCACAGTCTAAGTAAAAGAGTATTCCCTCTAAATCTAGAAGTGGAAGGAGATCTCAGAGGTCATCTAAATGCTTTGCCTATGATTACACTGCTAAGTTTTAATAACTTATTCTATTTTAGCCATGGTCCTTTTTTCCTCCAGAGCCAGTAGTCTTTCTATAGAAGATGAACTTCTCAAGATGCTCTTATTTGTGAATGGCATTATGGTGAATTACTTTTGGGCCTGGAACATTGAAAAATCTCCTGAATGAAATTTATATTCATTCAAAGGAGTGTGCACACACTATTTACACAGAAAGGTGAAAGTGGATAAAGAATGTTTATGGTTCAGACTATAATATGCACTGAAATGGATATACAACCAAGTTGGGACATTGGTACTTATATGTGAACAAGCATTGTGAATTGACATTTTTCTGAGCCTATAATTGAAAAAGAGGAGCAGAAAGAATTGCCTTAAGAAATATCAAATGTTTTATCTTTTCCCATAAACTCTGCTTGCCTCCTACCTTTCCAATTATTGTGGAGGACAACCCCATCTTCCTGGTCTTCTAGTCTCACAACCTAGGAGTGATTCTCGTCTTCTTGTTTTTTTTAGGTTTTTGCAAGGCAAATGGGGTTAAGTGGCTTTCCCAAGCCCACACAGCTAGGTAATTATTAAGTATCTGAGACTGGATTTGAACCCAGGTACTCCTGAATCCAAGGGGTGCTTTATCCACTACGCCACCTAGCCACCCCGATTCTCGTCTTCTCACTGTCTCTGTCAAGGCTTATTGATTTCATTTCTGCAGCATCTCTCCTCTTACATCGTGGGTAAAGACCATCATCAGTTGATTACTGATATAACCTAATGTTGACTTTGCCTGCTTCAAGTTTCTTTCCACTCCAATCTATTTTCCCTTTAGTCACTAAAGTGATTTTCCTAAAGGTCATGTCTGACCATGTCACTTCTCCCCTATCCAATAAACTCCAGTGGCTTCCTATTGTTACTGGGAGCAGACTAAATGATCTATTTGGCATTCAAAGCTCTTCTTAGTCTCCTCCCCTCTGAACATTCCAGTCTTCTTACACCTTATTCCCCAACATATACTCTTCTATCCAGTGACACTAACCTCCTGGCTGTTCCATGCTCATCTCTTTCCTTTGGTTTCTTTCTCTGACTGTTTTTCATTCTGGAATGCTCTTCCTCTTCATCTTTGCCTTCTGTCTTTTGCCTTCTGACTTTTTTCAAGTCAAACTAAAATCTCACCTTCTATAGGAAGCCTTTCCCAACTCTCTTTAATTATTCTATCTTCCATCTCTTATTTTCCATTTATTATGCATATAATTTGTTTTTACTAATTTGTTTGCTTTATATCTCTTCCTGTAGATTATGAGATGACTTGGACTGTCTTTTATCTCTATTCCCCAAACCATCACAGTGTCTGGAATAAAACATATGATTAATAAAGGATAAATGTTTATTGACTTTCAAGATGTGATTTTTTTAATGACCCTCCCCAGCTTTTTACTAAAATAAAGCTCTACCTTTTAAACATAAATTTCCAGGGGATGCTATTTGATTGTGTCATGGAATACCAATCTGAGGGATCAAACTTATGGGTCCCATAAAAGACAGTAGAAAAACATAATTATGCTACAATGGAGTGTCAGCAAAATATTGTATAATGTGTGGGATGAAATGAAAAAAAATATATTGGTTGACCATAATGAGAACAAGAGCTGACCAATGGCTAGCCTATACAACTACATTAATATTCATATGCTGGCAAGAGATTTATATGAAGTCCTCTAGTTCCTTTTGGATAATTTATCAAAAGCCGTGGACAAGGGAGAGAACTTGTATAAAAAATATAGTCAGCAGATAGAATGATGTATTTGAGGAATAGGAAGTAGTTTGGTTTAGTCTGTGTCTAATATTACCATTCATACTTTGTATATGGGGGAAGCATGTACTATATTCCCCCAATGGTTGGTTGTCAAGGGAAATATTTTGTAAACCTTAAAGCACAATATAAATATGAATTATTAAATACTACTTCAGAGAGAAATTAGGATTTGAGATGAAATTTAAGAAATAATTAAGCTTAGATAATTGGAAAAAAGGGGGGATTGTATTCCATGTAGGAAGTAAAGGAGTAAAAAATGAAGGAAAGATTTGACAAAAAGTGATAACCCAAGCAAATTGAACTTTTGCAAAGGGACTTGTTTGAGGTGTAACATATTGAATCACCTTATAGATATATCAAGTCAAAACTTTAATAATTCATTTTTACTGGCATCTTTTACTATTACAGTAACTGGATATCCCAGTGTATTCATCCCCTAAGCCCTGTCAGAGAGAGCTATACTTTATAAAAGAAAATTAAAGAGAGTAGAAATTTTTAGCAAAATCAATTTGCACATCAAAATTTCAAAGTCTAATATTATGTGCAGTGTTGCATACCTATGGGTCCTGACCTCTGCAATGAAGCAGGTTGACATATTTTTTGATTTCTCTCCTTTGGGACCAGTCTTGTCATGATAATTTCTTAGTATTCAGTTTCAAATGAATTCTTCTTCTTTCCACTTGTTATTGTTATTATGTTCATTATCTTTCTGGCTCTGCTTACTTTCTTTTGCATCAGTTGATGAAAATATTCTTATGCTTCACTGTATTAATTATATTCATAATTTCTTACAGCACAGCATATACATGTCATTAATATACCAAACCTTGTTGGACCGTCCCTCAGTTAATAGGTACCTGTTTTATTTCTAATTCTTCAGTATCACAAAAAATGCTACTAAAATATTTTGGTGTTTGGTCCTATGGGACCTTTTTATTTTTGTCACTTAAAATCAGAAATTTTTATCTACTTAATCTGTCTATATGAATTAAATATTTCTTGGCTCCTAAAAAAGTCCTCATAAGAAAATGAAGACAGTCATTTTCTTAGGATGCTTTCTGCCTAATGAAGAAGCAGCCACTGATGATTAGATCCTACCACTTCTTTATTCATACTTTATTTTTATTGAATTATTTTATTTATTAACCTCTTCAACTTGAACTTATTATAAATTGGGTTGTCAGCCTGTTTCATAATGGATTTGAACCTTTATTTTCTTTCAACCTTTTAAATTCATTTTAAAGGGCAGAATTATTTTTAAAAACACAGTTAACACTGTGCCCAAGTCACATGGCTCAGGACACTGTGGACTTTCTACCTTTAATGAGTCAACACCTCAGATCTGGTATTATTTTCTTAAGGTTATCTTTTGTTCAGTTTTTAGCTCGGGCTCCTGTATCTAAAGGTTGTTCTCTTGGCGTCTGTATCCAACTTCATTCTGGAGTATTTTTTTTTTTAAAATTCCTATCATTGAAACCTCTCCCTTTTGATTTTCACAGGTGGAAAGTAGGGTACAAAGATGAGGACTTGTTATACAGGGGAGGATCAGAGAATTGGAACAAATTTTTGTTTCTCTGATAAATGAACCTAAAGCGATAAAGCTCGTAGATGAATTGAAAACGGTTGAGTTTCAGGCCTCACTTTCCTCACCTATAAAATGGGTTTATTAGATCCCTTTTTACTCTAAATCTATGAATTAATAATAATAATAATAATAATAATAATAATAATAATAATAACTAACATTTATATAGTGCTTTAAGGTTTGCAAAGCAATTCACATGTTATTGTATTGGATCCTCACAGCAACTCTGAGAGAAACGTGTTATTATTATCTTCTTTTTTGCAGATAAGGAAATTGATACTGAAAAAGGTTAAGTGACTTGCCCAGATTCACAATGGAACACCATGACCTAATGGAAAGAAAATAGATCTGGAATCAGAACCTAGGTTCAAATATCAACTCTCCTACTATATACTATTTGGGTGATATAGGACAAGTAACTCCCTTTAAGGGGCTTAGTTTCTTCAAGTGTGAAATGAAGGGGTTGTTCATTGAAGTTCCTCCCAGCCTTAAATTCTATTCTGTAAAGAAAACTTGTACTGGGTTCAGGCAACAATGTACGAGGCAGAATCCATTACAAACAATGCCATAAGAATAAGAAGAAGCTTTTCCTAGCATAAAGAATGTTGGACTCTATCCAGTGCCACGTTATAACTCACTAAATAACTGGGACAGTCTCTTGATGTTTGTGACACTGGGATTTGACTGTTTCTGTGGAAGTGGCTGAGAAGAGTTAATGACATTTCCAAGGGGGTTGGCTAGAAGCCCATAGTGGAACTTATTATGACTCTTATTATTCACTGTTAACTATGGGAGAATTGCTTAGTTGCTCAGAGAATCAGATTCAGCAACAACAACAATAATAACTTGGATTTTTGCCACATCTTCCCTTAAAAGGATATCTAGGCTGGTTAAACTGAGTTGCCTCTGCAATCCTTATTTGTGGTAGTAATGGGGAAGGGAGGCATTTTTAGCAATAACCTTAATCTAAATTCTCCTTAATTTTGTATGATTCAGAGGTTATATTTTATTACAGGACAAGTTTTAATTATTTAGTAGCTACAATAAAAAATCACTTTTTGGCAAAATCAAATGCATTACCTTATCAGTCCTATATCTACTTATGCATGATATTTTATGAATAAAATGAGGAAGGACACAATTTTGAATCTATCTGTCATGCTGTAGGATTCCCAATAAGCCAGTCTTCCAGAGCCTCAGCTAACCCCTGCAAGTAAATTAAGCCCTTTGGATACCTGCCTGAGCTTTTTAGGCTAGCCTTAAGTACTGAGGATGGAGTCAGTGGGTTGGTCATCCAAACGGTCTCTGTTGACATTTTTAGTTTTATTTCTACCCTAGTGGGATGGAATTAAAAAATGGATGCTGCCCATTTGGAGTGGTGGATGTACAAAATAACAGTTCTGATTAATTTGGTCCCAATTTCAAGGGTAATCTGTGGATTCAATATCTGTGCTTAAATTGTTGAGAATACATATTATCTTTTTATTTTCATCTCAATAATAAAAAAAAAGCAATGCCCCTCTCTCCAACAAAAGCAAAACCAATAAACAACCACCATCAAAGTAAAATTAGGGTCTTTCAATGCAAATGAGATTGATTTTTCAGCTTCATTTCAGATAACTTGCTTAGTTACTTGATCAATTTTTTTGTCAAATGCAAAAGTCTGGATGGAGAAGATACAGTAAATGTAAATGTGAATGTAATTCTCATTCCAATATTGTTTGTTAGTAACAGAGAGAATTATCAATAGACAAAAATCAGGCAATTTATTTGGAAGGATAAGACAAGACTAGATCCTCAGTGATTAAGTTTCCATTAAAGCAATTTTGATCACTCTTATTTTTAAGTTATATGAGATAAATATTCAATTTAGAGTCAACCAGACTGATACTGCTTCTGAATTTCATTAAAATGGAATATAAAAATCCTTCATAGTTATCATAAATAAATACCATGCCTGCCTTTTGTTTATGTATCTGAGAATTAGAAAGGTGTTTTTAATCTCTGAGATCTCTTGAATGAAAAAGCTATTTGTGTGACCTGTAATTCTAAGAAGGGAACAGGGAAGCTTTTATGCTAAATCATTTAAGAAGCTGAAGTAATAACTAGAATGATTACTTTTCAGTGTTAAATTGTTTTAATTCATTTTATTTTTTTAACTATCTTTTTGTTAAGATGTTATTGCTCTGACATTTCAGTCTTGTCTGACTCTTTGCCACCCCATGTGTGGTTTTCTTTGCAAAGATACTGGGATAGTTTGCCATTGTTTTCTATAACTCACTCGCTCGGGATCACACAACTAGTAAGTGTCTAAGAGGCCAGATTTGAATTCAGGAAAATGAGTCTTCCTGATTCCAGATCTGGTTCCCTATCCAATGTACTACTATATCATATCCTTACCCCATCTTTTTGTTACTTATCACTTTTATTTCAAAATATATCTCTTTCTCCTCTCCTACTCAGAGAACTATCCCTTATCTGACTCTCTTTCTATTTTTTTATATAGAGGAGCTATTCAACAAAATTAACTAACAAATGAGTTTGACACTCATCCATAGCCTCTTTTCATTGAAAAGAAGTCAGGATGGTTCATTCTCTCTCCTCTTATTTATGTAGAAGTGTGGTGATCTTAATTATATAGTATTCATTTTGCTTTTGTGTTTTTGTTTCTTTTTCCAGGTTCATTGCTGTAGTCATTGTGTATTCCATATTTCTTGTTCTGTTTACTTCATTTTCTATTAATTTATACTAATTATATTATATATGCTAATTATAAATTACATATCTATATACACATATATGTATATATAAAATTCATTCCCATTACTCTTTAAATTCTTGACCCTTTCTGGTAGCATGGTGATATTCCATAATATTCATGGACCATAATTTCTTTAGTCATTCTCAATTGTTGACATTTATTCTGTTTTAAGTTCTTTATATTATGCTACAAATATTTTGTTGTAAAAATATAAGAATTTTCTTTCCATTTTTGGCCTACTGGGATAGATAGATATCTGTGCTAAGTCTCAGGGTTAAAAGGTAAGGCCATTTTAAGCACATGCATAACGTGACTAAACTGCAGCTAGGTGGCGAAATGGATAGAGCATGGGCCCTGGAGTCAGGAGTACCTGAGTTCAAATCTGCCCTCAGACATGTAATAATTATCTACCTGTGTGGCCTTGGGCAAGCCACTTAACACCATTTGCCTTGCAAAAACTAAAAAAAAATCGCTTCAATGATTATGAAGAAGATGATTGGACTGAGAAAAGATTTGAGACAGGGACATCAAACAGTAAATTATTATTATTATTACTTTGTTAAGGATAATTGGGGTTAAATGAATTACCCAGGGTCACATAACTAGTAGGTGTCTAAAGTTGGCCTTTGAACTCAGTTTCTTCTGCCTCAAGGGCCATTGCTATATCCACTTATTCCACTTAGCTGTCCTTCAAAGAAATATTTCATAGAAGAGGGGAAGTCCTCGATTAAGTAAAGAGAATTAGGTGTATCAGAGAGATGTGGAGATAGAAACAATTAGATTTGGAAAATTACTAAATTTGTGAAATTGAGACAATGAGGAACTGGGATAGAGGAAGAATGTGTTAACTTTGGTTGAAATAAGGATATTTAGAAGAGGATTGAGTCTACTGTGAAAGATAATGAATTCTCTTTTGTATATATTGAATTCAAGATGCTTATGGGACGTGTAATGTATAACTGAAGTTCAAGGGGAAAGACTAGGAATGAAAATATACATCTGGGAATCATCTGCATATTGATGATAATAGAATCCAATGAGGTCAAATGAGATTGTATAGGGAAGAAAAGAGAAGATGGTCTAGAACAAAACCTTGAGGTACTCCCATAGCTAGTGGCTATCATGGGTTTAGACCAGTAAAGGGGAAAGAAGAGTGTGTAAAACAGGTATGTGGAGGCGGACCAAAGAAGTGCAGTGTTAATAAAACCCAAAGAGGAGAGGGGGATCAATAATGTTAGATGGTGCAACAAGGTAAAGAAAGATAAAGACTGAGAAAAGGCTTGTTATATAAAGAAGTAGTTAAGGTATCAATGGTAACTTTGGAGGGAACAATTTCAGTTAAATAAAAATCAGAATACACGGGTTTAAAAAGAGTGAGGGAAGAAGATATGGAGGCATTAAGCATCCATAGCTTTCTCAAGGAATTGGACTGAGAAAGGAGGAGAGAGAGAGAGAGAGAGAGAGAGAGAGAGAGAGACAGAGACAGAGACAGAGACAGAGAGACACAGACACGAGACACAGAAAGAGGATGATAGAAGGGACAATTTACTTGATAAAATGGGAGGAGAATAAGATCAAGTTTATATTTAAATATAATTTATATTTATTTTGTATAGATTATATACAGATATAATTATATTTAGATATAATTTAGATAACCTTGTGGATAAGAAAACCTACTTCTTCATCAGAGAATAAAGGAGAAACTGTGAAAGTTAAGAATTGGTAAGATGAGAAGCAAAGAAGGAACTCAGGAAGAATGTCCTTGAATTTTTCAGTAAATATGAGAACACATTGGAGAAAGTAGTGCTGCTAGAAGCTTAAGAAAGGAAGTGAAAGTCTGAAATAGTCCCAGAGAAAGAGTATCATTTAGAGAGGAGTAAAAGAATTTTCTTACTGCAATGAGTATCCAAATGAAATTGGTTAGCATAAATTTATAATGATTGTGGTTACGAGGGGTGTGTAACTTCTTCCAGTTCCATCCAGGATTATTTGAGTGAGGCCAAAGGATGTGAATTTTGGTCCTTGAATCATGACCTGTGAAGATTAGTTGAAGGAATTGGATATGTGTAGCCTGGAGAAGAAGGGATTTAGAAGTAGGGTATATGGCACCCAGTAACTGTCTTCCAACGTTTGAAGGGCTATCATATGAGAAAAGCTTAGACTTTTTTGATTTGGTCCTGGATGTCCGAACCAACAACAAAGAGAAAAATTTAGATTTGATCTCAAGAAAAATTTTCCAAAAGGGAGAGGTAGAGGGTTCTCTTAACATGGGATTATTTAAGTAGAATTTGGATGATCCCTTGTAGGAGGTAATATAGTGGGTATTCTTTTGTTTTTGATTTTGCTATATAAGATCCCCACCTATTCTCAAATTCTGTGTTTCTCTGAATGGGGAAAAAAGATGATTTGAGGATTTTCTAATTATTGGAGAATTAATTCATCTAGGTCAGTAATGAATGGGAAGAACTCCACTGAAGAAGATATGTGAGCAAGATGCTCAAAGTCTTAGCTCAATCTTGTGACCTTCAGACATGTTGGCACATGAGGCCAGAATGCTAAATGTCTCTGCAGAAGCACAGTGTGCAAAATGATGCCAATTAAGTTTTTCTACCTTACAAGTGTATGACTTTACAATTTATCTCATATTTTATTAATTATTAATATCCAATAAAAATGATAATATACCAGTTAGAGCAAAAGTTAAAATTCAGACACCAAATTCATGGCTATACATTCTTTACATGCAACCCCCCCAACTTTTAAACAATCACTGCTTAATCTAATTACTTTTTAATATGCTCTAGGAACTCTTTATCATTCCCTCACTTATATTTCAAGTATTAAAAAGACTTTTTTTCAATTCCTTGTTGCTTTAAGGTGACTTAACGTCTACCTTCCTTTGGTTGTTCAGAACTTATCAGAAAGAATATCCTTAGGATCTTCTGAGCACTTCCTAATTAGGTCTCAGAATGCCTCTGCTTCTATTTCTTCTGCATCTTTTATTTTCTAAAGGAAGAAACAAAAATACAACTAAACTAAACCTCCTCTACATGAGTTAGTTAGAAAAGAGAGAAAAATTATTGAGGCATGCTCCCATAGTGTGTATTCCTATCTTATTGATCTTTTTCTATCAGGAAAAAAAATTGTTTGCCATTATTACTTTCTCCATTTTCCTTCTAAATGTGTCTCATCTTCATTGAATGGCCCTTTCCTGGAGTTATGGTCTTAGGTGAGCTTTATTGAGCCTTAACTAGCTAGATTTCCGAACCCAAACATCAAAGGGCCAGGTTATTATTTTTTTTGTAAACTTCTAAGGAATTTAACATTTGAACAGAATCCTGCTGTTTTAAAGGTCAGAAATAGAGTGGTTTCCCTAATGAGATACAGTTAATTACACATTGATTCTGAATAATCAGAAGCTGTTGTTTCATTTATTTTTAAACCAGGGTTTTAAGTTATTCTGGTCTTCTCACCCCCCCATGAAATAAATGAATAAATAAACAAACAAATAAATAATAGATTTTATTTGTATAGTACTTTAAGAATTGTGGAGAAATTTTTTCCACCACAAATCCATGATATAGTCAGAGATTTATAATTGTCCCTATTTTACTTAGAGAAAACAAGAATTGAGAGCCTAATTGATTTTGCTCATACTTACTCAATTAAGATGCTGGGACTTGGGACCTGTGCCCATGTCTTTTGACTTGAAGACCAATGCTCTTTGAATTTTACCATATCACTGCAGCTCATTATTGATCATCTTCAATAGGAAAGTCATTCCCCTGGACTTTTTCATCCCTTCTCTCCAGTTGCTTTTTGGTTTTGTTTTTGGAATGGATGCTTATCTTATCCTAATAGTTTCATCTCAAATGTTGACTCTAAATGTTTCTGGGTGTTTAAATATCAGTTCATTTTCTTCCTTTCTTGTCACCAAGTTAAAAAAAAATCTTTCTTTATAAATACCTTCCTTCTCCTTAGGCTCTTGAGTCACAATCCCATGTCCATCTCCTTCAGGAAGCTTTTCCTTGGCCAATGCCAACTTGTGTTCAATGTAGCAGTACCATCCCTATCTCTTCTCCTTGTTATATTTTTTGTAATTATGATCTTTTTTCTTGAATGTACACATTATTTATATGTATATATGTACATTTGTGTATATATGTGTGAATATGCATGAAACAACACACTTATACAGAATATGCAAAGTCTTAATTCAGTTTTATTTATTTATTTGCAAGGCAGTGGGGGTTTATACGACTGGTCCAGCATTGCATAGCTAGTCTCAAGTGTGCAAGGGCAAATTTGAATTCAGGTCTTCCTGACTCCAAGTTTGGGACTCTGGCCACTGCACCACCCAGCTGTCCCATTAATTCAGTTTTAGTTCAGTGAAATTTTAATATTTCATTATTTAATAGTTTATTGAAGTTTTAATAATTTAAAACTACACTGTCTTTTGGGACAATCTGTATACCTAGTATTATATTTTTCCAATTTTTTTCAGGTTTATGCTGGAACCAATTCAAACTGTTTGCACCTGCTGGGCAAGCTACGAATTAAGGCTTGTTTTGTTGTTTTGTTCTATCACTTTAAAAAAAGTGATGGAAAAGTTGTTAATAATGCTAATTTAATTTAAAATTATGTCTTCTTTGCTTTTCCTTACCCTTCCCCACTAGATGTTAACCATTTACCAGAATATTCAAAACTATTTTATTATCACTTTTTGATTTTGAAGATTATGTCCATTTTTTCCTCTATATATTTCCAAGAACTTTTTATACGACAATTGATTTAGACTGACTGATTGACTCACTTTTTTATACTAATGGGCCAGGGCTGTCCAACCTTAGGTTATCTTAGGGCTGCATTAAAATAAAATAATTATTTGAGGACCATATTCAGAATAAAAATACAGTACTCTAAAAATAATAGTTCCTTTGTAGTCTTACCTTAGTGCTGTTTAGGAAGTACTAGGAAAAGTTATAGTACTTTTAACTTCTTTGAAAGTGGGGGAGTGTGCATCATCAATACAATAGGCAAAAAAACCCCACAAAGCAACAAAGCAGTAACACAACACATAAAGGTAGGTGCATACTGACTGGTCTGCATTGCACAGATGGAACACATCCCACAGATAGAGTGAAAATTCTGTAGGATATGTTCTGTTCATAATATTGCTTAAAAACCCCAGGAAAAACTAGCATCGATGTGATTATTAGTGATGGAATGAAAAAATCTAATATGCATTCCATGCAAATTATCATTTTATTTTTTTACTTGTGAAAATTAAAACCCATAGGCATAATGTACAAAATCACACTGTGGGTCACATGTGACCCATGGGTATTTTGGACAGCCCTGCTATAGGCCTTTGAATCTGTAGAACATTCCCCCTTCTCTCTTCCTTAGTTCTAGATTTCTCTTGCTGTTTTTCCTTTAACTTCTTTCTCATAGGATCATAGACATTAGAGTTGGAAGGGACTTTAGAGATCATTCAGTCCAACTCTCTTAGTACTTCACAAGGGATTAAGCAGATAAAAGAGGGTACTTACCAGTATCACACAAAGTGACTTACAAGATGACAGAGCCAAGATTCCAACCTACATAGGTCCCTGACTTCAAATTCATTGCAATGCACATCCTTCTCTCCCCACCCACTGGAATTCTGTACATGGAGAAGTATGTCCTTCTCTGTTGTTGTCCTTATTATCAAATGCCCTCTCCTTTTAAAATTTGTTATTTCCCTTAATTATTTGTGAGAGGCAAAAGAAATGATGATTTCTACAGAAAATTTCCAGGTTGCCAGAGTTGACTGGAGTGGGATAGTATGTCTTATATATGTATTTATGTGGTGGTTATATGTCTCTGGTAGTGTTAGTTGGAAAGAAGAAGAATGAAATTAGCCAGAGATCTTTTTTTCTCCCCTTGAGAGGCAATTAGGTTCCATAATGGATAGAATAGCATAATTCAAATCAGGAAAATCTGAGTTTAAATCAAAGCTCAGACACTTATTATTTAGGTGACTTTGGGAAAGTCACTTAACCTCTGTTTGACTCAGTTTTTTCATTTATAAAATGAGGATATTAATAGTTCTTACCTCCTATAGCATTGTTATGAGGATCAGACAAGATAATATTTACAAAAGTCTTTGCAAGCATTAAAGCATGATGTAATAATATTATAATTTATACTAATAATATAAAAAAATAATTATTAGCATTACTGTAGTTCCAACTTTGAGAGATATTTTAGGCTCCAAACATCTTAACTGTAGTTACACAGAATGTTAGACCTGGAACAAGTTCTTCCCAGATAGTGTAATCATTTTTCAGATAAGAAATCTCAGATCTCTGGAGGACTTATTCATATGAGTAACAAGAGGAAGAACAAGAATTAACAACCAAGCTTCTAGTCTTCCGGTTGTGGAAAATGTTACTGCTCTTTATTTCATATTAAAATAGATATCATATATCTCCAGTTAGAGTGTAAACTTCTTCAAGGTAAAACAAGGGAAATAGTGGGAGGAAGTGAAAACAGGTTGATTAAAATCCCAGTCTGGTTACTTACACCAAGTTAATTACTTTTTTTTTGAGGTCCCAGTTTCTTCATGTAGAAAATTAGAGCGTTTGGATAAGATGATCTCACAGATCCTCTCTAACTCTAACTCTGGAATTTTTTGTTTCCTATTTATTATACAAGTTCTAATTCAATGTTTAGGACTTAGTACTTGTTAAGCATTGAATTTCTCAATCCACCACTGTCATTTGAGATATAACATACTTTTCCTATGTTCTTATAAAAAGTATTCAGAAGAAATAGTTCTGATTGGCTAGAGCAGTGGTCTAGAACAAGCATCTTGTCACTAAAAAAAATAAATTGTTGGGAACCCTCCCCCCATATGTGTATATTTATATTTTTATAAATTATAAACATATAATACTATATGAGTGTTATAACTTCAAAGTCACCCTTGACTCCATACTTTCTCTTACTCAACATAACCAATAGACCTCTAAGTCTCCTCTCAAAGTTTTCACCAGTTTCTTATATAATCCTCTTTCACTCTACTCATATAGTCATGGTTTTAGATCATTTAAGCCCTGATCACCTCCTACCAAAATACTTTAACAGCCGCTCACTGATCCCCTGCTTCAAGTCTTTTGTCATGTCAATCCATCCATGCCATTCCAAAGGCAAATTTCCTAAATTATAACTCTTATCATACTCCCCCCCCACTATCTCCTCCAAATGATCTACACAGTAGCTTCCTGTGGTTTACACGGGATTGAATATAAAACTGTCTGTATGCTACTTTAAGATCTATATAACCTTTCTACCACTCCAGCCATCTTAAGACTTTACTCACTTCCCTTTCATTTGTGACATTTTCTACTGGTCTACTTGCTGTTTCTTAAAATGTTTCAGTCCATCCATATCCTCTGGCCACCGTGTTGTGTGGCTATATGCCCTGCCCAGAACAGTCTGTTTCCTAATCTGTTCACTTTTGCTTTCTTGACTTCCTTTGAGACTCAATTCAATCTGCAGGAAATCTTTCCCTGTCCTTCCAGCTACTAGTGCCTTCTTCTGTATAGAGCTATTCTGAATATGGTTTGTGTATATATACATATATATATATATATATGTATGTATGTATATATACATATATATATATATATCTTTAAATATTATTTTTCCCATTGGAATATGAGCTGCCTGGGGGTAGTTCTTTTCTTATTTTTTTCTTTTTGCCTTTCATAGTAGTCTAAGAACTTAACACCAAAGCCTGCTGTTGCAATAAGTGCTTAATAAATGTATACTGACCAATGGAGTGACAAATAATTGTGTAAAAATGTAAAATGCTAAAGTTAACTGGTACATCAGAGAAAGCACCCTTCATGGAGTCTGGAAGACTCATCTTCAGGTGTTCAGATATGGCCTAAGACATTTACTAGTTATGTGACCCTGACCAAGCCCTCATTTCCTCATATAAAATGAGCTGGAGAAGGAAATGACAAACCACTCCAGTATTGAAGGAAAACCCCAAACGGGATCTTAGAAGTTGGGTTTGATTGAAATGACTGAACAACAAAAGTCCGAGGTTGAGTTTGAATTTTGGTGTTAAATATGTGAGTAAAAACAAGGGGATAGATAGATATTGAGTAGCTTTAAAAATGTTCAGAGTTGACAGTTGTGGGATGAGGGAGAGAGTGTAGAAATAAAACTGATACCAATATTATGAATATGAGTAACTGGAAGGATGATTGTGACCCTAATGGCAATTGAGGAACTAGAAACAGGGTAAAAGGTAATGTATTAATATCTGGAATAAAAATCATAACCATGAAAAATCACATCCAAAGCTGTTTATCCAGTGCAATGTACTTTGTCCTATTCAAAATAAAAATCAAGAAAGATAGGCTTTTACTCTCACTGTTCACCACAGATCACAACATTTACACTTCTTGGAGGGGGGGCCTTCATTTGGCCTATAGCATTCCATCTGGACAATGAGGATTAGGTATGCTTTTGGGGGAAGGAGTTTTCCCAATGGTATCTATGCAGCAGAATCTTTGAGGACTTGGGAAATGGTTAAGTTATAATTACCACTTTGGCTGATGATGGACTCAGAAGGAAGAGTTTGGGAGATATATAGAGAAGGGAGTAAGTGGGTAGAATTGGTGAGTGGTGGAATATGAGGGTAGGTGGTAGCTTGTGAGAAATTTCCTCTGATTGGCTATTGCAGGATGGAATATGATTGATCTTTATTTCAATTGACTATATATTTAATGGTCCCAAGGGAACAGTCCTTATTTTGGAGATGGTGAAGTAGGGATCTCAGATCTTAAACTAAAGGTCCTTTGAAAAGTCTAGAAGGTGGATTTCTCTGCTAGATGATTTCAGATATTGCAGGTCCAGTTAATTCAAGTCACAGGATATACACACACACACACACACACACACACACACACACACACACACACACATATATATATATATATATATATATATATATATATATATATATATATATATATATACTGGATATACTGGTTACTTTCCTCATAATTAGACTCAACTCTGGCTCACCACAGCACCAGGGCAGCAGATGATTGTGACCTGAAGGAATTATGCCTTTGGCTCAGGCTAAATCAATGGAAATGTCTTCAATTTTGCCATGTCTTCCTCCTGACACAGAGATTTGGGAGCCAGTATTTATGCAGCATTTCTATCCTGGTTACCAGGAAACTGTGAAGACTGACTCTTCTGTCTTCAGGAATCATCATTCTGATATTTTCCTCAATCATTATTTCTGGGGGATCAGATCTGCCCTCATTTGAGGGCATTTTTGAAAATTTCTTTTTCTTCCTCTATTTTTGGTGTGCATATGTACATAGTGTCTGTGTGTGTGTATGTGTGTGTGTGTGTGTGTATATACTTCACCTCATGAGTCATATCCCAATTCACTATGTAAAAGTCTTAAACTAATAAGGAATAAAAAATCAGCAAGTGTTTAGGTATAGAAACATGGAATGTGCTTCTTGGAACACAAATGTCCTCCTGGAGTCTGATTCCTAACAGGCCCTTGATACCCTAATCTTAGGGAATGAAGTAGCTTTCAGTTCAGGGGATATCCCCAAGTCCAGCAAATATTCCATTATGAAGAATCATTTATAAAAGTAAGAAATTTAGATAGATGATCTCTAAGTTGTTTACTAGGTCTAAAGATTCTCTGAATATGTTATGAGAGCTGAGGCAAAGGTTGATTAGAAAATCATGGGAAGTCTTGAATGAAATGATGAAGAGTGAAATGAGAATGAAGAATGAAAAGAGAAAACAAAACCAAGAGAATACTGTATACAGTAACAACAATTTGAAGTATAATTAAATAATAATGCTTTTCTAAGAGGTATAAATATTCAAACCAATTACAAAGGATGTATAAAAGAAGATGCTATCTACTTCTAGAGGAAAAAACTGATAAATAGAAATATTCATAGTATAGTTTTACACACAAACTTGTAAGAGTGTATTTGTGTGTGTGTATGTGTGTGTTTGTGTGTGTGTGTGTGCTAATGTGGGATAGACAGGGAAGGAAGAAAGGAAGGAAACATTTTGAAACTTACAATATAACAAAAATATATTAAAAAACGATTCTCTGAAAAGGAATTAATATTTTTTCTTTCAGTTTCAAGAACTAAACCTGGGTCCCTCACTTTGAAAAATAGAAGGACTTGTATTACAGTGGGCAGAGTAAAGCAAGAAATCCAGGATGATTATAGCAGAACCCAGTTGGGAGAAGTTCTGGTGGGGATACAGTATTAGGAAAATAAGGGAGCAGAAAAGAGGCCCAGGTATAATTGTGGGCAGTATAACAGAAAATGATGATGATGATATTTGTCCTTCATTCTCAAAGAAGGCCATGACATCAGGGAAGTGATGTCATGATAAGCACATGAATTGAATTTGAGTGAGGGAGTGCCTTACTTTTTCTTCCAGAGTCATCTGAGTCTAGTGGCCAGATATGAATTGGATGACTGGAGATGACCCTGAATACGAGGCAATTAGGGTTAAGTGATTTGCCCAAGGTCACACAGCTAGGTAATTATTAAGTGTCCAAGGTCAAATTTGAACTCAGGTCCTCCTGACTCCTGGGCTGGTGCACTATCCATTGCATCTAGCTGTTCTAGGAGATAGAGTCATGAGGACTGGGATTTAGAGACAAAAACTCAGTTATAGAAAGGACTAATGGGAACAAGGCAGGTCATAGTCCTTGAATATTTATAGGTTCATACAGTATACCAAGTTTGGGACATCCATGGAAAGAGATGATAGTAGAACTTCTCAACTTTATTTTTTTTCTGTTTGGACAGCTTGATGTTACAGCAGATATTGTTGGAATTTGAATCAGGAATATCCTCAGATACTAACAGGGTCACAACCCTGGGAAAACTATTTAACTTCTGTCAGACTCAGTTTCTTCATTTGTAAAACAGTGATACTAATGATACTCACAGGATTATTGTTAGGATCAAATGAAATAAAACATGTGAAGAATGATGCAAATACTAGGTATTATGATTTTGATTATGTCATATATTTGAAATGGAGAAAACAGACCAAAAATGGTGGTTAGGAATTGAAACTCAGGATATGTCAGGAGACAGCATGGACATTTCTGTTGACATGGACTAACTGTATCCTAATATAATAAAATAAGAGACAAATGTGATTGTGGAGCTGCTGCCAGAGATCTTTGAAAGTTCACCAGAGAGTACTTACGGAAATGACTCGCCCTGCCAAGTGTATCTGACCTACTCTCAGTGTACAATTAGGAAGATTATAGATAATAATTATAGATAATAATAGATTTTAGATAATGTTTCAAACTAGAGAAGGCTATCTGTTCTGATTTTCTTTTTTTCTTTTTTTTAAAATTTAATATTTATTCTCATTTTGTACAATTAATGTTATTTTTACATTAGTAAAATATTCTTGTTTAAGAGTAAATGAGATACCCCCTCCCCCCATAAATATAGACTTGCTTCAGTGATAAAGTAAAGGGGAGAGAAAAAAAATTGAAATTAAAAAAAATAATAGCAATAATTGTAGGTATGGCCAGGTGGCACAATGAACGGAACACCAGCCCTGGAACCACAAGCACCCGAGCCCACATCCAGCCCCGTACACCCAACAATCACCCAACAATCACCCAGCCGTGTGACATGCAAGCCACCCAATCCCCAATGCCCTGCAGAAACCAAAAAAAAAAGAAAAAAAAGACCCAAAATAAAATAAAATAGTAATAATAGTAGGGGTGACTGGGTGGTGGACAGAGCATTGGCCCTTGAGCCAGGAGCACCTGGGTCCCAATTGGGCCTCAGACACCCAAGGATCACCCTGCTATGCGGCCCCAGGCAGGCTACCCAGTCTCATTTGCCCTGCACCCCCCCCCAAAATAATAATATTAAAAAATGTGCTTCAGTCTTTGTTCTAACACCAATAACTCTGTTGTGCGTGGATCACATTCTTTATGATTAGTCCATGGCAAAAGTTACTTCCATATTTTTCCAACGTTGCCATTGCTGATCGCAACTCCCTCCTTTGGTATTTATCCACTACCATGTACTATATTTTCTCTCTCCTTTCACTCTGACTCTGCTGTAGGGTAGCTGAGTGGCGTAGCAGACAGATCCCTGGCCCTGGGGCCAAGAAGCTCCGAGTCTCCATACCACCCCTTAGGCCCAGAATCCACCTGGCCCTGTGGTCCTGGACAGGCCATCCAATCCCAGACCCTTGCAATAAGTAAAAAAGAAAATGTGTTATATCTGAACATTCTCCCCCCATGGTCCATCCTCTCCTCCATCACTCACATCCCCCCCTTCCCCCTGTCGCCCCCCTCTCCTTACTCCGAATGCCTATACCCCACTGAGTATATATGCCATTTCCTCTCCTAGCTACCTCTGATGAGAGCGAAGTTTCCCTCATTCCCCCTTGCCTTCCCCCCTTCCATATCATTGCAATAGCTCATTATAATAAAAGAAAAGTCTTATATGAAATATCTTGGCCTATTCCCCCCTTTCCCTTTTCTTTCTCCCATTACATTTCCCTTTTTTTTCCTATTAACTCCATTTTTACACCATATTTTATCTTTAAATTCAGCTTTCTCCTGTGCTTCAACTATAAAAGCTCCCTCTATCTGCTCTCTTAGCTGAGAAGGTTCATATGAGTATTATCAGTGTCATTTTTCTATACAGGAATACTTGCAGTTCATCATCATTAACTCCTTCATATGTTCCCCTTCTCCTCCACTCTCTATGCTTCACCTGAGTCCTGTATCTGAAGATCAAACCTGTTCAGCTCTGGCCATTCCAAAAGGAACATTTGAAATTCCCCTGGTTCATTTGAAAGTCCATCTTTTTCCCTGGAAGAGGACATTCAGCCTTGCTGGGTAGTTGATTCTTGGTTGCATTCCAAGCTCTTTTGCCTTCCAGTATATTGTATTCCAAGCCCTACGAGCTTCCAGTGTAGTTTCTGCTAAGTCCTGTGTGATCCTGACTGCAGCTCCATGGTATTTGAATTGTGTCCTTCTGGCTGCTTGTAGTATTTTCTCCTTAACTTGGGAGTTCTGGAACTTGGCTATAATATTCCTAGGGGTTGGTTTTTTGGGATCTCTTTCTCGGCGGGATTGGTGGATTCTCTCCATTTCTATTTTGCCCTCTACTTCTAGGATATCAGGGCAATTTTCCTGTAGTAATTCTTTGAAAATGATGTCAAGGCTCTTTTCCTGATCATGACTTTCAGGTATTCCAATAATTTTTAAATTATCTTTCCTAAGTCTGTTTTCCATATCAGTTGTTTTTTCAATGAGATATTTCACATTTTCTTCTAATTTTTCATTTTTTTGGTTTTGAAGTATTGATTCCCGATTTCTGGCAAATTCATCAATCTCCCTGAATTCTATTCTTTGTCTGAAGGATTTGTTCTCCTCAGAGAGTCTTCTTATCTCTTTTTCCATCTGACCCATTCTGCTTTTTAAAGCATTCTTCTCCTCCATAACTTTTTGAACTGTTTTATCCATTTGACCTAAGCTGGTTTTAGCATGTTATTTTCTTCAGCATTTGTTTTTGATTTCCTTGACTAGGCTGCTGACTTCATTTTCATGTTTTCCCTGCATCTCTCTCATTTCTTTTCCCAGTTTTTCTTCTAACTCCCTCATTTGATTTTCCAAGTCTTTTTTGAGCTCTGTCATAGCCTGAGCCCAATTTCTGTTTTTCTTGGAATCTTTAGATGCAGGAGCTTGTGCTTTCTCATCTTCAGACTGAGTGTTTTGATCCTTCTTGGGCTCATTTGCAAAATATTTCTCAATTGTGTTCCTCTTTTTTCTCTGCTTGCTCATTTTTCCCAGCCTGCGCCTGTTTTGGGGTGCTTCCTGATCTTTTGGGACACTCCCACAAGGGTCTCAGTGTGTGAGGCTCTGTCCTCCCTCCTGGTCTGTGAATGACCATATGTGCCCCCCTCTGCCATGGGGCTGAGATGGGGGGGCCTTGCTGCTCTTCCGGGGGGACCTAGACTGCAATCAGGATCTGAATGTGGTCAGAGCCCCAGAGTCCTGTTCCAGGGGTAGAGGACAGAGCTCTGCAGTCTCTCTCTCTTCATTCCCCTCCCTCTGCTCAATGGGCTCATGCCCTGGGGGCTTCTGCTTACTGGCTGCCTGCTTCTGTTCCTGGATCAGGGCTGCAGAAAGACCAAGTTGCTTGCTGTGTGCCCTGAGGGCTGGGCTCCATGTGCTCCCTCTGGCAGAGGTCCCCCGCTGTTCCCCCACTTTGTGCCCGGTGCTCCCCTGGGATGCAGCTCAGGAGACTCCCCCACTGCTGTGAGCCATGACTCCCAGCGCCCTGGGGCTGCCTCCGGGAGGCTGAGGTTCTTTCGCTCTGGTGGGCCACCCCTCTGGCGGGCCACCCCTCCAACCCCGGGAAGCAGAGCCTTTCTGCTCTTTCCCAGGTTACCTTGAGTAGGAGAGCTGCCTCATTGGGTCCCTCTGTGGGTTCTGTCTCTGGAAAGCTTAGTTAGAGTCCTTAGCTTATGAGTTTTATCAGAGAGCGCCTAAGACTGGATCCTTTATTGTCGCCATCTTGGCTCCGCCTCCTGTTCTGATTTTCAAACAAGGGAAGAGAGTAAAGACTGACAAGCTTGACCTCGATTGTAGTCAAAATCCTATATATATTATTAAAAGACTTGTGAACAACTTTTGAAATGAAATTAGTTATTACCAGCCAGCATGACTTCATCAAAAGAGTGTCAAAACAGAATGAACTTATTTCATTTTATCACAAAGTTATTATATAGGAAAATTAGGGAGATGTCACACACAGAGATTTCTTTTTTTTAGGTTTGTTTTTTTTTTTTGCAAGGCAATGTGGTTAAGTGACTTGCCCAAAGCCATGAAGCTAGGTAATTATTAAGTGTCTGAGTCCAGATTTGAACTCATGTACTCCTGACTCCAGGGCTGGTGCTCTATTCACTGTGCCACCTAGCAGCCCACACACAGAAATTTCAATAAACTATTTGGCAAAAAATTTCCTACTGTCTTTAGAATCAAGAGGGAGGGATTGTGATTTAGATGATAGAAAAATTAGTTGCATATAGACTTTATAGAGTTGGAAGATTTAATTGTACCTAAAAAGTGCAATATAAATCATGTGATCACACATTTTTATCAATGGCTTGGATATCATATTTGCAGATGACATGAAGCAGGGGGTGACTGCTCACACATTAGTTGACAAAGTCAGATTCAAGAATTGCAAGAAGCTTGAACACTGGATGGAACATAGATTAGAGAAAACTTTGGGTAGTGGAACCAGAGATTTGGGACAATGGAGAATAGAAAACTAGGATGTGATGATAACAGCCTTTCAAGTATTATTAGATGAAAAAAAGATTTGCTCTCTTTGACCTTAGGTGAAGGAAATAGAATCGATGGACGGAAGCTAGAAAGAGGAAAGTTTAGGCTTGATTTAAGGAAAACTTTGTAAGAGTCAGTATTACTCAATTGTGGAACTGACTTTCTCAAAAAGCAATGATACTCACCTCATTGAAGGTTTTTTAAGCAAAGATCAGAAGATCCTGGATCATAGAATTTAGACTTGGAAGGAAGGTTGAAATCATTTAGCCTATCTCATATAAATGAAGAAACTGAAAGCAACAAAAATTAAACAACTTACCCAGACTTTGTGCAAAGCTGGGACAGAGTGATCTATCTCAATGGATAATAAGTTTTCCATCAATAGAGGTCTTTTTTATTTTTTAATTTTTATTAAAGATATTATTTGAGTTTTACAATTTTCCCCCCATCTTGCTTCCCTCCCCCCACCCCCACCCCACAGATAGCACTCCATCAGTCTTTACTTTGTTTCCATGTTGTACTTTGATCCAAATTGGGTGTGATGAGAGAGAAATCATATCCTTAAAGAGAACAGAATTCTCAGAAGTAACAAGATCAGACAATAAGATATGTTTTTTTTCCCCCCAAATTAAAGGGAATAGTCCTTGTACTTTGTTCAAACTCCACAGCTCCTTATCTGGATACAGATGGCACTCTCCTTTGCAGACAGCCCAGAATTGTTCCCAATTGTTGCACTGATGGAATGAACAAGTCCTTCAAGGTTGAACATCACTCCCATGTTGCTGTTAGGGTGTACAGTGTTTTTCTGGTTCTGCTCATCTCACTCAGCATCAGTTCATGCAAATCCCTCCAGGTTTCCCTGAAATCCCATCCCTCCTGGTTTCTAATAGAACAATAGTGTTCCATGACATATATATATACCACAGTTTACTAAGCCATTCCCCAATTGAAGGACATTTGCTGGATTTCCAATTCTTTGCCTCCACAAGCAGGGCTGCTATAAATATTTTTGTACAAGTAATGTTTTTACCCTTTTTCATCATCTCTTCAGGGTATAGAGCCAGTAGTGGTATTGCTGGGTCAAAGGGTATGCACATTTTTGTTGCCCTTTGGGCATAGTTCCAAATAGCTCTCCAGAAGGGTTGGCTGAGTTCACAGCTCCACCAACAATGTAATAGTGTCCCAGATTTCCCACATCCCTTCCAACAATGATCATTATCCTTCCTGGTCATACTGGCTAATCTGAGAGATGTGAGGTGGTACCTCAGAGAAGCTTTAATTTGCATTTCTCTAATAATTAATTATTTAGAGCATTTTTTCATATGGCTACACTAGAGGTCTTAAAAGTCTTCTGAATTACTTTCTATTAGGATTTATTATTTGATTAGGGGTTGATCTAGATGACTCTGAGATTACTTCTACATTATCATTTATGTATTCTGTCAACTTTCAGGTGTGTTTTTTTTTTTGCTATTTGAAGGTCTTCTGGGAAACCAGTGGTTTCCCCATTACTGTAGGTCCCTAGATTTGTGCTTATTAACAAAGGGAACTAAGATACTAGCTTGTAGATAATTCAAATGTACCATTTTATGGGAGAAAAGCCAAAACAGGGGAAATAGAGTTACTCTCAATAGGAGCTATGAGTAACAGCTGTTGAAAATCATAAACATAATGCTTTCCTGGAAGGGAGTTAAACATTTACAAGGAGATTTAACATAAAACCAAGGGGAAGACTTTTCTATCATCTGTCATACAGGGTTTCCTATCTTCTCTCACATGCTTATCTTAAAATTACAGTGAAAGTCTTTAGTTTTCATCATTTAGGTTGGACCACTAACTAGCTGTGAGAAATTGAGAACTGTGCCTCTGTTTCCACAGTGGGGGTATTGATGATATGGAGTTAAATAACAAATGAGATAACAGGAATCTCCTTATCTCTTTTTAAGAAGCTAGTTTTGTATTCTTCCATTAACCAGCATTGTTGTTCAGTCATTTCAGGTCTGTTGTTCAGTTCATTCATATTTAAATCTTTGAGAACCCATTTGGAGTTTTCTTGATGAAGATACTAAAGTGGTTTGCCATTTTCTTCTTCAACTTCTTCAACTTATTTTATTGATGAAAAAAACTGTGGCAAATAGGTTTAAGTGACATAACCGGGATCATATAGTGAATAAGCATCTGAGACTAAGTTTGAACTCAAGAAGATAAGACTTTCTTGACTCCAAATCTTGTACTCTATCTACTATGGCTCCTAGTTCCCTGCTGTTAATTAACTAGTTGTGACTGGAGTTAAATTCAATAGTGGAAAAAAAAAACAACTGATGCAATGACCCAGGTCCATTTTGATATCTATTTGATCTGAAATATCATAGCTAAAACTATGGAACCCTGAAATAGCACCATAAGAGAGAACTTGAAGATAGGGATTGTAGAAAGGAATATGCTAACCAGGCCTAAGGAAAATGTTAAGATTAGATTTAGATTAAGACATAATAGAGAATGGTTAAAGATTAGGAACAAAGGTATCAAATTATGCCCAAATATTTATTTCTTCAAAATTTTGTTGTTTGTCCATCATTCTTGAGGAAGACCATGACATCAGCTAATGGCTTGACAAGCACATGAATTGGATTTGAGTGAGGGGAAGCTGTGCTAAGTCACCAGCTTCACTTTCTCCTCCAGAGCCATCTGAGTCCAATGGCTAGATATGGATCAGGATGACTGGAAATGTCCCTGGATATGAGGCAGTCAGGGTTAAGTGACTAATCCAAGGTCATGCAGCTAGTAAGTGGCAAGAGTTTGAGCCTGGATTTGAACTCCTGAACTCCTGACTCCAAGGCCAGTGATCTATCCACTGAGCCAACTAAGTTATATTTGTATAGCTCTTCTTGGCAAATACGGTTTTATTTCATTTGTTTTAATAAAAAATGTATTTTTCACATTAAAAAAAAGATTAAGTGGTGAAGTTTCTTAATTAACCTAGCTTATGAGTTTAGTTTAGTGGTTCAGAACTTGCAACCAAAGTATCTTCTTCTACTTTACAAATTTGATCTTTCTAATATTGAATTTCTTAATCTCTTTGTGTGTCAGATAGAGAAACTGACTTGCCAAGGCATAAAAAGACTTGTCCACAATCTCCCCATGAATTAGAAATTAGAACCAAGAATAAATAAGAAGAGACACTGTTTTTTTGGAGAAGATTTTGATTTTTCCCTCCCCCCTGATATTAACACATTTATTTCACAGAATTGCAGTATTCTGACATTAGAAGTAAAGGTAAATATTTTAAAAAATGATTTTATGAAAAAGATATATACACAGAACACACTTTTAATCTAAATTGCCACACTCTATAACTTTCTTAAGCCTAGACAATCAACAAAATCATCAATCAGGCTCAATTTGCTGGATTTGCAGGTATAAATACTCACTTGGAAAATTTAATAACCAGTTCTCCCCAGCCAATAGAATTGGTTCTAACACATCCCTGATTGGAAGGGTACTAACTGGTCAGACTGTCTAAGCCCAAAGAAAACCCTACTATAAATTTAGCCCTTGTTTTTAGACCTCTAGTGAGTGTCAATTACTACTAGGCAGTCATTCTACTTTTAGACAGTTTTACTTATTAGTAAGTTTTACCTGAGATCCAACCTAAATTTGCTTTTTTTTGGTAACTTTTCATTATTTCCTGGATCTTTGAATAACAAAGCAGAAGAAATGAAATTTATTTCCACTGATAATCTTTCAAATACTTGACTCCCCTCCTTTACCCCCTCCCCATCTTCTCTTCTCTAGTCTCAAAATTCCCTGTTCTTTCCACTTATCCTTATATGACATGAACTCAAGGTCCTTCACCATCAGAGCTGCTTTCTTCTGAATATGCTATTGTCCTTTTAATTCAATTGTGGAAGCCAAAATTTTACACAATAGTACTCCATCTGAGATCTGAGCAGGGCATAGATGTCCTATCATATCCTTATTCATGAAAGCTTAAAGCAGCTTGAGATTATAATGGTGGTTTTCTTTTTGAATTTCACCTCACAAGAATGACTCATATTGCATTGACATTTCACTAACATCATCCTGCCCTGACATGTTTTTTTTCTCAGAAAAAACTGTCTCATCATCTTAGGACTGTGAATTGATTTTTTTATGCCTTTACATTTATTTTTATTGGATTTCATCTTATTAGATTCATATCAATTCACCAATCTACCAAGGAAGGTCTTTTTAGATTCTAATTCAGTTATTAAAGATGTTAGTTGTTCCTCCCGGGATATGTCATTTTTGCCTTTTTTTTTTTTTTTTGAAATTAGAGATAAAAATGTTAACTGACATAGAAGCAAGGACAATTCCCTGGCATTTTTCACTGGAGAATATTGTCACCTTAATATTGAAACATTAAAATGGCTAATTTTTTAGTTCAGTCAACCAATTGTTAATATACCTCATTATATTATTGTTTTGTCTGTATCTCTTCACATTCTAAAAAAAGAATAATATGCATTACTTTATAAAGTTCTTTACTAAATCTAAGTAAAATGGAACCAGGTAAAATTAGTTTACTTTGGTATGATCTGTTCTTGATGAAGTTATATATCCTCTTTTTAATCATTTATTTTCTTTTTAGATGTTCACTAACCAGCTCTTTAATGATCTATTTTATAATTTTATCAAGAATCAGTCAAGCTCCTGGATCCATAGTTTTCAGAACCCATTTTCTTTCCTTTTGACAACTAGGACAATCTGTGCCCCTTTTAATTTTTTGGTACCCCTCCCATTTTCCTCAGTTTTTCAAATATTACTGCAGTGGTGCGATAATTATATCCACTGACTGATTTGTTTCTTTCTTTGTTTTTATTTTTTAAGTTCTTAAGGATGTAGTTCAACTAGTCCAAGTGACATTACTCAAGGGAAGCTAAGTTTTCTTTTACCATCAACTGATGAAATGGAAATAACATTGGACTGGGTTCTAGGATTTTCTTTTCCTATTGCTGTTTTTGACTCTTGGACTTAAAAAATCATAGCTTTGTTGCTGTTTCATTCTGGAACTTCTCTCAGCACCTGGGGCTGGAATCTTTGTTGTCTCCTCAACCTAGAACCTCCCTTCAAAAGACTTCCCCCTTCTCCTATTAGTGGATATTTCCTGGATTTTGCATTTTGTTGAGGTGTTTTCATTTTTCTCTTGTATCCACTTCTTACTCTTTGGACTTATTTGCCACCCTCCCACTCAGATACCTTCTCTCCTCCCCCTTCTCCTTGTATGTTGTTAGCCTCCCTTAGACTGTAAACTCCTTAAGAGAAGAGATTATCTTTCTTTTTGCTTATATTTTTATCTTCAGTGCTTAGCACAGCACCTAGCACATAAGAAATATATAATAAATATTTCCTTCCTTCCTTCCTTCCTTTTTCTCCTGCCTTACCTTGCTTTCTCCTCCAGTCCTGACTCTGTTCCTTATCAACTATATGATACTGAGCATTAAACTTTAGTTTCCACATGTATAAAATAGGGATAGGGAAAGTGATAGTATAAAGATAAAATTGTACAATGAATTTAAAGTTATTGATGGTTACAAGGTGTGATTAAAAATGTGAACTATCTCACTGTTCTGTGAAAGGTACTATTTTATTTAAAATTCCTTGAACTCCCCCATTTATCTAACTCTTAGGGTCAGTGTTTCTGTGTGAATTCTATACATTTTTGATATTCTCTGTCTCACTAAATGTATCCCAGGCAGAGTGCTTATTGCCTGGAGGGTATAGTGTGATGACATTTTGTGACATTCAGATAGTGACACAGAATGTAGTAAGTTCTGCTATGGATCCCAGACTAGGCAGTGTGACATGACAGTCAACCAAAAGAGAACAAATTTCCTTCTTTATCAGCAGTTTAGAAATAGGTCAGATAAGTCAGAAAGGGAACTTACAGGCAAAGTGGTCTTCAAAATATGGTGGATGAGAAATTGTGAATTTTTCTTGAGCTTAATCTTATGACTGAAATGATAAAAAAAAATATAGCCATGAAATCGAGAAAATTATACCATAAGCACCTTTTTTTATTCTTTAAATCCGCTTTCTGTGCTCTTTCCTTTTTTCTTTTGTTCCTATTTCCCTGTCTCATTCCCACAACATACTTTTGGATTGTTTCCAAGCTGAAAATCTTCTGGTTAAAGAATATCAAAAGAACTGTCAAGTGTCAGCAATTATAGGAAAGATTGCTCCAAATTATTAATAAAAATTGAAATACAAATTAAAGCAACTTTGTTCCTTTACCTTGTACTCATCAAATGGGCAAAAATTACAAAAGACAGAATTAATGCTGATAGGACTACAGATAGAGAGGCATATTAGTAGATTATTTTTGGAGATATGCATTGGTTCAGGTATTCTGGAAAACAATTTGTAGTTATGCCTGAAAAAATCCTCTAAACTGCTCAGATCCTTTAACTAAAGTTAAACATATGTCTATAAAACAACAATAGCAATAATAATAATAAACAATAAGCACCTATCTTGCAAGGTTGTTGTGAGGATCAAATGAGATAATATTTCTAAAAATGCTTAGTATAGTTCCTGGCAGTAGACACTATATGAATGCCTATTCCCTTCCCTTCCTCTTCCAAAGGATGTCAAAGATAGAAAGATACAGTAAATTGACTCTTACATGAAATATTTTAGGCTATTCTACCTCTCCTTTCCCTTTCTCCTAGTACATTCCCTTTTCAACCATTAACTCCATTTTTACAATATATTATACCTTCAAATTCAGCCTTCCTGTTCCTTGTGTAACTGTTCTAATAAATGAAAAGGTTCATATGAGGATTATCAGTACCATCTTCCCATGAAGGAAAGCACACACTTCATCATCTTTAAATCCCTCATAAATGAACCCTTCTCATCCACACTCTCTTTACTTCACCTGAGTCCTGTACTTAAAGATCAAACTTTCTGTTCATATCTGGCTATTTCAACAGGAACATTTGAAATTTCCCTGTTTCATTGAATGTTCATCTTTTCCCCTGGAAGAGAATGCTCAGTTTTGCTAAGTAGTTGATTCCTGGTTGTATTCCAAGCTCTTTTGCCTTTCAGAAAATCATATTCCAAGACCCATGAGTCCTTAATGAGGATGCTAATAAGTCCTGTGTAATCCTGACTGTAGCTTCACAATATTTGAATGATCTCTTTCTGGCTGCTTGTAATATTTTCTCTTTGACTTGAGAGTTCAGGAATTTGGCTATAATATTCCTGGTTTTTTTTAAATTGGATTTCTTTCAGGAGGAGATTGGTGGATTCCCTCAATTTCTATTTTAACCTTTGTTTCTGGGATATCAAGGCAATTTTCCTGTAGAAATTCTTTAAAAATGAAATCAAGACTCTTTTCCTGATCATGCTTTCAGGTAGCCCAATAATTTTAAAATTGGCTTTTCTGGATCTGTTCCCCAGGTCAGTTGTTTTTTTCAATGAGATATTATTTGTTTTCTTCTAGTTTTTTATTCTGTTAGTATTGTTTTATTGTTTCTTGATTCCTCAAAAAGTCATCAGCTTCCTTTGGCTCCATTCTATATTTGAAGGAGTTATTTTCTTTAGAGAGCTTTCTTATGTCCTTTTCCATATGGCCAATCCTGCTTTTTAAATATTCTTCTCTTCATTAACTTTTTGGACTGCTTTTTCCATTTGACCCAATCTGGTTTGTAAGATTGTTTTCTTCAGCATATTTTTGTATCTTCTTCACCAAATTGCTGACTTGGTTTTTATGTTTTTTCTTGCATCTCTCTTGTTTCTCTTCCCAATTTTTTCTCTATCTACCTTACTTGATTTTCAAAATTCAAATTTAGGCTTCCTGTGCCTTTGTAACTCTATCATAACCTGAGGCCAACTTCTATTCTTCTTAGAAACTTTGGATCCAGAAAATTGGACTTTGTCATCTTTTGAGTGTGTGTTTTGATCCTCCATGGGACCAAAATAATTGTCTGTGGTCAGGTTCCTTTTTTTTCTGTTTACTCATTTACCCAGCCTGTGCCCTGGTTTTGGGGGGTACTTCCTGAGCTTTTGAGTGTTATTGAATATTATGAAAGGAGCTCACTTCCTTTAAGGTCTTACAAGAAACTCTGACTGCTCTCCTGGCCTGTAGTCTAGTCTGTGGATGACTACAGGTTCTCTCTACCCCAGGGCTGTGAGGAGGGTCCCTGCTCTGCTATGGTAGTATGGGGGCCCAGACTGTACCTGGTTCTGAATATGGACAAAGGACCAGAGTCCTGTCTGAGGGACAGAGGAGAGACCTCAACCATCTTCCCCCACACCCTTATCTTCTGTGGGTTGAGCACTCTGGGAGCAGTTGTCCAGCAGCTCCCTGTTGGGTGGCTCTCTGTGGGCCTGCTTCCATTTCCTGGGATTTGGGCTGCACTGAGATCTACTCTGGGGACTCCATGCTCACTCTGGCACAGGTTCCCCTGCTGATCTTCCCAAGTTGTGTTTGATGTTCCCTAGGTTGGCACGTCAGGAAACTGCTTCTGCTGCCAGGAGCTAGGGCTCCTAGGGATCCAGGCACCCTGCAGACTGTTCCGAGAAGACTAGAACTCCTTTGCTCCTGTGTCATGATCCTGGCTATGCTCCTGCCCCCTCCAACCTTATGGAATAAAGCCTTCCCACGATTTTCCAAGTTACTTTGGGTTGAAGAATTGCCTTACTGGATCTTTTTGTGGGTTCTGTTTCTCGAAAATTGAATTAGAGTCATAATTTTAAGGTTTTTGAAATTTTGGAGAGAACTCCTAGGGAAGCCTGTTCTCATGCCAACATTTTGTCTCCCCCCCCACCAACACCCAAAATCCAATATATTAACAAAAAATCAAAGTAGCAAAAAACTGGAAAGAAAATGGGAATACATCAAATGGCTAAACAAATTGTGATACTTTTATGTAGAAGAATAATATTGTGCTATAATTTTAATTATGAAGAATTCAGAGAAAATTGGGAAGAGTAGTATGAACTTAATGCAGGGAAGTGTTGTAGAGGGAGTTATGAATGTGGCAGAAACAAAATTTGTAATTTTTTAATGCTGTTAAAATCTAGGAATCTTGTTAAAGTTGTGGAAAGGTCTTTCTTCTTGACATGTAAATTGACTTCCATTGTTTCATTATTTAATGTAAAATTTGTATCCTGATTTCCTCCTTTACAAACCCCAGTCTTCAACCCTCTGCCTGAATCTGAACAAAGGGGGAAGGGAGTTCCCCTTTTGCCCTCAGGGCCTAGATTGGGGCAAGGCTATAAACTTGAGCTGAACCTCCACTCAAGGCTGGCTCTCTAGCTCTCTTTGAGCTAGTCAGTTCCCTCTTTGACTGTCTCTCTCTCTCTCTCTCTCTCTCTCTCTCTCTCTCTCTCTCTCTGTCTTTTGCTGTCTGCCTCACTCTGCCTACTGGGTCTTTGTTATTCATTTCTGTCTTAAGTGCTTGTTGACCTTTTCCAGAGGAAAAAAAAAACATTTTTTAAAAAATCTATTTACTTTACTGTATTTCATAATAAAATCCTGAGCAGTTTTAACATTCCAGAGATCAGGCAAATCATTGGCCCTTTCAGTGGCCCCCAAATTCCTTTGCTTATCTGCTTACCCCAGATCCCATCAGCTACAAACTGATTAAGCAGAAAATAAGTAAATCCAAAAGAATGCTAAATACAATGACTTACAATACCTCAAATGAAAAGAATGCCAAAATAAAACTTCACACTGAGTAATTTTAATGAGAAATGTTAGTCTAGTTTCTTTTAATTTTCATAACCCATGATTTCCAGGTATTCCACACATCTTACCCTCCCCAAACCAGTCTTCTCATGTAACAAAGAAAAATAGTTAAGAAAAACAACATAGTACCCATGACTGATATATGCAACTGATATATGCAACATTTCAAACATATTCTCCTACCTATCTGTTGAGTAGTGCTTTTTTTGACAACTATGTGAAAGCATGACTGGGCCTGCTTCTGGCTCATGTAGGATTTATTCTTGAGGGTCTTGAGGGGAGATGATGCAGAAACCCCTGACTAATGAGTTGGAGGAATAAATGATTCAATGGATATATGAAGGAATCAACCTGATTCTGCTGATTTCCTTTCAAACTGTGAAGTAAACGGACTGTATCAATTAGCTTCCCAAAAATTCTGTAGAGTGGGGGCAATTGTCCCTATCTTCTATCCAACTTCTATAGGGTAATAAACACACATCTTAACGAGGTGAATTTTTTGCTTGGGCCCCGGTTGCCTCTGTCTTTTGCATAATTGTTCTTTCAAGGTCTTTGATAAAATTATTTTTATGGTGGATTGTTTAGGATTAGAAAGGGACCTTGGGAGTTCAAGAGGTCTGAAGGCTATAGGTTAAAACTGGCCATTAGTAAAGGAAGTTTCTGCATCATAGAGGTTGGCAAACAATAAAAGGATCAGCATAAGCCATACTGTTTAACCAATTAAGTTGTAAGGACTATGCCTAATTGAGGTAAAATGTAAAGTACTTAATTAAAATGTCTATTTTATATTCTGCTGGTGTTTAAATATTAATCTTCCAGATTATAGTAATAGTACTTATAAATTGTTATTGAATTGTTCTAATCATTCTATTAATGCATATTGCTTTTATGTTTAGCATTTCTTTGTGTATATTTATAAAGTACCTGTCCTATTCCCTGATCCATAGTATGCTTCGAGAACCCCTTTACACTTTCCATTTGGAGAATCCCAAGATTTAGAAGCCATAAATTAATTTAATAATTTAAATTAAATTTTAGTCTTTTCAAATAACAAACAGAGAGGGTTTTACAAGCCAATAAGTATGATAAAGGAATTCCTTCCTAATAAAAGACCTGAATGCCAGAGCTGAACTTTATTCAAACTTTATGGAATTTTATATTGTTCATATAACTATTGGTAAGTTAATATAATTGGATTTTACAGAGGATATGGACTGGAGGGTGTAAGAGTCCTAGGAAAGTAGGAAGAGACTGGATTATGAAGAGCTTTAAATTCTAAACGAAGGAGTTTGTATTATCCTAGAGTTAATATGAGCTCACTCAATCAGAGCTGAGGAGAGATAGCTAGCTAGCTAGATAGTGTGTGTGTGTGTGTGTGTGTGTGTGTGTGTGTGTGTGTGTGTGTGTAATCATCAGACCTGCACTTAAAAAAAACCCAAATCTCACAATGGAAGTCAAATAGAGGATTGATTGAAATGGGGATACACTTGAAGCAGTAAACTAAAAGACTATTGTAATAGTCCAGGTAATAAAATGTTAATGACCTGAACTGGGGTTATGGTTGTATGTGTAAATAAGGGAATGGGTAGCTAGGTGGGGCAGTGCATAGAGCACTGGCCTTGGAGTCCGGAGGACAGGAGTTCAAATCCAGTTTCAGACACTTGCCACTTACTAGCTGTGTGACCTTGGACAAGTTACTTAAACCTGAGTGCCCAGCATCCAGGGCCATCTCCAGTTGTCATTCATATCTGACCACTGGACTCAGATGCCTCTGGAAGAGAAAGTGAGATTGATGACTTAGCACAGCACCTCTTACTCAGACCCTATTCACAGGCTTGCCATGATATCACCTCCCTGAAGTCATTGTTTTCTTAAAAAAAAGGACAAACATTATTAAATAAGGGGATGCATAAGAAAAATAGATAGTCAGATTGGATGATTAAGTGGCACTATAGAATGTTGGGCTTGGAGTCAAGAAGACTTGAGTTCAAATCTGAACTTGAATGCTTACTCTCACTGTGTGGCCTTGGGGCAGTTACTTAACCATGCTTGTCTCAGTTTTCTCATCTATAAAATTAGTTGGAGAGGCAAATGGCAAACTACTTTCTTTTCCAAGAAAATCCCAAATGGAATTGCAAAGATTTGGACTTGACTGAACCCACTGAATAACATCAACAAATGTTGTAAATGTAGGAACTGACAAAATTTTGCAAAGGAATGGATATATGGGATAAATTAGAATTAAGTGTTGAGAAAAGGAAAGAGTAAGGATGATTCTGAGATTAAGAAGGGTGATACCTTCAACAGTATTCAGGAAGTTGGAAAGAGGGGAGCATTTGGGAGAAAGATGAGGTTTATGTGGATTTTTGTATTTGAGACACAATGAGATATCCAAAATACAGTTAATGATATAAGTAAGATAGATATAGGATAGATATAGAAAAAGATATAAGAATTACTTACAGATGTGAGTGGAACCTACAGAAGCTCACCAGGTAATCTAGTTTATGAAATGAAGAGAAAGCAGGATCCAAGACAGACCTTTTTGGAAATGCCCAGTAGCAAATATACCACAATAATAAGTAGCATTTGTGCAAGTGTGCTAGGTGTTTTACAGACATGTCATTCTATACTCACAGCAATCCTGAAAAACTGATGCTATTATTATCCTCATTTTATAATTGAGGAAATTGAAGCAAACATGGATGAAGAACCAGTAAATAAGACTGAAGAGAGCTTGGACAGATACAAGGAGAATAAGGAGAGAGAGAATAACCATAAAACCAAGTAAGGAGAGAGTCCACAGTAGTGCCAAATGAAGTGTCAAAAGCATTCAGGATTAAGAAGAGGCAATTTTGGGCAATTAGAAAAGTCATTGATAATTTTGGAGAAGATAGTTTAAATAGTTGATTAGGTTGAAAGTCCGATTATAGAGGATTTGGAAGAGAGTAAGTGGAGAGGAAATGGAGGCACTGATTATTGATAACTATTTTAAAAGAATCTGACCTCAAGAAACTTAAAAAATATAATCTCTTGTAGAAACACAACATACACAAAGTTAAGTGTAAGTAAAGTATATAAAAAAAGAAAACAATCTTAAGAGGAAGAGAGATTTAACAGTTAGGAGAATTTGAAAAGACCTTGTATAGGTAGTGGCACTTGATCTACGTCTTGAAAGAACATAGGCATTCTAAGAGAAATGAAGGGCAGAATGAATTCCAGAAATGGAAGTACGTCTTCAGCTATGTTTGTTAGAGACAGTTCTAAAAAGATGAACACTGTGAATATATCATTACGGACCATGAACTTTGCCTCTGGAGTCCTGGAGAAGTAATTGTCTATAATCTTTTCAATACTAGTATAATCCTAGGAAAGGAGGTAATGACAGTATGAGAGGACAAATATATATATATATATATTTTTTTTTTCTCCTTTTTAAGAGGAAAAATAAAGAAAAGAGTAATCTAATGTAGATCATCAGTTTTGTTGTTAAGCTTCTGCTTTTGGATCACTTACTTTCAGAAATATGCAAAATCAGAGTTCTTATCCTTGAATTGTCACATTTAGAGTGACATGAGTAGCTGAATGTTTGCTTGTTTGTCTAAATCACACTAGCTAAAGAATCCTGACTGATAATAGCTATGGGGTATGCTCTCATTTTCTCTTGTAGTTAACCATGTCCTGTCTCAAACCAGAGAATATGATCACACATTAAAATAATAAAGCTTCAAGTTTTTGTTACAGATTTAAAAAAAAACTTTTCATGAAACAATCCCCTGAAATAGTCAATACAAGTATCATTATTCTCATTTTAAAGTTAATAAAACAGAAGTCCAATGCAGTGAAGCAATTTGTCCATGATCATACAGCTAAAATATATCAAAGCTAGAACTCAGATCAAGATCTCTTGATCCCAGTTCAAAATACTTTCTTCTGTGAAATCTTGTGAATTTCTAGTCATCCCTACTAAGAAAATGTTGGGAAGCTAGGGGAATAATTGGTGTGAGTTTAACATGTGACTTTTCTCAGGGATAGTTGGCTTAAAGTGAATTCTTGAAGACCAAAAGGTAGTGGTGTGCTGGCAAATGCTAGCAACTGACTCCAAATTAATGTGTGTGTATGTATGTTTTTGTATATGTATATCATATACACATATGTATGTATTTATTTGTGAATGTCGCACTTTTAAGTTTATTCTATATTATTTGAAATATTCCCATCACTTTATTAAGTATAAACAATTAACCAAATAATTTATCAAACCCTGGATTATCACATGCTAATTTCCAAGATATAAATGCTCATACTGAAATTAATTGATTCTGGTTCAAATTTGTCCAGCACACTTTCAGATGATAAGAAAGAACTTTTTTTAAATTTGTTTTTTATTTTTGAATTTTATAAATTTTAACCCTAATCTCCCTTCCTTCTCCCACCACCCACAGAAGGCAGTCTGATAATCTTTACATTGTTTCCATGCAGAGTGTGGTCTATAGATGGTCTGCAGATCAAGTTTATTGTTATTCCTGTAACCAGAGATAGTTTATAGCTAAAGACAGAAGGATCCAACTGGACATGGTCCCCAGAAAATGAGGTCATCTGGCTTTCTTTCTTTCTTGGATTAGTTCTGTCTGGCAGTGAAAATTCTAAAGAAGCCCATTTGTCAGCCTTAGTAATGCCTAACCAAATGAAATATTTAATTGAAACCAAAGAAAAATCAATTTCTCCTTTTAATTTTAATTGGCTCCTTCAGCAGAAGAGTATACTAGAAAAATGAACTCTGTTCACTGTTTGTAATATAAAAGGGGAAATTAATATAATTAAAAAATAATCATTGACAAGTTTCTCCTGAAGTTTCCTTCTTAAATTATTCATGCTTGGAGAATGCTGCTCTTGGCAACCACATTATAGTATTATTACCATGCTGTTAGGTTTTTTCCCTCTGCAGCTATATTCCTTATCTAATCTATTTACCTGGGTAGTCAGTCCCTGTGCTTCTTCAGGAGTGACTGTCAGGGTCTTATTCGAAGTAGTAGGCAGCTGTAGCATTAAATGGGAAGTATAAAAAGCCATTCCTGAGTTTGTTTTTAAAGAAAGGACAAAGATGATAATGCACTTCAGTTGTACTCTCAAGTCATACTTGGACATGGAAGACAAATTTCCATCTAAACTAATATGCAGAATTCAGGTGATTTCTCACTCTGCTGTAAAATGGAAAGGGCTTCATAAAGAGATGCACTTCCTGCTTGTAAATGAGTTTGCTTGGGGATTTGAATTATAAATGATAGCCAAAAGTTCATCTTTCTCAAGTTAAAAAAATTTAAATTTTGAATAATTAAGGTTTCTCCATTTTCTCCTTAAAAGGTTCAAATTGTCTTTTTGTTTGCAAAGCTAAATTACTGAGAGAAATAGGAAAATGGATCCAAAATGGTTATGTGTATAACTTCTAAAAAGAGATTGAAAATATTTTATGCTGTTCATTGTCAAGAGGGGAAAATATTCTTTGAATCTGATATTCTCAAGTCACTTTCAGTAAGGGTTCCAGATACTGTGCTAGCTACTAGGAATATGAAGACAGTAGAATAGTAGTTCTTATACCCAAAGGTCAATAAAACTGCACACCTTTTAGTCTAGTAATACCACTACTAGGTCTGTATCCCAAAAAGATCATAAAAAGGAAAAAAAAGACCTACATGAACAAATATATTTATAGTAGTTTTTATAATGACAAAGAATTGGAAATTGAGGGGATTCATTGCAGGGGAATGGTGGAACAAATTGTGGCATATGAATATGATGGAGTACTTTGGTTCTGTAAGAAATCCTGAGTGGGTGGACTTCAGAAAAGTCTGGAAAGACCTGCAGTCCTAGAAGACTTGCAGTCCATCCCAGAATAGTGAGTACCTTAATAGAAACATTATGTAATGATCAACTGTGATGGACTTAGCTCCTCTCAGAAGTTCAGGGATTAAGGAAAATCTTAAAAGATATTTTTTTGGTGGTGGTGGGGAAGCAGTTAAAAGACTTTTGGTGAAAAAAATTCCATTTACATTCAGAGAAAAAATGCAGATCAAAACATACTATTTTCAATTTTTAAAACTTTTTTGTATTTTTTACTTTTCTTATGGTTTTTCCCTTTAGTTCTGATACTTTTTTTCACAACATGACTAAAATGCTTGCACATATATATCCTATATCAGATTACTTGCTGTCATGAGGAAGGGGGAGGGAAGGAAGGAAGGTAGAAAAAGGTGGAACTCAAAAACTTATAAAAAAGATGAATGTTGAAAACTATCCTTGCATGTAATTGGAAAAAAATGAAATAAAGTAACATAAATATAGTAATTCTTAACCTCAGGGAGGTTTTGTTCTGTAAGAAAATCATAGCATAAACATGTATAGATTACATACAAACCACCTAAAATCAGGTATGTAGTCATTTTGAGGGAGGAAGGAAAAGAGGAAAGCACTGGCAAGGGGGGACAGGGCACTGAGCAAAGATCTCCTGAATAAGATAGAACTTGAGCTGAGTCTTGATGGAAACTTGGAGTCAAAATGAGTGAAGGGAGGGAAGAAATTCATTTCCAGTATGGGGGGACAATTAATGCAAAGGAAAGAGATGAGAAATAAAGTGTTTTGTGTGAAGAATGTTAAAGAGTTCTGTTTGACCTAACTGTGTATTATGTAGAGTGTAGTGATGCATAATAGAAATGGCAAGGTAGGAAAGGACCAGGACCAAACTATTTTTGATCTTAGGGGTATTCAGAAGACTCTGGAGTTGATTAAATAGGGGAATGGTAGGTTCATAGGTATACTTCAGGAAAATGACTTATGACTGGGAGGTGGATTATAGGGGAAAGAACCTTATGGCATCAAAACAAACTAGGAAGCTAATGCAATGACCTAGAAGAGCCATTATGATGACCTGGACCAGGATGGTGATTGTGAATAGAGAGAAATGTTGTATGGAAGAGATGTTGGGAGGCATAAATGACTAAATTTGATAATTTATTAGATAAGTTAGTATTGTGGAGATACTTTTATTATTGCTATTTTATAGATGAGTAAACTGAGATGAAAGCAAACTGCGTGACTTGCCCAGGGTTACAGAGCAAGGAAGTATCTGAGGCAAGATTTGACTTCCTGTTTCTAAGAAATACTCTATCCACAGTCCCACCTAGTTGTGTATATGAGGTGAGTGAGAAATTGAGGATACCACTGAAGTTACAAATTATTTGAGTGACTGAGTGTATGATGGTGCCTTTGACAGAAACAGGGAAACTCAGAATAAGAATGGAATTAATAAAGACTTATAAATGATTGAAGTTATTTCACTTTGTGGTCTCAGTTTCTTTATCTGTAAAATAAGGAGTTAGAACTAGATAATTTCTAAATTCCCTCTAGCTCTAAATCTTTATTGTCTAATTTTTTGTTCTTAAAATCTTGTTTAGGCCCTAAGTGATACATATTTATTATGGTTATTCATTTCTATACTGGTTGTTGAAGAACCTACTTATATGAGATACTTAAAATTTGGAATTTAGTATTGTATGTTGTCAACCTAGAAAACTTCATGGTGATGGGTTTTTCATAGATAATGGAAGCCTCTAAACTCAGATTTAGATTCCAAATGACTGATTAACCTTACAGTCCTAGAAACAATATCTAGAGACTGTTTGAATGCCATGAGAAACATAAATTTATTGTATTTAGAGTATTATGTACTCTCCTGTACAGAATCACAAGGGGGACAGCTTCAATATCTAGAGTTTCTAAAACTGAATATATCTACATCACTTTTTGGATCCAATAAAATTCTCATTTAGGGAATGTTTAATCCTAATTTCCTTCTCCCCAATTCTGATCCCCTAGTTTTCTGTTTGTTAAGAAAATACCCTAAGATTATTAGGATAAGGTCTCTAGGGTTCTCAATCAATCAACAAACATTTATTCAACAGGAATAACTTACCCTAAGAAATGGAGCATAATCTTACAAAAAATGGATCATTAATTGAACAGAAGACTTTCCAGCATTTATGATAAAAAGACTACCTCTGAGTAGGAATTTTAAAATATAAGAGTTCAAAAAAATCAGAAAGGTAAATTCATTTGAGAAATTGGAAGGAGTTTTATGATAATGAAGAACTACTATTCTAATAGCAGCAGAAGAAAAAAGCAAGTTTCCCTTCAGAATCTTAATGCTTTCAAAAGCATTGATGGAGTCAAATTAAAAAAAAAATACACAAGAAACCTCATAGAGGTCCAGGGGGAAGGGGTCTATCCTGAGAGCTTTAATAGGAGAAAAGAAGACATGGTAAAAGGAAGAAAACATTAGAGCAGGAAGAAGGGAACTTAATTCTTAGAATTGGCATCCAAAAGAAAAATAGGCAAACATGGAAGAAGTAGTGGGCAAAGTGGGTATTGGATGCTGCTGCTTTTTATCTGAAATAGGCAGAAGCAAGTTGAGCACATTTATATGACACAAATAGCTTGCTGTATAAATGTATCAAATTCAATAATGATATAAGAAGCAGTAGGGAAACAGAGATAAAAAAGAGAAAAATGTTAGGAAATAAGTAAAATAAAATTGATCCTGAAGGAGAGATTAAAAGGAAGATTAAAAAAAAAACTTGTAAGTAGAGGGTACCTTAAATTACTTCTTAGATAATTGAGGACTGGATGAGCAAATTATATAAGAATGTTACAGGATATTGTTATGCTGAGTGATGTGATTTAAGAGAATTCTTAGTAATATGAATTGACATGAAATAAAATAAGTAGAAATAGAACAATTTGCACAATAATAACACTGCAAAGAAAAGCAACTTTGAAAGAAAAGAATTCTGACCACAACACTGACTGATCATGTCTCCATGACAGAAGAAAGAGAAATATGGTACAGACAAAGTTTTAGACAGGATCACTATATGGATTCTTTTTTGCTTGACTATTAATATTTTTAAGGATTTATTTTTCTTCTTTCTTACTCTTGGATAATACTGATGGTACAGAAAAGAAGGAGATGATTAGTAATAGGGATCTTAATTTTAAAAAAGCATTATAGCATTTTATTTTTTATTTTTTAGGTTTTTCAAGGCAATTGGGGTTAAGTGGCTTGCTCAAGGCCACACAGCTAGGTAAGTATTAAGTTTCTGAGGCTAGATTTGAACTCAGGTACTCCTGACTCCAGGGCTGGTGCTTTATCCACTGCACCAGCTAGCTACTCCGCATTTTAGCATTTTAAAAAATGCACAAGAACAGAAGGAAGAGATAAGCAAGACAGTTTTGAAAGTAACACCTAGAATTTATTTTATACTTTTTTATAATTGATTTGAAATGGAGATTTATGGTTTCACATAGAATCATTTTTTCATGTTCAGTTGTGTCTATAGAAATACTCTTTATATATGTATATGTGTATAAGTTCAGGATAAAAAAAAACACTCATCAAAATGAAGCACTTACTTAGTGACTACAATTTCCACAGTGGGTAGAACACTGTCCCTGAAGTCAGGAGGACCCAAATTTAAATCTTGTTTCAAAACACTTGAATAAGTATTTTGTGAACTGTGTGACCTTGAACAAGTCACACAACTCTGATTATCTCACATCCAGGGCTCTCTACACTTTTCCTGATTCATATCTGACCACTGGATCAAGATGGCTCTAGAGGAGAAGGTGAGACTGGTGACAGAAATATGCCAAGTCACCAACATTCAATCACTAAAATCTAATTCAATTCCATGTCATGGCATCACCCTGATGTTAAAGTCTTCTTCTAGAATGAAGGACAAACATCATCATCATCACAATGTCCTGGGCATTGTGTTAGGTGTTGGGATTAAAAACACAAAAGTAAAAGAATTTTAGGTTTCAAGGAGCATTAATTATTTTAGAGGCTACAACATTTTCATAGTACATATATTGTAAATAGAAAATAAATTTAAGTTGTGAGGAATGATGAGAGTCTAGAGGTAGAGACCTGAAGAACTAAGAGTTCCAAAAGGTGGAGTTAGGGAGTGAAAACATTCCAGGCACAGGGGATAGCCTTTGTAAAAGCTTAGAAATAAGAAAAAAGTTAGCAAACATTTATTAAATACCTACTGTATGCCAAACTTCGTGTTGGAGTCTTTTGAAATTATTTTTGTTTTTTGAATTTTACAATTTTTCCCCCAATTTCGATTCCTTCCCCCCAGCCCCCACAGAAGGCAGTCTGATAGTCTTTACATTGTTTCCGTGCTATACATGGATCAAAATTGAATGTGTTGAGAGAGAAATCATATCCTTAAGGAAAAAATAAAATATAAAGGATAGAAAAATTATATAATAAGATAACTTTTTTAAAAAAAATTAAAGATAATAGGCTTTGGTCTTTGTTTAAACTCCACAATTCTTTCTTTGGATACTGATGGTATTCTCCATTGCAAATACCCTAAAAATTGTCCCTGATTGTTGCACTAATGGAATGAGCAAGTCCATTAAGATTGACCATCAACCCCATGTTGCTGTCAGGGTATACAGTGTTCTTCTAGTTCTGTTCAACTTGCTCAGCATCAGTTCATGCAAATCTTTCCAGGCTTCTCTGAATTCCCATCCCTCCTGATTTCTAATAAAACAATAGTGTTCCATAACATATATATGTGTATATATATATATATATATATATATATATATATATATATATATATAATTTGTTTATCCATTCCCCAATTGATGGACATTCACCCAATTTCCAATTCTTTGCCACCACAAACAGGGCTTACTATGAATATTTTTGTATAAGTGATGTTTTTGCCCTTTTTCATGATCTTTTCCAGGTATAGACCCAGTAGTGATATTGCTAGATCAAAGGGTATGCACATTTTTTTTTGTAGTTCCAAATTGCTCTGTTGGAGTCTTTTTAAAATGTAATTTGAATCTTGCAATAATTCAGGAAGATAGATGCTATTATCATTTCTATTTTACAGTTGAGGAAACTGAGGTGGACAGATATTAAAGAACTTGCTGAGGGTCACACAGCTAGTAAGTGTCTGAGACTGGATTGGAACTTAGATCTTCCTGACTTAGGCACAGTTCCTTATCTACTAGCTTAATAAATAGCTACAAGCTTGAGTAGAGTAAACAAGGGAGAGCAATATATCATCTGTCTGAGTCTGGAGCCACGGTTTAAAATTTAAAATTTTAAAAAGAAGAATTTGTGTTATATCCCAAGTGCAATGTAGAGGAGAACCATTGAAGTTTCCTAAGCATGAAAGTGACATAGATATTCCTGGACTTTGGGAATATTGGCTTGGCAGATATTGGTTTTATTTTGTTTTTCTTTCTCTGGATGTGAATAACACTGCCCATAGCTGGTTTCCTAGAATTGTTCTAACTCTCTGAACTGCTGAGAGGAGCTGCTTCCATCAAGACTGATCAATTCACAATATTGTTGAGTAGAATGTTCTCTTGGATCTTCTGCCTTCATTCAGCATCAGTTCCTGTAATTCATTCCATGATTCTCTAGCATCCAACCATTCATGGATTATTATAGAACAATAGTACTCCATAACATTCATATACCATATGTTTAGCCATTCCCCAACTGATGGGCATTCCCTCAATTTCTAATTCTTTGCCACTACAAAAAGAGCTTCTATGAATATTTTGGAATATGTGGGACTTTTCCCATTTTTTAATGACTTTTTCTGGATATAGACCTAGTATTGGTTTTGCTGGATCAAAGGGTATGTTCAGTTTTTTTGCTCTTTTGGCATTTCCATATTACTCTTCAGAATGGTTGGAGATCAGTTCACAATTCTATCAACAATGCATTAATTTCCCAATCCTCTCACAACTTTTTCAACATTGATTGTTTCCCCTTTTTGTCATCATAGACCATCTGATAGGTGTGAGGTGCAAAGTCATAGTTGTTTTAAATTTGCATTTCTCTTATCAATGATTTGGAGTATTTTTTCATATTATTTATATATATATACATATATAGTTTTAATTTCTTCATTTGAAAATTGTCTATTCATATCCTTCGACCATTTATCAATTGAGGATTTATTTGTAACCTTATACATTTGATACAGTTCTCTATATATTTAAGAAATAAGACCTTTATCAGAACTCCTAGCTGTGAAAATTGTTTCTCAACTTTTTGTTTTCTTCTAATTTTGACTTTGGTTTTATTAGTGCAAAAATGTTTTAATTTAATATAATAAAAATCATCTTTTTTGCAATTTATTATATATTCTCTTTCTTGCTTGGTCATAAATTTCTTCCCTTTCCATAGATCTGACAGAGAGAGTATTTCTTGATCTGATAATCAGTCAAGGGTATCACCCTTTATACCTAAATCCTGTACTCATTTTGTCCTTATTTTGGTATAGGGTATGAGATGTAAGTCTATACCTAGTTTTTTTCACAGATATTTGGAAAATAGATTGGAGAAAGGAAAGACTAGATGTAAGGAGAACGATTGTAAATCTTTTGAAATAGTCTATCCAATGGGTGATTGGGTCCTGTTCTAGTGTGGTTTTGATATAAGCAGAAAGGAGATAGATATGAGAGCTGCTAAGAAAGTTGAACTAATAGAATTCTGTAAATGATGGTATGTGACATTTAGGAGAGAATAAAGAGAATAAAAAATCTCTGATTTTGAGAACACTGAATTTGTGTGACTGAAAAGATGGTTATTTATGTGAACAAACAGGAAAATTAGGAGGAGGAAGAGTTCATTTATAGGAAGGATCTTAACTTGTCTTTTGCTTCTTCTGGAGGAGATGTGCTGGGTGAGCTAGGCAAAAATGCTTTCCCTGATTCTGTTGTCTTGACTCTGCCCTGTGAATTCTCTTTTGGATATGTTAAGTCTGATGATATACTTATGAGACATTCAAAGGAGATGTCAAGCAGTTAATTGATGATGGGGACCTGGAGCTCTTAAGAGACATGAAGGCTGGATATGTAGATTTGGATGTCATCTGCATGGATATAAGTGAATCTGAAAATTGATGGGAATTGCATTTCTAAATCTTTATGTTAGAAGGATCCAAACCCACCAATAAAGCAGATATAACAGATTTGTAGTTTATGGAATTAAATAAAATTTTCCCCAATAATTTCTACATCAACTATAAATCAGAAGTATCCCAGATATATTCACTGTAATGATAAGAAGTTGTGTATTATTGCACTCTTTTTTTATGATTTTTTTTTGTTTTTTTGCAAGGCAATGGTGTTAAGTGACTTAAGGTCACACAGCTAGGCAATTAAGTGTCTGAGGTCAGATTTGAACTCAGGTACTCCTGACTCCAGGGCTGGTGCTCTATCCACTATGCCACCTAGCTTCTCCACTTTTTAATTAAAAATGTTTTTTTTTTATTATTGCACTCTTAAAAGAAAAGCATCATGGTTTAGAGAAAAGAAGATTTGGGTGGAGTCAGGAAATTGAGTGTTCATCCTAGCTATATGACCTTGACAAATCAATTAACTACTTTAATCATGAGGGGCATCCAGGGGAAGCAGTGGATGGAGCACTGATTTGGAATCAGGAAGATCTGAGTTCAAATTTGGTTTCATACACTTACAAGCTATGTGACCCTGGGCACATTACTGAATCCTGATTATCTCTTAAAGAAAATGCAGCAGATGTTCTCTATCATCCCTTTAAAATTTTAAATTCTTTAACATCAGTCTATTTTTTAAAAAATAACCATAAGATGGAAGCATTATTATTGTTATTTACCTTTTGTGGATCTATATAACTCTTTGATGCTGTTTTAATTAATTGTAAAAATATGTGCATCAACAAGTTCACCCAACTCATCAAATTTATGTTTATGAAACTCTTTGCATCCAACACTGTTGAGGATATAGAGCACTTAGAAATACCTGACTTTGAGGAAAGGACAATCTATGCTAGGAGTAAGGAAATAAAAGTGAGAGATTTAGTGGAGGTAAACTTTACATTTGTGGCAGATAAGTGTGTGTGTGTGTGTGTGTGTGTGTGTGTATGCATGTACCAACATCTCAGAGGGAAGAGTCAATTATAACTTTAATGTTTTAAACTTTAGTATTTGGTAGGATGGGATGCCATTGACAAAAATAGGAATGGAAGGCAACATGATGTTTTCAGTTTTGGACCTGTTGAAGTGCCATTGACCATTAAAGTATAGATGTTTAAGAAGCAAATGAAGGTATGGGATGGAGTTTGGGAATGCTATTAATGCTGTACATAGAGGTTTGAGAATCTACTGTGAAAAGGATATAATTGGCTTTGAGAGAATGCATATGATTATCAAGAATGAGGATAAAGACAGAATAAAGAAGAAAATTTGGAACAGAGTCCTGTCCAACCCACTCTTGGAGTTTTGAGGAAGATGATGAAGTAGTAGAGAAGACTGAGAAATAATGATTATGTACATATTAGGAGAATTACAGATGGAGAGAACAGTGTCATGGAAACCACAGAAAGAAAATACAACCAGGAAGAAGAGCTGACCAATGCAGAAATATGGAGAAAAAAGTCATTGCATTAGTATTAAGAGGTCACAGGTGACTTTTTAAAGATTTGTTTCAATTGAATAGTGTGGTTAGAAATGGAACTTCAAGAAAAATAAATGGGTGGTGAGAAAATAGAACAGTGAGTATAGAATAATCTTTCTAGAAGTAAATCATTAAGTGGAAGAATAGATATAGAACTAAAAGTCTGAATGTATATCAGGGACAAGGGAAGTATAAAGGACACAGGGTCATATTTGTAGGCAGTTCAGGAGTCATGAGATAGATGGGGTTGAAAAGAAAAGAAAAAGGGAATCACTGAAGGGTGAAGATCCCAGGGAACAAGAGTACAATGGATTACAGGGTACAAGCAGGAAGGTAGCCTTGGAAAGGAGAGAAGCTTCCTTACCTTTTTGAAATAGGAATCAAAGAGGATAGGAGAGCATAAGAAAAAGGTTTTGAGGTATGGAGGAAAGCAGATGAAGATGTTTGTGATGGAAGGTCTCAATCTCAGTAAACTAAGAAGGGAAGATCATCTTTTAAGAGGCAGATATAATTTCAACCAAGGACTTCAGAATTAGGAAAAATGTTGGAACATCATTGTGTGAAGTGTAATAGACCACTAATGAGGAATCTATAAAAGGATTGCCAGGCAACAGTGTGGTTCCAATTTAAAAAGTAGTCCATAAGATTTTGTGACTTCCTTCAGCAATTTTTAATGACTTAGTCATTAGGAACAGAAATGGTGGGTGTTAAGTATGAACCAGGGATGATAATTTAGCATGTAAATAGCATAAGGGTGAGAAGCCAAGGTATTCCAGAGGATAGAAACAGAGCATTATTAAACCACTTAAGTATGCTGTCCAGACTATAAAGGGAGAAAGTGAGCCAGGACAAAGTTTATGAACTACAAAAAAAGAGGAGGTATTGAAGATTTTAGTGAAGAGAAGCATTTTTTTTTTGCAAGGCAATGGGCCTTAGTCAAGGCCTAAGGTCACACAGCTAGGTAATTATTGTCTGAAGTTGAATTTGAACTCAGGTACTCTTCACTCCAGGGCCTATTCAGGTGCTCTATCCATTGCACAACCTAACTGCACCTAGAGTAGCATATTTATGGGGAATGAAGCAGTGGAAGATGTGATCAGAAAGGGGGATTTCCAAACTGAAAACTGAGATGAGTTTTTTGTGATGGCAAGATCTATGATGAAATTCCTATTTTGAATGAATGCAATAAACAAGATAGAGGAGCTTAGTATATTGATGAACTGAGAGGTTAGAGTTTTCAAAGGGTCATCAAGATACAAATTGATATCATCAATGATAAGACTAAGAGTAGGGGTGGAGAAGAATGTTGTGATCCAGGTCCTGAATTATTGTGCAAGGGTAGAAAGTGAACTACAGATTATATTTATCATTATCTAGTTCTATAGTTCCTTTCTCAGTTGTCTTCTTTCTTTTTCTTCTTCTTTTTCTTCCTTCTTCATTTTGTTTTTGCTTTAAATGACTTGCCCAAATTCACACAGTTAAAATAAGTTTTAAGTGTCTGAGGCTGAATTTGAACTCAGTTCCTCCTGACTCCAGGGCCAGTACTCTATCCACAGTGCCACCTAATTGCCCCCTCCTATTTTTGATAGTGTCACAGAGAGAGCTGGGTGCTACAGTGGATAGAGTACTGGGCCAGGAGTCAAAAAACCTACCTTTAACCCTATACATTTATTAACTCTGGGTAAGTCTCTTTGCCTCTGTCTCCCTATTTTTCTTCAAATGCAAGCTATGTATAAAACTAACATTTTGAGGACCAAATAAGATATTCGTAACACAGGTCTGGCATATAGTAAGCACTTAATAAATGCTTCTTTTTTTCCTTTGTTAAATACCTGAATCATCTGTATGTGACTTCATTTCATCAAGGGCACCTATGTGGTTTGTTTCTTTAATTACCTTACCTTTTGTGAAACAACTCCTCACCAGTCAATTAAGAGCTATGAACCCCCTTCTCCCTAAAGATTAGGTAAAGATTAAAGTATTACTTGTTGAGGATTATTTTAGGGGAAATTCTTAGATCCAGGTTTCACTAGATGATGTCTGAAGTCTCTTTGAACTCTCAAGTTTGGTATTTCAATGTGTTTGAGGAGTTGGAATCCCTGAAGAAGTGAAAGATAATCAAGGAATTAGGAGTAGGTCTAAAGTCCTCATATGACCAGAGCCGAATAAGGAGCAACAGTTAATGCTCCATTTTATACTTTCTCTATCAATTCTCCTTACAAAGCAATGTAAGATGGCAGAGAGCCTGAGAATTTGAATGAGTATGTGAAGAGGGGAGAAGGAAGGTAAATGGCATTTCCACAGAAACCTCATAACAGCAGAAGTCTGAGTTAAAAAAGCTCACATATATTTAGTATCTTTAAAGCATATTTCTACAATTCGTGAATTAATAAAATAACTCTAAGGGCTGAATTGATACTATTATGCCCAAAACATATCCCATCTGATCAATAGACTAATCCAGAATTGGAATGTTTAGCCAATAACTACAGGAAAAAAATCATTGTCTATATAAATTGGTCAAAATACAATAATATAAATCAGAAACAATCACAATTACCAGCAAGCAGATATTTGCAAGGCAAACATAGAAATCAGCTATAGTAATCATTATAACAGAACACACATCAATAGGAAATTGTATAGTAGTCTTCTCTTGGGCATTATCAAAAAAATCATTAATAATTTTACGTAATAGGTTATAAGAGGGTAAAAGTATTGGAAATTTGCTTTCAAATAATTCATAGAAGAGAATTTTAAAAAATTCAAATCTAAAAGAAATTAGAAAAATTCAACAAAGAATATAGAAAAAACAGCATTCAAAATTTAGAAACTTAGCTTCAGTGAGAAAATAAAGTAGAACAACATAATAGGAACTGAACTATACATCAAAAGAAAATTATATATATATATATATATATATATAATATCAAAATTGAGAAGAAAAAATCCAGAAAATATGAAATTAAGGAATATTCAATATTTGATCATTCTTTTTTTTTTCTGAAAAAAGCCTGTAATGGGCTCAATGCAGCCCTAAGCTTCAGGTTCAAAAGAAACAAAACAAAAGAAAACAAAGAAAATACCAATTCAGAAATTTTAAAAATCAACATTAAAGTTCTCACAATTCAAAAATAGTGAATAAATAAGCAACAATGGAGACAAATGAGGAAAAAAATTCTAGAATGTGCCTTCTACTTATTACCTAGCAGAGGTACATAGCTCTTTTTTTGAGATTTCTGCTTTTCTTCCTGTCATTCTCTTATTTATCTAGGCTTTCCTCACTTTCTCTGCAGTGTTTTGTCCTGTCCTGTTAATTTTACTTTCAAAATATCTGTCCTAGGCTCCTCTCTCTCCCCTCTGACATTACCTCATACATGGTGAAGATCCTCATATTCTTATAGCTAGACCATAACAATAACCTGCTGGTTTGGGCTCCCTACCTCAGGTCTCCCTCTACTCCTGTCTATCCTACATTCAGCTATTAAAAAAAAAAACTTCTTAAAGTACAGATTTGATCATGATATCCCCATATTCAATAAATTCCAGTGGTTCTGATCACCTTCAAAATCAAATATAAAATTCTCTGGCATTCAAAGTTCTTCACAACTTTGCCTTCTCCTTTTAAAACTTCTATACTGTGAACCAGTTACACTGATCTGTTTGCTTCTGCTTGAATAATACTAGGCATTTCTTTATTTTTAATCTAATTTTTAAAAATTATTTATTTATTTTCCCAACTACAGGCAAAGATAGTTTTCAACAATATTTTTTGAGCAAAGTTTTGAGTTTCACATATTTCTCCTTTCTTTCTTTTTTCTCCACCATTACCCAATAGAGAGAAATCTATTATAAGTTACACATGTTAAACATATTTCATATTAATTATGTTGTAAAAGAAGAATCAGAACAGAAAGGGAAAAATGAGAAGGAAAAAACCCATAAAACATAAAATAAATTTAAAAAATTGAAGATAGCAAGCTTTAGTCTGCATTGAAACACCATCATTCCTTTTCTGAATGAGTATGGTATTTTCTATCACAAATATTTTAGAATTGTCTTTGAATATTGTACTGTTGAGATGAGCAAGTCCATCAAAAGTTGATCATCACTGTTAATGTGTACAATGTTCTTCTGATTTTTCTTACTTCACTCATCATCAGTTCATGCAAATCTTTCCAGATTTTTCTGAAGTCTTTCTATTCCTGATTTCTTACAGAACAACAGTGCTCTAATAGTACATTCACATACTACAATATGTTCAGCCCGATGGACATCCCTTCAATTTCCACTTCTTTGTCATTACATAAAGAACTGCTATAAATATTTTTGTAGATGTGGGTTTTTTACCCTTTTTTGGTGATCTCTTTGGATACAGACCCAGTAGTGATATTGCTGGACCAGAGGGTATGCAGAGGTTTTATTGTCCTTTGGGCATAGTTCCAAATTGCCCTCCAGAATGGTTCACAATTCCACCAACAATACATAAGAGTCCCAGTTTTTCCATATTCCCTTCATTATGGATCATTTTCCTTTTTTTTTTGTCATATTGACCAGAGGAGTTTTAATCTGCATTTTTCTGATCAATAAAGATTTAGAGAATTTTTATATGACTATAGATAGCTTTAGTTTCTCCATTTGTGAATTGTCTCATCACATCCCTTGACCATTTATCAATTGAGCAATGTCTTTTATTCTCTTAACTTTGATTCGATTCTCTATATATTCTAGAAAAGAGTCCTTTGTCAAAATAAAGACCAGTTGCAAAAATTGTTTCCCAATTTATTTCATTTTTTAGTGTTGGTTACATTGATTTTCTTTGTGCATAACTTAATATTTTGCATTTCATAATGTTCTTTTTTCTTTATGCTCATAAATTGCTCCCCTTTCCATTGATCTGTCAGGTGGTAAACTATTTCTTATTTTCCTAACTGGCTTTTGGTATCATTTTTTTATAGCTAAATTCTGAACCATTTTGATCTTATCTTGGTCTATGCCTAGTGTCTGCAATATTATTTTCCAGTTTTCTCAGCAGTTTTTGTTAAATAATGAATTCTTATACTAGAAGCTAGAGTCTTTGGGATTAGCAAATAGTAGATTACTGTAATCATTTTGTACTATTTTTTTTGTACCCAATTCCATTGATCCACCACTCAGTACCAAACAGTTTTGTTGACTGCTGTTTTATAATATAATTTTAACCCTGCTACAGCTAGACCACCTTAACTTGACATTTTTTTTATTAGTTTCCTTGATATTCTTGACTTTTTGTTCCTCCAGTTGAATTTTGTTTCTATTTTTTTCTGGATCAATAAAGTAAGTTTTTTTTAGTAATTTGATTGGTATGGCACTGAATAAGTAATATAACTTAAGTAGAATTGTCTTTTGTATTATATTAGATGTCCTATCCTTGAGCATTGGTATGATTATTCAACTCTGATTTTTATTTGTGTGAAAAGTGTTTTGTAATTTTTTTATATAGTTTCTGAGTTTGTCTTGGAAGGTAGACACCATAGTATTTTATGCTGTCTACTATTACTTTGAATGGAATTTCCCTTTCTATCTATTACTGCTGTACTTTGTTGCTAATATATAGAAATGTTGATGATTTATGTGGATTTATTTTATATCCTGCAACTTTGCTAAAGTTACTAATTGTTTCAAATAGTTTTTTTTATTAATTTACCAGAATTCCCCAAGTTTACCATAATATATCTGCAAAGAGTGAGAACTTTGTTTTCTTGTTACCTGTTCTAATTCCTTCCATTTCTATTTCTCCTCTTACTGCTAAAGCTAACATTTCTAATACAGTATTCTACAATAGTGTGAGATAATGGTCATCCTTGTTTCATCCTTGAACTTTTTGGGAATGCTTCTAGTTTATCTCCAATATCATGCTTTTGGATGGTTTTAGATGAGGAAAAATTGTTTTAAGGAAAAATTCATTTATTCCTATACTCACTAATGTTTTTACTAGGAAAGGGTGCTGGATTTTGTCAAGAGGTTTTCAGCATCTATTGAAATAATCATATGATTTCTGTTATTTTTGTTTTTGTATGGTCATTTATGCTGATAGTTTTCCTAATTTTGAGCCAACCTGCATTCCTGATATAAATCCTACCTTATTATAATGTTTTATTCTAATGATAAGGCTGTATTCCTTTTGCTAATATTTTATTTAAATTTCTTACATCAATATTCATTAAGGAAATTGGTCTATAGTTTTCTTTCTCTGATTCTTTTTGTTTTAGGTATTGGCACCATATTTGTGTTATGGAATGAATTTAGCAGAAGTCTTTTTAAAACTAATTTTTTTTTCAAATAATTTTTCTGAATAATCTTTCTTTAAATGTTTGGTAGAATTTTCTTGTAAATCTGTCTAGTCCTGGAGATTTTTTTCTTAGGGATGGCTTGTTCAATTTCTTTTTCAGAAATGGGGTTATTTTAAGTTCTTAATTTCCTTTTCTGTTAATCTGGGCAATTTAATATTTCTGCTTTATATGTATTTTTATTGTGAGATTTCATGCCATTACACATCATCAATTTTTATGAAACTGCCAATGTACTACTGCAAAAATGGTATATCACCTTCTAAGGGAATTATTCAGTGTTCTCCAGAGGTCTATCATATCTGACTCTTCTAAAATTCCATTTACCTGCAAAATTTCCTTCTTGTTTATTTTGTGGTTGGATTTATGTAATTCTGACTACAGATATTTGATAGATGCTAGCTGTCTGACTTTGGGCAAGTCACTTAACTGCCTTTCAAAAAGAAAAAAAAAAGAAATCGTCAAGGAAAACTGCCCCAATATCAAGAGCTAAAGTGTAAAATAGTAATTGAAAGAATCCACTGATCACCTCCTGAAAGGAATCCTAAAATAAAAATGCCAAGGAATATTATAGCCAAATTCCAGAATTATCAGACCAAGAGAAAAATACTGCAGGATACCAGAGAGCAGCAATTCAAATACCAAGGAGCCACAGTCAGGATTACATAGGACCTGACAGCATCAACATTAAATGATTGAAGGACCTGGAATATGACATTCTAGAGGGCAAAGGAACTTCACAGTTTTTGCAACTTCTTTTGCACTTGGCCAATTTTATTTTTTTTGGATTTCAGTTCCTTATCTATCTATCTATCTATCTATCTATCTATCTATCTATCTATCTATCTATCTACCTATCTATCTATCTATCTATTTTTACATACATATGCACATGTATATTTTTAAGTTACAAAATTTCCTTCTACCCCATCCCCCAGCAGTGAATAAGTCAGGTTTGCATTGTACAAACATATTTTTGATAAACATGTTTACAGATAAGTCATTTTCAGTATGAGGAATTAGGATTAAGTGAAAGAGATACATAAGAGATAATTTTTTATAAAGTGTTCATAAGATTCTGAAGGGTTCTTTTTTGTTTTATTTTATTTTATTCCTTTAATATGGTTGTCCTAGCTCTCTGGTCAATTCTATTTTTAAAAGGGACTGTTTTCTTTTTCCATTTGTTTCTGTGTTTGCACAATTTCATTTTTAAAGGATTTGTTTTCTTCAGTCAATTTTTGTGCTTCCTTTTGCAAGATGTTGAACTTCTCTTGAATTTCTTTCCCTAATTTTTACTTGATTTTTTTCAAAGGATATTTTTTCAATTACATGCTATAAAAGTTTTTCAACATTCATCCACAAGCATATGCTTATTTTTAAGTAACATAATTTCCTTTTACCCTCCCTTCCTACCCCCCCTCTCCTCAGTGGCAAATATTCAGGTGAGTTTTGTATACACACATCTATGTTTAACATGTTTTTAGATTAGTCATTTTTGGTATAAGGTATTAGGATTAAGGGAAAAGAAAGAAGACCATGAAGATAGCAAAGAAATAAATAAGATTTTTTTTTAAAAAAGACTTTTAAAGACTTTTTTGAGTTCTTCCATGAAGTCTTTTGGGGCCAGAGACCAATTCATATTATCTTCTGTAGCTTCTCATCCTCTTCTGAGATGATGTTTTGCCCATCCCTATCTCTAAGATAACTTTCTATAGTCCCAGCTTTTCTTTAGTCTCTTTTACTCATTCTGAGTAAACTGAGTAAGTCTTCCCAAGCTTCTAGTGTTGGGAGAGGGTCCATCTTTCAGAACTTCTGCACTGAGAGCCCTCCAGATCTGTAAACTGGGCTGAGGCTTTCCAGGTTGGCAACTTGCTGTCTGAACTGGGGTGTCCAGCCCAGATGCGCAGGCTGAATGAGGGTCTGGGGTACCTATGTTGCCCTGCTGTACTATTGGTATGTTAAGTCCAGATTCCAAGGGCTTACATTGCCAATCTCTCTGGTGTTTGAGAACCTCCAGCTGCCTCCTCCAAACTCTCCCACTCACTGCATTCAGTTCCCTGCCCTGGGCATACTCCCGTTTCACCTGAGACAGACCAAGATAGAAAGTGCTCCACTCTTTTGCTCCAGAATCCCTTTAGAGACTTGATTAATGTTTTTGAGAGAAACCTGGGAGAGCTTAAGGAAATTCCTGGCCTCTCTCTACCATCTTGGCTCTACCCATTGATTCTGGGCATTTTCACTGCTTGCTCTTCCTCCTTGGAATATTTCCCCATATCACTTTTCCTCTTGACTTCCCTAGTAGCTGCCTGCAAACCACAGATTGTAAAAATTTAATTTCTTTAATCATATATTTCCGATCAAAATTTGGTTTTCAGGCTCTAAGTAGGATTTATAAATCTGAATGTTAGCTCTGTCCTCCCCAAAGTCCGTGTCTCTCTGGATATAAATCTAAAGATAGGCTCTCTCTGTGTGTGAAACAGCCTGGTACCCCTCTAATTGCATGTACAAGTTTTACTTTCACAATTGTGTCAACAATTAGACAAAGTTCATCCTGAGGAGACAGGAAACTGATCTTGTTATTTCTATAAGAAATTAAATATATTCTTATAGAGAAAAATTCCATTTTTTATATCTATATCATATCTGATAACAACATAAAATAACAAGTCAGAATAGTAGACAATAGTCCTGCTGCTAACTAGATTTTTGTCAGTTCTGACATAGAACAGACCTTATGGATGAGTAAGAGGATCATAATCAATGACACCTTTATGTATATTATATAACCTAATTGGTTGGTTACCAAAATTTTATGACTCTTTGTGTGATTTCATGCATATTTTCCCTCATTAAGCTCTTTGTTTATATCTTTAATGATGTCTTCCACTTAATAGGTTTTTCAGCAAGATTTTAGAGAATAAAACTTTATGTATAAAATCTAACTTTTTGCTATTTCAGCTTTTGGTCTAAAACAATTAAGGTTAACAAGATAAAATCCCTTACAGGAGGCATTTCCTTAAGTTTCTTAATTTAAGTTTCTTAATTTTAGTACTTTCTCTCTCTGTTTATTAGCTCCAGTTTATCCTGTTTATAGCTTGTTTGAACACAGTTGTTTAGATATTGTCTCCCCTTTTGCACTTGAACTCCTTGCTTGTCATGGCATCATTTCCCTGTTGTCATGGTCTTCTTCGAAAATGGACAACCATCATCATCATCATGCTTGAGTCTTTTTGTCTTCTTTGGTTACCCATGACTTAACACGGTGCCTGGAACAGAGTAGTGTTTGATAAATGTTTATTGCCTATTCTTAAAAATATAAAAGTAAAATGAATAAAATGCCTTTAGCTCTAGGAAATGTTGATTGCCAATCAAGGAAGCCAATTGAATCTAACTGTTGTCATTTATACAAAGATTTTTCTTCTCTTTCCCTCTCTATTGAGAAAACATAAACTCAGGATGGCATTAAAATCATTTTACCTACCCATTGTTAAAAATGTATAAGGAGGGTAGATCACCAGCCCTGGAGTCAGGAGGACCTTAGATCAAATCCAGTTTCAGGCAAGTTACTTAACCCCATTGTCTTACAAGAAACCTATATATATATATATATATATGTATATGAAGAATAAGAAAATAATGAAATCTCTTAGTACTAAACCTTGCCTTATTTTAGGAAGTAACAAAAGGAGAAAGAGTGGAATAGATTCTCCCTAGCTCCAGAATTGCAGCCTTTTCTCTTTCACTCTCTGCTAAATTCTGTTGATATATTTTATTTATTTATTTATTTTCAATTTAGGGAATAAAACAAGCATTTCCACAATATAGTTTGATAAAAGATTTAAATAAACTGAGTGTGAACTAGGAAAAGTAAAAATACACAAGTTTTAGAGCCAGCTTTTTGATTAGAGTATTCTACTCTTGTAGACAGATCCGCTCTCTCTGTCTCTCTCTCTCTCTCTCTCTCTCTCTCTCTCTCTCTCTCTCTCTCTCCTTTCTCTGTCTGTTTCTGTCTTTGTCTCTCTAGTTCTCTCTGTCTCTGTGTCTCTGTCTCTGTCTCTTTGTGTCTGTCTGTCTGTCTGTCTGTCTCTCTCTCTCTCTCCCCCTCAAAATTTTAAAACTACCATTACAGTGGAAAGCTTTGCTCCCAGTCCCTTTCATCCTTGATCAAGTCAGTGCCTGCCTGTACCTTCCAGAATATGCTGATCACTTGAAAATCTCCTCTCCATACTGCTTAATTTAGCTCAGCACAACCAACATCTTATCACTTCTCTTAGTCTCCTCATCCCTCTGATTGGAGGGTTGGAGGATGGCAAATTCAACTTCTCTTAAAGTTTTCCTTTATAGTTGGCAGAATTTTGTTGTTCTAGATAACTCTTCACTTACTATCTGTTACTTTGCTTAGTTTGAATTCCACAGAACAAGATGACCTCGTGCCAGAATCCCTTGGTAACCCCCCACCCCAATCCCCATACAGCTTTCTAGCTTCCTTTTGTATGCTGTCTTCTCCTTATTTGTAGTTCCAGCACTTAAGAGACACATAGTTTGTTTGACACATAAGAGTGTTTCATAAAAGTTTATTGAATTGAATAGAAAAAAGAAATACAAAAATACAACTACCGGAATTTTTGGCCAATGCTTATTAACAAGGCAGGTTAAAGTATGCCTTGCTAGAAGGATTGTTATACCAAAAATAATCAATCAGCCATAATTAGGATCATATAATTTATAAGTGGAAGGTACCTTGGATAATTGAATTTATAATTAGATGGATCTTAGAGATGATCTAATCTAACCCTCTCATTTTACAAATGAAGAAAATGAATCTTCAAGGAAATTAAGTTACTTGCCCACATACAAGAAGTAAGAAGTGAGAAAGCTAGAAATTGAACCCAGGTCTTTTTATTTCATAACACAAGTCAAATTAATGGTGCCAGTATCCTTTCCATTATACAAAGTGACGTTCTTTGTTCCAAACCAACTGCAAACTGACACTGTGAAGTAAATGGTACGTAGGCATACTTTTTTTAATGTTCTTAATTTGTCCTGTAAAAACATGATATTAGATAGAAATGACATTATAACAGGGCAGTTAATTTCACAAAAAAATCATGTTCTAAATGCCTGATTAGTCAAACAATGTTAGAGAAAAATCTTTATAATATTATGATGGTGTTTGATTATAAGATCTGACAGATTAATTGTAAAGCAATATTTATGAATGATGCTATTTTAGGGGATGGCTCTATTTTCCATTTTTACTTATTTTTCCCAGGTAGCTCAAAAATCACATAAAAATAAATGAACAGACTTACATTAGGATTTAAAATATATGATTATTTTTGAGGCCTACTATATCTAAATGAATTCCCAAATCATTACTAGACATTTAATTAGTTCAGTTTAATTAAATAAGCCCAAGTTAAGCATATAGTGGGTATAAGGAATTATATCAGGTCCTGGGGATTTAAATGCTAAAATGAAGATATTGCTTGCTCACAGAAGTATAAATGCTATTTAGGAGAAATTTCATGTATGCAGATAAATATCTATCTATCTATCTATATAGATATATAGATATAGATATAGATATAAATATAGATATAGATATAGATATAAATATAGATATAGATATAGATATAAATATAGATATAGATATAGATATAGATATATGTGCAAAATAATACAAAATTATTTTTGGGGAACATTATATTTAGAGAAATTCAAAAAAATTGTAGAAGAGGAAATTTGAGCTGAATCTTGAATATCAGAGAAGGATTCCAAGAGGTAGAGAGGAGAAAGTTGAACACTCTTGACAAAGGGGCTAAAAATCTGTGCATAAGCAAGAAAGTAGAGAATGAAATGTTGCCTGAAAGGAAAAGGAGTGAGATGATGCAAATGTGTAAAGAGAGGTTGGAGAAGGGACAGCTAGATGGAGCAATGACTCTATCAGGAGGACCTGAGTTCAAATCCAGTCTCAGACTAATATTTACTTAGCTGTGTGACCTTGGGCAAGTCACGTAACCCTATTGTCTTGCTAACTCCCCCCATCACCCCCTCTCCCCCCTCCAAAAGAGATTGGAGTCAGATTGTGTGAGACTTTAAAGGCCAAACAGAGGAGTGTCTATTTTAACCCAAGAGAATAAAAAGCCTTTTAAAGTTTCCTTGAGCAAAGAACTACGATGGTCAGAATCATTGTTTTAGGATTATTGAATTGTTACTGGTAAGGGGAGATGGATTAGAAATGCGGGAGACAAGAAGTAGGAAGACTAATTAGGAGGCTAATGCAATCATTTAGCTAAGAGAAAGCTTCCAGAGCAGCTCCATTGGGGGAGAGCTGAGAGAGACTTCTGTGGTTCATTTTAGATGACTAAATCACCAGACTGACTCAGGAGAGTGAGAAAAGGCATAGATTCTAATTCACAGGTTGTACAGTTTACTTCCAAAAGATTCATAGGTTACTACAAGTTCCCAGGTTAAGTTCTTTAATAAGATAAAGAAAATGAGTTTTTTTAAAGAAGATAGTAAGGTTAAGCAAAGAAAGGACAGTTACAAGCTGGTCTGGGGGAGAATAGTAAAGACAGAAAAGAAAGAGAAATAAGAGACAATGGCTTGACTTAGATCATCATGGATCCAGCCTCATGAAATGGGGCCACATGGATTAAGCAGCTTGAAGTTGGAGTCTCATGAATCCAGTATAGAGAAAGGAAGGAGAAACCTAAGAGACAGTGAATAGGCTACCTTATTAATTTTTTTAGGGTTTTTTTGCAAGGCAATGGGGGTTAAGTGACTTGCCCAAGGCCACACAGCTAGGTGATTATTAAGTGTCTGAGGTCAGATTGAACTCAGGTATTCCTGACTCCAGGGCTGGTGCTCTATCCACTGTGCCACCTAGTCACCCTTGGGCTACCTTTTTGTCATCTCAACCTGAACATCCTAAAGACATCTAAAACTCAACACATCCAAAATTAATTCATCATTTTTCTCCTTGATTCCTTTCTTCTTCTTCCTAGGACAGTACTACAATCCTAGCAGGCACACTAGCTCACAAACTAAATGTCATCCTTGAATTCTCACCTTTGCTATCCAATGTGTTGCCAAGGACAATTAATGATCCTTCTTAGCATCTTTTGAATACACCTTTCTTTCTTTGACACTCTGCCACCCTGGTGGAAATCCTAATTAACTTAGACCTATACTATTGCAATAGACTTTTGGTTGATCTCCCTCCTTCAAGCATATGCCCATTCCAGTCTATTCTTTATTCAGCTCTCAAGTTAACCTTCCCAAGGACAGAGCATAAACTCTTATTTTAAAGCATTCTTTTCCCTTCCTTTCAAAACCCTCTAAGAAGTCTAATTTTGGGGTGGCTAGGTGGCGCAGTGGATAAAGCACCAGCTCTAGAGTCAGGAGTACCTGGGTTCAAATCCCGTCTCAGACACTTAATAATCACCTAGCTGTATGACCTTGGGCAAGCCACTTAACCCCATTTGCCTTGCAAAAAACAACCTTAAAACCTAAAAAAAAGAAGTCTAATTTTGCTTTTTCATTACATTTCTTAACCATTATAGAATTTTTTTTGTTAGTTCTCCTAAAATCTTTTCTAGGAATTCAGTTATTATTGTGCAATTATTCCCTCCTCCTTTGTATTTCCCCTCATGCTTTCCATAAAATATCTTCATATATTCTTAAACTTTTTAATGCATTTGTTCACTCTCTCTATTTTTTTTAGTGTTTTCCTCATGAGAATTTCTTCTTTCTTTAATGTTAATTAAAAAAAATTAAGATTTACTTTGTTTAGTGCATATCTTGTTTATATTGGTATAATAAAAAGTTAGTCTAGATATGACTTAACCATTTAAAGTTGTATTTTTGAACTCACTATCTGGCCGTCTCTTCCACAGCCTTGTCATCTATAGCAGAAATGCTGCCCTGAAGGTTTTTAGCCATTTCATCTATGAAACTTCCACCCTATTCCTAATTGTTCTGATTGTTAGCTTTTCCAGATTACTATATTAGGAAAGATCAGTCTATGCTTTATGTCATTCCTCTATTATCCAGATAGTCTTACCAATGGCCTGTGTATGTACTCTGTTTTTCCATTTCTGGAACCAAAGACTATGATTTAATCAACTCTGTCCCTGTTCCTGATTAAGATGTTTCATTCTACACCATCACTGGCTCATTCACCATCCTTCTAACTGAAAGCATTAGTGAATGTGACCATCAAACCAATATGCTATTTTTAAAGCATGAGAAAGCAAGAATTGTATAGTAGCATTAGAAAACGACAAATTCTCTCCTAATATTGAAGAAAAAAGATAGAATTTAGTGAACTCAATTTCTGGAAAATAATCTATAATTTATTACTCAAAGTATCTGATGGTCCTTTTAAGAGCTACCATAGACTCATTAAGAACAAGTCATTCCAGATAAACTTAATTTTCTTTTTTGACAGGGATGCTTTATACTAAGCATTATGAGAATTGATTCTTCTCCTATTCCACTGTTGATTCTTTAGACTTTATCCCAATGCTTCAGGTACCTTCTCAACCTGCAAAGTGTCCTTCTATCACTTCTACTCATTTATGTGTATTTATCTATTCCTCACCTCCACATCTATTAGAATTTAAGCTCCTTGATGTCACAGATTGCATTTTTATTTGTATCATTGCCTACTAAACCATTTATTCATCCTACTAAGTGAAATCTTGTATTAATCAACATTTTTGACATTTTCTCTATCAACTTCTTATGTATAGGCAATCAACAAAATAATAAGTTTAATCTTGTAGTAATTACTGGTTTCTAAGGTGTGACTATTCATTCTGAAAATTTTACAATTGACTCCTGGAGACCTTTGAAGTCAATTCCACCCAACCATTGATTGGTTGATGGGTTCTTGTTCTTTGTTATGGAAGAAGATTGAAATGACAACACTATGTTAGAGATGAGTTGCAGTGTGTCTGACTGACTGATCAGACCAATATGAGCTTAGAATGCTCTACCACACATGTTAGGCACAAATAGTCCTCAAGAACACCTGGGATAGTTAATCTAAGCTTATATATCTCATGTTTCCTTTGAGCTGCTTCAATTCTAACTTGCTCACAGAGCACAGCACTCTCTGATGAGGACATGTCATGATGGGCAATCCTGTGCCAGTATTCCCATGTTGCACAATCAATTCCAAAGTTTTTAAGAAAGACCTTTAGAGAGTTCTTGAATTGCTTCTTCTGATCCCACTGAGAGCTCTTACTCTGTGACATATCCATAAAATGGTCTTTTTGGCAACATATGTTTGGAATTTGAATAACCTGGATATCCCATCAGAGTTGTTATTTTTTAGGTATTGTTTGAATGTTTGGCAGTTTAGCTCAAGAAAGGACCTCAGTGTCTGGTATCTTCTCCTTCTGGGTGATTTTCAGAATCTTCCTAAGACAATTTAAATGCAAGTAATTCAGTTTCCAGGCATAGTGCTAGTAAGTAGACTGTCCAGATTTCACAGGCATAGAGCAATGCGGTCAGTAGACATTCAATTTTTTAATCAGTCAATTTTTAATCAGTCACACTTTCTTACAGAGCTTACCAAATAATGAGATAACTCTGGCAATGTGTGTATCTCTCATTATCAATGTGTACTTCCCTGGAAAATATACTGCCAAGGAAAGTGAATTCATCCACAGTACTAAAAATCTCTCCATTTGCTGTAATTGATTTCTATGTATGGATGGTGTGGTACTTCCTGATGGAGCATCTGAGTTTTTTCTTGGTATTAATTGTTAGGTCAAAGTAAGTGAAAAACAATAGAGAATCAATCCATTCTTTGCTGAATCTCATCTTCAGAGGCTGAATTGAATACACAAGAATCTGCAAATTTAAGATCATGCACCAACACTTCTTCCTTTTGGTCTTGGCTTGTAGCCTTTTCAAATTGATGCTCTGATTATCCTCAGTGAAGACATTTGATAACATGACTGAAAACATCATGTTTAAAAGTATAGGAGCAAGGATATAGCCTTATTTCACTCCATTGGTGACCTGGAAATCACTAGAGCATCATATACTTTCTAGAACCAGGCCAACATGCTGCTGGGAAGTTTATGTGCAATACTGAGGAATTTCTCAGGGCAACCAAATTTTGACAAAATTTTCCATAAACCCTCATCACTGCTGGTATCAAAGACCTTGATCAGATCTACAAACATTGTATACAGACCTCTATTCTGTTCCTGGCATTTTTTCCTGGAGTTGTCAGGTAGCAAACACCATATCAACTGTTTCTCAACCCTTTCTTAAGCCACACTGGCTTCAGATCATCTTCTAGGTGAAGGATCAGCCTATTAAGAAAAAACTCTGTCCCCTGAACTACTTAGCTACCCCAAGGAGGACTCTGGCAAGAATCTTATCATTCTGGGGGCAGCTAGGTGGGGCAGTGGATAGATCACTGGCCCTGGAGTCAGGAATACCTGAGTTCAAATCCGGCCTCAGACACTTAATGATTATCTAGCTGTGTAGCTTTGGGCAAGTCACTTAACTCCATTGTCTTGCAAAAACTTAAAAAAAAAAGAATCTTACCATTCTAAAAAGAATGCTAATAAGAGGGAGACTAAAAGAAAAACACTCTAGTGATTGCCACAGAACAATCTATTCCCTTTACTTTTATAGAGATGGATGATAAAGGCATTCTTGAATTCCTGGTGGATAACTCTTCAAGCAATATAATTTGGAAAATTTCAGTCAGCTTTTGTATGAGCATTGAACCCCCCACCTTGAAAATCTCAGTTGGAATAGAATCAGGACCAGGCCCTTTGCCACATGAAAGCAGCCTAATGGAATTCAAAAGCCTCTTCTTTAGTTGAAACTTTCAGCTAGGCACAGATTAACTTCAACTTGAGGTAAAAGATCAGTAGTTTATGTTAAGAGCACTATGAAGGTATTCAGCCTATCTCTGTAGAATCATGTCCTTATTATTAATCAATGTAGATCCATCAGTGCTGAGATGCACTATAAATCCTTGGTCTATAAATAGCTTCAGGGTATTATAAAAGAATTTTGGATTGTACCTGTCCATATAAACCTGAATTTCATCTGTCTTGTTCCTTAGCCAAAAATCCTTCATCTTTTTAAGTTTCACTTGTACTTTATTTTTTCAGTTTCCCATGATTTTTATACATTTTATTAATATTTTATTTGTTTTCCAATTATATAGGTAATGTCTACCTATCATTTTTATAAGGTTTTGAATTTTACAATTGCCCCTTCCCTCCCCCCCGAGAAGGCAGTCTGATAATCTTTATATTGTTTCCATGCTTTACAATGATAAAACTTGGATGTGTTGAGAGAGAAATCATATCCTTGAGGAGAAAATTAAATATTAGAGAGAGCAAAATTAGGTTTGTACTTTACTTTAGTTGTTTTTTCATTTAACAACTTCTGTATTTCCTCATCATTTTCATCCAACCAGTCAGTGTTTGCAGGTGTTTTGACTGAGATGAGCAAATGCAGTGCCATACATAGATCTTTGAAAGCTGCCCAATCTTTTTCTGCTTCATTGTTGCCAACTATGTGTTGACTCAATTTTCCCTACAAGTTAGCAACAAACTGTTTCTGCCCAGAGAGGCACTCTAATTTCTTGACAATAATTCTTTTAGTATTCATTTTGCTTTGGGCTTCCTTTTTGGTTGAATGTAAATATTTAGCTTGTAGATGATCAGTCCAGCACTCCTGTACCACACAATGCCTTCCTCACTCTCACATCCTGTCTATCTCTTTTCCATACAATCACATAATCTTTTAGATGCTGATGTTTACTACAAGTATGCATCCAGAAAGTTTTGTTGCATTTAGATAAATAAAAGATAGAGTTTGGGATGATAAAGTCATGAAATGCACAAGCCTTCAGTAGTAAGTGACCATTGTTTTTGTGGTTTCCAACTCCATTCCTACATTCCTCCTACGTGCCACTTCTGGTAGTCTGATCCTACTCTAGCATTAAAGTTACTCAGAATTATAAGCTTGTCTTCTTTTGGCAGGTTAATGATAAGGGTCTCCAGGTCTTTATAAAATTTAACTTTGACCTTCTCAAGGTTTGTCATGATGGGAGCATAAGTACAGATGATGGTGAAGGGGCATTTCCCTGAACAGTTGTATTGCCATGAGTGTCTTTTTCACTTTTTTTCCCTTTGGTAGATATATAGGCTTGTAAACTAGATGAGTTTTACTTGCCAAACATACCCCAATATCATGGAATATCATGGCACTAACCTTCACTGCAGAAAAATTGGGCATCCAGCTCTGGCTTTAGTAAGCTGGCCTTCATTTGCCAAGCATATTTCACTTAGATTTGCTATTTAGATGTGACACCTGCTGAGTTCTTTTGCAACAAGTGCTGGTCGCTTTTCAGTTCTATTGGATCTTGTGTTGTCTTTAATGTGTTTGCATTTCATATACTGATGATGAGTGGAATCATCTTTGAAAAAGTTTTTGTACATTTTTTTTGTATTTCAACCTCAGGGTGGGACCCCTACCTGCCATGGTAATTAGGCCAGATTTGGGTAAGCAGACAATTTTTAGGACATACACCAGGAGGTGACCAGGGTGATCCTTAGAAGGTTGCTTCAATACCTATGGGGCCTTTAGTGAGGAGAAGACACAGGTCTGGGCTACCTGTGTACAGGGTTGTGACTACAGCTCCCAGTATATCTTAACCTGCTGTTTCATCACTTGCCTTTTGCCACAGGACTTTGAAATAGGAATGGTAAAATGGTATGAGTGTTATCTTTTCATTTCCTGGGTGAATTAGATTTCAGTGAAGCAAAGTTGCATGAAATCATTGACCTCACTTTGCCTTTCAAAGTCATCCCAGCCCAGTGGCAAGACAGAATCAAGGCAATGGATGCAGTGAATGATCTTGGTGTTTTTTTGTCTAACCAAATTCTAAGTGTTCCACAATGTCAGCTTCCGCTGTCTTCATGATTGTTGAAACAAATTGTTCTCATTTGTCCATTCCATCAGTGGAAATCTTCATATGCTTGGTGTAGACACTCCTTTAACTTACTGATGCACTTGAAACCCCCTTGGGTATACTCAACCTGGTTTAGTCTGTCTGTCAAAATGGTTTACTGGGGCATGGATACTGTGCATGCTACAAATTCCAGGAGCTCTGGATGAGATAGGACATCAAAGATAGAAACAATTCTGAAAAGGGTTTAGCAGCTGTCACACCAGAGGATTCATTTTTCCTTGAAGACACCCTAATCTCCATCACTGATTATGGTGTTATCCAAAGTAATGATTTAAAAAATATAGGACCATGCACAGATCCCAGAGTCCTTACACAAAATAATTCATTTTAAGTTGACATGAACTTATTAATAAATACTCATAGCCATTTAATTTGTTCTCAGTCTTCCCAACTCCATTATCTTCTATACTCCATTTTTCTATCATGTCCAGACAAAGACAATTTGAACAACTTTGTCAAATGCTTAACTGAAATGTAGGTAAATTATATTTATAGTAGCAATCTGATTTAGTATACTGTCTGGTATAGTATTGAGATATCTATCTAATATCCCTGTTTAAAACAAACAAACAAACAATGAAATTTATTTGCAGTGACTGGCCCTTTCTGAGAATCTGGTGGCTCTTAAAGGGACCAGTAGGTACTTTTAGTAATAAGTTTTAGATGTTTTTAGAAATTAATGTCAAGGGCAGCTAGGTGGCACAGTGGATAAAGCACTGGCCCTGGAGTCAGGAGTACCTGGGTTCAAATCCAGTCTCAGACACTTAATAATTACCTAGCTGTGTGGCCTTGGGCAAGCCACTTAACCCCATTTGCCTTGCAAAAAGAAAAAGAAATTAATGTCAAATTCACTGATATCTATCTTTTCCCTTGAAAATTAGGAAAGAATTTGCTATTCTCCAAGCCTGTAGCACCATTCCTGCTCTCTGATGTTTTAAAGATAACATCTTGGTTTGGTGATCACATTCCTAAATCTCTCTTATTTGGAGTTGAACTGAGTCCTATGACTTGAACTCATCATGGACAATTAAGCTCTTATCATCTCCCTACGTCTCTTATGTTTCAACTCCCTGTCAGCCATTTTGCTTCTGTATGCTAAGTTGATTATTCCTTTTTCCCCTTTAAGGGAAAAGGTTCACTTTTGCCCACAAGAAAGATATGTGATGACTATTACTTACCTCAATCACCTTTTCAGTAAGGAATCCACCAAGAACTCACAGTGAGCTGATTTCACAAAATGCCTCATTAAAGCCTAATGATTCCTCTCTATTACATTTGTCATTCTGACTTCATAACAAATTGGTCAGTATGGACACTGAGAGAAGGAAAGAGAGTAATTGAATTGTCAAAATTCATGAATTGTCAACATTCATGTTTGGGAGGGTTGGTGACAGAGAGCTTTACTGTTTGAAACGAAGTCTTGTTTTATGCTGAATTTTTATGGGAATTTGTTAAGGTGCTATAAATAACTCCTTTTAGTAAGTGTGATGGTGGTGAATATGTGTTGGGGGGGTAATGCTTTTTAAAAGTTAGATAGGATTAGATTTTCAAGGTTCTTTTCATCTTGAAAATTCTACATTTTTTGTTAACAATGTATCAAAGAATCAATAAATAGTAAGAAATGTATTAACCTTTCCATGTCACCCTTTTTTCTTTCCACCCCTAACAAAGTTATTATAAACAAAGCATTGCCAAATACAGGATCAAATTATCTTTCCCTATTTGAGTACCAGAGAAGTCAGGTGATTTTGGATACTGTCTTAATCTTGAAGTCCTTTTCTGTGGCCATTAAAGGAACCCAGTCCTCCCTTCTCTCTCAGTCCTAATGTCTAAATCTTCAGGGATTGACTTGTATAAAATGACCTAATTCAGGGAACAGATACCTATTTTTTTTTTTAGATATGAGTTTAGGCCAATCTGAATGACCATTCCTCTAGATTTGGTGTTAATGACTTTGCTGGCTTGTGAACTGTGTTTGTAACTCTCATATCCTAACTAAATAAATAACTACTTGAGAACAGGGGTCAATTTAATTTAAAGTATATAAAACTTCAAATACCTAGTATTATGCCAGGCATATTGTACACAGTTGGTAAATGTTTGATGAATATATGTCTTAAGTAAACCATCAAGTATATAATTTCTTTCCAGGGAATTCAAAGCTATCCCTCCTCTATCCATAGCATTTCTTCACCTTAAACCAACATTTCTTTTTAGAAATACTTCAGTATTTCTTCTTCTTCTTTATTTAGATAGGAAATACCAACACTCTAGCTGCTTTGAAAATAATTTACTAGATCAAGATTGTGGAAGGTCATTTTATAGAGCTGTTCAATATTTCTTCCATTGGTTATTTCTTTGTCAGCCCAGATTAACTGGGAAAAGAAATGGATTTCATTTGTATTTTGAGCTGCTATAAGGAGCTATAGGGTTTGTAGATCCAGAAATCTGATTTATTTGTAAAGACATGAATGTAAGCAAAATAATTAAACCCTTCCCTTTGTACAATTTGTCTGTGAGAATGGCTAGGATCAAGGATGAAAAATCAAGATGGAGAAGGTATAAGAAAGAATGACATTTCCCTTTCTTTATTCTTATGCCATACAATGCAACAGCATTGATGAGAATCAGGGCGGGGGGTGTGCTGCTTTTTTCTTCCTCCTCTCCTTGCTCCTAACCTACTTTGCTCATCATCCATGGTTTAACTAAACAAAATAACTCTAGATCTGGGGTCATGGTATCATGGTTTAGAGCTACAAGGAACAATAGATAATGCCTAATAGCTAACCCTTCAAAATATGTTTTTCTAATTTTCTTACACCTTACTCCACAACACCTTTTCTTTGATCCAATAGTTTATTGACTGTTCTGTGAACAAGTCATTCTTTCAGTCATATTGGAAGTAGGAGAATCACAACTCTACACTAGACTTTCTGACATTTCAACATTTTTTTCTACTACATTATTTCCTAGGGTTCAGAATCATCTGTAGCTAGAATCTCATGCATGCTTACTTCAGGGATCTAATGCTAGAACTTATCGGGTCCAAACTCATAATTTTGCAAATAAGCAAACTGTAACCTAGAAGGACTAGTAACTTTACTTACGGAGACATAGGTACAAGTGGTAGAGGCAAAATTCAAACCCAGACCTTGATTCCCAATTCAGCTTCCTTTCTCACCCTACTAAATAGGTGGTAAAAATTGCAGTACCATATTTTTACCAAAATGATCAGATTAGAGATTTAGAACTAAAAGAGACAATAGAGATCATTGAATCCAGCTCCTTCATTTTAGAAGCCAAAAGCCTTTTAGTTGTTTGTTCATGGAACCATACTCAGTACCATGTCCTAGGTGAAATTTGAACTCAGGTCATGTGAACTCCAAGAGTAATGATTTCACTGCTATACCATATTCCCTTTCACGAATGATGCAGAGGCACAGCAATAACCCTAATTTCTTCAGGTTTCTAGAGTAAGTCCATGTCCAAACTTTTCTGCTTAATAATCCGTTTTTTCTATCAATTGAAAAACAAATGTAGTATATGATATATTTTGTCTCATGCACCATACTGGAAGTCTGGAGAAGACTATGGACTGCTGTATATTGTTGCCTACATTAATAATTGAAGGAAATGCTAGATATCATTTAGAAGTTAATGAAAATCAAAAAGTAATATCTTTATACTCCACATTCATGGATCCATGAAATCCAATAGCTTGAGGACCTATTGGCCTGAAGTTTAGAATCCCTGGTATAGAGGAAAGACTACTATATTTGGACAGAGAACATCTGGGTTCAAGTGCCAATTCTTGCTATTTAGTGCTTGCATGTTATTAAATCATCTCCTTGGACCCAAATAAAAATTTGTAAAGTGTGAGATTGAACTAGATGCCCTCTAAGAATATTTTCAGTACTAAATTTGATGGGAAAATTATGTTAGAATTTGACTTGAAGATTGACATCCTGGATAAGACATTATCTATTCAGCATGGTACTCTATTTCCAAAAGACATTTGTGGGAGAGCATGATGAAGCCCATGATGAGATGAATGATATATCTTGAGATAAAATGCAACCAATAAAGATTTCAATAAAGTTATATTTGATAGGTCTGTAGTCAGCTATGTATTACTCTAAACTTGTTCACATTGAAGCTCATCTGTCAATTTTCTGCATCCTTGAACAAGCTTATCACGTCTTCCTGCAATTTACTCTGTAGGCTGAACATTTTACTACCAAAAAGAATTTAGTGTTGTCTGCAAACTTGATGATTTCATTACTTATAAAAATATTAAACATAATTGAGTCTATCTTTAACCCTGCAGGGAAATCCTACTATTATTCTTTCTGTGTCCAAAGAAGTTCTTATTGATTTTCCTTTCTTTCTTTTCTTAACTGGCTCATGACTCTCCCCAAAATCTCATGTTAATTTAAATTTTGAAAGATTATAGTGTGAATATTAGATCTATAGAAATCTCATTTTACATTTTCCAACATATTTTCCTCCCCCAAACTCTATAAAGTAAGTAGTGCCATTATTGTCCTCATTTTATAAATAAAGAAATAGAGGGTTTTTTTTTACAGGGATAGTGAATGTTTTAGACATAAAAAAATTGAAGTTCCCTGACTGATAGTCAAGAACTTTGTCTCAATATAAATGCCATGTTTCTTTTTAGCCTAATTCATTCTCACTGGTTCTCCTTTTTTCTATATGCTTCTTTCCTTGGGCATGACTTTCCATTGCCTTATCCCTATCTAATTTTATACTCTATGGAAACTCTCTCTCTCTCTCTCTCTCTCTCTCTCTCTCTCTCTCTCTCTCTCTCTCTCTCTCTCTCTCTCTCTCCCCTCCCTCCTTCTATGTTTTCTTTCTCTCTACATATATATGTATGTGTATGTGTGTGTGTGTGTGCACATACACATGCAGTCCATTTTATTAGATATTTTTAGGTCATGTTTATTCAATTTTCCCATCTTCTTGAATTCATAGAAATTTGATTTTCCTCTGAAACTGAATCCCTGGCTCTCTCCATTTCTGAATATATCTTCTCTCAAAGCCCCAGATGAGAGATTTAGAAAGAAAAGAGATAATTAGAGATCATTGAATCCAATCCCTCATGTAGGAGGAAACTGAAGACAAATGAGATTAAGTAGTTTACCCATGGTCCTATGCTTAGTACATTGGAGTTGAAATTTGAAACCAGATCATCTGAATTCCAAGATACTGCCACTTCAAGGACCACTTTACCTTTGACTTTCACAGCATCTAGACATTTTGTTCTACCTAGATCCTTATAGCTATTGTTTATAAGTCTCCAGGTCATTTTTCATCTCTTCTCAAGGAGTTCAGATTTGGTTTGGTCTTCTTTTGTACCCCCTTCACTTGGGGACATCAACTTGCATGTTGATGTGCTCTTATGTACTCTGTTTTTCAACTTTCCCAGTGACTGTTATTTGTATCTTTCTTTAGTTGTTTTTTTCTGAGTCTTACACTTTGTGCCCTATTTGGGGGTTTTCTTGGAAAACATACTTGAGTGAATTACCATTTCCTTTGTCTGCTTATTTTACAGATGAGAAGACTGAGGTAAATAGGGTTAAATGCCTTGCTTGAGGTCACACAGCTGGTAGATGTATGAAGTCTGATTTGAATTCAGGAAAATGAGGTCTATGCAATGAGGAACATAGCTGCATATTTACTCCACCTCACTAACTTTGAAAGATGCTCTTAACTTTGTTTTCAACATCACTAACAAGTATTTCACCTTTACAATCTTTAATTCTGGCATTCCTGTTTCCAATCACATCCTCTTGTCGTTTTGGCTTTTCCTGGTTTTCCTCTTAAACTCATTTAACCCTATTTACCTCAGTCTTCAGGACTTCAATTATATACTTCAAATCACTTCAACATCATTCCCCTTCCTCTATTCTTTTGCTAGAATTTAAATGTGAGATTACCCTTTGTGATAATGCCATTTCTTCAACTTGTGCTTTAATTCTATCTCTTTCCAGTTCCTCTAGAAGTATTCTCCTTTGCTTTCCCTTTGCTTTCACCTATATTTTCATTCTCTCTTTATCTACTGTCTCCCTTCTGCCTACTAACATGCCCAGATATTCCTTATCTTTAAAAAACAAATCCTACTTGATCTTAGTATTCCCTCAAGCTATCATCCTATCTCTCCTCCCTTTCACAGTCAAATTCAAGAGGAAAAAATACTGTTTCATATATTAATTTTTCTCTTCCTTCTTTCTTCCCATTCAACTGTTCAACCTCTTGGTTTGTATCTCTAGGAACTTGATTGAAACTTTTTTCTCCAGTGATTTCTTTGTTATTAAATCTAATGACCTTTTCTCAATCTTCATTCATAATTGACATCTGCATCATTTGTCCCTGTACCCCATTACCTCCTTCTGGATATATTTTCTTCCCTGAGTCTTTGTGATACTTCTCTCTCCAGGTTCTTTTTCTATATTTTTAATAACTTGGCATACTCTTTTTCATGTAAATCATGCATGCTCTGACCCTTCTGCAAGTGTATATGCCAGGATGCTATCTTTTGCCTTCTCCTCTCTGGTCACTATACACTCAGTGGTCTTGGTTTCTATGATTTTAACTATCATCTTTTAGTCAATGATTCTATGATTATGTATTAAGCTTTCTTCTCTTTTTCCTGAGCTGTAATTCTGATAGGCATTTTAATTGAATTATCCCACAGGGAACTTAAACTCAAAATGTCTGAAAAGAAATTGTTGTCTTTACTTTTAATTTAATATGCCTCCTAAGTAATCCACTATTTTAAAATGCTACTGTTCTTTTCTTTTGGTAAGGCAATGGGATTAAGTGACTTGCCCAATGTCACACACCTAAGTAGTAAGTGTCTGAGTCTGGATTTGAACTCAGGTCCTCCTTACTTGGAGGCCAGTGCTCTATCTACTGTTACCACTTAGCTGCCACCAAAATGCTACTATTCTTCATTTGCACTCCAACCTTTTCTTTCTGTTCACCCCACAACCAGTATGATCCAAAATGAATTAGATCATTGCAAAAGATTTACTATTTGAATGTAGTCTGACTTTATTGTTTCTCTTTTTAAGAAACATCATTGGTTTTTATTGCTTTTGGGGTAATATTCACACTCCATTCTTAGCTAGTTAGAAAACTTGTTCTCAATCTATCTTTCTAGGTTGACTACATTTTACTGCTGGCATGTATTTTCCAGACAATGTGGCCTCCTTACTGTTCCCTAATCAATACACTTTAGTTCCTACCTGTTCCCCTTTGCATAAGCAATTCCCCATGCCTGGGGTTGCTCTCCCTCCCCAAAATTGTCTCTCCCAATATTTAACTCAATTTAAACTTTAGCTCAAATACCACCTCCTTTAAGAGATTTTTTATGATTTCTCTATTGGTAGTTGTCTTTCCAAATCAATGTAAATAAATTTTCTACATAGCCTTAATTTATTACTGAAAACCTGACCTAATAGATTATTTGACACACAGTAAAGATAATTAACAAATACTTAATAAATGATAGATGCTTTGTTGTTTTTTGTTCAGCCATTTCAGTTGCATTCAACTCTTTGTGATTTCAATTGGAATTTTCTTGGCAAAGATACTAGTGATTTGATATTTCCTTCTCCAGCTTTTATAAATGAAGAAAATGAGGCAAACAGAAGTTAAGTGATTAATTCAGGGTCACACAGTAAATGTCTGAGACTGAATTTGAACTCATGCCTTCTTGACTTCAGACTTTACATATATCCATTGCTCTACCTAGTTGCTCAGACTGATTCTTATATATTCCTTCAATAAACTCCTAATATACTGATAAAAAGGAGTATATGGAGCTTATGAAAGAAATTATGACCAGTCAGGAAAGATATTTGTTTAAATTCTATGCTTCCATGCTCTGGTAGTGTTTATTAATGTTCTTTGGGATAGAAATTATTCTGGAAAACACAAATTTGGTTTTGTATTAAATTAAATTTATATTCATGGCATATTGCACTACTATAAGATCCTGAGATTCTTTTTCAGATAATCTAATAGCAAGAAAAATTCATTCTCCAGTCATCAGTTCTTCTGGCAATTAGAAGACTTTTCATTCTTACACAATCAATGTCTGAGTCATAATGACTTTAAATTAGCTCCCCCCCCAGCTTTCTATAAGAACTTTTGGCTTTAAACCAGGAGAGGAATAATTGTATATTCTTTCACTCAGGTTACTAAAGTTAAATGACATATTTATAGTGTCTTAGGGTTTATCAGATGCTTTTCCCACAATTTAGGAGTCATATAAAATCATTTGGAGCAATCCCTCTGAACTGATATTTCTTATTTTTTGTGGAATTGTAAATCCTACTGCTGATTCAAGTTTGTAATTCCCTCTTCTGTCATGATCTTCTACATGATGAAAATAAATAAGAATTAGCAAAATCCTGGGAGCAGGTTTAAGAAGAGAAGAGTTTGTTAATTGCCCTTCATTCTTGAAGAAGGCCATGACAACAGGCAGATGATGTCATGACAAGCACAAGAACTGGATTTGAGTGGAGGGAGGACAGTGCTGTGTTAAGACACCAGACTGATTTTCTCCACCAGAGTCATCTAGATCCAGTGGCCAGATATGAATCAAGACAACTGGAGATAGCCCTGGATGTGAGGCAATCAGGGTTAAGTGATTTACCCTGGATCACATAGTTAATAAGTGTCAATTGTCTGAGGCTGGATTTGAACACAGATCCTCTTGACTCCAGGGTTTGTGCTTTATCCACTGCAATGCCAACAGATAGCAATTTGCTGCTTCAATTATAAGATCATTCATTTAAGTTAAATGCCTTTTCTTTTTTCTCTTTTTTTATCCTTAAATAGGAAAGTGTAAACAGTAAGATTATAGAATGGAAGAAAATACACAATTAACACTCATAACTAAATATGAATGTGAAAGTGAATGTGATAAATTTAGTCATAAAATGGAAGAATATGATAGACTGGATTATAAAGCAGAATCTTGTTATGGTTGGATCTTGTCTCTCCACTGAAGAGATCCTAGATGACATTCCTATATTTGAGACAAAAGGCTGTGATGAAAAGCAGAGGTGCTTACTCTAAACTTGTGTTTCAGTTTTCTTTGACCTACTCTAATTCTGTTGCTCACAAAGCTTAGCACTTTCTCTGATGAGGGCATGTAAGTTGGGGGCCCTGAGTCAGTGTCTCCCATAACTTGCAATCAATGTAAATTTCTTAAGTGAGACATTAAGAGCATCCCAGTACTAGAACCCTTTGAGATTCTTATTGTTAATTTAATCAGGGTTGGATTTAGTCCATACTTTACTTAACAAGGGTTAAGTACCTTGGGTGGGGGTGGGGGGTGTGTGGGAGAAAAAATATGCTTGGGGGGAGGGGTACAAATAGTTCATGAAATAATTTGACTTTGGATGATACTTTGGCTTATTAGGATTGCATATCCTTGGAGGGTACTTAAATAGGGGGTAGGGTAAAAAATGATTATAATTTGATGTAATACAAGACTCTTTCTAGGGGTAGCTTGGTGACACAGTGGATAGAGCCCCAGCCCTGGAGTAAGGAGGACCTGCATTCAAATGTGACCTCAGACACTTAATAATTACCTATCTGTGTGACCTTGGGCAAGTCACTTAACTCCACTGAATTAAATGAATAAATATATTTTTTAAAAGTGTACTTCTAATGAGATAGAAAAGGGGTGTGTACTTAATGACTTTGAGGCAAAGCTACTTATCAAACAATCAAGCAATCAATCAATCTGTAATGGTACTTTGATAACAATTTGAGTTTATCAAGCAATCAACTAATCATGCTGTGATGGATGATGCCTGTTTAATAGTACTTGAGAGATAAATAACATCAGGTGAAGAGGCACAGTGATTTATAATTTTAGAGGGAAAGAAGGGAGGGTATGAACACTGAGTAAATTCTATTCAACAGATTTGTTCCAGGGCAGGAATAAGATACATTCCCAATGGGTTTAAAAATCTAATCTACTCTTCAGGGAATGGGAGGAGCAGGGGAAGGGAAAGATAAGGGAAGAAGGGACCGATGAAAGGCAAGGCAAAGGTATACATGAAAGCATACTGAAAGTTACTGAGATATCATACCAAAATTTATGGGAATGCAGCCAAAGCAGTTTTGAGGGGAAACTTTATATCTCTAAATTCTTATATCAATAAAATAGAGAAAAAGGAGATCAATGAATTGGACATGCAATTAAAAAAATAGAAAAAAGAACAAATTTAAAATCCCTAATTAAATAACAAATTAGAAATTCTGAAAATCAAGGGAGAGGTTAATAAAATTAAATGTAAGAAAACCATTGATTTCATAAAAAAAACCCCTAAGAGTTGGTTTTATGTAAAAGCCAATGAAATAAACAATTATTTGGTTAATATGATTAAAAAAAGAAGATAATCAAATTACGTGGATCAAAAATGAAAAGGGTAAACTAATCATCAATGAGAAGGAAATTAAAGAGATAATTCATAGCTACTTTGCTGAACTGTATGCCAATAAATATGATAACCTGAATGAAACAGATGAATATTCACAAAAATACAAACTGTCCAGATTAAAAGAAGAGGATATTTAAGGACACTAAAATACCCCATTTCAGAAAAAAAATTAAAGAAACTATCAATAAATTCCTTAAGAAAAAGTCTCCAGACTATTTAAAAAAATAGGACGAGTTCTGCCAAATTCCTTTTATCACCAACATGGTTCTGATACCCAAGGCAGGAGGAGGAACCAGAGCAGACAAAGAAAATTATAGACTAATCTCACTAATGAACATTGATGCAAAAATCTCAAATAAAATTTTAGTGATGAGATTACAGCAAGTTATTACTATAATAATATGCCATGATGTGGTAGGATCTATACATATAGGCAGGGAGGGTTCAATATTAGGAAAATACTCAATATATCAATAACAAAACCTTCAGAAATCATGTGATCATCTCAATAGATGCTGAAAAAGCCTATATCCATTCCTATTAAAAATACTAGAAAGTAGGGGATAGCTAGGTGGTGCAATAGATAGAGCACCAGCCCTGGAGTCAGGAAGACCTGAGTTCAAATGAAGCCTCAAACACTTAATAATTTTCTAGCTGTGTGACCTTGGGCAAGTCACTTAACTCCATTGCCTTAAATAAATAAAAATTTTAAAATAATAGAAACTTAAGGAATAAATGAAGTTTTCCATAAAATAATAAATAGTATCTATCTTTCTAATACCATCAACAAATATATATATATATATATATATATATATATATATATATATATATATATATAATGGAGATAAGCTTAGTTCATTTCCAATTATATCAGGTGTGAAACAAGGTTGCCCATAATCGCCATTACTATTCAATATAGTATTAGAAATATTAGCTTTAGCAATGAGAAAAGAAAGTGAAAGAATAAGAATTGGCAATAAGGAAGCAAAGCTTCTTTCCAGATAATATAGTGGTATAGCTAGAGAACTCAAGAAAATCATATAAAAAAACTTCTTGAAAAAATAAAAAATGAAACTAATTATTGGAAATTGAAAAACAAAGATTCACGTGGAGGTAATGGAGGGATTAGAAGAAAATCCATTGTGTTTTAACTGAGCAAAAAAAGCATGTATAGAAATTATGATTTTAGATAATGATACAGTAAATATAGATAAAATAAAATACATAAGCCGAGAAGTTGTTGATGTTGTTGCTATGGGGGGTAGTTCTCTAGAGGCACCAGTGACATCACAAAGGTGGTGACTTAACTAGTTTATCAATTGGATTTAAATGAGGCTCGAACTTATTCTTGTTCATTCAATCAAAACCAGAGTGATTTGGATTTAAAGGCATGATCAAGTGGCTCCATTGAATCACAATGAGCTTTTTCAAATGGGTTTTTCTGAATTATATTTCAAGAAATCATAAATGAAAACTGCACAGGATAGTAATTTTCCTAGTTTTTTGATAAAAAGATGAAATGAATAAATTGGAAAATGAAAATAATCTAATCCCCCAATCCCAAAATGTCTTACAAAATATAAGTGGCCAAAAATTATTTGCCTTTGGATGGAACATTCACAATTAAAGGTATGACTCCCCATGTAGACAGAGGAACCACTTGTGATTAAGGAAGGAGAAGGAAAAGGAAATTAGAAGAAAAAGGAGGAAAAATATGGGAAAGGAGGAGAAAGAGAAGGAGAAGAAGAAAGGAAAGAAGAAACAAAGAAGAAAGAAAGCAGTATTACTCACTATTACTCTCAGAGAGGATCAATGATATCATGAGGGTGATGTCATAGGTGTGAACTGAATTTAAGTGAGACAGAAGTGCACAAAGTCATCAGTCTCACTCTCTTCCAGTCATCAGAGTCCAGTAGCAAGACAAAGTCAAGATGTCCCAGAAGCAGAGAAGTTACATTATACTTAAAGGACTTATAAAGAATCAATATCAATCTATCTCTATCTATCTCTATCTATCTCCATCTCTATCTCTATCTCCATCTCCATCTCCATCTCCATCTCCATCATCTCCATCTCCATCTCCGTCTCTGTCTATCTCTATCTCTATCATCTCTATCTCTATCTCTATCTATCTCTATCTCTATCTCTATCTCTATCTCAATCTCTATCCCTATCCCTATCTCTATCTCCATCTCCATCTCCATCTCCATCTCCATCTCCATCTCCATCTCCATCTCTCTCTCTCTCTCTCTATCTTTATCTCTCTCTATCTCTATCTCTATCTCCATCTCTATCTCCATCTCCATCTCATCTCCATCTCCATCTCCACATCTCCATCTCCATCTCCACATCTCCATCTCCATCTCCATCTCCATCTCTCTCTCTCTCTCTTTCTCTCTCTATCTATCTCTATCTCTATCTCTATCTCTATCTCTATCTCTATCTCTATCTCTATCTCTATCTCTATCTCTATCTATCTCCATCTCCATATCTCCATCTCCATCTCTCTCTCTCTCTCTCTCTCTCTCTCTCTCTCTCTCTCTCTCTCTATCTCCATCCCCATCTCCATCTCCATCTCCATCTCTATCTCTATCTCTATCTCTATCTCTATCTCCATCTCCATCTCCATCTCCATCTCTATCTCTATCTCTATCTCTATCTATCAATCAATAAGTATGTATCAAATCAATAAGTACACTATATCATAATATATAGCATGGATTCAGATCTTAAATCTACCTAATAGATTTGTGAGCATGTGTCTGTGTATAATAAGATATCTTCTAAAACTATAAGGAAAACAATTGAACTGGATAGAGGAATAGAGAGTTAAACAATAATAGTGGGGACCTTAAAATATATCTTTTATACCTAGAAAAAGCAAAATTTGAACAAGATGTTTAGGACCTGACTAAAACTTTTTAAAGGATAGAGGAGATAAATTTTCTAACAATTACCAAATAGAAATTCAATTTTTTTTTGCATAAAGAAATCTAATATAATAAAAATTAGAAGGAAAACAAGAAAAAAGAAACAAGAAACAAAAAAAACAAGAACAAATTTGCAATAAGTTTCTCTGATAAAATCTCATAATTAATATATTCAAATTTAGAACAGAAAAAAATTGTTCTCTAATGAATAATCATCAAAGGACATGAATAGGAAGTTTTTGAAGAAAGACATCCAACCTATCAACAATCATATGAAAATTTCTCCAAATTGGTAGTAATTAGACAAATTAAAATAAAATCAGTTTTGGGATTCAGTATCAAAATTTGTGTGAAAAGGGAGACAGAAGAGGAAAAAAGAAAAAGAAAAGTTGGAGCACCATGGGAAAAAACCCATGTATACTATTCTGTTGATGGAGCTGTGAATTGGTCTAGACTTTCTGAAAAATAATTTGGAATTCTTCCTCCAAAGATGTTAAAACATTTATAATCTTTTAGTGGTAGGTCTTTACCCCAAAGAAATCAAAGAAAGAAGAAATGTACAAATATATTTATAGTAGTTCTTTTCATGGCAAATCAAAAACTGGAAACTGAGTGGGTATTCTTCTATTGGGATATGGATAACCAAATTGTGGCATATAAATTTTTTAGAATGTTAATGTGCTATAGGGAATGATGAAATTTCAGAGAAGACCTATGAACTAAATCAGAGTGAAATTAAGCAGAAGCAAGAGAGCAGTTTATACAGAAATTATATTATATAGCAAAAGCAACTGAAAGATATTAGAATTCTAATCAACACAAGGAGAAACTGTGAGTTCAAAAAATGAAGATGAAAAAGTCCTTTCACATTCTGACAGAAACATCATAAACTTAAAATGCAGAAGGATAAGAATTTTCAGACATTATAAATTTAGAAATTTGTTTTGTTGTACAATACTACTATGAATTGAAAGCTTTGTGTTTTGTATTTGTATTTGTATTTTTTATTTTTCAGTGGAGAGGTAGTGGGAGGAATAGATTAATTTTTAAATAATTTCTCATCAAAAAAGAAGAAAAAGAAAATGATTGAAAATTGTGTTTTCATAATTTTTGAACCTTCCACAATTTCTCTTGAAAATATGAGAAACAGGGGTATGGGGGAATGTGTAATATCTCAAAACCAGTATTGGGATTTATAGATATTGAAATTAGTAAAATAAATAAACCAAAAGACCATGATAAATAAAGGAATGTAGTAGATAGAAGCCTTTCCTGATCCCTCCAGACATTAACGCACTCTTTCCCCAAAAAAGCAATGCATGCCTTTGGTATAAATTCTATTTATACATACATACATACATACATACATACATACATACAAACAAACCTACATACATACATATATACAAATAGATATATGTATGTACAATGTATTAGGACATGACTAAAACTACAGCCCTTCCTCCTAATCTTCCTCCAACTGTCTTATTTTTAGCCTTTCCAGGTATATGCATGACTCCAGTCAAGTCCAGGTGAGTCACTCCTGGATGCTCTCCCTTTGTTTCCTCTTTGTACAAGAGTTGGGTTAGCTTCCTTATAAAGGTTTGTCGAACCCAACTACTCCATGTTGGATCCACATGGGTCCAAGCCCAATCATGAGCCATGGCTGTTTTCTTTCCTTTTCCTCTTTTCCATTTCTTAAATGACTTTGCTTTTAGTTTTTGTGAATTTTTTAATAACATGTGAACACTTCATAATAGCCTTTGAATCTTTTGTGCAACCTGTGAATTAAAGTCTAAACCTTTCTTACTTAACTCTTACCTGAGTTAGAGAGTTGGTGAGTTCTTCACAAAAAAGACCTCACAACCTTTTATACCCCTTTTCCTGAAGCCCATTTTCTCCTGTATCCAGATATATATATATATATATATATATATATATGTATATACATATATATAATTATATATATATGTATAAATGTATATATATGCAAGCACGTATGTAATATATATCTTATCTATCTACCTATTATCTGTCTATCTATCTATCTATCTATCTATCTATCTATCTATCTATCTATCTATCTCTCTGTCTTCCATACTATTCTCAATCTATTCCCACCTAAAAAGACCCTGTTTTGTAGGTGCCTGTCACATAATAGACACTTAATAAATGCTTGCTAATTTATTGATTGAAAGAATTTTTAATTGAAGGTTGGAGAGGAGAATATTATTTTTGAAGTTCAAATTTCAAAATATGTACAGGAATTTGCATATGTGCATTTACTCCATTGTTGCATATCAATAACTTGTCTGTCTCTTGTAGTGTAAAAGACTCAGTTCAAATGTTAGGATCAATCAAGTGACTTGATCATTTAGGTAACATTTGTTAGAGATAGGATTTGAACTTGGGTCTTGACATGTCCAAGAGCAAATCTGTATCCACTATCTATTCTGTTTATCTCTAGTGATTAATCTAAGAAAATTACTTTTTTCCCCCTTATCTTTTTTTGTATACCTCTGAGAAGTTGCCTCACTATGAAACTAAGTTATAATGAAAAATCTTAATGGTTATAGACATAATATTCATAATAATTGGTTTTAAAAAGGAGTTTCCATATTTTTACTTCATTTGATCCTCACAGGAGAACTGAGAAAGACTTCTTTCAAAAGGTGCAATTTTAGCTGAACTAGAGGCAGAAAAGGGAAAGAATTCCAAGCATGGGGGACAACTTGTGCAAATGCATGTCCTGGGGGTAGCTAGGTTGTGCAGTGGTTAGAACACTGACCCTGAAGTTATGAGCACCTGGGTTCAAATCTGGTTTCAGACACTTGACTCCTACTATGTAATATTGGGAAAATCACTTAATCCCATAGTCACACACATACATATACAACAACAGAAAAAGAAAATGTATGTACTATATGGGTCTGCCATACTGCTTGCTGCACCCCATCCATGACAGACATTTACCACATTTGTAAAAACTACCTCTCATCACTGGAATTTCTTCTCTTTGCTTCTTGGAATCCCAAGTTTCTTTCAAATGTCATCTCAGATACCAACTAATTTCTTGTTTTTTTTTTTAAAGTTGTTGCTTGTATTTCTCACTCCCACTTTTGCTTTTTTCATATTTATTTATCAGAGTTTATTTCATATCTATTTATCTTTCTTCAATTTCTTTATCTGTACATATTGTATCTGTGGAGAGATCATGGGTGACATATTGAAAAGGAGTCCAGCCCTCAAGGATCACATCAGGTAGTTACTGCTTATAGACATGCAAGTGTTCAATACAGAGTCTTCAGTTCAATTAAAAAGCTACTTATCCAGGTCTTTGCAGTCATCTTGATTTTAGTCTTGCCACTGGACTTTGATGAGGCTGGAGGAGAGGGTAAGGCTGATAACTTTGCAGGTCTTTGTCTCACTTCAATCCAATTCATATGCAAGCCAAGACATAATCTTCCTGTTGTCATTGATTCTCTTTGAGAATGCTGTTTATTTGAAGAACAGCAACAACAATGAATGGTGGCCTGGATGTATGGTGGGACTTGTACCCTGTTGGAGAATCTAGAGCTCTGGTTTTCTCTTCTCATATCTGACAGTTGTTGTTAGGATGATTTACAGGGACCAAGTGGAAAGAGAGCTTTAGGGACAGTCAATCAATATTTGACCTGAGTGGTCAGACTACAAACCCCCTTATTGACCCCAAGGGAATTGTGATTGGTAAAGTTCACTAAATTGATTGTGATCAGAAGAAACTTGAATTCATTGTACATGTGATCCTATGAAGTTGGATAAACAAATTAATGAGTACATACAGATTGCTCATTATATAGACAAGTCAATCAGTGGTCAAATATGAAACCACTTCTATGATCTATGGGTAGTCATACATAGGTCGATCCTCATAGTATACCCTTTGAATGTAAGTTGGATGTAAATTCTTTGAAGTCAGAAACTGCATCTTTTTTTGAGAGGTTGGCACTGAATTTATATACTTTTGATAAATTCACAAAAAGCAAAAATCAGGCAAAGAAATCATGATTTCAGACAAGTCAATAAACTGTATCATATTTTTGTCTTTGTAGCTTCACCTTTAAGTATAGTGCCTAGTACATGGTGAGTAATTAATAAATATAGCTAGGTGACATTAAAGGGAATATTAAAAGAGGACTCTGGAAGACATGAGCTTGAATCTACCTCAGACTCTTACTAGTTCTATGACCTTGCAAAAGTAATGTAATTGCTCTTCCTTCAGTTTCCTCACTTATAAAATGGAGTTAATAATAGTACCAAACTTTCAGGGTTTTTGTGAGGAATGAATGAGGTTTATATGTGCAAGGCTCTTCAAAAACTTTAAAAGTACTGCATATAGGCATTGTTGTTTATTGTTGTTGAGCTGAATCACAAATAATGTTTATAGACCCAGGGACCATCTCTAATGAAAAAGAAAGGAATACCTGGAGAACAGTCCTATTATTTATTTTAGAAAATGGAGTAGTCAATAGGAATTGTTCTGCTGGTGAACAATAAAATAGACTGGCAGTAGTTGCCCCAAAACGGTTTCTTCATTAAAACATAACATACTCATAAATAAAACTTGCAAGATGATTATAACAGTCGCATGGGGCTCTGCATTCACTAGGGCTGCAAATGAGAAAAAAATGTCAAGGAAATTGAATGTTTGTCACAATAGCATATAAAAAGCCCTCTGTGAAAAGTGACTGGGAAAAAAGAGACTGTGCAGAACAGAGTGTACAGAGACTAGGGTTTTCATAACCCTCTGTCCTGCTCATTGGGTTGCACTCTTACAATCCCAAGAGGGTCTTTCTTCTATAATGACAGCCCCAATAAATGGTATTGTCATATTCTGAGGAAACAAAAGAAATTTGAACATTTATAGAATTAAGATAAGTACCCTCCCATTAGGGAAACAATTGCGTGAAAAATCAGATGAGATGCATGGTTTCCAATTTATATAAATGCCCAGATATATTCTATAGGTTATTAAAGCTTGAACAACCAGTTTCAGCTTTTATTTGGAGGTGAAGTGCCTATGCTATTAACTTGCATACATCTTATGTACTTCAAAATTGAAATTAACTCCCTTAATTTCATCAGCATAAAAAAATATCTCATTCTCAATGGACCTGAATTTAAAGGTACCCAGAAATTAAGTCACTGAAACTTGGGCTAATTTCATGGTAGCATTTATGAAGTGGTGTGATTTACTAGGTAATTGGGAACAGGGCATAGAAAGTTGAAATAATGAGAAAATTGTCTTTTGCTTTACTTTCTTTCCTCCTCTTTGGGTACCACTGTTAGCAATTAAGTACTGATTAGTTTCTCCACTTGCTACCTGAAGCCACTTATAGCAGGCAGCCAGGCTGCAAATTACTATGGAAACCCCTAAAGGATTTTTGATGGTGTTTTCCATAAAAGTTTATTATCAGGTGAGGAACTTGGCTGGAACAAAGTGACTTTTAAACTTGCCTGGTTAGCATTAGCCAAAATTTTTGTTTTTGTAGTAGTAGAGATAAACTCAATGTTCTCTGCCATCTTGTTTCACCACAGGATTTTTGAAAGGAAAAATACTTTGGTATTATGTATCCACTAATAAAAATCATTAGAAGAGAACATACAGTAAAATAAAATAAGTCACATGGTTAAATCTTGGTGGGGGATTTAGTGACTAGAAATCTCAAGATTTGAGGAATTTAAAACTAAGATTCTTTCTTTATAGTTTCAGACCACAGTTTGTTTCCCAGTCCCCTTTTCCTGGACCAAATGAGCAGATTTAAGTACCCTCTCATTTTTTTATCTTGTTCTTGGCAAAGGTTAATGAGTATGATAATGATGATGATGATAATAGTTTAAATTTGTGTATTATTTTGAAGTTAACCAAAACCTTATTTATTCTTATGTAATATATTCCTGTTTGTATTCACATGGGACAACTAAATTCCTACATGGAATCATGCATGTTTGTATAGTCCTAGGAATATATACATTCCTGTATATCAGGGGAGGGGAATTGTTTTCTGCCAAGGGTCATTTGAATATTTAAAACACAATTAGAGGGCCATGCAAAATTATCAACTTAAAAATTAGCCAGCTATATTTGGTTGAACATTTAATCAATTCACCCCTAAAAAGCTCCTAGATTTATTTAAATTCCATCTTTGATTGCCAAGGCAGCCTCAGACCAAATGATTTCTCAGGTCTTATGTAGTCTGAACATTCTCCACTCCTGCTATATATAATTTGAAACTGATAATAGGTTTATTGTACCCATTTAGCTTATGAAGAAATTGAAGCTTAGAGATGTTAATCGGGTTTTCCCATTTTATATGACTGAATCAGTACTTCAATCTTTGACTTTCAGTATAAACCTTTCTTTATGACCATTATAATAATAATGATGTTGATAATGCTGATCTATAATAATAATACTCAATCAGTCACCAGTCAACAGGCATAACTATTATAATTTTAAAAATTCCATACAGCCCTTTGAGTTGTTCAGCTCTGTCCAAGTATTCATGATCCCATTTTAGGTTTTCCTGACAAAGATACTGGAATGGGTTTCCATATTTTTCTTCAGCCCATTTTACAGATAAGAAAACTTAGAAAAACATGGTCAGGGTTACATGGGTTACAGGGTTACATGGCAAGTAAGCATCTGAGGCTCAATTTGAACTCTGGAAGATGAATTCAAGTCCAGGGCTCTTATTCAATGCATCATCTAGCTGTCTAAGGGCTAGGCTTACCAAAATTATGAAGTAAATAAAATTTCCTTTTCCATGTTTGCATTGCCTTTTCTGAAGATTTTGCCTTTCCACCAGTATCTTCTCTTCTCCAGTAGCTTGACACCCTATAGTTGGGAGAGGGTAATATTATGAATGTATTACTAAGAAATCAGAAAGAGAAACAGTACAGTAGAGCGAATGGTTGAGTCACTGGCCTTGGAGTAAGGAAGAATTGTTTTCAACTTCAGCCTTTGAAGTTTTAGAAGGTATGTGATGTCTAGATTAATGATTGAACTTTTCTGAGGGTATTGGATTCTAAGGTCCCTTTCAAGTTCTTAATTCATGATTTTGTAAATCTATTGATACATAATTTCTCTCATAATTCTTTGCATATTAATAGATGAAAGGAGAGAGTATACTGCACCCTAAAAATGAATCCTTAACTAAAGATTTTCAAGAAATAATATGACATAGAAGAGCTATGGATATCATGTTAGAGACCTGGGTTCCAATCTTTCCTTTGTTACTTATGTATAGTATGACCTTGGGCAAACCATTTAATATACCTGGGCCTCAGTTTCCCCATTTAGAAGCAACTATATGGTTACAGTGGATAAAGTGCTGGGCCTGGAGGCAGGAAGGCATGAGTTACAATGTGACCTCAGATATTTACTAGCTCTGTGACCCTGTGCAAGTAACTTAAGGTCTGTCTGTCTCAGGTTCCTTAATTATAAAAATGGGAATAATAGCAGCATCTACACTGCACGTATCAAGTTTGGTAATATTTCTGTAGTATTTAGCAGAGTGCCTAGGATATATAGATTTTTTAAAAGTATCTATTCTTTCCCATTGTAAAATGAAAGCATTGAAGTAGATGATCTGTAAAGTCCACATTCTGTGTTATCAGTTGGGTGGAAGAAAAAGGGATAGCCTTCATAGGATTCCCAAAAAGTTGTGATCAAGGGGTAGCTAGGTGGCACAGTGGATAGAGCATCAACCCTGGAACCAGGAGAACCTAAGTTCAAATCCTTCCTCAGACACTTAATTACCTAGCTGTGAAGTCATTTAACCCCATTGCCTTGCAAAAACAAACAAAAAAACCTAAAAAAGTTGAATTCATGACAGACAGATATTCACCTACCTATGTATAAATCTGGCCTTTCCTTTGAGATGTGATGATCTAAGAGTGAAGAGTTGAAAGAGATCTTAGAGATCATCTAGTCCAGCCTCCACTTTTAGGACTGAGATTTGTATTCTCTATTTTTTAATTCTCTGAATTTCAAGGATAGGTTCTCTGAATTCTCATTCAGGGCTAGTTCTATGGTACCCTACTGCCTTCAGAAGGCCTATGATGGAGAGAACTTGTTATGAAATCTGACTAAATCATGAGTTTAGTGATTCAACTAAAAGAAGCCCATGGCAGTTGAGCAAGGATTAGAACCCTCCCCAGTAAATGATGCTTCCTATTACATCAGGTTCCAGACTGTCTGATTCCTCTATGTATAATTCACATATGGAATTATTGAAGGATCAGATCTAATGATGGGGGTTTAAGAAGTTTTAAAAATAAGCTTTTTAAGAATATCAATCATCATGACAATTGATGGGTTACAAGTGATTTCAAGACAGGGAGGAAGCAGCATGTTAAGGTGATGAGAAGCCAGACTGGTGGTGTTGGCTGGGGCAGAATTCAGTTTTCTGCTTAGCTGATGAGTGCAGAAGTAAAGACTAAGTGCTTTCCAGATTATCCAGACTCTTGACTCCCTTCTTTTAAATCATTACAGCCACACTCCTTTTCTGTGTTAAATCATGAGAAGGGAGAACTCATAGCCAGAAAATTTCTGTAGCTTGTCTTTCATTTCAGCCTGGGAGACTAAATCTGAAAGTCATAGGATTATTCATTTGGCAAATGAAACAAAATTCTACTATATGCTAATCATTTATTCCATCTGACAGCTAATGGTGTGAACTTTGGTGATTCTTTTTTTATTGGAAGACCCTAGTTAATAAATGTTTATAAAGTATCTCCCATGTGCTAGGACTTTCATAGGATCATAGAACTAAAAGGTTCCTCAGATACTATCTTAACTGAATCATTTTACAGATGAAATTCCTTAGTATAAGGGAAAATAAATGACTTATCTAAGGTCATTCAGGTAGTGTCAGAGGTGGGATATACCTAGCATTCCTGCCCTACCCTACTTTACATGAGCATGAAGTAATGGAAAGTACAGTAGTTAGGGAATCAGAGAAGCAATATTCACAATGTTTGTGACTTTGAGCAATTCATGCAAATTTTCTGGGTTAAATTTTCTTTATATAAAAATGGGTAAAATGAGGGGATTGGACTAAATGAGAGCCATAACTAGGACAGAGCAACTGGGGCACTAACATAGGATGTGTTTTAGGGAGAGACTATACTTCCTTTCCTTAGTATTTATTAACTAGCCCATGTCATGCAATGCTGCCCCATTCATTTGAATGACTCAAGAATGTCACTTCTACCACTCCCATTGCCATTAGGGTTCCATTATCATGGTATGTCTCTCCTATAGCCTATATAGTCTCACTATCACACTTTCATTCTTGCACTCAGGTAATTTTTTGGGGGAATTGAAAGGCATAGGATCTTTCACGAACAAACTGCTATGATAAATGAATTTATGTATCTTACTTTTTTAAAAAAATAGGTTGGCTTGCATATTATTCACTTTCTGGAGATACCATATCTAGTCCTATTTCAGTTACTAATATGTTCCCCCCCTCCAATGTTTGGAAAATTAAATACTACCTGATTTGGAATTTTATAATTCTATCTCTTGTTTCAGAGTGGGCAAAGCTGGTATTTGGTTTTTAATTCTCTATTCCTCTCAACTGAACTTGCACTGTACTCAGTAATCCTTAGTTAAGGCATTGGATCATAGGACTTCTAAGATCTCATCTAATTCTAAATCCTATTATCCCTAAATTCATTCCTTCATACTTGGCAGATATTCAGTCTTTGTTGTCCTGAAGTGATGCGTGAATTCAGTTTAGCGGGCTGCTGATGCTCTGTGGAAGGTTTTCCTTTTTGTGTTTGGGTTCAAAATCTTCACTGTTGAGTCTCTCTCAAGATAGACTATGGTAAGAACTTAACTTCCAATACTTCCATACCATGAACGAGTTAATTCAGTTTCTACATATCCCATTCTAGATAATCAAGTGCACCTGGAGCAATAGTTTTATCTAATTACCTAAATTAATTCTAGTCATTGATTTTGTTTTGCCTAATCTTGGTCTTCTTGCTATTTAGTCATCTATGGTAAATTCCATTTGGTCCAAGCTAGACATGTGGAAGTCACCCAGTGTTGGTGTGTTGGGTGCTGCTATCACTGCTGTTTGAGTGACTACTCTAAAAGGGCTCTGAATCACTCATAGTTTTAGCAAAGAAAAGTAACATACTATAGACTCAGATTCATCACTCTTTTATTTATGATTTGCAGAGTTTACATTGGGATGGGGCTACTTGGTACCATGTGAGACACTGGAAAGATACTGTCCTTGCCCCAGGGACTCACAGTGCAATGTAGGAAAGCACAATAACCAGCCTATTAATTCAGTAGCAGAGACAGCTGTTGACTCCCAGGGACAAAGGTATATTGGCTTGTTTTCCTCCTTCATTACTCATTTCTGTAGCACTTCATATGGGTAAAACTTCTGTAATCATTTATATTAGTTTTCCCCACAGCAGCTCAGTTAGATGAGTGAGTGTTATCTTTCTTCTTCAGCAGAGGGAAAACAAGACCTGGGAGCTTGGCACTTTCCTTGAACCTCAAGGGAACTGAAGGGTAGAGATAAATTGGTTTCCAGTCAGGGCATTCTCAAGATCCTATTGGTTCCTTCAGCTATCTTGCTTTCTTTCTTTTGCCCTTAGAGACAAGAGTGGAAGCCAATAGAAAGCTATGCTGGAAGAATGTAAGAATAATAGAAATAGAGTTTAGGTTCTCCTGACTTTGTTGATGAGAAATGAACAGAATAGAATGGCAATCCCAGAAATCAAATGGGATTCTTTGAGAAAAGAAAACTGTCATTTGTTGAACACCTTATTTATCACATAAAATGTGTAGTGAGGAAGTTAGTGGATAGAGCATTGGACCTAGAATCAGGAAGAACTGAGTTCAAATTCAGCCTTAGACACTCATGTGACCCTGGACAACTTACTAAACTTCTGTCTGCCTTAATTCAGTGGAGATGACAGTGGCAAAGTCACTCTGATATCTCTTCCAAGAAAACTCCAAGGATATTAAGGTCCACAGGATCATGAAGAGTTAGGTATGACTGAACAAGAACTACAAATAAGTTGGTGAATGCAGGATGAGAGAATTAGAAGTCTTTAGTTCTAATCCTGTATAACTTTGGTCTATTCTCTTCATTGTGTGTGTGTGTGTGTGTGTGTGTGTGTGTGTGTGTGTGTGTGTGTGTGTGTGTGTGTGTATGTGTGTGTGTGTGTGTGTGTGTGTAATATATCACTCATAAAGGTTTACAAAAGCACTTTCCTCAACACTTACCTATGATACTGATAAAGCATTATTATCCTCATTTTATAGATAAAGAAGCTAAGCTTCAGAGAGGTCATATGACTTGCAGAATTAAATCCCATCTCTGGTAAATGATGTCAGAATCAGGGTTTGAAGTCTGTCTCCCAACCTAAAGTGATTCAGGGTCACCCAGGATGGCAGTTTTTGGCTGAGCATAGGGAAAAATGTTCCTTACAAAACAATTGGAGCTATCAAAAAAAAAGAATGGTGACTTTGGGGATGGGGAGGAGGAATGGGTGGAACAATTAAATAACTCACATTCATATAGTGGTTTAAGGTTTGCATTCTATTTTTCTCACAGTGGTCTAATCTGAGAGAGAGATAGAATCAATAATATGATGCTAGTTTTTAAGGTGAGAAAACTTAGACTGAGAAATATGAAGAGATTTCCCTGAGGTTCTTCATCCAAACCAGATTGAACAGATAGTTCTCCACTCCAAAACCAGGGAACCTGCTGCTCTGCAATATTTATGCTTCAGAAAGTAAGGAATGAAGGAAAGAATCTAGCACTAATTGGATACCTACTATAAGTCAATGCTAGGTTAAACACTAAAAATATTATATCATTTGATCCTCATAACAATCCTGTTATGATTATCCCTATTTTACATTTGAGGAAACCAAGGCAGGCAGAACTTGTGACTTGACCATGATCATAAGTTTCTAAGACCATATCTGAGTTCATATCTCTTTTAAAAAAATTTTTTGGAAGGCAATGGGGTTAAGTGACTTGCCCAAGGTGGCAAAAACTAGGTAATTATTAAGTGCCTGAGGTCGGATTTGAACTCATGCACTCCTGACTTCCAGGACCAGTGCTCTATCCACTACACCACCTAGCTGCCCCCTGAATTCATATCTTTTTGACTCCAGGCCTAGTGCTCTATCCATGATACCACCTAACTACCTTTACTACTACTACTACTACTACTACTACTACTACTACTACTACTACTACTACTAATAATAATAATAACAATGGAGTAAGTACATTCCTTATCTGTAGGAATCTAAGAATATAGGATCACAGACTTAGAGTGCATACAATTCCCTATATTTTTTCATTTTATAGGGAGAAGTGAGATCATATCTATTATATTCAACAAACATTTATTTAGTGCCTTTTTATATAACGTAGCATGTTAAGTCCTGGGATATGTAAAGCTCGAAATGAAACAGTCTCTTCCTTCAAGGAACTTATATTCTACTGTAATTTTTTTATTTGAGAGGGTAAGGGGAAAAAAAAAGAGAAAATCACAAAACAACTGTGGTAATCTGAAACAACTGCCTATAGGAAGTAGCATTTGAAGAAAACTTTGACAGAACACCTTTGAATAGGTGAGGCTATTAATCATGTGAGTCCAACTAATTAATTTATTAATTCATACACAAATTAAGTTATGTAGTTATGGCTATTTCCTTGATATACATTTCCAAAGGAATTTCTCTAAAAAAATGAAATTGAAATATATTTCTGAGATTGTTTTTACTTTTTTGTGACCTCATTTGAGATTTTCTTGGCAGATGCTAGAAGTGGTTGGTTATTTCCTACTTCAACTCATTTTATAGATAAGGAAACTGAGGTAAACAGGGTCAAGTGACTTGTTTAGGGTCCCGCAGCTAGTAAGTCTGGATTTGAACTCATATCTTTCTGACTTCAAATTTGGTACTTGTTAAATCCATCTAACTGCCCTTTAGAATATATGTATTCAGTTACCACTTTCATATTGGGACTTGCCCTATCATGGTTTTTCTGTAATGTAGAACAACATAAGAAATTAAATGGGATTTTTTTGGAATTTTGTGGAAGCTGCAGGCAACACATAAAGGTCGGCAGATGACAAAGAATAATGTTAGAAACTCAGAATTGCATAAAATACGTATCCCTATCCTGTATTTACAATAAGATACTGTAAATACCTTATAAAAAGAAAAAAGAAAAAATCAAGCTTCTTCTCTGGTATCAAAGGAAGTGCCCAAAATATTCAGATTTTCCAGAATGTGGGGGACACCACGGGTTTAATCTCCTTGATGTAGAAGGGATAATTGTATACATACATACATATACATAAATATATAATTATAAATCTCATGATAAAAAATTTGATAACAAAAACCTTTTCTATTTGTATAATGCCTTTTCGTTTATGAAGCACTTTGCCTACATTATTTTATTAATAGATATGACAATTATTATTATTACCTCATAGGGTTGCCAGAAGGATCAGAGGATTATTCAATAACACATGTTAAGGGTTATGCAAACTCTAAAAATCTATTTAAATACTAGCTCTTATTATTGATGAAATGGTATCTGCTGGTTCTGAAAGTATTTCTGCAAATTTTTAAGTTATGTTTTGTACACTCTTGAGGAGTGTGACAATCCTTTTTCCTGTCTTTTGAAAAGCAAATGCTAATCTTTCTGTAGCAGCTTTGGTTTAATGGTTCTTCATTAATATTAGATTATTACTACTATTATTATTACTATTACTGCTTCTACTATTGCTACTACTGCTGCTACTGCCACTATTACTACAATTACTGCTATTCTCACACTATTGCTACTACTATTACCATTAATACAACTGCTATTACCACCACCACCACTACTACTTCTATTATTATTGCTACTGCTACCATTGCTACTATTGCTACTGCTACTATTGCTACTACTATTATTACTGTTGCTGCTGCTACTGTTGCTACTACCATTACTATGACTACTACTACTACTACTACTACTACTACTACTACTACTACTACTACTACCACTACTATTACTGCCACTACTATTACTACTATTAATTTAGTTACCGCTACTATTGCTAATACTATTTCTACTGTTGCTACTGCTACTGCTAACTATTGATAGTATTATTACTACTGTGGCTACTACCATTGATACTACTATTGTTGCTGCTGCTACTTCTATTGCTGCTCTTGCTACTCTTGCTGCTGCTGCTACTATTGCTACCATTGCTACTATAGTTACTACTGCTATAACTATTGCTACTCTTGACTAATTTCATTTTCTTTATTAGGGCAAGTCATTTAACCCTTCTGGGTCTCAATTTCTTTATCTGTAAAACAAATTCAGTGAATTCCAAGACCTTTCAGTTTTAAAATATATTACCTTTATTCACAACTCACAACTCAATAATAAGATAAAATGCATGATTATACAGTTACTAGAGGATGAATTCAAATTCATGTGTTTCTTGATAACATGTCTATTGCTATTTTGACTGTTATATGTTATTTTCCATTTAGCCATGAAGATTAAATAGCCCAAAGTTAAGACAACAGAGGGAAATAAAATGAGTTAAAAATAGCATTCTAGGAAATTGGAATCCATTTTTTTCTCTTCTCAGTTGCATGTGTGTCTTGAAAGGGCAGATTTTATTAATACTCTATATTTAGCCAATCATCTCACAGAGGACAGAAGCTATCTCAGCCTGCCCCACTCCTTTTTCTTTTAAACATGAATGTAAATTTATTATTTAAAAATAGAAAAACTCATTTATTAATGACTTTTGTTTTTATATTATAATCATTTCTGAATATTTTCCTCACTTTCTTCTGTCCCTAGAATGCTTCCTTTTTAATTAGTGGGGTTAGTGGGAACAACTTTTGTTTTGGACCCAGAAAAACATAATTCAAATTTGGCTTCAGATGATTCATGATTTATGTTACCATGAAAAACATTTGTCTCAACTTCCTCATCTGTACAATGTGTATAATTATGACACTTACTTCTTGAGTCTATTTTGATGGGCCAATGAGATAATACATACACTTTAACAATAATATTGTATACAGTAGAAATAATATTGTTTTAAGAACAACTTTGAGCAACTAAGTCATTTTGACTATTATAAATACCCACATTTACTACAAAGGACCTATGAAGGGAAACAGGATCTTCATCTATAAAAAAAGAAGAGATAAAATACAAGCATGTATAGAATGATTTTACATATATATGTATATATATTTTTGTGTCCAAAGGCAATCATTACTAAAACAGGGGCTGGGGAATGAAGAAAAAAGAACCAAAAGATAGTTGCATGGTAACTTTAGCATATATTTTGTTATATATTATGGAAAATTTGCTTTATTTTTGTAAAGATAAATAATTTATAAATGTTAACCATTATTAATAAGGATTAGAAACCTATGGGAAACAGTTCAGCAAGACCAACAGACACATAGGCTACTTCTGAGAACATACTTCACATCCACAATCCCTGAACTCTCCAATTAAAGAAGGCTGCACTTCTTCATCTTTACTCTAGAGCCCAGTTTGTTGACTCACTTTTTAGTGTCCAACTTAGTGCTCTGTAAATATCAGCATTTTACCAGTGTTCTTTGATTATAACTGATGAGGCAAGAAAAAAAAACAGACATATATGATAAATTATGCAGGATACAATATTGTCATGTTAAGTCCCTTAGAATTTCAGAGGTGGACTTAGTTGAATGCTTCTTGTTTGAGCTAGAAAAAATGAACAGGGAAGAAAGATTAGTCAGTGATGGGCAAGGACCCAAAATATTGCTCACCTTAATTGTTACAGATGGCAAAGCAAAGCATTTTTCATGCCATCCTCTGCCAAGTAGATATCAAAATTGCTTGCAGGGCATCTCTGCAGGGAAAGTTAATAGGTAGCCCAAAGGTGTTACACCAGCAGTTTGGAGTCAGTGTGGTTCAATTTATAGGAATTCTGTGAAAATCTTCATGGATTTAAGCAACTCCAAGAATCACAATGAGTAGATTCAGCAAAATGATGATGATGATGATGATGATAGCAGAAAAAATATAGCTCTTTGACAAAGTACTTTTTATATGCTATTGCAGTTGAGAAATTAATGTATAAGCCTCTGCCAGAAAAATATCATAGAGGTCATCTAGTATAGCAGCCAAAAGTAATGATATGACTTACTTTTCTAATATGAACAATTCCAATCAGGAACAACCTGTCTATGTTTATAGAATAATTTATGGAACAGGGGCAACTAGGTGGGGCAATGGATAGAGCACCATTCCTGGCATCAGGAGAACCTGAGTTCAAATGTGACTTCAGAAACTTAATAATCACCTAGCTGTATGACCTTGGACAAGTTACTTAAGCCCATTGTCTTACAAAAAATATACTTTATGGAATGAGTTTGCCTCAGTCAGTGGTTACTATGCCAAAAATAACTAATGGATTTCTGGGATGACTGATTGTTTATAACAAATTTGAGGATGTAATAAGTTGAAAAACTGTGAACTCTTCTACAGCTAATTGCAGAAGGCATAAAAAATCTAGGAGGCATATTGTGGATAGAGCAAAGCAATGAGAATTTCAGTTTTTTATTTTCACCTCCCTTTTCTTCACCCACATGCTATCACCCTGCTTCAAGTTCTCATCATCTCTCATTTAGACTTTAATAATAATCTAATTAATCTTCCTTTCACTGGTCTTCCCCATCTCCAATCTATCTTCCAAATTGCTGACAAAATAGTCTTCCTAAGGTACACATCTAATAATATATTTTTAATATTATTGAAAAATTATCCTTTTCATTTTGTTTAATGGAGTTTATAGCAAAATGATCTTAGAACAAGTTATTACCCTTCTAGTTTTTCTTTATATTCAATATGGCAGTTAGGTGGTACAGTAGATAGAGCAGCAGCCTGGGGTCAAGAATCCCTGAGGTCAAATCAAGCTTTAGACACTTGACTTTTACTAAATGTATCACTTTGGGCAATTCATTTAACCTTGATTACCTCACATTCAGGGCCAACTCCAGTCATCTTAATCCATATATGGCCATTGGACCCAGATAGTTTTGGAGGAGTGAGATTGATTACTATGCACAGTAGCCTTTCACTCAAATCAAATTCACTTGCTTGTCATGGCATCACCCCACCCCCCCAATGTCATGGTCTTCTTCAAAAACAAAGGACAAACATCAGCATTATCTATAGATTATTTTACAAGAAGATAAAATAGCTGCTTTTTATAATTGAATGAAAGGATTTATACATCTTTTGGAGAATCATTGAAAGCATCCTTGATACAAATCAAGGAGGAGACAGGACAACATGAATGACTACACCTATGTTGTTCTATGTAGCTTTGAAATAATGAGAATTGGGATGGTTAAAATATTCTTAAAGATTTTTTATAAATTTTATATTGAAAATTGTGGGGAGAAGTTTGGTCTATCAGAAAGGTTCAGTTCTGTACAATTTATTGATTTAGTTCTTATAGATATTTGGTGATCTTCAATTATAGTGTTGGAATTTTATATCAGTCTATGAAAGATAATAAGTTCTGATACATAATTCTAGAATCAACCCATTTCTTATTTTTGTCATCTTTTAAATTTTTTCAATTACATATAAAGTTTTCAATATTTATTTTTGCAAGATTGTGAGTTCCACCCTTTTTATCTTTCCCACCCCTTGACTCTTCCCTTGACAGCAAGTAATGCAAATATAGATTATACATGTACAACTATGTTAAACATATTTCCATTTTAGTAATTTTGAGAAAGAAGAATCAGAACAAAAGGGAAAAAGCCATGAGAAGGAAAAAACATAAAACAAATTTTAAAAAATGAAAATAACATGTTTTGGTTTGCATTAAGATCCCATAATTCTTTCTCTGGATGTGGATGGTATTTTCTGTTACAAGTCTTTTAGAATTGTCTTTGATTATTGTATTGCTGAGAAAAGCTAAATTTACCATAGTTGATCATCGCACAGTGTCGCTGTGAGTGTGTACAATGTTCTCCCTCAATATTAGTTCATGTAGGTCTTTCTAGGTTTTTCTGAAATCTACCTGCTCCTGATTTCTTATAGAACAATAGTACTCCATAACATTCACATGCCCAAACATTCTCCAACTGATGCTCATCTCCTTAATTTCCAACTCTTGGTCACTATATAAAGAGCTGCTATATATAATTTTGTATAAGTGGGTCTTTTCTTTTTTTAAGAACTCTTTTGGATTTGGACCTAGTAGTAGTATTACTAGATCAAAGGGGATGTACAACTTTATAGTCTTTCTGGCTTAGTTCCAAATTGCTCTCTAGAATGGTTGGATCAGTTCATAGTTCCAGCAGCAATGCATTAGTGTCTCAGTTTTTCCACATTCCTCTACCATTGATTATTTTCCTTTTTTAGTCTTATTGTCCAGTCAAATAATATAGAAATTAGACCTTTTTTCAGAAACACTAACTAAATAATTTTTTTAACTTTCTACATTCCTTTTAAATTTTGGTTGGATTGTTTTTATTTGTCAATCTTTTTAATTTTTAAATTAAATTAATTTTTCAATTTAATGTATTCAAAATTATCCATTTTTGCATTTTATCATGTTCTCTAACTTCTGTTTGGTCTTAAACTCCTCCTTACTCCATAGATCTGACAGATAAACCTCCTTGTCTCCTAATTGGTTTCTGATATCATCTTTTAGTTCTGAATTATGCACCCATTTCAAATTCTTTTCCTAGAAGATGTAATCTTTATGTTTATCAAACAATAGATTGCTGTGGTAATTTATTACTATTTCTTTTGTACCAATTTATTCCATTGATCCACTATTCTATTTCTTGGCCAATACCAAATAGCTTTGATGTCTTCAATTTTATAATATGATTTTAGATATGTTTTGGCCAGCCCTTCCCTGCTTTTCTTTCCATTTTTTTCATCAATTCCCTTGATATTCTCAGGTTTTATCTTAACAGATATTGGAGAGTTTAAAAATTTACAAATTATAGTAATGTGTTGAATTTCTTTATATAACAAGAAACAGAATTTAATTCACTAACTTCCATATTTACACAGTCCAGCTCATGATGATTCTCTATGGACACATTTGCTGAGATCATGTAGATGCCAGCCATGAAGAGCCTTTTTATTCCTTTCTTGAATCTTAGATATTTCATATGTAGTATCTGGAGGTACATCACCTTTGGTTATATTAGTCAAATCTAATGGCATTTATCCACTGTATTACTTGGTGAAATTACATCTGCTTATTCCACATATATTTCTGTAGGTTTCTGACCTATTTATCATGTATTACAAAAGTATCTGTTGTCTTCTTATTCCTTTTGGGACTGCAAATATTTCTTTTTCTATATTTTTCTTAGGGTCATGTATAGAAGTGTACTATTAAATATTTAACAAGTAGCTCTCCTGGCAAATACAAATATAAATCTATCTATCTATCTATCTATCTATCTATCTATCTATCTATCTATCTGTGCACGTGCATATATATAAGCTTTCAGTTTCTATTTTTCCTTGGCATACATCATTAGAGAAAGATTTTTATTAGATGAAGGGAATTATTTTTCTATGCAAAAGTAAAGTTTAATGTCAATAGTATATATAGGGATATATACACATATGTATGTAAGTATGTATGTGGGCAGCTGCTGTGTGCTGGCTGGCTAACATACTTTACACATAACCTATTACTTGACTGAGTCCAGCTGTAGTCAAGTTCTCAGGGGAAGGCTGAAGAGGCAGGAGACAAAGATGGCAAGTTCTCAGTTTATTTAATAGCATGCAAGAGCTTAAATATAGTTTTTTGTTCCTGGTTTACTCCCATTCATGCGGAATTCTCTAAGCAGCCAGTCAAACAAAGCTTCTGTGCTTGGGGACAGCAGGTAATAAAAGTTTTCTTCCTCATCCGGAGAGTGGATCCAGTAAGTAGGCTATGGATGTACATGGGCAAGAGGACATTTAAGTCGTTCCCAGTTACACAGTGACCTTCCTGTGACTCTCAACAGTCTCTCACAGCTAGGAGGCACAGTGGCTAGAGCACTGATCTTGGGGTCAGGAGGATTGGAGTATGGATCTGGATTCAGAGACACTAACTAGCTGTGTGACTCTGGCAAATCACTTAACCCTGATTGGCTCTCACACAGGGCCATCTCCTGTTATTCTCATTCATATCTGGTCACTGGATCCAGATGGTTCCTGAGGAGAAAGGGAGACTGGTGACTTAGCATAATACCCCCTCACTTAAATTCAATTCATGTACTTGTCATGACATCACCTTGCTGATAAGGACAAACATCACCATGTATGTGTGTATGCAAAATACATTTGAAGTTTAATTTCCTCTCTCTTAAATCTATCTAATTAGCAAATCAATACATCAAATTCTGATTTTTAGTGTCTGTTGGTTTTTGAGGTGTGAATACTCATATTGAAAATTTAATATAACATATAAAATTCTCATGAATTGCTTTGTGCTGACTTAAGCACACTTCTAATTATGGGCTTTCTGTTTTGTTAATATGGACTTTCTTTTTTTAAGAGTACTTTCCAAATATGTTATAATTTATCTTGCAATCTTAAAAGTGTTGATTGATAGTATATATGTGTTAAGTGCATCACATCTATTCATTCCCATTCAAAATTGTAGTAAATTTCCTAACATTCAGCCTTAGCCTTTTCCTTGATCTGTTTATGCTTAGTGCATATCTTGTCTAGAAAGATGATGGGTATTGAGGGTATTGCTTTTCATCAACTAGTTTAGGGTGGGCTCAATAGTCAAGCACAAAACTTTCAGTTTCTATTTTCCTTGGCATGCATAGTAGTGCTATATTTATTAAGTACAGATGACATTTTGATATCATTGGAGAAAGATTTAATTAGATGAAGGAACTTTATTTTTCTATGAGCCATATTGTTTAATGTCATAAGTATATATCAAGTAGTTAATAAAATGTTTTGGTTCAACTGCTTTAATTTGAAAGTCATGCTTAATTCTATCATTATTATTTAAAACTGTATGATTACAAATTCTTCCTTTCATTTTATGTTCTCTAGACCTAATCATAGAATTCTGTCTCATGCAAACCAAATATAAAAACAAGGCAGAGTGTTTGAATTTATTCTTGTCTTTGACTATCTCTCTCTGATTCTGGTCTCTGAATTTCTCTCTCTGTGTATCACTGTATCTTTGTCTCTGTCTCTGTCTCTCTCTGTAGCTAAGTACAGCAACTGACTTTGGATTCAGGAGGATGACCTCAGACATTTGACACTAGTCATGTGACCTTAGACAAGCTACTTACCTTGATTGCCTGACATCTAGGGCCATCTCTAGTAGCACAGCCTCCCTCTCATTTGAATTCAATTCATGTGCTTGTCATGGCATCACCTTCCTGATGTGATGGTCTTCTTTGAAAATGAAGGACAAACATTAGTTTACTACACATTTTATTCATAACACTGCTATGAAGTAAGTATTCTAAAATCATTCTTGTTTCTGAACTGTATAGTAATTTCCAGAAAATAAGAATTATGTATACTTTAACAAATATTCCACATGACTTCTTTGTACCAGCATCTTTGCTTCCTAACCTAGGAAATATACATATTTTCTAAGAATATACTTTTTCTAAATCTAAAACATGATTCTTTGCAAGTTCTTGAAGAACTAGCCCCTTCATTATTTTCATGATAAATCTAACAAAAAAACGCACTTTTGCTTCATGACATCTTAAATACCTGAGTTACAATGATTCCATTACCCCCTTAAAGTTACAAAGGAGTCAGTATTTGTAGGACATTTTCTGTCACTTACTGAATTGGCTAAATTGCAAAACTCATATGAACACAATTTTCACTAACTTCTAACCTGACCTTTGGAATGTGTTTTTCCCCTGATAAGTATCAGAGACCCAAAAATTTGACTGCATTTCTTGAGACTAATTAGTGCATATTTTCATGTCTGATATTTTATTGTTATGTTGTAATGAGAATTAAGGAGAATAATTTTCCCCCTGTATTTCAGGGTGTACATAACAACAGTTAGTGGTCTGGTAGGGCATTTTGCTAGAAAAAAAACCCCAAACCCAACCTTACTAGTAATACTTCATTAATTCTCACTGGCAATGAAAGTTGGTGTTTACTTAGCTTTTGAATGAATTAACATCTATTCTGAATCAGGTCTAGTCTCAAGGCAGCTATCAGAGTGTAAAGGTGTCTGCAATCCATGGGAAAATGCCTCTCAGTCAGTTTCCATCTTTCCTCTTCAAAACCTAGGGATCTATTTATTACTGGTAGAAGTAAATTATATAGGATCATTGACTCTGGAGTTGTATGTTGTCTCCTTTGTTAATAACAAGCTATGTTTATGTATGAACTTCTGAATGAGAATATAGGTGATTTAATTCCATTAAATTTTCCCCAAGGGTTGGTAAGGGACATTTGATACAGTTCCAGTCCAGTAATCTTTCCTGTTAATAAAACTGCTGCTATTTGTAGCATTGTTTCAAGATGCCTTGTTGAAATTCTTGTTTTATTTTCATATTTAACAGTAAGTAAAGAGGAAAAATGCCAAGAGCTTTATCATTAATTAAGCAATAAAAAGAAAAGAAATTCCTCTAATACTGGCTTTTCAGATTGTCTTGCTAGAATCTAACTCCTGTCATGACTTTTTCCTTTCTTTTTTTTTTCTCATGGAACAAAATGTCCCTGAAGAATGAAAATGAACTGTGACTAGGCTTTGCAGGAAGAGAACTGCTGGCTCTGGTTGAAATACACAGAGACAGAAAATCAGGTACTTAGTCTTGGGGATGATTCTAATTACCTAAGTGATAATGGAGAAATCACTCCAATGCTCTGACCCTCAGTTTCCTATTTAGTAAAATGAGGGCATTGAAAAGAAAATCCCTAAGATCCTATTCCTCTTCTTCTCCCCCTTCCCCATCATTGCAGACATTTTTCAAAGTCAGAGGAGGTATTGTCAACATTTCTTTTTGCAAAGCAGTGGGATTAAATGGCTTGCCCAAGGTCGCAAAGCTAGATAATTATTAAGTGTCTGAGGGAAAATTTGAACTCAGATCCTCCTGACTCCAGGGCTGTTGCTCTATTCACTGTGCTATCTGCCCTTAAAATCTTTATCTGAGAGAACTCTGTAATTTTATTCCATAACTATGAGAGGCAGGACAGCTTTCAACATTGAAATTTGGTCTTAGAGTTGATAAAACTTAAATTAAAAGCCTGTCTCTGTTGCAGATGAGCTGTTTATTTGCTCTACTGGATAAATACATATTATTTCAATGAGGTTGTAAACAGTTATAAGCATCTAGAAAAAAAGGGGTGCTTTCTGGAAATTATGTATATGAATTCCAAACTAATTTTCAAGAATATATACATGTACATATACCCACAAATACTTTTACAAATAAATACAGAACATTATAGTGTCTTTCAACCAGACATTTCTACATTTTTTCCAGGACTTATTCATTTCTCACTAGGCTATTTATTATACTTTGGGCATCTCAAACTGCATGGAAATTGAGCTATTTTTTTCTACTTGGATTTTCCTTCACAGAGAAATTTTAGCACATCATGTTACAAATCATTTTCTTGGCATTGTTTCAGCTACTCCTTCTGTAATAAAACTGAGATTTCACAGGAAAACTGTCAAATGTCTGTTGGTCTTCCATGCAAATTCTTCAACAGCTGTAGACCTATGGCTACATATAGCCTTGGAACAATGTTTAATGACAGGATATGTTTGCAGTACCTCAGCATTGAGATTTTGGAACAAGGAGACAGCCAACTTCTGTGAAAAACATGATACAGAGGACCAAAAAGAGTGATGACTGTAGGGAGCAGCTAGGTGGCACAGTGGCACAGTGAATAGAGCACCAGCCCTGGAGTCAGGAGTACCTGAGTTCAAAACCGGCCTCAGACACTTAATAATTACCTAGCTGTATGGCACCTTGGACAAGCCACTTAACCCCATTGCCTTCGGAAAACAAAACAAAACAAAAACCTAATATATATATATATGAAGAGTGATGACTGCTTAAGTTTTGAGGTGAAGTGAATGGTTTTGGGGGTCAAAGAAAAGCAAACCTGGATCTGATGTATTGCCCTTTCAAATACCTAATACTTTCCTACATTAGTAAAATAAGAAATGTGGTTTCATTTTTGTTCTTCCATTTCTCGGCTTCATCTCATTTCCATCAACCATAAGACTATAGTACTAAAGCATCTCATCTAAGGTTCTTGATCTCCCTCATTTCAGATATCACCTTATTTGATGAATCATATTAATTTCACCTCTATAAGTGTCTCTCATGTGTAGTCCCTGCTCTCTATTCATTTGACTTCTTTAACCCTAGAACTTATACCTCTCATTTAGACAATCTCCAATTCATTCTCCCTATATCTTCCAATGTAATCTTCTCAACATAGTGATTTGACCTTGTTCAATAAGCTTCAGTCCTTCCTTTGTGCCTCTGGGATCTGATACAAATGGCTTTTGTTTGTTACATAAAGCCCTTTACAACATAGAATCAACTTAGTTTTTTAGACTTATACATTCAATCCTTCATGCATGCTGCAGGGCAGCCAAAGTGCCCTTCTTGCCATTTCTCACATGTGATATTCCAGCTCACGTTTTGCAGTCTTTGAAGATTTTGTCTTCTCTGCCTTGATGCAAACTTTGCTCACCTCTACTTCTATGAATCTTTAGCTTTTTCTTCAGTGTTCTGCTCAAGGGCTGACCTCCTTTTGGAGGTCTTTCTTGAATCTCCTCCATCCTGTACTCCACCCTGGGTGCTAGAACATTTTCCCCAAATTACCTTGTATTTATTATGGCTATCTCTCTGAATGCATATATATATATATATATATATATATATATATATATATATATATATATATATACATGCATGTATATGTATGCTTAGATAAATACATATATGTATGAATATATATGTATATATATAATATGTACATATATTTAGCTATATCTACAGATAGAATAGAGATGTTTATCTATGTTTGTATATTATCTCCCTGTTAGAATTTAGACTCATTGAGTGCAGAGATTGTTTCATTTTTATCCCTGACATAACACATACAGTACCTGATATTTAGCAAGCCATTAATAAATGCTTAATGTTTGATTCTACGTGTGACCAGTTGAAACCAAAATTTGCCTATCTTACTGAGTTGTCAAGATTTTGTCAAAATGACTTTGACTATTAAATCTTATTCCCAATACTGTTCTTTTGTCTATCTCAATGGACAATGAAAGGGATCACAAAAGAGATCAGATATTAGGGTAGGGGATTGGAGGTGAGGGATAAAAATGCATGTCCTATTTAGTTGTGCAAGACATAGGTAACAAGAAATTGAAGAAACTGAAATCAGGGTCATAAGGTACATTTAATTTCCATTGATTGTGAATGATACATGTATTTGTATTCATATACATAAAATTTATCATTCTATAAGATAATGTCATTGGTTCGAACCCAAAGGGCATATGCAGTGCAAGTTCAAATCATGTGACTACTTCAAGAGATTCCTTATACTCATTAATCAGGTCCCTCTTTTTACCAGATATCAATCAATATTATATAATTGGTAAGTATTTTCCAAATGGCTTTCATGGGCAGAGCATTCTCTTAGAGAATAAGTGAGATTAAAAAAAAATTATTTAGATAAAGTCCCTGCCCTCTTGAAATTTATAGTCCATTGGCAAAAACATAAAATTTTTATGATGAATGAGTTGTAAAACAAAGTGATATTTAATTGACAACCTCCTTTTTCTACCTTCTTAAGTAGTTAAAGTATATATATATATATATATATATACATATGTATATTTAAAGACTTCCTCTTCTCCCTTCCCCATCCTAACAAACTGGTTTAAGATTTATCTTCAGAAATTTAGGTTTCTAAATTTTAAGTAATGCAATTATAAGCAATATATATTAAAATGAAATTGAGTGTATAGGAAAAAGAAAATTATATATATATATATATATATAATTATATGACATACCACTTTAGTGGAAAGCATTGCTTTTAGAGAGAGCAATCCCTGGATGGTTACTTGGAATCTGTTGCCTAGGGAGTGGACTTATATTTAGAATTCTGAAGCACTGATAATGACTTAATGATTATAGCTATATAATACTGAACAATCTTAGAAAGTCTGAAAAATTTGTATTGTTAAGTGTTATAAAGCTATAATTATAACTCCATCCCTTAAAAACCAGATATTTGAAGAATCTTGATATTTAATAAAATCTGAACATTTGACAAAAAATTTTCAGTTTGTCTATTTTTGTAATAGATCTGGGCATGTTCTCTGGGCATTAAAAATCTATAGTTCTTTTATAAATGGTAAACATTGCCTAAAGGCATACAAAGAATCACACACACTGAGAAAGAATCCCATCTACAGCAGACTTAAGAAGGAGTCATCCAGTCTTTCTAAAGATGTCTAGGAAGGAGATGTCTATCATACTTTTACCTGCCTAAATGCCATTTTTGGATAGCTCATTGTTAGAAAGTTTTTTGGCTGAGTTTAAATGTGCCTCTGTGCAACTTCAAAGAATCACGGATTTTGTGCTGGACAGGAGATTTAATTCACTAATTTTACATATTAAAAACTGCAATGACTTCTTGAGTTAAGGCTAACAAGTAAAAATTCTTTTTCCAAATAAGAACCTTTGAAATAATTGAAAATAATTTTCATGACCCTCTAGGAATGACAAACATACATGCCAATATTCTTTTCCTTCAATAAATCCAAATTTGTTTTTTTACTATTGCCCCCACTATTCTCATTAAATGAAGCTATATGTCAGTATGCTTACTAAAATACATCAAAATAAATCTGATTTTGAGAGAGAAATGAAGAAATTACAAGCCTTTGTGGAATTTTTGACCTCTACAGCATTTAACTCTGGAAATTTTTCTCCTCAATATCTGGGAAAAAATGAGCAGGGAGAATTAAGAAAATTTCAAATAGTTTTCAAGTAACACTTTTTTTATGGGAATTTACATTTTTAGCCATTTTATATGTACTGAATTACTTTCAATTATTATTCAATTTTTCTACTACATAAGAAACCCAATTAACTGAATGTTCATTCTCTATTTGCAGGGTTTTTGTAGGAAATTTATAGGAAAAATTCCTGGTCAAAATAAGTTATAAGGATTACAAATAAATTTCATCCTCCTCAATATGCAAAATCAACAGAACATTGTATTCAGAAGCAAAAAATATTGTTTTAAAAACAACTTTGAATGATTAATCCAAATTAGTTAATTTAACTAAATTCAAATTAACTAAATTTGACCAAATTAGCTATACAGGATCTATGAAGGAAGACACTAGCTACATTCAGAGAAGGAAGTGATAAAAAAATGTATATAGAATGATTTTATATGTGTACATGCATATTTACATATATGTGAGTATATGTTCATATATATATAACTATATATGTATATTTATACACATTTGTGCCTCATGGTAGCTGTTTCTAGGGTAGGGTTCAAGAGAGAAGAAAAAAGAATGAAAACCATTATATATTTACAGGGAATAGCAATGAACATGGTGCCAAGATGACAGAGTGAGGAAGGAACTTTTTTTTTTTTTAGGTTTTTGCAAGGCAAATGGGGTTAAGTGGCTTGCCCAAGGCCACACAGCTAGGTAATTATTAAGTCTCTAAGACCGGATTTAAACCCAGATACTCCTGACTCCAAAGCTGGTGCTTTATCCACTATGCCACCTAGCTGTCCCATGGAAGGAAATTTTGAAATCTTCATAAATTTCCTTCCAAAATACTTGAAAACAATCTAAGAACTGATATAAGAGCAGGAAAGTAACTTACCATCATGGCAGGAAAGGTTGGTCTCAGTGAGGTGGGAAGGGAGTAAGGTTTGAGGGCATCAATAGCCAACCTCACAGCAGGGGTTCTGCAGCAAGGTTACCAGTCTGGGGTCATTGATCAGCAAGGTCCTACCCTTGCATCCCCACCCCCAGCACTGACCACCAGTCAGGCCAAAACACCACTGCTGACAAGTAGTAAGGAAATGAAGAAAAATGAGCAAAAGAACAACAATAGCAAAAAGGCCTTGACTATAGAAAGTCACTATGGTGACAGGAGGTTCAAAAAGACACAAATATAGAAGAGAAGAATAGAATCAAAATGACTACATGTGGAGCCACAAGGAAAAATGAAATCTGTTCTCAGGCCCAAAAGAACTCCCAGAAGAGCTTATAAAAAGAAATTAAAAAGGGAAATTAGAGAAGTAGAAGAAAAACAGAAAAGAAATGAGAATAATTCAAGAGAATCATGAAAATAGTCAACAGCATATAAAAGATAAGCAAAAAATTTACCAAAGAAAATATCTAAAAAGAGAATTAGCCAAATGGAAAAGAAGGTAGAAAAATTCTTTGAAGAAAATAATTCCAGGGGCGGCTAGGTGGCGTAGTGGATAAACCACCAGCCTTGGTGTTAGGAGTACCTGGGTTCAAATCTGGTCTCAGACACTTAATAATTACCTAGCTGTGTGGCCTTGGGCAAGCCACTTAATCCCATTTGCCTTGCAAAAAAACATAAAAGAAAATAATTCCTTAAAAATCAGAATTTATGGGGGTGGCTAGGTGGCACGGTGGATAGAGCACCAGCCCTGGAGTCAGGAGTCCCTGAGTTCAAATCAGGCCTCAGACACTTAATAATTACCTAGCTGTGTGGCCTTGGGCAAGCCACTTAACCCCATTTGCCTTGCAAAAAAACCCTAAAAAATTAGAATCGACCAAGTGGAAGCTAATAACTTCATGAGAATCAAGACATGATAGAACAAAATCAAAAAAGGAAAAGACAAATGGAAGAAAATATGAAATATCTCTTTAGAAAAGCAATGCCTGACCTCCAAAAATAGATCCAAGAAAGATAATTTAGGAATTATTCAATTACCTGAAAGCCATCATAAGAAAAAATCTGGACAACTTTCAAGAAATTATCAAGAAAAACTGTCCTGCTCTTTTTAAAATTTTTTTTGCAAGGCAGTGGGGTTAAGTGGCTTGCCCAAGGCCACACAGCTAGGCAATTATTAAATGTCTGAGGCCAGATTTGAACTCAGGGACTCCTGACTCCAAGGCCGGTGCTCTATTTACCGTGCCACCTAACCACCCCTAAAACTGTCCTGTTATAATAGAACCAGAGTGCAAAATATAGAATGAAATAATTCACTGATCACCACTGAAAAAGATCCCAAAATGAAAATTGTCAAGAATATCATAACCAAATCCCAGAGGCCAGAGATTAAGAAGGAACAATTTGCAAGCAGGTAAAAAGAAACAATTGAAATATTGTGGGACTTCAATTAGGATTACACAGGACTTGACTATGTGTTGGAACATTAAAGAAGTTGAGGGTTTGGAATATGATATACTAGACATAAAATAGTTAGTTTTACAGCCAATAATCATCTACCCAAGAAAACTGAATATAATCTCCCAGGGAAAAATAATGGATATTTAATGAAATCAGGGACTTTCAAGTATTCCTAATTAAAAGACCAAGGCTGAATTTTTTTTAAAAAAGTCCTCCATAAAAAAGATTTAAGAGAAACATAAAAAATATACAAAGAGAGAAAACATAAGAAATTCAATAAGGTTAAATTATTTATATTCTATATGGGAAGATAATATTTGTAACTCTTAAGAACTTTATTATATAAGGATAACTAGAAGGAATATAAAAAGACAGAAGCTGTGAATATAAGGTGACATTAATGGGATTATATCCTCCAAAAAAAATAAAATAAAGCAGTAAGAATTAAGATTGTGCTGGAAGAAAGAGGGGGGGAGATAGATTCCATAAAGTATGCCTAATCAAACAAGCATGAAAGAACTATTATTATAATGCAGGAAAAGATGGGGAGCACTGGTAGCAAAGCTTAAACCTTTCTTTCAACAGTATTGACTCAGGGGCAGCTAGGTGGTGCAGTGGCTAGAACACCAGCCCTGGAGTCAGGAGGACCTGAGTTCAAATTCAATGTAGACACATAATAATTACCTAGTTATATGACCTTGGGTAAGTCATTTAACTCTACTGCCTTGTAAGAACTAAAAAAAATACACATATCAACAATATTGACTCAAATTAGGTATAACATACACAGTTGCACAACACTAAACTATCTTATCCTATTAAAAAGGAGGAGGATAATAGAAAATGGGGGATTGATTGATAAAAGGAAGAACAGATTTGTGGAGGTGGTCAGCAGAAGTAACACACTTAGCAAGGAAAGGATAAGGGTGAGAAAGAGAGTGATAAGGGGAAAATAGCATGGAGGGAAATACATAGTTTTTATTACTACAAATGTGAATAAGATGAACTCACACAAAACAAAATGGAATAAAAACAAGAAGTATATTATATGCTGTTAAAAGAAACAGATTTGAAGTACAGAGACATACAAATTAGAGGTAAGGGACTGCAGCAGAACTTATTGTGCTTCAGCTGAAGCAAAGAAAGCAATGTAACAATCATGATCTCAGACAAAGCAAAAGCAAAATTTGTTTCAATTAAAAAAAAGATAAGGAAGGAAAGTGTATCTTGCTGAAAAGTACCACAAACACTGAAGTAATATCAGCACTAAATATACATGCATGAAATAGTATAGTCTCTAAATTTTTAAAGAAGGTTAATGAATTACAGGAGGAAATAGATAATAAAATTTTCCTTGTGGGAAGACTCAACTTTAGCTTCTCAGAACTAGATAAATCTAGCCAAAAATATAAATAAGAAAAAAATAAAGGAGGTGAATAGAGTTCTGGATAGGATAGATAACTGAGAATGGGGATATAATGGAAAAAGAAAGAAATATGTATTTTTCTCAGTAATACTTGGCACCTATATAAAAGCTGACCATATAGTAGAACAAGGAAAAAAAAAAAACAAAAACACTACTACCAAACACAAAAACAGCAAAAATAGGAATGTATCATTTTCAGAGCATAATGCAATAAAAACAACATTCAAAAATGGACAATGGAAAGATAGATTAAAATTAGTTAAAAACTAAATAGTCTAATCCCAAAAAGTGTGTATCAAAGAACAAATCATAAAAACAATAATTTTTATTAAACAAAATGAAAACAATGAAACAATACCAAAATTTATGGGATTCAGCCAAAGCATTACTTAGAGGAAAATTTATATCTCTTATTGTTTACATCAATAAAACAGAGAAAAAACAGATCAATGCATTGGGTATACAACTAAAAATTCTAGAGAAAGAACAAATTAAAAATTAAACACCATTTTGGAAATCCTGACAATCAAAGGAGAGATTTATAAAACTGGGAGTAAGAAAACAATTTAATTTATAAATAAAACTTGACATTGACTTAATAAAAAATAAAATAGATAAACAATTGGTTAATTTAATTTACAAAGGAAAGAAAATGAAATTACTGTTATCAAAGATAAAAGGGATGAATTTCCCACCAATGAAGAAGAAATTAGAGCAATTATTAGATTTTTTTGCCAATTATATGCTAATAAATTTGACAATCTAAATAAAATGATGAATATCTACAAAAATATAGATTACTCAGAGTAACAAAAAAGAAATTAAATATTTAACCCAATCAAAGAAAAAGAAATTGAACAAGCCATCAATGAAATTCTTAAGAAAAAAATCCCCAGTGTAAAATGGATTCACAAGTAAATTCCATCAAGCATTTAAAAAATAATTAATCCCAATACATATTAATTATCTGAAAACAAAAAAGATGAATGAATTCTACCAATTTTTTTCTGACAAAATTATGGTACTGATACCTACACCAGTAATAGCCAAAGCCAAGGAAAAAAATTCTAGACCAAATTCCTCAATGAATATTGATGCAAAAATTCAAATAAAATTCTGGCAATGGGATTACAACAATGTATCAGAAGGATCATGCACTATGACCAGGAATTTATACTGGAAATGCAAGATTGGTTCAATATTAGGAAAACTCTTAGCATAATTCACCATAGTAATATCAACACCAACAGAAATTACATGATTATCTCAATAGATGAAGAAAAATAATCTTTGACAAATTACAGCATTCGTTCCTTTTAAAAACACTACAAAGTAATGTTCCTTAAAATAAGTAATATTTACTTAAAATCATCAGCAACATTATTTTTAATGGGTATAAACTGGAAGACTTCCCAATAAAATCAATAGTGAAGCAAGGATGTCTATTATCATCATCTCTCATTCAATATTATGCTAGAAATGTAGCAATAAGAGAAAAAAGAAAATGAAGGAATTAGAATAGTCAATAAAGAAAACTATCACTCTTTGTAGATGATATGATGTTATTATTAGAGAATCAACTAAAAATCTACTTGGAATAATTAACAATTTTGCAAATTTTCAGGATTCAAAAGAAACCCACATAAATCACCAGCATTTCTATGTATTAACATCAAAATCCAGCAACAAGAGATAGAAAGAGAAATTCCATTTAAATTTCTATAGAAAATATAAAATGCTTTGTAGTCTAATTTCTAAGACAAATCCAGGAATTATATGGACAATTACAAAGCACCTTTTTTACACAAATAAAGTTTTATCTAAACAACTGAAAAATATTAATTGCTCATGGGTAGGCTGAGTTAATATCTTAAAAATGACAATTTTGCCTAATGAAACTATTTATTTATTTATTTATTTAGAGCCAGACCACATATATCAAGTATATTAGAATCAATGGGAAAAAATATGAAAGAAGGTGGTCTGGCCACATGAGATCTCAAATTGTATCAGGTATAAAAAAATCTGTTGCTGGTTAAGAAATAAGTGGTAGATCAATAGAACAGATTAAGCATGCAAGACAGCAATCTAGTATATGATAAACCAAAGAAATCTAAGCTTTTGGAATGAAACCTCATTATTTAAAAAAAAGAACCTGGGAAAATTTTAAAATTGTATGGCAAAATAGCTGGATCAATTCACAACTCCACCAATGGTGCCATTAGCTTCCAGTTTTCCCACATCTCTGTCAACATTCATCACTTTGCCTTTTTTTGTCATAATAGCCAATCTGATGGATGAGAGGTGGTACTTCAGAGTTGTTTTAATTTTTATTTCTTTAATTAGTACTTATAGCATTTTATATTTTTACAGATAGCTTTGATTTCTTTGTTCAAAAACTGCCTGTTATTGTTCTTTGACCATTTATCAAATGGGGAATGATGTACATATTTTAAAATTTGACTCAGTTTTCTATATACTTGAGAAATGAGATATTTACTGGAAATATTTGTTGAAAAATTTTTCTCAGTTTTCTGCTTTTCTTTTAATTTTAATTGCATTAGTTTTGTTTGTACAAAAACTTTTAAAATTTAATATAATTAAAATTAATTATTTTATATTTTCTAATTCTCTCTGCCTCTTGTTTGGTCATGATTTCTTTCCTTCTCCATAAATCTGTCAGATAAACTATTCCATGCTCATCTAATTTACTTAGAGTATCATTCTTTCTAGGTAAATTATGTATCCGTTTTGACCTGATCTTAGTATATGATGTGAGTTTAGGAAGACAAATTGAGAGTTTTATGGTCATTGGCCTGGGTGTGACCAGAAATGCAAGCGCAGTAATGGAAATGACGCCAGACTATGGCATCAACTGCAGTAGGGAGCAGTTCAGCACTCAAAGCTAGTAAGGGGACTGAACATCTGGGTGGAAAGATGTCTCAGGGATCCCTGTACTAACTCTGGATGCAGGACAGGAGTACCTAGCAGTTCTGTCACCTATTGCTTAGTTTTATATCACAGATGGAAGATGGAGAAAGGCAATTCCAGTTTAAGTGAGCTGAGGCCTCACCTTTATAAAGAGAAAGGAACATATTCCAAAATTATAGCTGGACTCAACGGGAAAAACTAAGTTCTAACCATGAGAATTACACATAAGCATGCAGTAGGACAAACTAAGACAGCAAAAGTTTTTGTATTTGATTCTTGAGGTATGTTGAAGTTGAAATACTTAAAAGGATCTCTAATTTGAAATGTTCCATAGGCAGTCAATAGTGTGGTACAAGAATTTAGGAGAGAGACTAGAATTTGTTATATATTTGGTAATGATCTATCTAGAAAGTGAGACTTGAACTCATAGGAGTTACTGAATTAACCAAGAAAGAGAATATATAGAAAAGAAAGTCCACTTGGAGTATATTTACTTTAGTGGGGTAAGATATAGAGGATGGTTCAGGAAATATAATAAGGCAAATAAAAGGTGTCCTGAAAATTCAGAGAGGAGAAAATCTGTAGAAAGAGGGAGCAGTCATTAATTTTAAAGACTTCAGAGAAGATAAGAAAAATGAAAATTGAAGATAATCACTTTTTGCAATTTCAAGATCATTGGTAACTTCAGAGAGAACAGTTTTAATTGAATTATGAGGTTGGAAGTCTGATTTCAAAGGGTTGAGAAATGAAAAGGGAGGGAATGGAGCCAATGATAATATATGACTCTCTAGAAATTTGATTGCAAAATTCAGAGATATAATTCAGAACATGGTGTCTCATCTGGGATAAGTTGATCAACTATAAATCTCATCATTATACCAGTATACCATGTATACTCAAAATCTTTTTTTTTTAGGTTTTTACAAGGCAATGGGGTTAAGTGGCTTGCCCAAGACCACACAGCTAGGTAATTATTAAATGTCTGAGGCTGGATTTGAACCCAGGTACTCCTGACTCCAGGGCCAGTGCTCTATCCACTGCGCCACCTAGCCACCCCTTATACTCAAAATCTTAACTCTTCCCAAAGCTTTCCTTTATAGAGGATTGAGAAGAAGAAGAAGGAGCCAAGATGTCAGAATAAGGCAGAAATTCACCTGAACTTTCCCAAATTCACCTCCAAACAACTGTGAAATAATACCTCAAAATAAATTCTAAAGTGGCAGATCCAATAAAAGAATTAAGTGAAAAATATATCATCCCAAGGCAACTTAGAAGGTTGGCAGGAAAGTCTAACTAGGGTAAAAGGGAATGCAGTTCAGCACAGATGGTGACTGGGCAAGATAATAGCAGGCCAAGCCTGGTTAAAGAGCAGGGAAGTTCCATTCCTCTGTCATTAGTATAGGACTCCAGAGAAAGAAGTTTGAGACAGTAGCCTCTCTACCCCAGGAATAGAGTCCAACCTGAATAGAAAAGTCACAAAATATGCTTAAAATGAGCAAGAATCAAATAAAAAAGAATCTGACCATAGAAAGTTATTATGATGACAGGGAAGATCAAACTTAGTAAAGGACAACAATATTAAAACAGGTATATATGATGCTTCAGGGAAAAATTGTGGATTGGTCTCAGATCCAGAAAGAATTCCTGGAAGAGCAGAAAAAAGGATTTTAAATATAAAATAGAAGAGGTAAAAGAAAATTGGTGAAAAGAAATGAGAACGATTTATGAAAATCATGAATAAAAGAGTTAACAACTTGGTAAAGAAAGCACAAAATGGAAAGAATTATACAAAAATTCACTAAAGAAAACAACTTCTTAAATGTTAGAATTGACCAAACAGAAAAGGAGGTATAAAATCTCACTGAAGGAAATAATTTCTTAAAATTTACAATTCGGCAAATGGAACCTAATGGCTCATTGAGACATCAAGAAGCAACAGAGGGCTGGGATCTAGCTTTCTAATTCTTTACTCTCCATAAACAGCTCTTTTGGTTTGAACTCCAAGAAACACAATACCCTTGTGCCTGGTACTTAACTGATTCACTTCCCTTCCCCTCTCCCCATATTGTTCCATCCTTTTTTCTCTTCTTTTTTGTGTGTGTCATATTTCTACATTAGATTGAAAACTCCTAAAGGCAGAAAGTGTTTTTGCTTTTCAAGAATTTATCACAGTTTCTGACATAGTTGGCATTTAATGTTTATTGAATTTAATTGATAAAAATTTGAGTGGATGGGAGAGGGTTTTTGTTATTGCGGTTATCATTTCTTTTAAAGGTAAATTTGGAAATGTTTGTAGCCAATGGAACTAGTTGAGAAGAGATTAAAGAGCATTGTGATAAGTAGGATGTTGCTATTATTATTGTTCTTTGTCCATTTTTTGAAAAGGATCTCTGATGTCTTGAATTGAATATAAAATGGATTTGTGAGGCAGAACCACACAAAATCATCAGTCTCACTCTTTTCTTTCAGAGTCATTAAAGTCCAGAGATAAGACAAATGTCAGGATGACTGGTGATGTCCATAGATACATGGATGACCTCAGCATCATCAATATCTGACCAAGCTCTAAGGGTTCCATGGCCCCTACTTTAGTCACCTTCATAGCCATTGAAGCAATTTGTGCTCATCTGCCCATTCTGTCAGAGAAAGTCTTTACATGTTAGGGGTAGACAACCCCTTAACTCACTAACATGCCAATTACTCTCAGCCTGGTTTAACCCCTCTGCCAATTGATTTTCTGGAATGGGTTCTGTACCCATGCTACAACTTGGATACCCAGATGAGAGTGCATGAGTAGCCCTGAAAAGGGTTTCTCAGGCCCTCACACCTCACACAAAGATATGTTAGTTCTCCTTGAACACTCCATACACAAAGAGGCAAAAGACATTATATGCCTTTTAGAAGCTTAGAATCTAATATGGGAGAGAACATGCAAAAATGTACATGTGTATATCTACCTATATCTATAACCTATCAATCTCTCTACAAGTCTGTCTGTCTGTCCATCTAGCTACCTATTTAGCTATCTAGCTATCCATCCATTCATCTATCCATCATATATCTAACTATAGGCTAAATATAAAGTAATTAATAAAGTATAGGCACTAGAATTAAGATTGATGGGAAAGGCTTCATACAGAAGGTGGGGTTTGAGCTAAGTGAAGCCAGACTAGGAGTAATAGCCTGAATTTATAAACATATAAGGATTGGTGGTCGGAGTGAAAAAATAGACTTTGGAGGAGTGAAACATAAGGAGAGAGGAAATGTTAGGAGGTTATGATTAAGCAGAAGAGTTTTAGAATTTTAGATCACTATTGAGGACCTGAGAAGCCAATGCCACTAAAAGCATGTATGTTTATATATGCACATGCATGCTTACTTGTTTGCATTTGTGTACACACATATACATATACACACATATAGTGATTCAGTTAACTGAGAAAATAGGGAGAATGACTTGGGGGTCAGTAGACAACTACTGCCAGGATCAGCTGTAAAAATGAGATGAGTGGACTAGATAAACTCTACAGTTCCTTTCAGGATTAAATCTGTAGAGGCCAGAGAGGACACATAATTTAAATCATGTCACAAATGTAGGAAATAGAAAAGCTAGAACCCAGGTTCTCTAATTTCAAATCCAGCACACTTTGCACTGCAGGACAATGAAAATAAGATTTAGAGAAATAAAGTGATTCATGTGGTAATATACTCTAACCCTAACCCTAACCCTAACCCTAACCCTAACCCTAACCCTAACCCTAACCCTAACCAGAAGGAGACAGGAATACAACCCCAAGGGGATTGAAACATCGCTGGGACTAGAACCCTTTGGTCCTTCATGACTTCTAATAAATCAGATATTCAGCTTAATGGCCCTCTTTGAATTCCTTCCAGGGCAGAGTTTTTAGTCAACACATAGAAAAGAAGTTTTCAGCTGGAATAAGAAATAGAAAATGTTACCATTATTAGAATAAGGTGTGAATGGAATCATTTTCATATTGTCACAATTTTCATGCACAAGCTTCTGTTTTCAGATGTAAGGTCATTCCTGGCATGAGTTTTTTTTTTTTTAACACTAAAACTCAACCTGATATAGCAGAAAGAGAGACCTGGATATGAAGCTAGAAGACTTGAATTCTGCTCTACTACTTACTTTGACCAAATAATTTACCTCTATATCTATTTCCTCATCAATGAAATGGCAAAATAATTCATATACTATCTATCTTGCAAGATGATTTTTTGGACACTGTTTTGAAAACTTCAAGGCTCTGTATTCTGTTTATTTCTCTGAATTAAGAATTAGGAGAGATGGGTTCAAATCTCATCTTTGCATTTTACTGGTTATGTGAACATGGGTGATTTGCTTTAGTTGAACATCTGTTTCCTCATCTGAGAGATAGGAATAATCAATAGCACCTACTTCACAGGTTTATTGCAAAAACCAAATGAGATAATATGCATAAATTATTTTTCAAGTCTTATAGCACTATATTCACATTTGTTTGTCTTGTTACTTTGTTGTAGAGTCTGATGAGTTGACTAGATTGATTGCATGTCAAGAAGACTGTTTTATGGAAAACTCATATAAGGCAAGAATTCACAAGGTGGTCATAAAAATTTATAAAAGGACAATCTCAAGAACTTAGGAACTGTGTGATATGGGAGACACTGGCACAGAGCTGTGTTGTACCCTCATCAGAGAGAGTGCTGTGCAGAAGTGAAGTAGCTCAAAGGAAATGCAAGATGCTCAAATTTAGATAATCCAATCTAAATGTTCCCATGGCTTATTTGTGTCCAACCCATGGTAGAGTGTTCTGTGCTATATTGATCTGGTAAGTCAGTCAGATACTATACCTTGACTTTAACATAGTGATGTCATTTTGGTCCTCTTTAAGGATGGATGACAATCAACCAACAAAACAATTGCCTTTGTGATCTTGGGTACCTCACTCAATTTCTCTAGATCTTTATTTCATTATCTGTAAAAATGAGTAGCTGTGCTTAGTGATCATTAAGGCTGTTGAAACTCTGAAACCTATCGAACTCAGAATGTGACCTATAATTGACACTGCTCTTTCTTTCAACCACATTCATTTACCTAGTATTTCACGTATTTCTGAGACCTGATAAATTCACTCTTTGTAAACCTTAAAGCAATATATAAATGCTAGCTGCTATGGTTATGATTATGATTATTCTTAATGCCTTTTCTTAAAAGATAGAATGTTTTTTAAAAAAATTATTGATATTTTAGAACATTTTTAAGAGTTTCTAATAGCATATCATACAAAGGCTTCATCCTATGTAACAAGAAAATACAATTAAACAATGTCTTTTAGTAATGTCTATAGACAATTAACTATGGAGGTTTCTGTTTAATTCTTTACCCACAGTTCATCATATTTCTTTGGAGAAGAAATTCAGTCCCCTGAATTCAAAAACTGATCAGTGCTTTTATCTGATTTCTTTTTGTGTCCCTTCCCTCCTTCATAATATGGGCATTATTCCTGTCTTTCTAGAACCTTATAGAATAACAGACAGACCTAGAAGGCAATTTTAGACACAGGCAATATTGTTCAACCCTCATTTTACAGTTGAGGCAACTGCAGCTTGTGTTGAGGTTAAGTGAATCGCCTAAGGTGCCAGAGGTAAAGTATCAGTGATGGGCTAGGAATCCATGTCCTTTTTGACTCCCAGCACCTCTTGGTTCTGTCTTCTTTGTCTAATAGTTCTTCTTGAGTTTATCCAAATTCTTCATGCTTGTCATTGATTATGGTTCAATAATTTTTAATAACATTCCTAGGCCATAATTTATTAAATTTTTCCCTATTTGATAGACATACACATTGCTTCCAGTTTCTTGCCATCTTAGAAAATGTTTCTATGGGTATTTCAGTATGTTTGAAAACTTTGTTTCTGACACTGATCTCCTTAGGGTATATGCCATTAGAGAACTGGCTGGGTCTATGATGTTTTCCCAATACAATCTGAGTTCTTTTTACTGCAAACTAAAACAATAATAGTCCCAAGTTGCTTCAGAACTGCTAAGGGATATGCTTAGCAAATTCTTAATGATATAAATCTGAGTTTAATAATATTTGGCAGGATGGTCAATTCAAGTAATTGAGTGGGATTAGGAGTGATTTTTTAAGCAAAACTGGTGTCTGCTCTCATAACAGCAACCATTAATGTCAGAAAGGGTTGGTGCAAGGAGACCAGAACTACTGAAGGATTGTGCAAGATTGCTTGGACCAAGTAAACACCTTGAGGCTGTTTCTAAATCGTATATCAAAGAAAGGAGAGACTGGTTCTATGAGAAGGAATAAATTGAGTATAGAACATTATATTGTGGAAAAAAAGAAAACCAGGTGGAGAGATCTTTGTTGCAAAAGACAAGTCTTTGGGAAATGAATATAATATAGTGGAAGGAGCCATGAGGTACTGAATCTTACTTCTGTTATTTATTCTCTATGTGACTTTGTGTAAATCACTTAATTTCTCTAAATGTGGATTTCTGCATCTCTAAAGGGATTGGGTAAGGATAATAGGACTGACTTAAGAGAGTTGCTGATAGGATCAAGTGACAGAATGTATATGAGATACTTTGCAAACTTGAAACTTTATTTAATTATATTATTATTAACCTAGATCTCTGCTTCTATTTTTTCATCATATATGTTCCCTTGAGAGAAGGCTTGTGCACTCGGCTATGCTATTTGAGGTCTTAGGCACATAATACTCCAAAAGGTTGAGCATTGATGATTTGTGCAACAAGCCACATCCTTGAGACTTTGATTATATTTTCCCAGTCCTTTCCTCTCCTTAATATCCATCTGGGTTCAGAGATCCCAGATGAAATTGTACAGGAAAATGTATTTGATTCACATTTAGGGGTTGTGGGTTGGAAAGCTGATTCTGTAAAAACCTCTACATTTGTATCTGTAAAATAAAAGTGATAGAAAAATAACATTACAGGTCTCTTCTAGCTTTTCATGTATGATCTTAAGACCTTGATCACTGTTCTAAGAATCAGATTGAAAAAATGACATGATATGCATTGCATTTTAGATAAATTAGCTTGGTAGGGATATTTAGGATGAATTTGAGAGAAAAGCACTTTGAAGATCAGGAAACCATTTCACTCATCCAGGAGTGAGCTGGTAAATGTTTAACAACCAGATGACTGGGAAAAAAGTACACATGACATACTTTTAAGTTTAACCTGAATTATGAAAAAATTTACCATTTATCAGTTCCCAAGGTATAAATACTTGCTCTGAAAAATTAATAATATTCTTTCATGAACTGGTATTAGCAGGCTCCAGCACATCCCTTGCTTAACAGGGTGATAGCAATAAGAATGGTAAGAAAGGAAAGGATAAGAGAGAGATATTGTTATTTTGATGATTGCCTATTTATATAGAGCACTTCTAGGTGACATAATGGATCTAGTGTCAGGGTTGGGATTCAGGAAGACCCCTCTTCCTGAATTCAAATCTGGTCTCAGATATCTACTAGCTGTATGAACCTGGGCAAGTCACTTAACCCTGTTTGCCTCAGTTTCCTCAACTTTAAAATGAGTTAGAGAAGAAAATTATAAATCACTCCAGGATGTTTGCCAAGAAAACTCTAAATGGGGTCAAGAAAAGTGAGACCTAAAAACACTCACAACGTTCATTTATAATACTGAAAGTCCAAGCTAGATGCCTGGATAAGGCAAGCACCATGTAGGTAGAATAATTCACCAATTGTATAAACTACTTATATATGTGATCAAGAATTAACTGGAGTCCAATATCTTAAGATGTTTTAGATGTATTATAATATGAGTACTAAACTATGAAATAAATTTAAGTAGATAATAACAGCTAGCAATCATATATTGTCTTAAGATGTACAAAGTGCTTTATGCATACTCTCTCATTTGATCTTCATAATGACCCTGAAAGTTAGCTATCATTATTATCTTCATCTCACAGATGAAACTAGGCTGAAAGAGATTAAATGACTTGCCCAGGATTACACAGCTAGTGGATGTCTGAGGCAGGATTTATATTCAGATCTTCTCAACTGGAGGTCCTGTATTCTATCTACCGTAACATTTATCTGAGTATTATTTCTTATTCATCTTGCTGTAATTTGTGTAACCCGGAAGATATTATTGAAAATCACCTGTGAAAGCGTTCCTCAAGTTTTCAAAGAGGATGTCCTTGCTATATTCTTAACCTCCTACTTCCTAACACCTTCAATAGAAATGAGAAAGTAGTCATATAGATCAAGAATTGGTAATGCCATTTATACTGTCCTCATCTTTTTGCTTCTTTTGAGGATTTTCTCTTTGACATTTTTTGAAAATCTGTCAAAGAGTAGAAAGTATACATTTTTTTTTCTAATGCATTTGATCAGATTCCAGTGTTCTCTCAGATTTCATATTCTTAAGTGCCATTGCCACTTCTACATATAGCAAATTAAATTCTTAGGTATTATAATCTTAGTATAGGAGGTGACTTATTATTGCTGATTTGACTAGATCACTGATCACATTTATTTTTATTCACTGGTTGATATCTTTTCAATTTTTTTTCACACCATCTCTTCAGTCTTTTTCTTTCTCTCCATCACCCAGCTACCATCTAGTTTGGTACTGCTACTCTTTTAGATTACGTTATTTCCAAAGGTGATTGTCACTTTTTAAATACTATTGTTCCTTAAACACCAAAATTAGACTAGATATGATGGTGGGCCTATTATCACTTGTCACTCCTAGAATCACCAATAAAGATGTCCTAATTCACCTCCTCTCTACATTTCTCATGTGGACTATTTTAATATATTCCTAATTTGTTTTTTTCTGTTTTCATATCAAATTGAGCCAGCAAACATTTATTAAGTGTTTACAGATATATGTGCCAGGCATTGTCTTAAGTGCAAGAAATACAAATAGAAAGACAATCCCTTTCCTTACCTGAAGAAACTTACATTCTAAAGGGAGAAGACAATATAGTATGAAGATGAAAAGTAGGGAAGGAGGGGGAGTTCATGCAGGGTGGTGATTGTGAAAATCTGGAGAGTCAGAATCTATCTGATATGGGTATGGTTCAGTTTTTCCAGATTTTCTCAACTGGATAATTAGACAAAGGTCACATATTAAATTTCCTCAGCTATACTAGGAAGTGACTTTATACTAGTCATTTTTGTTCCATTCTGTTTCATCCAAAGGTTATTCTCCTTGTCAAAGAAAATAGAAGACATACAATTTAAGCAACTCTCTTCTTTGTATCCTCAGTGATCATTGTTCCACACATCCTATGCAGTGATTGCCTCCTCAGATATTCCTGTTTTCTAGAATATTACTAAAAACAAAACAAAACATAAAAATAACAGCAACAACAATATCAAGATGCTTTTTTTATCCTTGGTTTCAAACATCAAATTCGATTTGATCTAAACTTCAACATTCCTGACAGTATTAGTCCAGGCTCATTGATAAAAATTTTTCCTCCATTATCTTTAATTCTTTCCATCTTTTATATTATAGTTTAAAAACTCTGTGTTGGTTGGTGAGTATTCTTTGAATTCATATAATTCTCCATAGTCAATTATTCTGTTCCTTTCACATTGAAATTGTTTTGCATTTGACTTTAGAATTTATTCTTGAGAGATTTCCTTACCTCCTTCCCTATGGAATCTTAATTTGTAGAACCAAACAATTCTATTATCTGAACGCTTTGAAATCTATTACTCCAAATCTAAGATGCATTCTTTCTGTTTTAAAAAACTCTAGGAGAGAGGGATCACTTTCCTTCAAGGTTTCCATCATTTCTACCCAACCTATCAGTAAGGTTCAAAGGCTGAATCGAATCTCCTTATGTTTTCTCTACATTTGAAGGACAAAATCTTACTTAAGACAAAGAAAATTTTAGTTCCACTGCTTTTGGCAGAAAGTACTAGCACGTGTTAAATTCTTTAAATTCTTTATCACTGCAATGATATACTGATTTGTTAGGTGAGTGATTTCTAACTCCTTACCTATTTCCTCTTTTTGTTAAGGTGTTATATAGTATTCTCTAATAATAAAATTACATTTAGTAGGGAAAATAGGAACCATTGAGTCTAATGCACTCTTTGAAGCTAAGAAAATTGTAGTACAGATAAAGTGATTTGTTCAAGGTCACACATTAACTATCTGAGGTGAGATTTGAACCCAGTTTTTTATATATAAAAGAAAGATTTTATTTATTTTGAATTTTAGAATTTCCCCCCTAATCTTGCTTCCCTCCTCCCCCCCCCCCCACAAAAGGCAGTCTGTTAGTCTTTACATTGTTTCCATGGTATATATTAATCTAAGTTGAATGTGTTGAGAGAGAAATCATATCCTTAAGGAAGAAAAATAAAGTATGAGACATAGGAAAAATTACATAATAAGATAATGGTTTTTTTAAATTAAAGGTAATAGTCTTTGGTCTTTTGAACCCAGTTCTTTTTGACACACAAAGTCTAACTGTCTTTTTCTTACGTCATAATGCCTCTGATATTTTCCTTTATACCTATTCCAATTTCAAATTTGTCTGTTTTCATTGAGGGCATTACAATCTTTTCTATTTACTTTTTATAACCTTGGAGTTATGGTAGTGTTCTGGGCTTGGTGTCAGAAAGATCTGCATTCATATCCAACTTTAGACCCTACTAGATGTGTGACCCTGGTCAAGTCACTCAACCACTGTTTCCCTTAATCCATTGGAGAAAGAATCTAGTATTTTTGTCAAGAAATCCCACGGACAGTATTACTATATTACAGTTCACAAGTCATCAAGAGTCAGACCCAACTCAACAACAAATAATAAAATTGTTTTTCTTTCTCCTTTCATTGACCTTCACTCAAAGTTTCTTCACCATGCCTTCCCATTTTGTTTTTTTTTCCTGATTTTTCTTTAATACATTCTCCATATTACATGACAGACCATCAGATTACTTCCTTAGTAGCATCTACCTACACTTCAATTGAATCAATCAGTATTCTAGGACATTTAATATCATATACGTGGTGTACTGTTAAATACAGTAGAATAATCTTATAATGGCCAGCCACGTGCCTTTGGTAAGAATAATGGGTAGTGGTATCACATTTTTTGAAAATGGATTAATTCACACACACGTTGAAACCACATTTAAGTTTTCAACTTTAAGTCTAAATAAAGCCTTTCTCCCTTCTTTAGAATACAATCATGCAACTATCCTTTCAGATGCTGTTTTATGATTCTAGAAGGGGAAAGGAGGTCTATTTCAATAGTCAAATGATGCTTCCTCCCCCTATCCTTAATAGGAGTGGGTGTGTGTGTGTGTGTGTGTGTGTGTGTGTGTGAGAGAGAGAGAGAGAGAGAGAGAGAGAGAGAGAGAGAGAGAGAAATGGGATATTAAAGAAATCAACACCTATTAAACAACCACAAACCTAAAAGTCAGAGTGGTCATGGACTTTTCTTTGCAATTATATTAAATCACTAATAAAAAGATTTTAAAGAAAAAGTTCAAACCAATCCTTGGACTGTGCCACTTATTTAAATAGTTGGCGGTCATCAATGCTTTTGAGACGCTTCTTCCGGGGTTGTACAAAGTCATCATCTGAATCATCACTAAATATGGTATCCTCTGTTTCATTCTTGAATTCCTGCTTTGGAAATTTTTTCTCTGGATAAAGGTTTTTCAGAAGGTCTTCAAAATAGCTTTCAAGTTTTATACCGGCACTTGCAACTTCAGAATCAGGCTCTTTGAATTCAGCACAATTTTCAAAAATCAGGTGGAAGTCAGCCACAAAATCTTCAGGTTTTGTATATACTGGGGAATTCACTTGGAGTTTCTTATTGATGGTAGACAAGTCCATAGGATTTTTAATTATTTTGTAATAATCAGGCACTGTAGAAGGAACCGGATCTTGAAAAGCCAAGCTCATTTCATGGCAGTAAAGGAATAAAAGTAGTCGTTCACACTTCCTCTGATCTATAGGTGTTAATCACACATGACCTTCAGTCTTTTGTTTTTCTGAATTGTAATTGGGATCATCACAATCATATTCAACTTCTGGTTTAGATAAATCTCGACAAAAGGTACAAATCCACTCTCCACTTGGGAAATTCACCAATGTAGGCACATGACAAGTAAGATGAAACACTTTAGGGCATTTCTCACAACAAAGGAGTTCCCCTCCATTCTGACACACTGCACACTAATCTTCATTGGGGTCATCTTCTTTTCTACTTTGTCTACCATGAAGAGGTGATTTCTGTGAGACACCACCCCATCCAGACTTTCCATTTGAAGGACTTGCTTGAAGTCCTGGTCAATCCCCTGTGCTATCTGGAGCATCTGTTCTTAAAACAGCTTCCTCAGATGTGGCATTATGATTACTGTCCAAGAGCAACGAAGTAAGTATGCTTCTTGGAAAGTTGGTATTTTGAGATCTAGGTTCTTCAACTGTTTCTTGTTTTACTATAACAATAGGAAGATCATAATTCTCATGTGGGCCATTGTTTTCCTGCTTGATTCTTATTGGTTCCAACATGACCACTGGGACTTTGTGTGCAGAATCAGCTCCTGCTGGTTTGCTGGAAGAGCCAGGGCTTCCTCTGCTTCCAACACTGGAGGCACTAGGTGAGCGGATTGGTGGGTGTACACTAGTCATATTTACAGGTCCTGGGAGCATGCCTTCCCATTTTGAATCCCAGGTTTCTTAATCTAGGACTAATTCATTATTAATATAAATATTAACCTTTCCCCTTTTCTCTAAATTATTTCTTTTGGAAAAAAAATTTCCTTACACAAAGAATTCCAATCACAGGTTTAATCTCATCAAGTCTCAGTGACGTCTTTGAAGAAAAATTTGTCCACTTGTGTTAGGATACATAGTTCAGCTTACTTGTTCCTACACTTTTTACTTTTGAATATAAAAATTTGAAGTTATGGGCTTCATTACTAACACTTGGCAAACCACTTTAAAAAAATTTGATACATTCCACCTTCATATCTTCTCTCCCCTCTCAAGCTGCTGTCCTATTTCTCTCCTTCTCTATACTAGCAAACATCTTGAAAAGAATAGCCTACAATAGCTATCTCCACTTCTGCACTACCCACTCACTGATTAACTCCTCACAAGATACTTTCTTCCCTGCTACTGTCGTGTCTTAGCATTTTCAGTTTAAATGTCTTCATTGTCAAAACTAAGAAGAAAAGGGATCTAGAGTCTGTAGGAAATCATAATCTGTGTCAGGAGGTTGGAGGTGAAAGACCATCCTGGGAAGGAGGATGGAAGAAGAAGGTCCTTGGGGCTTTTGGAAATAAGTAACAGCTTTAAGGTTAGATGGGGCTTAATCTTCTGAGAAGGAAGTAAGTGGTTACTTGTCTTTCAAGACTGTAGGTCTAGAGGAACATATTGATGGATGATTGAACTTATTGGTGGATGATCATTTAATGAGAGAAAGAAAAGTGTGACAGAGAGAGACAGGAGAGAGGAAATTTGGTCTTAGAGAGTTAGTATAGTATGACAGATGGCACATCATACTTGTGATCTGGAAGGATTTGGGTTTGAATTTTAGATGTGGCATTTTCCATTGTGTAATATTAGACAAGTATCTCAAACTCATTGGGTCATGGTTTCTTTTTCTATAATATGAAAGGGCTAGACTCATTGACAAGAAAGTTCTCTTCTTTAAGTCTTTGATTTTACTTGTATTTCCTGTCTCACAAGGCTGTTGTGAGGGGAAAACATAAAATATTTTTTGACTTTATTACATTATAAATATAACTCTCATCTTGTTTGTAATTAGTAGAAAAAGAATGAGTTATTAGGAAAAGACTGAATTATGTCTGTCCATTTAATAGGGATGTTATGCTTTTTAGAAGAGTTTCTCCACAAATTGGCTAAAGTGGAAAAATAATGCAGTACTTCAGACTTTCTGGACCCCTTCTGTGAATATCTAATTCTCTAGCAATGTTATATTAATGAGGCATTACTTTCGCTTTGTGACTTCAGACATGTGGCCATTTTTCTGTTTCAGCTTCTCCATTAATACAAGAAAAATGAGAGTAATCACACCTGTCTGGTCTACCTCACAGGGTGTTTGTGAGGGTATTATGAGTCCCATGACATAATGGGCATGAAGTTAATTCCCTATAAAAGCTGTTGATGATGATGGTGATAATGATGATAGTGATGAGATAAAGTAGGCAGAATCTGCTTTCCTTTCTCCAGGGAAAGCAGTTGAATAAGGGGAAAAACAAACTAATAATTGAGGTAAATACAGCCATTGAATGTAAGTGCTTTATATACAGTTTGGAGAACTGTGTGCTCTCAAGAGGCAGAGGTAAGTTTGCCATCTATCTAGTAATTATCCAGACAGCCCAGAAATACCAGGCCTTGTTTGTGTAGTGTTATCTTGATAAAGGTTAGGATGATGGCAGTGGTGATAATAGCTATAACCTCTGAACTGCTATGACCCTGGAGATTAGTAGGCTTGGCTGAAGGAAGCTGTATTGTGTGTGTGTGTGTGTGTGTGTGTGTGTGTGTGTGTGTGTGTAAGAGAGAGAGAGAGATACAAACAGAGAAAGTGAAAGAGGGAGAGAGAGGGAGAGGGAGAGGGAGAGGGAGGGAGGGAGAGAGAGAGAGAGAGAGAGAGAGAGAGAGAGAGAGAGAGAGAGAGAGAGAGAGAGAGAGAGAGAGAAAGGAAGCGAAAATCCTAGAATTTTCCTGACCTCATTCCAGAGCTTTCAATTAGATTGCCAGTAATGATTGACTATTCCAGGACTGCATACTCAAAGATAAAGCAAATGTTTCTTCCTTTTGTCTTCCTTTTCCTAGATAGTAAACTCCTTGGGAACAAGGGGCTGTGTTTTTATTTTCTCTCTTTTTATTTTTTTTGGTGTCTGACACAGACCTGTTACATAATAGGTATTCCATAAGTTCTGACTAACTGAATGACTTACTCTCTTAATGCTCAGGCTAAGCTGACAGTCATTCTAAAGAGGGTCATAGGTAAGACTGAGGATGAGCTCAAAGAATGTCATCATATTTCTTATTCCCTATAAGCACTGCCAAAGTCAGTAATGTGACTACCACAAACAAAGGAGATGTGACTCTTAAGAGTAAACCTCACAGGAATTGAGGATATGGAGAGGTATCTGCCATCTCACCCCGAAGTTCCCTGATTTATGCTTCCGAATTATACTTCTTTTCATAGCTGAACAAGTAAAATTACATAATGGTAATTTCTACGAAAGCTTGAGTAAATGACAAAATTACTAAATTAGTTCTTAAGTCAATGATGGTTGAGTTGAGATCTCAACCCTGTCCCTATATGATATTTCATCTAAGGCAGGAAAGATGGAGAGAGGCCCTAGGACACCTATATCAAGGATCCCTTCTGGGAATAGACTTCCACCAAGTAAAGAGAATATTTAGACTGTTTCAACCATCTGTGGCATTGGTGAGGAGATTGAAGTGGATCACTTGGAAGAGTTTTTTAAATAAGTTTTTAATTGATATTTTGCTTCTTAAATCCTTAAAATAAACCATGTGCCCTCCTCCTTCTTGCTTATAGAGCCATCCTTTATGCAAATATTATTTTTTGAAAAGGGCAAAAAAATCAACTGAATTGAGAACTATGCTGAAAATTGTTAAAAAAAATATTCAATGTGTAAAACCTGTGCAACATACAACTCCTCAGTGTCTCACCTGAGACACTTTCTAAATAGTGTCTATGCCATCACAGTGAAATGGTATCAAAATATAAGTGTAACATATGTAAGATGCATACTGTCTGACAATCATTATTTAAATTTTTTTCTGTTCTCTAAATCTCAGTATTTAGAGCAAAGCCTCAGTCCATTCATGCTAGTTAAATGATGTTTATCCTTTGTTCTTGAAGAAAACCATGACATCAGGGAGGTGATGCCATAACAAGCACATGAATTGGATTTGAGTGAGGGGAAACAATGCTAAGACACCAGTCTCACTTTCTTCTCCAGAGTCATTTGGGTCCAAAATGACTGCAGATCCCCTGGAGGAGAGGCACTCAGAGTTAAATAATTTGCTTAAGATCATACAGCTAGTATGAAGCAAGTGTCTGAGACTAGATTCAAACTCTTATTCTCCTGAGACCAAGAACAATACTTAATCCACTGTATCACCATCTTTCTGGAGAATTAGGAACCATCTATGAGTTATACTACTCATGTCATGCTGTGGATTCAAAAAGTCATTTCAAAACTGGGGCTAGTTAATTTTATATTAATCGATGATTCCATTAGCCATTAGTGAGTCAATAAGTATTTATTAAGCACTGTGACTATATACCAGGGACTATGCTAAGTACTGGAGATACAAAAAGTGGCAAGATCCCTTCCACTTTCATGTTCAATTTGCATAGAGTCTCTGAACCAAATCTCTTTTCCTATTCTCTCTCTCTCTCTCTCTCTCTCTCTCTCTCTCTCTCTCTCTCTTTCAAGGCCACTCTAATGTATTCAAGATAATTGCCTCAGACAAAGAAGTATCATGTACATACTCTAGACTCCAAAATTGGTAGAAATAGAATAGATCTAATAGTCACCTGCTATGAAACTGGGCTCTGGATCACAACAAACTGTCACATCCGTATGACTCGGGACTATGACATAGGAACAGGTAGAAAGCAGGGATGAGCCAGCTAGGATCATTAAGTAAATCTCAATGATTCTCAGGTAGAAAAAATCCTCTTTAGGAGTTCTGCCCTTCATGATGGTACTGTCTTTCTAATCTCTTGACATTGCACAGACAATGGTGGTGCATGGGATCTTCATGGGTTATCTTTGCTTCAAGTGTCTATAAGCTAATGTGACCTATCATAAGTGATGACATCCATTCCACTGCCACTCTTGGACAATTAATCATTGGGAAAATATAGTAACTGGCACATTCATCACATATGAGTTATTATTGTCCACTGGATATTCCTTAATTTTAATTAGTCCTTATTAAATTTAATTACATGAAATTATATGACTGACAGTCATACAGCATTGACAGAATACTTTTTTCTTGCATGGGGTGGGGTTGAAAGTAATAGACCCATACCTCTGATTTTATTATGGAAACAATATCTTGACACAGAAACTACCTTCACTCATGTAAATAAATAACATAACTATATATTCCTCCTTTTATAGGCCTTAGAGAGTTAGCTTCCAAAGTTGTTTTAGATATTTAGAGATCAAGTGACTTGCCCAAGGTCACAAAATCAGTCTATGTTAGAGAGATGGCTTGTGCTCAGATCTTCTTGATTCCAAGACTGGCTTCTATCTACCTCTATTACACACTGCCTCTCCAAGCAAATAATATTGCTATTGAAAAGATGAACCTTGATTCAGGGAGAGTTTGAAATCATTAAAAGAACTGCCCACCCATTCTCCTCCTGTTCGCTTATGGACTAGGCTCATTATCCATTTGAAATGTCTATTCAAGATATATGTACTGATGGATCAGCTCTAAAAGTTAGCAGAACTTAGTTACAAACATTAAACATAAACATGGTAGTTTTAGAGAAATATAGAAAGCTAAAAATACAAAATGTAAAACACCAATCTAAGTCAAAAACCAAATTCTGGGACTATTTAAATAAGTAGGGTCAAAAATGATATGATTAAAAAGAAATATAAAATGGGGGTATTCTACTCATATAAGTCTCGGTGTCTAGATAGGTCTGGAGATTAACCAGTCGTTCCATTATCTCATCTGTATAAGTCCTAGCCACATACTACTCTGAAATTTTCTCATCTTATAGTCTTTATGGAGTTCCTCTGAGAAATCCCCATAAACAAAGTACACAGATGAGTCCTTCCTTTGAAATTTGGTACATTTTGTAGATACCAATGTAGGATTTCTTATTACCTTTCTTTCCTTTCACCTTAATAGTCTCCAAATATTTTTGATCATGCAACACTATGCAACTATCAGTAAAAATATTTGAGCATGGACCTTTAACAAATACATATTCAAAACTTATATACTGTATATAATATATCGACATATCAATTGATATATTATGCATATATTATAATATACCAAAAAGAAATGGAATGCTATTTTATTATTAATAGCCAACATTTATATGGTGCTTTAAAAATTATGAAATTTATATTATCTCATTTGAGTTTAAAAGTTTAAAAAAGTTTTAACAATATTCTTCAGTCTCATTTTATCAATGATATTTTTTTGTTGCTCACTAAAGTTATTGATAATATTCTTAGGAAAGCAGTACAATTTAATATGCATTATTATTTTTTGAAAATATTAGTGTACCACTTTGATACAATGATTCAAACATCTGTTTATTTTCAGCATTTGGTTTTAAAGATAGTCAGAGCTTGAAAAGACAGTTTACAAAGAGCAGAGGACGGGAAATCAAGAACTGGAAGGTATCTTAAAAGATAGTTACTTGAATCCCTCTTCATTTGACAAATAAAAATGCTTATACTCAGGGATCTTAAACTACTTACCCAAAGTCACACTTGTATTCAGTATCAGAGGCAGAGCATGTATCCTTTGACTCCAGAGCTAGGTCTATTTCTATTGTACCAAGATATCCAGATCAAAATAAAAGAAATGTAGCATAGACTGAACTTATTATTTATTGATACTCCATTTTCAAGTCCATGAACCACTCACTGATGTGAAAGTTTCTGATGACAGTTTGCTAGAAAATTACAACTTCCGTTATGTGAATTGGTTGTTCTTGCAAATTAATTATAAGGGATTAACATTTTTATATTTTTACCAAATGGGCTCAGATCCTACTAAACTTCTTCATCTGGAAGATTTTTCAGGAAATTGAAAAATTCTATTTCCATTTTGTAAAAAGTATGCAACTATAGGAGTTCTTAAATTCATATCCTTTTCAGCAAGAAAAACTTAGTTTTAAAATGTTTTGCTAATTGAGATATTTCATATTCTTATTAACTCATAATTTACATTACAATATAAATGGAATATATTTCAAGTATCATGAGAATTTTGAGATTTTAAAGAAATTTCTCATCATATTTGATTAACTCATCATTTTTTAACCTCCTACTGATGAAGAGTTCCTATTAAAAGTAGGAGAAATGATAATTCGGCTATTTTCTTGCTGTTCACTTATGCTTACAATATTAGGGCTATCATTGGTTTGTAAATGCAAGAATTTTTTAAGCCACTTGCTCATTTTTTTGAAGATTAGTTTAAGACTCAATAATATCATCTATAAACAAATAAAGGTGCTATTGTCATTGTCCACAACTTTGCCCTATTTTTGTTAGAATCCCATCAATATTAAGGTCAACAAATATTATTTGTTTGGGGGGGAGGGAAAATGATCAACAAATTTTAAAGCTACTTACCCAAAGACACACAGGTATTCAGTATCAGAGGCAGTATGTATCTTTTTACCCTATGCTGTGGAATTTCTCCTCTTCCTTAAATATGCTACATGTACTATATTTTATGTCTGAATATATAGACTGAGTATGTCAGTGTCAATCTGTATGTTAAACATTAGCAATGTCAATTTTCTTTTTTATTTTAAAAATAATAGAAATTTTAATATTTTCTTTCTGTAATCCATTTTTTTAACCTGCACACTCTAGCTGAACATGTGTTCTCCATTTTGAAAACCATTACTATAGGTTTATCTCTTTTTGATGACATATGGCTTCCTGGAGATAGGTAATTCAAAAAAAATGGGGTAGGCATTGGGAAAGCAGGGAACAAAAATTGCTTTAAAGAAGATGGAGCAATTATCCAAATGCCCTGCCCTTATAAGTTTATTTATTTATTTTTCTGGGTTTGAGGTAGAATTTCCTACCTTTCTTATTATATCAATTCCCTCCCCTCCCCCCCACCCATTGTTGAGGATATAAAGTTTGTTGACTATTTTCCCTTTCCCCAGAACAAATTATATTTCGTGGCCATAATACTGATATGATTCCCACAAAGGAAGACAAATAGAGCAATTTTGAATATAACAAACATCAACAAATAAAATATTAGCCTCCTCCTTTATGTAAACCTTCCTTGCCCTTAATCTCCTTGCCCTCTTTTGTAGCTACCAGATTTTTTGTCTAGGGAGCATGTTGAACCTATTTGTGAATATCCAGGGAGGTTAATCACTAATTTGTTAAACAGTATTAATTTATAAATAAGATTTTATTATAACTATATTATTTGAACTGTTGAATCCCTTCTGTTTTAGACTGCTCTATAAATCAAATGCATGGTAATTCTTGTCTAAATAAATGGCTTTGTAAAAATGTATGCTCTTCACCAGTCAATCTCTTCTTGGTGCTTTGTCACTTAGGAAATAGTGAATCAGAGCTTAATTCATTCCAATGTGGATATTTTACTTTTTTGAGGTCATTGTTAGAACTTATTGGTTGCCTCATTTATTCTTCAGAAAATGAGAATGATTGACACAAGAAGCTTTGTTTCTGTTCTTTGAAATATGGTTTTAAGATTTTGGGGAAAAATTTACTAGTAGAGAAAATTCTAGTGATTGAGCAATGCTACACTATGAGACATAGTGAGTTGGTAATGGAACCTTTATCATGTCATCTCACTTTTATGGGTCTTAGTTTTTTTGATCATTAAAAAAAGAGGCAGAGATCTTGGTTACTTAGAGCTAACTTATTTCTATTCCCTCATTTTATAGAAAAGGAAATTAAGTCTCAGAAAATTAAAATGACTTGCTCAAGGTCACATATAAAGTAATGCATAGCTAAACTGGGATGCTGGAATCCTAATTCAGGGCCCCTGACTAAATGGTACAGTGGATAAAGCTCTGGACCTGAAAGCAGAAAGATCCAAGTTCAAATCTGGCTTCAGATACTTAGTAGCTGTGTAAACTTGACTAAGTCACTTAATCTCTTTACTCACCTGTAAAATGAAGATAAAAATAGCACAAAATTCTTAGGGTTATTATAAGGATCAATTGAGATAGAATTAGCAATATTGCAATTATAATATTTGAAAACTTTGAAATATTATATAAATTCCTTGAACAATTATAATTATTAGTCTAGGACCACATGGATAGAATTCTGAACTACAGTCAGGAAGACCTGAGTTCAAATCCCACCCCAGACCCCCAATAGTTATGTGACCCCAGGTGACTCACTTAACCTCTACATTCCTTCATTTCCTCAATTTTAAAATAATGATAAAAGTAGTATCTACTCCAGAGGGTTGTTATGAGGATCAAAATGAGATGTTATTTGAAAAATGTGACTGTCTGTCACATGGTAAGTGCTTTTTCTCTTCCCCTGTCTTTCTCTCCATCTCTCCCTACCTTATACATGCTGCCTCTGGTTGTTAAAAAAATTCTTTTCCAGCTCTATAATTCTATGATTCCTCTATGATTATGTAATTCATTTACAGTTCATTCCCAGAGCAATTCAAAAGCCTTTGAGTTCAAGCATGTTAGCATCTACTTGGAACTTGGTGGATAAGCTCTTAAGAAATCACAATATGTTGTCCCTTGACTGGCATAGATGAGAGAGAAATGCAGATTACAGGAATTTTCTTTTAACCATTTAAGTTCACTGTGTGAAGTTATCCCCTTTCTAATCCTTTATGACCAGAGAGCATTATATAGTTAAATAATTTTTTTATTGTTGCTATTTCATCATAGTTAACTCTATAGTTTAACATTATAATTATTATTAATAATGATGGTAACAATAATCATGATAACAAAAGATTGATATCTAATCTTCAGTAGCTCTTTTAAAGGGAAGCTGCTTATCTCCTGTCTCTTGATGATGGAGAACACTATGAAACTCAACAAAGTTATCTCATTTGATAACAACCCTGAAACTCCTGTTTTACAAATAAGAAAACTCAGACTTTTGGAGCTTAAATGCCTTGTCTACAGTCAAAGATATCTTCTGAACCCAGGTCTTCCTGAATCCAAGTCCAGCATTCCATCCAAATATAAAAATTGCTCCAATAATATGGAAGTATATATATATATGTATATATACATACATACATACATACATATATATATATATATATATATATATATATATATATATATATATATATAGCATCCTAGTCTTAGAACTTTAAGGGACCTTAGAGATTCTCTCATTTTATAGATTAAAGAACACGAGTTCCTCAAAAAGGGAAATTATTTATTCCAAGATGAGCCAAGATATAAAAATAATAATTGGGATTCTCTGATTCCAAATTTACCTTTTCCATTGTACTATGTTCTCCTTCCTCCCTTCCTCCTTCCTTCCTTCCTTCCTTCCTTCCTTCCTTCCTTCCTTCCTTCCTTCCTTCCTTCCTTCCTTCTTTCCTTCCTTCCTTCCTTCCTTCCTTCCCTTCCTCCTTCTCCCCCTCCCCTCTTCTCCCCCACCCCTCTTCTCCCCACTTGCCCCCTCCTCACCCCTCCTCCCTCTTCTCCCTTTTCCCTAGGGAGAAGAATTAATTTGGAAGTCATCTTCAATTAAAACAATAATCACTTTAAAGATTTATAAAGAGAGGGGGGCAGGGAGATATAATGGGTGGGGATTGATAGTAAGGAGGTCTGGATTTAAATTACACTGCAGATGCATACTACGTGTCGGATAAAGAACAAATTACCTCACCTCATATTTATCTGATTTTCTCATCTGTAAAATGGGCTTTGTAGTGCTTGAGTTACCTAGCTCACAAAGTTATTGCGTGGAAAATACTTTCTAAAATACAGCACTGTCTTACGGAAGAGTGAATTAGGCTGAACTTGGGCAGCTAAATGGCATAGTGGAAAGAGCATCAAGACTGGATTTAAGAAGATCTGAGTTCAAATATGGATCTCAGACAAAGTTACTAGTTGTATGACTGGGACAAATCACTCACCCTTTTCCTCAGTTTCCTCAACTGTAAAATGAGAATGATAATTGATGATGATCAGCCAACAGTTTCTGTGCAGTTTTCTTGGCACAGATACTGGAGTGGTTTATTATTTCCTTCTACAGTGGATTAAGGCAAGTGGATTCAATATATTTCCCAGGGTCATATAGCTTAGTAACTGTCTGAGACCCAGATATGAACTCAGGTCTTTCTGACTCCAGGTCCAGAGTTCTATCCACTAAGTCATCTAGATTTTTATTAATACATAGTAGGTGCTTACAAAATGGTTATTTTCTTCTCCTCTATGAACCAACAATCTGAGATTTAGAGCTGGAAAATTCTCAAAGTTCATTTACAGATAAGGAAATTGAGATCCTGAGAGATGGGACTTATCCAAGGTTACATAGGTAGATAATAGCAGAGCTAGGAAAGGAATCAAATCCAGATATTTTAACTCTAAATCTGAAAACCTTTCTATCATACTTGTTTCCTTTCAAGTGATGAGGTCATGAGGAAGAAAGCACAATGACTCATACTTATTTCCAAATTCTTATAGTAGAATTATCCCTAATTTATGGATAAGTTGGGTCAAACACCTAGTCAGAACTAGGATTTGAATTCATGTCCTAATTTGAACTCCAATTTTCTTTCCTTTCTGCTTCTCTTATACAGAAAGGACAAATGAAGGTAAAGTTCAGTGATTTTTCTCAAGGTGACATCCTAAAACCTGGAAGCTGCAAATAGACCTTAAATTTCTAAGATCCTTTCCTTCGTTTTATAAACCACAGATAACTTTCAGGTGATGGTTCTAGATTTGAGTTTATGTTTTTGAGTGCTCAGCAGTAAATAATTATTCAACATAAGAACTAGAAAGTATGGTGTGGTAAAGATAACTTGATTTGGAGAAAAAGTGTCTGTACTCATATCTAGGTTTTCTTACTTGCTTTGTGGGTGAGTTGGGTAATGACTTTAACTCCCTCATCCTCAGTTTCCTTATTTATAAAATGAAAGAGTTTAATTAGATAATAATTACCATAGGCTATACCATTGGATTTATAGTTATTTATAGCTAACTCCCTCATTTTACTGAGTCCTAGAGAAGTGAAACAACTTGTCCAGAGTCACACAGTTGATATGTGACAGAACTGGGACTTCAGACCCAGGTTCTCTAAAATCAAATTGAGTATACTTTCTAATATCTTGTGCTGTTTTCCTTTTCACCTCAGACATCACCTAACTCAATCCCTTTATTTTACAAAATAGTCAGGACAAGGAGCACTTGTGATGGATTCCACTATCAATTGTTTTTAAGGATGGGTCTGTGTCCTTTGAACTCTATACTATGCCACTCATACCTAATTTACTCTTCTCTTTCTATAGTATATCCTGGAAATTATGAGACCAGCTTCTTTGCAGCTCAATAGTAGTGTCTTAAGATGTCAACCTTCTTTTCCATCACAGGACAGAAGGAAGAAGTCTATTAGGAAGTTTGCCCAAGGTGTCATGGTTAAGATTTACTGACTGGCTGTATTATCTATCATTCTGGACAGGAAAACCATAAATTGGATTTCATGATGACTGCTGTGGGCAAGAAAGACAGTTGTTTACAGAATTTAAGATTCCTTTCTGCTCTTAACTTCCCCCACATATCATAGATTTTAAGTAATTGAGAACCAAAAGGTATATCTCAGCTACTGAGACAATCTAAACAGCATGTAGACTGGAGTTTGTCTTGTTTAGCAGAGTAATATGTGTTAGAAACTAAGCAACAGAAATGTACCTGACACATGTATATAATGATAGTCCTGTAATTTTGAACATCTAGCAAAAAACAATATATCACTTCTTAGACTTTACTCTTCACCTTTCTCATTTGTGAAGTGAAGACAGTACCTTCCTCTCCTTGTTTGCCCCTTTCCTTCTCTTAGAGCTTGAATATTCATAAGGAATAGAAAATCAATGCTATGGGGGGATAGAGAGGGAGGGATGAAGAGAGGGGAGAGTGTGAAAGAGAGGAAGAGGCATACACATGAATAAGAGACACAGACAGAGAGAGACAAACACAGAGATAGAGAGGTAGAAAGAGAAACACAGAGAGAGAGAGGAAAAAAGAGAGGAAGGAAGAAAGCTATAGAGCAAGACAGAAAAAGGGAGAGAAGAGGGGGAAAAAGAGCCAGAAAAAGATGGGGGGGCAGGAGAGAGAGAGAGAGAGAGAGAGAGAGAGAGAGAGAGAGAGAGAGAGAGAGAGAGAGAGAAAGAGAGAGAGAGAGAGCTGTCATATTCTAAACAGATTTTAAGCTAACAAGTTAAATATAGCCTGTCTATAACAATCTTGAGGGAAAACGTTTGCATGGTGATAATGAGCTTTTCAAAATGCACTTATAGTTCCTTTACACCTTTTAGACTAAGGTAACAAGTTTTCCACCACTTCATTCCCTTCCATTCTTTGGCCAGGAAAAAGAAGATAAAAAAATCTTGCAGCAGTTCTTGCAGAGAAAGAACTGAGAACTCATGTCTCTTAAGCCATAGATCTTACTGTTTTTCAAAGGTTTGTTTTTTTAAGCCAAGATAATGCTTAGGAAATTATTATTTTATTTTGATTGTGTATTTTGTGGCTTCTTTCTTGGGACATCATTTTGTTGATAAAAATATTTCCCAGAGATCAAGATTAGTAAATATTATTTTCCAAGAAGAAAGTCTTCTAAATCAATGTTGAAAAATAACCAGAAGGTGATTTTTTTAGGCCATTGGATAGAAATCACTGTACTTGGAGTTAGGAAGGATGAAATAGAGCCAGAGAACCAACATCCTTACTTCAAAATTGCTTCATAAACTCCCTGAAGTTGGAAATCAGTTTGCTACTGACATGCTGTGTGATTTTGGAGAAGCTGCTTTCTCTTTTAGCCTCAGTTTGCTCTTGTGTGAAATAAAGCACTTGAACCATTCCAAAGACCATTCTAGCTTTAACATTCTGTGAGTCTCTGTAGTTTGGCCTCACTCAATTTTCCCTTGTTACAATAGAAAGAGTGATGATATTGATGGTGGCATTATGAAACCTGAATTCAAAATCTGGCTCTATCATTTATTACTTTTTTGACCTTGGGCAAGTCATTTGCCCAGGCCCTCAAGACTATCCCCTAGTTATCCTGGCACCATCCTTTCAGTTCAATATTTATTATCTACAACTTGCAGGTGTTGCAGTGACCTTGATCTGCCCTAAGAATCTTAAGTCATACAATTGAAATATATTGTCTGTGGGCAAATCACTTCAGTATGCAACGCTTGAGGTGGCTCTCTCTGTGACTATAGACTACAACATAGTTGGTTTTTATACCAGTGAAAAAGGATATTTGGGAAAAAATATAAGGTTCTTCTCTAGGTACTGGAAATATAGCAACAATTTCCTTCCAGGATTTAGAACTACCCCTTGAGGCTTTTATCTATTTGCATTAATTTGGATTGAACTGCAATCAGAGAATCAGTCCAAAGTTTTTGCACAATATGGTACCTAACACATTGTAGTGTATTGTGGAAAAGATAGAAGGGCTACAAGATATAGTCCTTTCTCTCAAATTGGGCAGAGAAGACTAACCAATATGGAACAGTTAGTTCCTGGCAGATAATAAGAACTAAATAAATGTCTTTCTATTCCATTACCATAATAGGAGATTGAAGATAATATGAATTAAAATTTATGGTTTTTTTTTGTTTGCTCTATAGTCTTGCAAGGGAAAAGGTCAGTGAGAAATAAAGTACCTAATAATAAAAAATGTAAAGCATTTATAGAGGGTTTTAGGGTTTGCAAAGTGTTTTCTATACATTGTCTCATTTGTCTCAGATAGGTGCACTTATTATCTCTTTTATAGATGAAGAAACAGGTTAGGGAATGATGAGAAAGGTTAGGGAACCCGGTTGGGTGGTATAACTAAAAAGTGGCTGAAGAAAGATTTGAATCTACTAAGTCCAAAACCTACATTCTATCCACTGTAGCTGCAGTTTCATAAAGGTGGGGGGAATTGTACTGGACCTTGAAAAGTGGAGATTTGAATAGATGAAGGAGAGAGAAATCAGGGTGACTTAAGAAAACAGCAGAAACAGATATGGGAATTGCACCAAAGTAAAATACTCTGATGAGGGAAGATAGCTTGCTGGGAATCTCAGATCTAGACTTTTGCCTTGATGTTGACACTAGTTCATTATTTTTTGGAGAGAAAAAGACAAGTCCTCCATCCTCAGAGAATGATGCTTTAATATTAATTTTTCTGGTACACACACACACACACACACACACACACACACACATACACACACATATATATATATATATATATATATATATATATTGATGTTTGGTAAATTTTGCTAAATGATTATTAATTTTTGTTCTTTCCCATAAGAGGAGGAGAGTCTAGTTATCTTCCCAGTTGGAGAAATTGAGGGAACTTGAAGGTCACCCAAATGAGTTATTCAAGGAATTAAGAATAGAATTGAGTCTTTGTGACTTAAGGAAAGTCCAGCTTCTGGGAAATCAGCATCCAAGTCATCACTCATAAAACATGATTCCTTTCATTCTTGGAAACTAATGCTTCAGTTTCCTCTGGCTCACATGATCAATGAGAACTATGATCTAATCCATTCCTGAACGTACTAGGGAGTTTGGCAAGGGGCACAATGGGTGGGGGTGGGTGAAGTATGAACATCCAAGAAATCCTTTAGAGCTTAAAACAGAAATTTTTGCTTGTTTTTGTCTTATTTTTTAGCCTTCCCCAATTCTCTTCCCATTTCATTCTCTTGCTAGCTTATCTTTGTAGTGCATGATTCTTAGTCACTTGCATTGATTTTTCCATAATTGGGAAAAACTAAAGAGGGAAAAAAAATACTGAGGAAAGGGGTGGGGGGAAGGGAACCATGGGATGAAAAGCATAAGAAAAAGAACACAGATTTTGTAGGTAAATTTTTAAGAGATATTAAAGTAGGACTGTGAACTGCCTCTGCATATATGTCATTACATTTGTTTGGATTTATAGATTATTTTGTATTTAAACTAAAAATTAATTAAATTGATTTTATTGTGACAAAGTTTTGCAAAGAAGGGATTTATTTTCTCTATCTTTCAACTACTGAAAAATAATTTTTAGCTCCTGTGGTACAGTATTGACTCTTTAAAAAAAAACATTAGGAGTAGCATATTGTTTCTGTTGGGTTCTTTGCAAGGTTTATTATTAAGTCATCAAATCTCAAACAGTCAACTGATTTACACATACTTATTAAGCAACTCTTACGTGGAAGACTTTATAGGTTTACAGAAAGCTCAGACCTTCTACTCTTGTTATTTGAAAATACTTGGAACAATAGAAAACAGCATATGGTTCATTTCAGTAAGTGGCTATAGTCAAATAGGTGTTAAAGGAATTCAGAGGAGGAGAAGATCATTGTGAGTTGGACTGATCAGGAAGGCCTGATCAGAAATTACCAAACTTGAGTTAGACTTTGAATACCATATATGAGTCAGATAGTATAGGAAAGACAGGTATTCTATGTGGGAAAAATTTTGCAAAAGCAAAGGGGAGGTGGTGGTATGGTGATACTTGCTTGTAATTTCTGCACTGGGGAGGAAGAAAAGAAGGAAAAGAGGGAGGGAAGGAGGATAAGGAAAAGGAAGAGAGCAATAGAGACAGACAGACAGACAGACAGATAGAAACAGACACAGATAGAGACAGAGTGAGACAGAGTGAGAAAGCAAGAGAGAGCAAGAGTGAGTGAACAAGAGTGAACGAGAGAGAGAGAGAGAGAGAGAGAGAGAGAGAGAGAGAGAGAGAAACAGAGAGAGAGGTGACTCTCTGTGTGACTATAGACTTATAGACTGCAACATAATTGGCTTTTATACCAGTGAAAAAGGAGAGTGGGAGAGACAGAGACAGAGAGAGAGAGACACAGAGAGCCAGAGAGACAGAACATATGATAAAGAGATAAGGGGGTACAAAATTTTAAAGTCAATGAGTAAACTAATTTGGTAAAACTAGAGTTTAATTTAATTTTAAATAATTGATTTAGTATTAACTTCTCAGTAATCATCTTTGACCACTTTAAAGTCTTTGATGCTATAAATATTCCTATTCTCCTGGGTGTTCTTCTTCTCCAGATTTTTCATGACATTACTTCTCCTGAATCTCATTCTACCTGTCTAAACCTGGAGCAGCAGAGAGAGAAGTGGAATAGAACATTCTGAACATGTACCCAGATAAGTAGCTGTTAGCACTTCCAAGGGCTGGCACAGTGCTGCTAATGACATTAAAAACTCTGTAGAATTCAGTTTTTGTTTTGTTTTGTTCTTTTGTTTTTAGACTTGAAGAGTCAGGTTGTAATACTAGGGAAGGGAGCATATTAAAGAAACATCTTGAATACTCCCATTTATATAATGTCCTAAACACATTCATTTAATGACAACTGGCATATATAGCATTTTAAGATTTACAAAACATTTTATGTACATTATCTAATTTGGATCTCATAACAATCCAGTGAAGGAAGGATATCAGGTATTATCTTAGATACTAGAGATCCAAAGAGCTCAATGAAGATGAATAGTGATAAATTAGAATGATGCCTTTGGGTTCAGACTATGTAAGATGACTGATAGAGTGACAGTGGAGAGACCTGAGAGTTCACCCTCAGGGTATAGCCATATGACTGACCTTCTGGGAGTCAGTAATTGAAATCTTGGGTAGAGACATAGTCATTTCATTGGTTTTATCCACTTGACTTAAGATGTAGTAATTCAAATAGTGGTTAGATCCTTTAGACATGTGAACCCAGGAGAATTCTGAGGCCCAATTGTGGAGAAGTTGTAGCTCAAACTTACAGTTTGAGAGGTGACATAATTTGAGATGGAAATTATATGGCCAAAGGGGAGGACTTCAATACTGAAGCTTTCTGGAGGAGTGATGAGAATTCTTAGATTAAGAATCTAATTTATTGCTCTAGAACTAGAAGAACAGGAAAAGAGGAAGCTAGAGTATGGACAAGAAAAAAAATAATCTGAACTCTTCCCTCTCCTCTGATTGTGAGTTATTTAGATGGTAACTTGTGATAGGAAGGAGGTTACCTCTTTAGAGACCCCAGGATTAAGGGTTTCATGACTCAGTCTTCTAGAGAGAGAAAGTGCCTTGGTAGCCCTTTTGTCTTTGAGAATAGAGAATTGAGCATATGGCCCCATTGAGTTAGAGAAATAGAGACTAGTTTAGTTTGCTTTTGCTCATCCATTGCCTTTTAGACATTTCCATCTGGATCTCCTATTCATATTTCAAACAACACATTAAATATAGAACTCATTACCTTTTCCCAAAAATTCACCCTTCCTTCCTAAATTCCCTGTTCCTGAATAGGGAAAAATCCTTCCTTCCAACTGCTTCATTATCAGCATAATTGTTATCATAGACATTTCCTTTATTTTTCTTTAAATTTTTTTTGATTACTATTGAGTTCAATCCCTCCCAATTCTGTATTAGAGAAGGTCAACATTTGCTATAGATATATGTGGAATTGTATATACACACTTCCATATATCAATTCTTTCTCTGAAGCATTTTCCTTCATTTTCCTTCACAGGTCCTTTATTGTTGATTTGAATGATCATATTATTCAAAATTACTCAAAAGCTTAGGCATTCTCAGTTTCTTTTTGAACAATATTACTGTTACTGTATACAGCATTCTTTTAATTTTGCTCATTTCATTATGCATCATGGAAATATTTCCATATTTTTCTAAAAACAATCTAAAACCAATCTGATCATTGTTTCTTACAACCTATCCTATATCATTTCTTATTCAACCATTCCCCAACTGATGGACATACCTTCAGTTTTCAGGTTTTTGCTACCACAAAGAAAAAAAGCAATAAATCTTTTAGAACATGGTATTCTCCTTTTTTTTCCTGATCACCTTGGAAAACACAGATGCTATGAAAAGCGGGGGGGGGGGGGGAGGGAGGAGATGGAGACAGAGACAGAGACAGAGACAGAGACAGAGTGCAGTGGGAGAGATCTAAGAGTTCACCCTCAGGGAATAGTTATAATAGCTGACCTCCTGGGAGTCAGTTTTGTTTGATATTTGTTGGAAGTTCATATATCATCTTCTTGGGTCTACTAATACAGTCTCAAGACCAGAAGTAGTATGGGGGTGGGGGGAGGTTGTTGAGAGCTTTTGTTGAGCAAAAGTTCATAGTTTGTTTTAAACCATCTTTTAGGATACCATAGAGCCTGTAGATAGCTAAAGATATTTTATCTTTGACACATAATTTCTGTTTTAGAAAGTGTTTAGTCCTCCATCTTATTGCTTACATGAATTAGAAGTCTCCAAAAAATCAAATATTAACATTTTTTGGCACATATAATCCTTCACAATCTAAATCCAACCTAGCTTACTATATATTACTATCTTATCACATCTGAAGTCAGAAAAAAATGAGTTTAAATCCAGCCTCAGGCACTTACTAGCTGTGTGAGCTTGGGTAAGTCACTTAACCTTGGTTGCCTCAGTTTCCTCATCTATATAATGAGCTGTAGAAGAAAATGGCAAACCACTCCAGTATCTTTGCAAAAGACCCAAATGGGGTCACAGAAAGTTGGATATAACTGAAAACAAGTAACAATAATAGGAATGTTTGTCAACTTAGCATAAACTGATTTTATTTTAAGCTTCCAATTCATGATTGAGCTGTTTTGAACAAGTTGTTTTTCAATGAGATAAGCAATATGTGTGTATTCTTAAACAACTGATAAAATAAATGTGATCCACTGATAAGACAGACCATCAGTGAAAATATGACCAACTTCGTCAGTAATTTATGTGCCAAATTACTAATCAGCTTATGTGGTCAATAATGACGAATACCAATAACTCACTTAAAAAACCACTGGAAGCCCCAGTCATCAGCCTGTTTGTTTTTAAGACATGACTAGGACTGGGTCCTGCATTTTCCAAATGTCAGACTCAAGTAATTCTAAATTTGCATGCAACAGTACTTGACTGATTGATGGGGACTTGCCAGATGGCTACCTCAGATCTAATTCAGAGGGAAATACATGGTCTTTGGATGGGCAGAAAAGGGACTATGTTAAAGTCTAATATGAAAGAAGTCAATTAGAAAATGTAAGCTAGTGGTTTGTTCTGAGAGTATGGTATGATTTGAATATTTGATTAATAAAGTTTGATAGCATATATTGAGAAGTAAAAAGTCTGATTAGTTTTTCTATCACACTAGTTAGCATTTGTAATGACAAGTCAGCTACTCCAGAACATTCTTTGTATATTATAGACTCTTGTACTCATTTTAGAAGTCACGTTGTCTTGAAATATGGCTGTATGAGCTTTGATTTAAAGATGTTAACCATAGGCGTGATGAGTTATCAACATGCTTTTTTTATTTTACATTCCTTTTTTATTACTCTCATTCTCATACTGGGTATACATCTTTTTTAATTTTGTGCTGCAATATGCTCTGTCGGGTAGCTAAAGTGCAGCAATGAATAGAATGGTGGACCTGGAATCGAGAAGACTCATTTACATGAGTTCAAATCTGACATCAGACACTTACTAGTTTTGTGACCCTGAGCAAGCCATACAATGCCACTTCTTGATAGTTTCCTCATCAATAAATGAGCTGGAGAAGGAAATGACAAACCACACCAGTATCTTTGCAGAAAACCCCAAATGGAGTCATGAGGGGCTGAACATGACTGAAATGACCAAACAACAAAAAATGTGATCTGTATGAATTGGATTAGCATGCTTCATAGGAGGAAAATAGGCAAGATCTGATTTGAACCGCCCTTGGACATTTGTTCAAGAGACAGAATCAGATCAGATGGCAGTTGATTCCTAGTCCTTTACTTTTCTACCAGGTAACACTGCCTTCCCTGTGGGCCAGAATCCTTGGGATGCTGCAATAGGCTTGCACTGTAAAGTGGGCTGGGAATTGGCATTAGATCAAGCTAAAGCTTGCTGATTATGTTTCTGTAGTCACGACTGTCTAAACTGGAGGGACAAAAATGTGACAATTCCTTATGAAGAATGTAACTATTATATCTTTCTTTCATTTATTTTTCCTTCTGGAATGAGAATCTTTATAGAAAAATTAATTCCCTCAAAGAATTTATTAGGCTACTTGCCAAAAACAAACAAACAAGATTTAGGGTGGCAGATTCAGCCACTGATTTCAAGCAAGTGGTAATTAGTATTTCAATTCAGGAGAGAAGATGAGATGCTGGGGAAATACTTTTGGGCAAGAGTAGGAGTTATTTCCGCACTAGTGTAAGTAGGTATCACAATCCTCATTTTACAGATGAGAAAGCCAAGGCCCTGAGAATTAATGATGGCACTCTAACTGAAAATTAGGTCTCCTAACATTTAGTTTGACACTCTTTTCATTATACAATGCCATTTCTTGAATGTAATTTCTACAGAACATTTTGAAGCTTTCTGAACAGCTTATTCCAGACCCACAAAATATATTATGCACCTTCTTCAAATTTTTTATACTTCACCTATTATATAGCAAAACTGTAACTAGGTAAGAACAATCAGCTTTCTTCTAGCACCTTGAAATTTAGAGGGTATTGACAGCAATTGGAATACTTTTACAAAGTAGGAAACAAGTGAATTTTATCTTCTAGTTAACAAGAATAATTGATTTAGATTTAAAAAATACCAGATTGAGTTCTCCCTGATATCAAATGTCATCCTCCCTGGAATTCTCTCCTTTTCCTAAATGAATTTCCCCTGAGTACCAAAATTACTAATTGTAGCTCTGTTACAGACCAGATATGAATTAATAAGGGTTAAATGGATGGTCCAAATTAGAAAACTGAGGTCATTTTGGTGTTTTAAAAAATGGACAGCTAGAGAAACATTACTCTCTTGCTAGATATGGGCATATTTCTTCACTTCTTTATTTAACAACTACAAATCTATTGACCACTGAGATTTCAACTGAAGAGCTAAGCTCTATGGAAACTGTCAGATGAACTCTGAACTAGAGAAAATGAAGAACAAATCAAATAGGTAACACTGCTACTTTAGAAAGTTGTGAATATCTTCTTCCAAACACAATATGGAAGAAATAAGGGAAGAATAGCTTCATATTTAGGTTCATAAAATCTCAATGAAAACAACAGGAATTGGCATTCCATTAGCCACTGTCAGGGAAACCAGGTCTCTAAAGGAATACAGTGCCAGTGTGGTAGGTCAGAGTCTTAAATTATAAAAATTAAATTAAAAATTTTTATGTGCAAATAAGACTGTTAGAATGGCTTTTAAAAAGTATAATTAGAGACTTTTGCAAGAGATGGGCAGGCTTACCCTTTTGTAATACAATTCCTTTATGAATTATATGGTTTGGAAATATAGTGCTTTCAACAGATATGTACCCCTGAGGAGAAGAGTGGGTGTTCTCTGGCTGATGAGTTATCTTTATATGTAATTCTATTGTATTCCTCCTTCCTTTGAGTTAGTCTCTGTTTAAGGAGCTCTTAAAATGCTAATGAATACTTAATGACAGGGTGACACAGCTGTTTTTTAATATGTTTCTAATTTTACCTGAGAAAAGTATCCTGCCAGTAGAGAAGCTCCCTACTATGGCAGTAGTTCATATCAATATTGATAGAAAGATAAGTAGTATAAGGCAGACTAAGACCAAATGGAGTTGCATGGACATTAAAGGAAGGGTCATGTAAGTGATTAACATCCTCAATAGAGGGCATAGTGAGGGCTTTAGACCTTACAAAGGGAAATAGTATCCTTTGCCAGAACAGAAGAGTCATCTATTAGAAGAGCAACAAAAAAGGCAAGATGTCTGGGCATTTCAGTGCCATTGTCTATTCTTCCTTACCATGTGTCTCTTTGTTCTTGCTCCATTCATTTCAGTGAGCACTTATTATATGCCAGGCTAGGTTACTGGTGAGTCTAGCTATAAATTTTCATCAATTTATGTTAATTTGAATGAAGAAAAATCTAAAACACATACTTTTGAAAGACAAGTTAGTAGGCACACTTTTATATGGGAAGGAGGGAAAGGATTAGATATGAAACATTTATTAAATCACAGAATTAACACTGGTGGTTTATATTTGCAGATGGCTTTCTGGTTAAATTCTTCTTAATGTTCTTGTCTCTATCTCTGTATCTGTATGTGTATTTGAGTGTACATGAGGACTAGGCTATTTGAAATGCTAGCCTGTCTGTCATAACAGTGATATTCTCAGCACATGAGAGTAATGGAAATTGACTGAGAGATAGAACAAATCTGTTTTGTTTCCTGTACTTTAAAAAAGAATAAAAGATGAATTTGAGGTACTTGTTTTGGCATCATTGTTTCATCTCTGTGGGACCCAAGGGACCTGACAATTTCCCATGGTGGTAAAATGAATTTATGAGACACTAGGAAATGATGAGAACTGTATTATAACATGCAGGTCTGGGCTCCTTTTTATGCAGTTGCCTTCAAGCAATTCTTCAACTTTTTGATGTGTGTCATTGATCTTATTGGTAGGCTAGTAAAACCTATGGGCCTCTTCTTATAATGATGGTTTGAAATGTACAAAATAAAATATGTAGTACCATAAAGGAAAACAATGATAGGGAATGTAGTTGTCAAAATATTATAAAGAAGAAAAAAGTTTAGAGATCCTGGGTTCAGAAATCGCTTCTTAGAGATTTGAACTTAGATAGAGCAGGCAGATAATGGTGACAATCAGTGACTTCTTTAGGAACCAAAGTTTCTGACTACCTTCTCTGTGAATAATAACTAACTTTGGCATTGAGACTGTAGAACTGTGATAGATACAGACTTTTGTAGTCTTAGATTCTGGTAATTGTTAATGAGGTATCAGAGCAGAAAGTACAGGTCATGACCAATGAATGAGTGAGAAGACAGCATAGATTAACAAATAAAACATAAATTTAGCTGAGAGAGCTTCATGCAAGGAGCAACATGGCAAGGACAAACTCAAGGGAAGGGATCATGGAGTCCTATCCTTTGATTCTTAGTGACAAAGTTCAAATGCCCAACTGGGGCAATAGGAAGAGGCGATGATTTCATCAGAAAAGGAAGAGCAAATTAATATCCTCTAATTAGATAATTTGCTTTAACCTTCAAGAAAAAGAACATAAGTTCAGGATAAACTAAAGAAAGAACAACTAGGAACTGAAACACCAAACTCAGGCCAGGTCTGACCTCAGTCATTTAGGCTTCCTCCCCTTTAGTTTCCATATGGGCAAAACGAATTTGAATTAGATGGCCTCTGAGATCCCTTTGAAGTCACTATGATTCTATGAGCTCCAAGGAAGACTCAGAGGAAACAACTCTATTTGGGGCAGAGAGGTTGATGTCCAGGAGATGCTTTTAAAGGTGAGACAATGAAGGGACCTTTTTTGCCCTGGGGAGCCAGAGGGCAAGAGCCTTGGTTTATACACTAAGGAATTCTAGGGTGACCAAGCTGACTGAATATAGTTTTATACTTCATATAGACTGAAAACTCAGGAAAAGAATTATCATCTAATCAGATTAGATAGAATTAGCTGTGAGAGTAACAAGAGATGAAAGACATGCCTATTGCAAACCCTAGTTTTGACACCCTGAGCAAAGAATTTTGGAGGAAAAAATTATTCCAGAAGGCTGAGACACCAAATAACCATAGTAAACCCAAAGTTTTAAACTAGAGAATCTAAGAACTGTCTTGTGGAGCCATGTGATAGCCAAGGATTATACCAATTTGAGATAGCAACTCTATAAAATCTAATAGAAGGAAATGGTGAAATGTTACAGTAACTCAGAAATACAGGATTTTAGTTGAAGTCACAATAAAAGCTATTACAATTGTTTAATTCCCTCTTACTCTGTGATACTTTTGCATTCCATATGCATATCATTCCATAAATTCACTTGTACAGGGTCTACTCAACATTTTGGAATCTAGGGATCTCTTGGAATCTTTACATTATGTGGGTATGAAATCAGCATACTGTTCATACCCTTACAAAACCTCTTTTTTTCTTCTAATTTTTATATACCATCTACACCCCCTTTGCCCCCCAAATGTGATATTTGAAATATGCTACAGTCTGTTCAAAACTTCCACAATTTTCTCTCTTGTCCTTTGGGTTACACACAACAGGTTTCGTAGAGATTTTGATATTATATTATTCACAGCTATATAAGATCCATCAAAGAAAAATATTGCTACTAAACACTTTAAAAAAAAAGAAAGCAAAGATCTAGAATCATCGATCAGTATCCCAATGGTAACATAGTCTACTCTTTTCTTCTTGCTCAACTCAGTCCAATATCTTGTCCCTGTTACAATATCTTGCCCTCATTATAATATCTTGTAACTTTTTAAAGTTAACAGACTCACATGAAAGCACACATATATACACATACACACATAATTAAACATACATCTATAGGTTTATGCTGATGTCCATCCAATTGAATTTTGGGGCCTGGGTGATAGGCAATTCCAGTCTTTGAGAAACTGTGAATCTCATTGGAGGTTCTACAAAGAGGAATCCTTATGATTATTATGTTGAAAATAGTTATGAGAGGGAACAGGAAGTATATTGTCCTAGGAATTGATGAATTGAAATCAAAGTCATTTCCAGCAAGGGCAAGTAGGGGACCCAAGTATTGTATTTAAAAAATAGTCATGTATCCCTTTGATGATCTAGTAAAGTCTATAGGCTTTTTAAAAATAATTCTTTTCCAGTGCATAAAATAAAATACCCAGGAAACCAATTAATATTGGTTATCAATTATTTATAGTGTCCTAGTTAGGAATTCTTGCACTAAGGAAAAACAATATCATATTATTAAAGCATCCTCCTTTAGCTGGAGGGAAGCTTAGAATTTGTCTCTGCCAATCCCTTGTAGAAGTATGAATTCCCTCTATAACTTCACAGATGTGTGGTTGATCCTAGTTCATTTTATATCATTTTTATTATCAGTCAGCTCTAGAAGTTCTCCTATTATACCAAAATCTACCTCCCTGTCTCAATGACCCAGGAAGATGATGCCATGACAAGCACATGACTTGGATTTGAGTGGGGGATGCTATGCTAAGTCACCAGCCTCACTTCTCCTCCAGAGTCATCTGGGTCCATTGGTCAAATATGAATCAAGATGACTAGAGATGGCCCTGGATGGGACGCTATCAGGGTCAAGTTATCTGCCCAAGGTCACACAGCTAGTAAGTGTCAAATGTCTGAGGCTGGATTTGAACTTCCTTCCTCCTGACTCCAAGGCCAGCTCCCACTCTACTATGTCACATAGCTACCCACATCTTTCTTATATCTATGTTAATGGATGTAACTTTTTGAAATTATAGGCAACATGCATCCCTTATTTTCCAAATGAGAGTTCTGTAAATATCTACTTAAATATTTTAATCATAACATGCCATCTCATATTTACACACACACACACACACACACACACACACACACACACATATATATATATACATATATATATATATATATATATATGTATATACATGGATACACATACACAATCCTTAGAGAATGAGGGTTCCTGGTCCCTTAAAAATTATTAATCTAAGGAAAGTTACTGGGTTTGATCTAACTTCTGATTGCTTTATCATTTTTACTGGGAGGAAGGAGCACCAAACTCTCTATATAACATTTGACCTGTTCCACCATGAATACACATTGAGAACAGCAAAAAACTCTACTATGCAAATCATGACAAAAATAAAATCTGCATAGGAGAACATATACTGGACAATGTAGAATGAAGAAACTTTTCTAGAAAGAGTGAGGTAACTCAGTGAGAGTCTTGGATCTTCTCTACTGTGACAAAAAGGAGACTATTAGCTTCTCTTCAGTATTCTTAATGTTTTCTATTGACAATTTGAGGTGGTTTTTACCCTCTTTACCTTTCCTCTTGAAACTGGAGGCCAGAAGTACCCAAAGCAAACTGATAGGTGAAGATTTCTGAATGGAATTAGTCTTATTTTAATCATAGAATTCTTTTTACTTTAAAATCACCTTCTGCCCAGTTACATGCAAAAGCAAGCTTCAACATACTTTTAAAATCCTGAATTCCAGCTTCTTTCCCTTCCTCTCACTCCACTCCCCCAAATGAGAAAGCAAGTTACTTGGTGTAGATTAAAAATATGTAGCTATGAAAAACATTACTACAATAGTCATGTTGTAGAAGCCAAACAAAACCCTCTACCACAAGCAAAGAAAAACCTCAAGAAAAATGAAGTGAAAAAAATATACCACAGTCTATATTCAAATACTATCAGCTCTGTCTTTAGGTTGGATAGCATTCTTTTTCATAAGTCATCAGAGAAATCGCTTTAATATTTTTTCCCACAGTTACTATTGCTATTTCACTCTACCCTATCCCCTCTACCCCCATTTATTATATTCTTTCTCGTCTTCCACCCTGTCCCTTCCCAAAAATATGTTGCATATGACTACTCTCTCCTATGATCATCCCTCTCTTCTATCACCTACATCCTTCCCCAGCCATTTACTTTATTTTCCTATAGGTAAAAAAGTTTTCTATACCCAATAATGTGTGATTTCTATTTGAACCACTTCTAATAAGAATAAGACTCACTCACTACCCTCTCATCTTCCCCCTCTTCCAGTCCCCTGCAAAAGTTTTTCTTTTCTCTTTCATATGAAATAAGTTACCCCATTCTACCTCTCCTTTCCCTTTCTCCCAGCATATTCCTTTCTCCCCCATTAACTCTATCTTTTAAATATATTTTAACTTTAAATTCAACTCCCTCCTGTGCATTGTCTATCTACCTGTCTATCTATCCATCTATCTATATTCCTTCTAACTGTCCTAATAAGTGAAGAGGTTCTTATGAGTTATCAGTATCATATTTGAAATGGACTAGTCTTGAAAAGTCACAGAGAAGGACTTGAAGTTTGAGGAGTTCTGAGGAAGACTGGCAGAAACTGGAGCTCTCTCACCTCTTACCATCTCTGTTCTGCCTCTATACAGAGAAGGATATTTACCTCCAACAATAAGGAAAGAGAACCATACCAATGAGTTTTGGGGTTATGTTTCTCCAACACATAAGTTATGGTCTTAGACATTTGACACTAGCCATGTGACTTTGGGCAAATCATTTAACCCTGATTTCTTCTCAACCAGGGCCATCTCCAGTCATCCTGATCCATATCTGGACACTTGAGGAGAGAGTGAGACTAGTGATTTAGCACAGCACTCCCTCCTTCAATTCCATCTTATGTGCATGACATGGCATCATCTCTCTGATGTCATAGTCTTCTTTGAGAATGAAGATCAGTTGTCATCATCATCATCATCATTGTCATATTTCTTTTTTCTGCGTCTTTCATTTTCTCTTTCTCTCTATTTTTCCTTTTTCCTTCTTATGGTGACTTTCAGAGCCACAATTAGACATTTTTGCAGCTAAAGCAGGAAAAGTCATTCTTCATGCATAAGTATGGGGACCAGGGAGGTAGGAAGGGGAGTATGGGGAGGTTGGGGGTGGAATGGAGATCTAGAGCAGTTTAATATCAGTATATAATCTGGTAGTTTATAATCCAGTTCAGATTATTAAATACCTAATAGGTGTAAGGCTTCTGGGATACAAAAATTAAAGGAAAAAATAGTTCCTAACATCAAGGCTTTTAGGGTCATCTGGGGGAAGAGAAGAGGAAACTATATAATAGTATTTCTAAATCACAGTGTTGGTTAGTCTGATTCTTCTTCATAATTTTTTTGTGAATGTCTTTTCCCCATCCTTATAGCATCCATTATAATTGTAGAGAAGCCCCATTGTCCCATCTCCCTTTAAGTATACCTTCACTACCTACCTACTTTAGTAGTTCACCTAATATTTATTTTTAGTTTATTTTTTTGGCAAGGAAGTGGTGTTAAGTGACTTGTACAAGGTCATACAACTAAATAATTATTAAGTGTCTGAGGTCAAATTTGAACTCAGGTCCTCCTGACTCCAGGGCCAGTGCTCTTTCCACTGTGCCACCTAGCTGCTCCCTAGTTCACCTAATATTGACTTTTCTTCCTGTTTCAAACTTCCTGCATAGCTATCACAAACAGATTCTCCCTGGCTATTTCCTAAAACTTCATACCAGGCCATCTCCCTTTCCTTTCTCAGCCCCCTTCCCTGTTGTGACCTCAAGTCAGAATCGTCAAGTCCTCTCAGACTGGGGATTTGAAAACCCACTCTTCCACTTGATTTCAACATCTGTTTTGCTCAGATATGACAGAGAATTAAGCTTGTAATACACGTAGTCTGACAAGTGACTTTTTCTAAGCCCTGAGCAATAAAGATCATTGGGGAAAAATGTCTGCTTTTTTATATTCCTGGCCTCTGCCTGTGGCTGGCCTGGGGCATTTTCTAGAGTTGAATATTTTGTACAGAATATCAAATATTTGTGACTCAACTTAAAAAGACATTTTCTGTTCAAAGGTTAAGGACCTGAGTACAACAGGATAGAAAACTTCCTCAGCTTTATACATAAGCCTTGAAGTGAATGTTCTTATAATGAAGTTCAGGAGAGATCTTCCTTTCCTTCTTATAATAATAACAATAACTCCCTCTTTTTTAGAATACTTTAAAGTTACAAAAGTACATTTAATTGGAACAATGGATAGATTGTCAGCTCTGGAGTCAGGAGGACCTGAGTTCAAATTGATCTCAGACACTTACTAGTTGAGTGATCCTGGACAAATCTATTAACCCTATTTGCCTCAGTTTTGTCATTCATAAAATGTGCTAGAGAAGAAAATGTAAAATTATTTCAGTATCTTTCTCAAGAAAATCCCAAATGGGACCACAGAGAGTCAGGTAAGACTAAAATGACTCAACAATACAAATAATATTGTTCCTTTTGTATATGAGGAATTTTCAGAGAGGTTAAGAGATGTGTTTGTGGTAACAGTAAGTATTAGAGAGTTTCAAAATTAGGTCTCCTGGAGGTTTTGGGGTTAAGAGAAGTAAATTTGAAAACATCTCCCAAAAAGATCATCCTTTATAAAACTGAAAGAATTGTTTTTAGATATTAAAGTGTTCAGACCACTGAAAACCACTGCATTAAATGATTCTCTAGATCACCTGTATCATTCATTTCTTTTTACTATGATTGGCATTTGATTAGAGTTGGAAGTCTTAGCACAGACTAACCAACTGAATCATCTGAAGATCATTAGAAAGATGCATAATGGTGAGTATTGGGGTTGGGGAGAATAAGTAGGATGTGATATATTACTGTCCAAGAATTATATATGCAAAGCAGTGTAAGGATGCCATCAGAGAGAAAAAAGAGAGATACACAAACATTGCAGTGAGGATCAGGGAATCCCTTGATCTGAGCTCTAACACGAAATAGTTCCATTAGGTCACATGTGTCCTTAGTCCTGAAGGTTTTGGTCTTTGGGGTTTATACATCTACCTCTTTCTTGGCCCTTGGCAGTCTGAGTAAATTCTGTGACAGATTTAAAAAAGAGAATTAGCTTCTGTGCTCCCGACATGCCGGTCCAAAGCAAAGGGGCACTTTTGTGGAGTGGGAAGATATAAGTATTTTCATATCTCTGGATCCCTCTGGTTCTTTGTGCTGATATAACAGAAAAGAATATGGTCTGATCATGTAAGAAGAACAAAAGAAACCATGTAGATAGCCAGCATACTTCAATGGGATTCATGCAAAGCCAAGAATGATAGAAAAGTACCCTGGGATAGACCCCAAGGAAGGCTTTACCAAAAGAAGGGAGTCATATAATTGTGAAAGCAGGAGATTTGTAATCTGTAGTTTGTAATGGGTTCTTGAGTGAGTACCCAAATCAATGAGATAATAGCAAAGTGTTTAGTGCAATTAGAGTCACTAAAAATTTTTGTAATAATTGAGAAGATTCCTGCTTACTTAGGAACATATGGCATACCATGACTATAGAATCCAACCCACTTGGGTGAAATTTCAGTGTCTGTAGTGAATTTCACAGAAATTTCTCTTTGTTGAGGAATGTGGCAAGGAGTGCTCTCAGGTGGACCACTCACAATAACAGGAAGAACTAACCTTTATAAAGTATTTTCTATATCTACTATGCTAATTGCTTTCTACATTGTATTAACTTATTTATTCCCCAAATAACCTCACAGGATAGATTATTTTATTATCCTTATTCTACATGGGAAGACATTGAGACAAACAGAGTTTAAATCTTTTGCCTGGGGACATACAGCTAATAAGGAATTGAGGCTGGATAGGAACTCAAGACTTGATGACTCTAGACCCAATGTTCTATTCACTATACTACCTTGCTGACTCCCAGGCAGCTTCATATAGAGGTGGTAAAATAATGAGTAGTGGATCAGCTTTGAAAGTCATCTATTTGTACCACTAAATTTTCCAATTATATAAATTATCTCTAACCACATACACACACACACACACACACACACACAAACACACATACACTATGATGGCTAATATTTCAGCTTAGAGGACCCTTGACTATTGAAGCCTGCTTGAGATCAATGGGAATTTATCTATGCCTCCAGATTTAGACTGAAACAACCCAAATGCCAGATCTGGTACCCTTTAAAATAGAATTTAAATGAAGAGTCCTTAGTGAGAGAATTCTTGTCAGTAATGTTACTTTAATGAGAAAGTACTATCAAAACACCAGGCAATATGGTATGTACTATGGATCACATTCAGAGGAAGTTTCAATTAGGTTTTAGGAGTCTAATATTGCCTAATCTATCTTAGGTAATTTCCCCTCTTCTCAAAGAAGAATTTAAGAACCTGTGACCACAAGGGCCAGGAGGCATAGAATGTTTGAAATATAACAATATCCAAAAAATATTCCAAATATTCCAGTTAATGATCCTTGATGAAACACCCTTCTCTTCCTGAGTGAATAATGGGGGAAACTGGCTATAAAAGCCATTTTAAATAAAAAATGACCATATGCAGCAAAAACACGATCAACAAAAGATGAAATTGTTGACCAAAACCATGAGTGTTGGCATGGGTTCAGAGAGATTCTCTCTTCTCTTAGGCTAGTGTGGTGACTACATTTCCCAGTATAAATTATCCATTTTATTTGCAGTGATGACATTTAATTACTACCACAAAATATATTGGGAGAAGGTGAGAATTCTGGTTTATCTGCTGAAAAGTTTTCTTGCCTTTTATTGGAAACAAAGAAGATTGAACCTAAAAAGGAATTTTCCCAGCAGATATTGTTCCTATATAGAAGCAATTTGAGACAACATCAGGGAATTTGGATTGGATTTTTCCTCCTGACATTTTCTAGCTGTGATGACCATTTCCAAGTATTTGAAGAGTTGATAAATGGAAGGGCAAGTACACTTTCCCCACTTGACCCAAGAGTAAAATCAGGAGCAATAAAATAGAAGCTGTGAAGAATAAAATTTTGGCTTTATATGGAAGAAAAGTTCATAATAGTTAGTCTTCTTCAAAAATGGAATGTGCTGCCTTGGCAGGTAGTGAGTTGCTTACCCATCAGGAGTCTTGAGGCAAAAGTTATGAGTTCATTTCTTATAATGAATTATAGAGGGTTTGGAAAGATTGGAGCTTCTGAGGTTCCTTCCAGAAATTTGATAAGCCTAAACAAATCACTTGGCATCTCTGTGCTTCAATGTTTTTCATCTGTAAAATGGGGAGAATGATATTTCCCTACTTATCCCACTGCATGGTCTGTATTGATGAATAATATAGATTTTAAAAAAGATATACAATATAATGATTAATTTTACTGAACTTTTGACTAAATTATTCTTTGTCATAATGGATAGCTTTCTAGAAAAAACTGAGGAGAAAGATTTATTTGGAAGTGAAAATGATTAAAAACCCATCAAAACATTTTTTTAAGAGAAAAAATAAAGACAACTTTTGACATAGTGATGACAACCTAAACATCTATCTGATGGTCTGGGTTTATGGCATAAGGCCAAAGTGTTACAATTTCCCAAAGGAAGGAATAGTATCAAATTCAAGAATAGGAATTAGTATTGTTAGTTGTAAATAAAATCAAATTTTTTTTATTGTAAAACTTTTGTGAACATTATATAGGTGTTGGGGTTACAGATATCAAAACATGACAACCCTTGCCCTCAAGGACCTTAAGTTCTATTGAATTGTGTGTGTGTGTGTGTGTGTGTGTGTGTTTGTGTGTGTGTGTGTATGTGTGTGTGTGTATGTGTTTGTGTGAGAAGGATACAAATTATTCACAGATAAGTTAACAGAAAAGAGTTTAAAGTATGATAAAGTATGACAAGGAGGAGAGAGGGTTGACCTTTGGTAAAGTCTCATAAAGAAGTTGACACTAGAGTCAAGTCTAAAATAATGTTGATTATTGTATTCTATAGGTTTAAGGTGAGGAAGGAGTACATTCTAGACCTGCAAAGACTCTAAGGTGGAATATGAAATACTGAATTTCAAAAAAATGCTAGTAAGATGTTTTGACCAAAATGAGCAATGCATGAAAGGGAGTAATATGAAAAAAATCTGGAAAGATAAGAGGAAGTCAGATGGTTGAGGGCTTTATATGCCAGTTTCATGCAAGAACAAAACATTGGAGGCTTTTGAGCAGGCAAGTGAGTTGTGTCTAATGAATATTAATTTGGCAGCTAGTATGGGGAGAATAGATTAGGGAAGAGAGAGTCTAGAAGCCAGGGAACTAATTACAGTAGTTCATGCCTAGAAGAGATGCTTGCTGAACTGTGATGTTGGTCATGTGAATATAGAGAAGAAATATTATTGTTGTTCAGTCATTTTCAGTCATGGTCAATCCTTCATGACCCCATTTGGGGTTTTCTTGGCAAAGATACTGGAATGGATTGCCATTTCCTTCTCCAGCTCATTTTACAGATGAGTAAACTGGAGCAAACATAAGTTACTTACTCAGGTTCACACAGCTAATAAGTGACTCATCTTCCTGATTTTAGACTCAGAACTTTTTCCATTGCACTACCTGGCTGCTCAAAGAAATAGGGCATTAGAAAGAGTATATACATCTTCTGCCCTATCTTCTCAAAATTCTTCTTTTCTTTGCCTAAAAATAACCATAAAGTAGGAGGGGAGAATGACTAGGCTTCCTGAAAGTCAGGTCTCAGAAACTCATAAATATAATTTATTATATGAGTATTAGCCTTTATATTTATTGGAAAAGTAAGAAAAATTTTGGTGTTACTTCTTTGGCAGCTTGGTGAAGCACAAACCTTGCTTCAAGATAATATTTTTAAATACATAAACTGTATTAGATTCACAAAAGAAACCAATAATATTAAAACACAATTATACATTTTTTTTCAAAAGTCAAAAGTCTCCAGATTAAGAACATTTTATGACTTACTGAGCAACTAATAGGAAATGACTGCTTAGTAGGATTTTATAGGACACTAAATCACAAAATAGGTTGTATACTGCATAGAGGGAAATAACAGCATCATAGAAAGCATTGATCCTTAAAGCATTAAAATAGTTTCAGGAGTGGGATTACTGGGTCTGAGGGTATGTTTGACCAGTTTTATGTCTTAAGAACAATGTAAACTCTTTGAGGGCAGAGTATATTTTGTTGGTGCAATTATAGATTTTTCTTTTTATTTCCAAAGCTTGAATCAGGGTATTGCACATAGTAAGCTCTTAATAAATCGATGTTGAATCATATCGAATTCTGAGACATTTGCTAGGTGTCAGTGCAGTCCTTTAAAGGAGGTTCCCACATGGTCCTGTCTCTGTTAGAAAATTGATCCTTCCTCTGAACAAAAGAGTAATCATTCCCTTGATCTTCCCCACCTAGGAGCATCTCTAATCTGCATGTCAGAATAACAAAAGGGAAGTCCTATATTCTCAGGGTAGTGTTATATATCAAGCAGGATTTTGTTTTTGGTTGATGAGAGGCTTTCAATGCAGATAAAACTTAGTTTCTGAGAGTATAATAACCCTAAAACATGCTTCTTTGTGAAATGGAAATATAATATTTACCCTATTTAGCTCCCAACATTTTGAGAATAATTTTGTTTTAAACAAAATTTCTGTCGAGTATAATATGTTCTTTCCAGTCATCCAGTTTCAGAACCTCAGAATCATCTTCAATTTCTCAGTTCCCCTTGGCACAATATATCTAATCTCTTACTGGGGTTTGTCAATTCTACCTCCATAGTATCTTGTATCTATCCCTCCTTTTTTTTTTTCTACTCACATGACCATCACTACCTTAGGTATTTATCAACTCTCACCTGGACTGGTATAATAGACTCAAAATTCTTGTTCTAGACTTGTGTGTCCTCTTTCCAATATATCTATCAAATAGAAACCAAACTTCCTCATTCCCCAAAGTACAATTCTAATCATTCCAATACACTACCTAGTAAACTATAATAGTTCCTTTTTCTCTGTCATATTATATACAAAGTCCTTTGTTTGGAATTTAAGGTCCTTTGCTACCTGGTTCCAATTTACCTTTATAGCCTAATTCTATATTATTCCCGTTTTCACTCTTTATAATCCAGCCAAATAATTCTTGCTAATACATGCTATTCCTTGTCTCATCTCCATTTGTTTTTTGCACGAGCAGTTCCTCATGCCTGTAAGTCTTTCTCTCTTTATTTCTGCCTCTTTACATCCCTTGTTTCTTTCAAAATTTAGATCAAGCATTATCTCCTATATAAATCTTTTACTGATCCCCTCCCAGCTTCTGGTATATATTTTGCAAATAATTTAATATGTATTTGCTGTCTCTGGAATATAAACTGCTTGAGGGCAGAGATTCTTGCGTGTGTTCCTGGTATGTAACATTTAACTACTCCTTAGTAATTGGTTGGTTAAATAAATATAAGATTCCATAACTGTAATAAATATTATATGGATCACTATATGTCTCTGAGAACTTATAGGAAAGGAAGGGTATGGTAAAATCAAACAGGCAATAACAGTCTGCAATAACTCCTACAGTGTGCAGTCTTGACTAAGTAACACAAAAGTGATGTTGGAATCAGAGAAAAATCCAACCACTCCAGAGGAGGTTGTTAAATCAAATTGGAATAGAAAGTAAATGGAGCAACCTTGGACTCTTCTCTCAATCAGAGATGTAACTTTCTATCCTCCTAAATGGCTTGACTGAGATTAAAGAACATTTTATTAGCTTTTCAAAAGCTTGGCAAAGATAGCTAGTAATTTGGGGAATTGAGATTGGAATCCAAAATATTCTAATGATAATTCAGAAAGAAGTCAAAATCATCTGCGTTGGCATTTAATATGGACCATCATATTATAGAGTTAAAGCTAGAAGAAACCTTATAAGACATGACAACTCATGCCTTCATTTTATAGATGAAGAAACTGAGGCTCAGAGAGAGGGAGTGACTTGCACAGAGCTATAAATCTCTTGAATATCTGGGATGAAATTCTAACCCAAACTTTCTTCTCTTCAAATCCAGCACAATGATCATTTTGTCAGGTAAACTGTAGTAATATAAATGTAAAAACCAATGATCAATGCAAAAGCCTGCTCTTCCTGGCAAGTGTTTCACAATTAGAAAATTGAAAAACCCTGAGTTGGCAAAAGTGTAAAGTGAAGGAAAATCTAGAATTCTTGATAAACCACATATTTTAAAGTTATATACATTCTGTTTTGTACCATAACCTATTTTTAAAAAAAAACTTTATTTATTTTCATCTATATGCACATGTATATTTTTAAGTTACAAAATTTCCTTCCACCCTCCCTTCCCAATGCCCTCCCCTCAGTGGTGAACAGTCAGGTTATCATTGTACAAGCATATTTTTGATAAACATGTTTACAGTTTAGTCATTTTGGGTATGAGGAATAAGGATTAGGGAAAGAGATACATAAGAGATAATTTTTATAAAGTGTTCACCAGATTCTGAAGGCTAGTTTTTTGTGTGTTTTGTTTTGTTTTGTTTTTCTTCCTCTGGATAGGGATAAAATAGTCCATAGCCAGTCTAATACAGTTGTCCTAGCTCTCTGACTGCTGAGAGTTGTTGCTTCCATCAAGGTTGTTCATCTCACAGTGTTGTTGTTGATGTGTACATTGTTCTCTTGAACATGTAGGATTTTCCCTTTTTTATAATTTCATCTGGATATAGACCTAGAATTGAAATTGCTAGGTCAAAGGGTATGAAGAGTCTGTTGCTCTTTGAGCATAGTTCCATATTGTCCTCCAGAAAGGTTGGTTCCATTCACAACCCCACTAATAATGCATCAATGTCCCAATCCTTCCACAACCTATGCAATATCAATCAACTTGGCCAATTTCATAGGTGTGAGTTAATACCTTATTGTTGTTTTAATTTGCATTTCTCTAATCAATAATGATTTGGAGCATTTTTTTCATATTTATTTTATATAGCTTTAATTTCTTCATTTGGAAATTGTCTGTTCATATCCTTTGGCCATTTATCAGTTGGGGAATGACTTGTGACTTTAGAAATTTGATGCAATTCTCTATATATTTTAGAAATGAGACTTTTATCAGAACTCCTAGTTGTAAAGACTATTTCCAAGTTTTCTGCTTTCTTTCTAATTTTGGCTATTTTATTAGTGAAAAATCTTTTTAATTTAATATAGTCAAAATATTCATTTTGTAGTTTATAATGTGCTCTAATTCCAATTGTTAGGTCATAAATTTATCCCCTTTCCATAGATCTGTTTATAAAGTATTTCTTGGTCTATTAATCTATCTGTGGTATCACTCTTTATATATAAATCTTGTACCCATTTTGATCTTATTGTGGTATAGGTACCATAGCCTATTCTTGATAGATAGCTTCTATATTCATTGACATTGAATCCTTCCTCATAGCTGTTGCTGTTGCTGCTGCTGCTGATAGCAAAAAACATCCAATATAGAGTGATTGTGTCTGACGGTTTCTTCAATATTCTGTCTCTTGTTTTCCTTAACTACTGTTGAACACTATACTTATTCAATTTGTCTTTCTAGTAACCCTTTCTTCATTTAGATTATTACAATAATATTTATTGTACTATACATACAAATCTTCTGATGTTTCTTTGAATTCCTTATCTTTGTCATTTCATACTCTGTACATTAACATTCTGTTTCATTCACAAGTCTTGTTAAGTTATTTCCTAACTAACGAGGGCTCACTTTCTTTCAGTTCTTTCCAGACAGGAAAAATGTCATAATAAATATTTTGATATGCTGTTCCTTTTTTTCCATTTTTTAAAACTACTTTAGAGCAAATAGGATCATTGGGTTATAGGTTATTTACCATAACAAGTTAGTCACATTCTTTTCATAATTCCAAATTGTTTTGCACACTGATTGTAATCATCCATAGTTGCATTAAGTGAATTATAAGTTAAGCTTGATTGTACATGTATAACCTATGTCAGATTGCTTGCTGCCACAGGGAGGGGGAAGGGAAAGGAGGGTGGTAGAAAAATGTGGAACTCAAAAGCTTGAAAAGGATGAATGTTGAAAACTATCTTTTCATATAAATGGAAAAAAATTAAAAACACAAAAATAATGAATTACATGTAGATAGATCTTTCAGAAACCGAGAATGAATTGTTACTACTGCATTCTACCATGATCAACCAGTATGTATTTATGCTTTTTTTCACCAGTTACATGTTTCCTTGTGAATAGATGGGCCAAACTCCATTGAGTAATTTCTTCAAAGAGATTTTGCACAGTCCTGAAGCTTGATGTAATAATCAAAATACCACAAACAATTTGGAGAATATAGATAATTTCTTTTAAAAAAACTTGTTCTATTAGAATATCAACCATAAATTGGGAATAATAATAGCTGTTCATTTCATAGGATCCTTGTAAAGTTCAGAAAAAATAATTCATATATGAAAGAATGCTTTTAAAATGTCAAGTTCTCTAGAAATCCAGGTACCAGTTGTAGATTATGATTTCACTTTTGCAACTTCTCCAGGATATTCCCCCTTCTCTCTGCCAACATTGCCACCTTCTTGTGCAAGCTTTCATCATCTCACACTTGGAGTATTACAATAGCCTGCTGGTAAGTCTGCCTGCCTCAAGTTTCTCTCCACTTGAATCCATCGTTTAGTAATCACCAAAGTGATTTTACTAAAGTGCATAACTGATCATGACACCTCCTGTTTCACCCAAGTTAGTTATCAGCTCAGCAAAATTCTATTAACACAGTCCATTCTCTATTCTACCATTAAAGTGATTTTCCTAAAGGGAAATCTGTCTATATCATTTCCTTACTCAGGAAACTCCAGTGGTTCCCTATCTGCTTCCAAGATCAAATACAAGTTCTCTGTTTGGTATTCACAATCTTAATAAACTAACATCCTAATTTTCAAATACTTTTATATTTTCCTTCCTGTCACATACTCCTTGAAACAGAGTCACTGGCCTTCTTTCTGTTTCACAAATATTTCTTGGTTTGAAGCATTTTCTCTGTTTCTTATGCCTATTCTCCCTTCTCAGTCCCACTTACTAACTTATCTAACCTTTAAGGCCCAACTAAAATTTCATCTTTTCCTAGAAGTCTCTCCCAACCCCTCTTAATTTTAGTGCCTCCAATCTTTTAAATTATTTTCTTTTTATCCTGTATATATCTTTCTTTGTATATGTTTGTTTGCATGTTATCTCTTCCACCAAATTTAAACTCCTTGGGGGCAGGGATTATTTTTTGGTTCTTTTTGTAATCCTAGTCCTTTGAACATCATTTGGTCCATAAGAGGTGTTTAATACAAACTTTTTGATTGATTGATTGGTTAATTGCAGAGAAGAGAAACTCAAAACTGTGAGACCAGTGAGGAGACAATTCAAATAGTTCAAGAAAGATGGGGGAAAGCCCAAACTAAAGTAGTGACTGTGTGAATAGAAAAAAGGGACAGATGTGTGTATTATGGAGGTAGAATCAATAAGACTCAACAAGTGGTTGGATGTAGGGAATGAGGGAGAAGGGAGAATCTTATGCTACCATCATCAACCTTCGGCTCTTGAGAGGCATGTGTATAGAAAATGGTAGATTTTAAGCACTTGGTATGTACTTAATAATGGGGGAAAATGAGAGAGAACCAAGATTTAAAAATCGAGGAACCTTTCCTTATTGGGAAAAACACTTGGATTGATCCCGAAGAAAATTTCATCTGTTTTAGAAAAGAAATTTAGGATGACAAAAGAAATGCTTGATAAAATGGAGGTTGAACATCTGCCCTCTTAAACTTAACCTTGCCAGGTTCCAACCACATCCTATTTGGGAAAATTTCTAACTGTTAATTACACTTGAGGATATAGTGCTTCATTAAAAATCCTATTGCCTTTCAATAGATTCTTGGGTTATAGTTAGGAGAATATGCTCTTGTTGGCAACCACTGCCACATTCAATCCATGACGGAAAATTGCTATACCTCAAAAGAAGATCAACTGCTTCCATGGTCCCCTCATGCTAGAGATGTCCAAATGTCTCAAACATTTATCTATTTCTGTTTTCTAGTAAACTAGCTTTTAAATCATGGGTTTGATGATGTTTGTCCTTCATTCTCTAAGAAGGCCATGACATCAGGGAGGTAATGCCATAATTGGATTTGAGTGAGGGGATGCAATACTAAATCACCAATCTCACTTTCTCCTCCAGAGTCACCTGGATGCAGTGGCCAGATATGAATCAGGATGAAGTGTTAATTTTCTGAGTCTGGATTTTAATAGCCATCCTCCTGATTCCAAGGTTAGTCCTTTAACCACTTTGCCACCTTACTGCCCTACCCAAGTGGTTCCCTGGAATTTGGCAATCTACTAACCAGTTATTTTCTACTAATTGATCCTTTTGCGTATCAATTAATGAAAGACCCTTTTTTGTAATAGTTCAACAAGATATTCTCATTGCCTTAGACTTATCATGAAAATAAAAGTTTCTAGAATATATTTTATATAAAGAAAAATGGCTTTTGGAAAGAATAGCTAGGAAAGCAAAGAATATGTCTACTGAATTTCTATTGTTATATTTCAATTATTAATTTTCTTTGAAATTGATAATCATAGATTTATACATACTTTTCAGGATAAAATTCTAAAGTAGAAAAAGTTATATATTTTCTACTTAACTTTTTTTAAAAAAGTAAATCTTATTTTTTTAGTTAGCAAGTATTTTTTCCTCATTCCACCAAATTTAAAAAAAAACAAAAGCAAAATAAAATCTTGATAATAAATGTAGTCAGGCAAAACAAATTACCATATTGGCTATGTGTAAAAAATGCACATTGCTTTTTTAATTTGTTGAATCGATTCCTTTTCTTTCAAAAGGTGTATAGCAATCCCCATCATTAGTCCTCTAGGATCATGGTTGTGTACTCTGTTGAAAGGAGTTAGGAAGCTTTTCAGAAATGTTCATTTTTTTAATGTGAAAATGGTATGCTTTTATTTATTTTTTAAATATTTATTCTCATTATGTTCAAATTTTTTTTACATTAATAAAATATTCTTGTTTAAGAGTAAATGAAATACCCCCTTCCCCCCATGAATATAGACTTGCTTGAGTGATAAAGTAAAGGGGAGAGAAAAAAAATTAAAATAAAAAAATAGTAATAATTGTAGGTATGGCCAGGTGGTGCAATGGACAAAGCACCAGCCCTGGAGCCACTAGCACCTGAGCCCATATCCAGCCCCATAGACCCAACAATCACCCAGACGTGTGACATGCAAGCCACCTGATCCCCACTGCCCTGCAAAAACCAAAAAGAAGGAAAAAAAGACTCAAAATAAAATAAAATAGTAATAATAGTAGGGGTGGCTGGCTGGCAGACAGAGCATTGGCCCTTGAGCCAGGAGCACCCAGGTCCAAATCTGGCCTCAGACACCCAAAGACCACCCTGCTATGCATCTCCAGGCAGGCCACCCAGCCCCATTTGCCCTGCATCCCCCCACAAGTAATAATAATAAAAAATGTGCTTCAGTCTTTGTTCCAACACCAACAACTCTGTCGTGCGTGGATCACATTCTTTATGGTAAGTCCATCAAAAACATTACTTCCATATTTTTCCAATGTTGCTATTGCTGATCGCAACTCCCTCCTTTCATATTTCTCCACTACCATGTACTATATTTTCTCTCTCCTTTCACTCTGATTCTGCTGTAGGATAGCAGAGTGGCACAGCAGACAGATCCCTGGTCTTGGGGCCAATAGGCACTGAGCTCCCATACCACCCCTTAGACCCAGCATCCACCTAGCCCTATGGTCTTGGACAGGCCTTCCAATCCCAGCCCCTTGCAAGAAGTAAAAAAGAAAATGTGTTATATCTGACCACTCTCCCCTCATGGTCCATTCGCTCCTCCTTCATTCACATCCCCACCCCTTTCCCCCGCTCCCTCCTTCTTAATCTAGATGCCTATACCCCACTGAGAATATATGCTGTTTCCTCTCCTAGCCACCTCTGATGAGAACAAAGATTCCCTCATTCCCCCTTGCCTCCCCCCTTCCATATCATTGAAACAGCTCATTGTAATAAAGAAAAATCTTATTATATGAAATATCTTGGCCTATTCCCCCTCTCCTTTTTCTTTCTCCCATTCCATTTCCCTTTTTTCTATTGACTCCATTTTTACACCATATTTTATCTTCTAATTCAGCTTTCTCCTGTGCTTCAACTATAAAAGCTCCCTCTACCTGCTCTGTTAACTGAGAAGGTTCATATGAGTATTATCAGTGTCATTTTCCTTTTTTTATATGCATATCTTCCTCTAATTTATTTATTTTTTATTCTCATTTTGTACAAATTTTTTTACATTAATAAAATATTCTTGTTTACAAGTAAACAAAATACCCCTCCCCCCATGAATATAGATAGACTTGCTTGGGCGAAAAAAATAAAGGGGGAGAGAAAAAAATTAAAATTAAAAAAAATAATAGTAATAATTGTAGGTATGGCCAGGAGGCGCAATGGACAAAGCACCAGCCCTGGAGCCATGAGCACCCGAGTCCATATCCAGCCTCGAAAACCCAACAATCACCCAGCCATGTGACATGCAAGCCACCAGATCCCCACTGCCCTGCAAAAAAACCAAAAAGAAGAAAAAAAAAAGACCCAAAATAAAATAAAATAGTAATAATAGTAGGGGTGGCTGGGTGGTAGACAGAGCATTGACCCTTGAGCCAGGAGCACCTGGGTCCAAATCCGGTCCCAGACACTCAAAGGTCACCCTGCTATGTGGCCCCAGGCAGGCCACCCAGCTCCACTTGCCCTACACCCTCCCCCAAATAATAATAAAAAATGTGCTTCAGTTTTTGTTCCAACACCAACAACTCTGTAACGGGTGGATCACATTCTTTATGATAAGTTCATCACAAAAGTTACTTCCATATTTTTCCAATGTTGCCATTGCTGATCGCAACTCCCTCCTTTCTTATTTCTCCACTATCATGTACGATATTTTCTCTCTCCTTTCACTCTGACTCTGCTGTAAGGTTGCTGAGTGGTACAGCAGACAGATCCCTGGTCCTGGGGCCAAGAGGCCCTGAGCCCCCATACCACCCCTTAGGCCCAGTATCCACCTGGCCCTATGGTCCTGGGCAGGCCTTTCAATCCAAGCCCCTTGCAAGAAGTAAAACAGAAACGTGTTATATCTGACCACTGTCCCCCCATGGTCCATCCTCTCCTCCTTTATTCACATCCCCACCCCTTCCCCCTGCTCCCCCCTCCTTCTTACTCCAGATGTCTATACCCCATTGATTATATTTGCTGTTTCCTCTCTTAGCCATCTCTGATGAGAGCAAAGGTTCCCTTTTTCTCCCTTGCCTCCCCCCTTCCATATCATTGCAATAGCTCATTGTAATAAAAAAAATCTTATTATGTGAAATATCTTGGACTATTCCCCCTCTCCTTTTTCTTTCTCCCATTCCATTTCCCTTTTTTCTATTGACTCCATTTTTACACCATAATTTATCTTTGAATTCAGCTTTCTCCTGTGCTTCAACTATAAAAGCTCCCTCTACCTGCTCTATGAACTGAGAAGGTTCATATGAATATTATCAGTATCATTTTTCTGTATAGAAAACTGCATGTATATGCAGTTCATCCTCATTAAGTCCCTCATATTTCCCCCCTCTCCTCCAATCTCCATGCTTCACCTGAGTCCTGTATCTGAAGATCAAACCTTCTGTTCAGCTCTGGCCATTCCAAAAGGAACATTTGAAATTCCCCTGGTTCATTGAAAGTCCATCTTTGTCCCTGGAAGAGGACATTCAGCCTTGCTGGGTAGTTCATTCTTGGCTGCATTCTAAGCTATTTTGCTTTCCGGTATATTGTAGTCCAAGCCCTGCGAGCTTCCAAAGTAGTTGCTGCTAAGTCCTGTGTGATCCTGACTGCAGCTCCATGATATTTGAACTGTGTCCTTCTGGCTGCTTGTAATATTTTCTCTTTGACTTGGGAGTTCTGGAACTTGGCTATAATATTCCTAGGGGTTGGTTTTTTGGGATCTCTTTCTCGGGGGGATCGGTGGATTCTCTCCATTTCTATTTTGCCCTCTGCTTCTGGAATATCAGGCCACTTTTCCTGTAGTAATTCTTTGAAAATGATGTTAAGGCTCTTTTCCTGATCATGACTTTCAGGTATTCCAATAATTTTTATATTATCTTTCCTAAGTCTGTTTTCCATACCAGTTTTTTTTTTCAATGAGATATTTCACATTTTCTTCTAATTTTTCATTTTTTTGGTTTTGAAGTATTGATTCCTGATTTCTGGTAAATTCATCAATCTCCCTGAATTCTATTCTTTGTCTGAAGGATTTGTTCTCCTCAGAGAGTTTTCTTATCTATTTTTCCATCTGGCCAATTTTGCTTTTGAAAGCATTCTTCTCCTCAATAACTTTTTGAACTGTTTTATCCATTTGACCTAAGCTGGTTTTTGGCATGCTATTTTCTTCAGCAGTTTTTTGGATTTCCTTGACTAAGCTGCTGACTTCATTTTCATGTTTTTCCTGCATCTCTCTCCTTTCTTTTCCCAGTTTTTCTTCCAACACCCTCATTTGATTTTCAATATTATTCAATCCCTAGTAAAAATTTGGACATTATTATTTTTGCTTTTCAGAGAAAGTAACTGAATTTCAAATAATAAACACAAGGTCTTATAGCATCTAAAAAAGGATCTTGAGTTCAAACCCAACTTTTCTGATCATATTTTTTTTAATTAAATTTATTTTCTGTACATTTTAAGTTTCAAAATTTCTCCCTCCTTCCCCACCCCACACTACAGAAGGCTGCTATTTAATATATGTGTGTTTTATGTATGTATATATATATATATATATATATGTTTTTATATATTTGGCTCACATATATATGTGTGTATATATATATATATATATATATATATATATATATATATGCTTGTGTGTAAGTATATCCACAAACATGCATAGATCCAGGTATGTCTTAAACTATACTATAAATACTTCTGTTTATCTGTTATGCCTCTGGAGGTGGCTGGCCTCTTCTTCATAAGTCCTTTGTAGTTAGCTGTGGTACCTTAGTTGAAATATTTATAATATTCAGGATAACTTAGTTTTTTGAAGTTATTCTTTGAACAATAATGTTGCTACTGTCTCTAGCTGCTTGTTTCACTCTTCCTTATTTTTTGCATATCTTTCCATATTTTTTTTGCAAGGTAATGGGGTTAAATGGCTTGCCTAGGGCCACACAGCTAGGTAATTGTTTAGTATCTAAGGCCAGATTTGAACTTGGGTACTCTTGACTCCTAACCACCCCCTTTCCATGTTTTTCTAAAACCAACTCATCATGTCTTATAGTGTAGTAGTTCTATCACAATCATGCAGCACAACTTGTTTAGCCATTCCCCAATTGATGGATATTCCTCAATCTCCAGTTTCTTGCCAACATGTTAAATTTCTTTATTGTCATTTTCACTTGATAAAATCATTACTATTTCTGAAGTTGAACCATTTGACTGTAGTTGGGGTTTGCTAAGGAGATGGAGAGCAGGGGTGGCTCCCTTCATTGAGGAGGATTGGAGGATTGGGAGATAGGCAGAGCTGATGAATTTTGAGGAGCTGCTATTCATGATGGATCTTGGGTCATTTTATTGGGGGGTTCAAAGGGAAATGATGATCATGATGATGGTTTCATTGCACTCATATAGAGCCTCTTTTTGCTTTCTTGGGTTACCTCACTGCTACAGGTTAACTGGCTTGTTTGCCCAGAAGACTGATTTTCTGATTGATTATTCAAAGAGGATAATGAAGAAGGGTTTAGTTTATAAGGTTTTAAAATTTGTTGGTAATATATAAAATCCATTGAACATTGAATAATCAATGCATACTCCAATACTAAGATCACTGAGTATATTTCAGCTCCTTCATTGGTCTGTAGTATCCATATAACCCTTTTTCTACCTAGCTGTGTAATCTTAGACCACTCAACATCTATATGACTTCTTTTTCCTCATTTAAATAATTATTAGACAAGATAGTCTGTGTGTGTGTTAATTACATTCACTTCTAAACTAGTTTCTAAAAAGTATCCTTGAGGGGCAGCTGTGTGGCACAGTCGATAAAGCACCAACCTTGGAATCAGGAGGACATGAGTTCAAGACACTTAATTCCCTAGCTGTGTGATCTTAGTCAAGTCACTCAACCCCATTGCCCTGCAAAAACCAAAAAAAAGAAAAAAGAAAAAAAGCATCCTTTAACTTTATGATATGATGTCCTCTACCAAAAGGAAAAAGGAATATTGTTGTCTCTTAAACAGAGGTTGTAAATCCCCCTCTCCTCATCAGTCCAAGCATTTTATTTTATGATACTATAGAGACTTTAGAAAGAAAAAAAATGAAAACATTTATATAGCACTGTCAGGTTTACAAAGTGCTTTCACGTCATCTCCATACTTCGGAGCTGATTGATTCTTGTGCTTTTCTCCTTGTGGATTGCAAAAAGAGATAGGGAGAGGTTAGATTTAGACCCTTTTCGTAAAGAAGAGTCCACTTCAGTATACATGAGGAGGGACCTTCTACATAGCAAATCTAGATTAGAGGTTGATCTAATGGGGAGACAGACCTCTTTTTCCCCTTCAAGAGAAGCTATTTTATGCTTTGCTTTCCATTTGTCATTTCTAGGGATGAGTGAGTAATGATTAAATTACCAGGAGACTGAAAAGATTAGAAAGCCATATTTGTCGAAAGTGTTAGGAGCCTGACTTCTTCATGAGGTGATGGAGAGAATTGTTTCCCTCTAATGTGGTCACCTATATGTCAAGGAGATATATCTTACTCTATCCTCTTTCAAGTTGTTAGGATACTGAATAAATGAAAACAGAAAACCTTCTGGGTATGTTTTTGTGACAATCTCTCAGAAAATATACAGAAGATAATAGTTGATTTGGTCATGCTAATTGTGCTAACCTGAGCTTGTAGTGGGTCTCTCTTCCAAGGCTGGAACAAACAAGCTTTGTGAATAGCACTGTTTTCTTTATTGAACTTCTGGGAAAGAAAATTCATTAGTAAACATAGTTATAAACAACTTCTTAGTTTGAACTGAGAACTATACTCTTTTCCCTGTCTGATGTGAAGATCCAACATTATTTGAAGTAGAAATAATTGTTGGATAATAAAATTGATGATTTATCATTAATAGGTTAATTACTGCTCTATGGAGGTGGGGTGCTCCTCCATAGAGGAGTATATGTTTACTGAAGTTCCTTCATGGTGGCTTGAGTTGAGAACTTGTTTCATTCTTTTTTCCCCCCTTGATGGGATCTGTAGCTTTTAAGGTCTGTGCAGAGGCTTCATTTAAAGTTGTTTTGAGAACTAACTTTTTTACTGCCATCTTGGCATCCAGAAGTTCTGATATTGTTTAAATACAGACTGAAGCATACTATTTTCACTTTATTTATTTTATTCAAATCGTCTTGTATAAATGACTAATAGAGAAATGTTTTACTTGCACTTGTATAACCTATGTCTAATTGCTTGCTCTCTTGGGGAGGAGTAAGCAAGGAATGGAGGAATGGTATTTGTAACCCAAAACTTTAAATAAAAATGTAAGAAGAATTGACAAAAATTAGATAAAATATGAAAGTTTTCATCTACCTCTTTAAGGTTGATTCATTCATTCTATTGATAGGAATTATAAAATTTGAATCACAAGGGGGGTCATTTCCAAGAAGAAAAGGAAGCAAACCAATCTGTAATATTTTTCATGATGCCCTACATAGGAAGAATTGGAAGGTCTTATAAGGTATAGCCTAGGATTTTGCATATCAGAGATAATAGAAAGGTTGAAGACAAAAGTTCCCCATTCCAGGAAAAGCCAGAAGTGGAAGAAAATGATGAAATTAATGTGAGGTTCAGCCTTGCCATTTGAACTCTCTTGGGGGTTGGACCTACTCTGAATAAGAACACACAAGAGAAGGGAGAGAGAGAGAGAGAGAGAGAGAGAGAGAGAGAGAGAGAGAGAGAGAGAGAGAGAGAGAGACTGAATTCTATATCCAGCCCTTAGAAAATAGGTTCCCCTAGACAATGTTCCAATGTTTTCCACTTAAGAATAATTAAATAAAGTAGGTGAAAGAGTAAAGAATATTAGGTTACCATTTCCTCCTGGCTTCATTCTTCATTTCTGTTATTATATAAATCCTGTATGAAAATGTCAAATTAGAGCTTTTTTGAATAAATTTTTTTTATATATGAAGGTACAGTGGATAACCTTTGGGCTTCTTGTTGTAGATTAATAGAAATATAATGCAAAACCTGTGGATTGTTTTTAAAATCTAACTGATTGATTTATTTATTATTTTTTTAGGGTTTTGCAAGGCAATGGGGTTAAGAGGCTTGCCCAAGGCCACACAGCTAGGTAATTATTTAGTGTCTGAGGCTGGATTTGTACCCAGGTACTCCTGACTCCAGGGCCAGTGCTCTATTCACTGCACCACCTACCTGCCCTGAATGATTTATTTTAAATAAAATTGAACACTTTAATGAGAGATACTACACAAACACACACACAAACATGACATGTACTTTTCTTTTACTTTTACTTTACTTTTCATGTAAATGTACATTTAACTGTATATACATTTATACACAGTAGCAACACATGACCAAAAACTTTTAAATCATGAGACCTGTGAATTCAACTTTTCTGCAGTCTGCTTTTTGTTGTCTCTCATATATTAAATATACTGCAATTTATTTAGCATAGCATAACTACCTGCAGTTCAATATGGCTTATGTTCCATTCTCTTTTTCTATTATTTGACCTGGGAGACAATCATGTATTACAGCAATATCTATGATTCCGATAGTGATGTTGCTTCATAACACGAGTCTCTATTGCATGGAAATCCCCCATTAAAAAGAACATAGAACAGGGGGAGAATATGCAATTGGAAAATATTTAGGAGAAGGAGAGTAATGCTATTCAGGCTCAAGGGCAAGAACTGGTCTTTCAGATAATATACATTGCATATTGTGTTTTTAAAAAAGAAGTCATTTATTCCAACTGGTTTATTGATTTCATCTGCCTCTGTGTATATGTTAGGATTATTATAAATTTCCATGGAGGTTCAAGAGAACCTTATGAATCACTGCTTAGTAATGGAAGTTGGGGGAAGATACCATAATAGAATCAGAATCATATTTGCTTAGAACTGGAAGGGATTTTAGAGGTCATCTAATTGAAACTCCTGCCCAGCACAGAAATCCTCTGGAACACCCCCTGGCAAATGTTACTTCATCCTACATTTGTGATGGTGCCATGTATAGACTGTCACCTATGGAGTCAGGAATATTTGAATTAAAAGCCCGTTTTAGAGACTTGTTTAACTTGTGTTGTTGGATCTGGAAACTTGTTTTAACTGTTTCTGACTCTTTGCAATTGTGTTTGGGGTTTTCTTGGCAGAATGGTTTGCCATTTCCTTTTTTACATAGCATAAATACCTCATTAGCTATTTCTCTGAATGTGGATAGCATCTTCCTTCATAAGGATCTTCCTTCCTAGATCCTTTGTAGTTAATTTGGGTATTTATAATAGTCAAAATAACTTGGTCACTGAAAAGTTGTTTTTAAAACAACATTGCTATCTTTATTCTGCTCCTTTTGTTCATTCTTATTTTGTTTAAGTCCTTCCATTTTTCTGAAATAATCAAACATAATTTCTTATAGCACAGTTCATCTAACCCAACTTGTTTAGCCATTCTCCAATTGATGGGCATCCCTGCTGTGTCCAGTTCTTTTCCATCAGAAAGAGAGCTGTTTTAAATACTTTAGAACATATAGAGTCTTTTCCTTTTTCTTTAATCATCTTGGGAAACAGACCTATTAAGGTATAAGCAGTTTTATAACTCTTTGGGCATAATTGCAAATTTCTCCCCAAAATGGTTTAAACAGTTCACAGTTCCACCAAACAGCAAATTAGGGTCCCATTTTTTCTACATCCTTTCTAGCATTATTTGTCATTTTCCCTTTTTTTATTCTTAGCCTATCTGATAGGTGTAGAATATTTAATGTGCTTGAATTTGCATTTCTCTAATCAATCATGATTTAGAATATTTTATCTAACCATAAATTGTTTTGATTTTTTCCAGTTCAATTTATAGATGAGAAAACTGACAGAGTTAAATGACTTGCCCAGGGTCACACATTTGCTAAGTTATCTGAGGCCAGATATGAACTAAGCTTTTCCTGACTCCAGGCATGACATTTTATCTACTGTACTACCTAATGGCAATATTGTAATCTTTTGTAAATCCTTTAGTCTCCATCTACCTGTTTCCTCATATGTAAAATGGGAATAATAATAGGACCTATCTTCCAGGATAGTTGTGAGAATCAAATGAGATAACATTTGTCAAATGTTTTACAAACATTAAAGCACTATATCTAAATACTATTATTATCAATATTATTAATTTTCATTTTTGTTATTTTTTAATTTCAGGACCAGGGATCTCTCTATCTTTAAAGACAGATTTCCCTATTTTTGTAATAGCAGATATAGTGTGTTTAAATCAATCAAAATTAATTCAATTATGTTTTAATTCCTTACATAGAATAAAAATTGGCCTCCTTTTAATTTCCTATAGCTACAATTTACTCTTTTTTTTTTTTTTGAAGTCAGGTCTTACTATTCCATTTCCAATTTGATGCCATTTCTCCAATTCTCTATGATTTTTTAATTTAGATATTATGTACACATTACTATAGAACATTCCCTTAACTAACAGGATAATCCTCACTCTGATTCATTTCATGAAAATTCCAATCTGAGAATCTTCTGTTAAATATCCAGAAGACTGCTTCTCATTCCTTTTTTGCCTCCCTTATCTCTTATTTATTTATTTTTAAATTTTATTTATTTTCATTCATATACTCATGTATATTTTTAAGTTACAAAATTTCCTTCCACCCTTCCTTCCCACCTCCCTCCCTTCAGTGTTTCGAAAATAGTAGGTATTTAATAAATGATGCACTAAAAATTGAAGATAAGCTTGTTTTTTAGGGTTTGCTTAATCTCCCATGGAATAGATGTGTGTGTGTGTGTGTGTGTGTGTGTGTGTGTGTGTGTGTGTGTGTGTGTGTATGTATATCTCGCCTACATAAAATATCTATTCCTTGTTCCCTAAGGAGAAAATAACTTGTAAGATTTCTTTATTAAGCAAGATGGTAAGATTCTACAAAAATAAATTATATTGTTCTTTGACATAAGCTTTTTTTGCATAAGTGAATATTATGAGCTAGGAATTTTCATTAGAGTGAAAAATGGAGATCTCTAAAGATCTGCTTTATCAACTTAAAGATTTATCAATTTAAGGAAAATCTAGTTTTATCAATACATTCAATATTTTAATAGAAATGAATGTTGAACTTTATCAAAACCTTTTTTCTGCATCTACTGATATAATTAGATTTTTAAAAAACTTTTTTATCAATGTAATCAATTATTAATGGTTCTCTTAATGTTAATCCATCTTTTCATTCCTGATATAAATCAGACTTGATTATAATGCACAATCTTTGTAATTATATTGTTGTAATCTTTTAGTATTTTCTTTAGAAGCACTTATGAAAGAAGGCTCTTGAAGTAAGGTGGGACTAGAATGTAGAGGATTTTCAATGGCAAAATTTGAACTTCAGATATTAAAGATTATAAGGGCATTGCAAGGATTTGAGCAGAGGAGTGATATGATCAGTTTTTTGTACAAGAAAGATTTGTATATCGTATATTATGAAGGATATTCTGGAATAGGGAAACAATACATGTTAGATCTGTCAAGTTGCTATTGAATTTTTTCAGTTAGATAGTAATAAGGGCTTGTACTAGGATATAGGAACAAAGAGAGAACCCATGGTGAAGTAAGAATTAGGTGTTGGCAGTAGCATGGTATGGTAAAATGAGTATTTGACCAGGAATAAGAAAATTTAGGTACAGCCCTGCATCAGAAAGTATCTGCATGATGATGGGCATGCTGCTTATCTCACAAAGACTCAGTTACTTTATTTGTAAAATGGAGGAAATTATATTTGCAATGCCTGGTTTCCATGGCTGCTGTGAGGAAAGAGCTTTGAAAATTTTAAAGGAACATGACAACATGAACTAATATAAATAGTACATCTTGTTTCTTCTGCCTTGACATTAATTATATCTGCCAATCTTTGTTCTACAAAACCCCTGCCTAATTTAGGTGCCCAACACCTCTCACCTGGACTATTTCAGTCACATCCTCACTGTTCTACATTTGCTCTACTCCAAACTATTCTCTCCATAGACTCAGGTGATGTTCTTAAAGCATAGGGCTAATCATATGAATCTACTGTAAATAAACCTCAGGGTGTCTAGGATCAAATACCAATTCTTGTCTGGCATTTATTGTCATATATACACTTTAATACATATATATTTGTGTGTGTGTGTGTGTGTGTGTGTGTGTGTGTGTGTGAGAGAGAGAGAGAGAGAGAGAGAGAGAGAGAGAGAGAGAGAGAGGAAGAGGAAGAGAGAGGAGAGAGTATACTATATTATAATGTTGTGTAACATATATCAGCACCAAGGCAAATGGGAAAATGCTCTCAAACAGACTTCAACTAAACTATCACTGAGGGATGCCCTCTAGTCTAGCCTGTATCAGAACTTGTAAAAATTGTAGTATCTGTTATATATTGACTAACAAGCTTGGAGAAATTACAGAGAAAAATGACTTTTAAAAATGAGAATATTTTTACCTATGTGAACACTAATCAGAAACACATTAAACGTCTATCTTAAATTGGGTTTCTTCCATTTGTAGTACAGATTAACATGAACTTTGCTGTTGTTGTTTGTTTTTTCGTCCCTAGTCCAGCTAAGAAAAGCTCCCCAAACAACTTTTTGTCTCTTTTATGTGATAAAAGTTAAGTTACCTCCTAGAAATTCTAAGAGCATTCTAACTTTGTAATGCCTGTTTAGGATTAAATTCAGAAAATTTGTGCTTAACTTTTACTTGGTTATAAGTGATGTGATTGGACTAGCTTAGCCAGTGTTTGTCCTGTGATTCCTTTCATCTGTAGCATATTCTAAAATCCAAAATGAATCCAAAACTGAAGGCCCTTCTCTGCAGCCAAGTCTTCTTTCCTAGAGGATCAGTAAATCGTATTAATGAGAGAGCACACTGATTGAAAGCCTCATAGAAGCTATTTTATTGATCAGAGATAACAAACCTGAAACTTCACCACGCTGATCACACTGGCTATAGTTCCAAGAAGAGTGAACCAGAGAAAACACTTACCCTCCAGGTTGTTATCCACTATCTTTAAAAGCATACATGTGATTACACTAGGGGCATTTCAGCATCTCTGAGAAGATAACTTGCTCAACCAGAATCTCAATTTTGCATATATGTACCTTATCATTTTCTTAAATCAAAAACATTGATCTTCATGTCTAGACTATGACTCAAATGTAGAACTGTTGGTAATTCCTATTTTCAACCTATTGTCAAAAGTAACTATGGCCATTTACTCTTCATATTAATATGATAGGCTTGAGGGATGGCAACTATTATGAATATTGGTTTATGGTCACTTTATAAAGCTAACAATAAATTTGCCAAATTTGCCAAAACATATTGAATATTAGTCTGGAACCCTGGATGATTCTGAGGCAAACATTAGCAGTTTGGACTTTGTGCATTTCATAGGATATATCATTAGAATGTGAGGACCTTGAATCCAAGGGGTTTTTTTTACCTTTCTTTATACCCTACATTGCTTAACACAGTGTTGGAACCTAGTAAACGATTAATGCCTCTTGACTTGCCATGGTACTAAAAACCAGTATATAGCAAATGCACATTTAGAATATATAAATATATTCCCCAAGTTCTATTCCTCATGGTGCAATGGAATCTAAAAGTCATATTTGGAGAGGATAATTACTTAGCACCTAGGTGACCTTTTATTTTTTAGCAAGGAATTGTGGTTAAGTGACTTACCCAAGGTCACACAGGTAATTATTAAGTATCTTAGACCGAATTTGGACTCAGATCCTCATGACTCTAGGATCAGTGCTCTATCCATTGCACCACCTAAATGCCCATGATCATTTATTTTTATCCATAGAAACTCATGGATACTGCTAATGAAGGAATGGAAGAAGCTGTAGTTTATGCTGTTATGGTGAGTATATATGTCAATGAAATTATGCATGCATAAATTATTTAAGGAAAAATTTTCATATCACAAGTAAAAGCAACATGTATGTCTACATAATTATTATCTTCACTAACATAAATTCATTAATATGCCATTGACCTGTGACTTCATTGTGTGGATAATTTTTCCACGATTCAGATTATAACTTGTAATTTATAGTTTTTAGAGAGTAGTCAGATAAAAGAGATTAAATAGTCTGCTCATGGTCATACAACTAATATCATAGGTGAGGCTTTCACTCATAATTTCTTGACTCCATATTCAACTGTCAATGCTGTTTCTTTGTAATAACCTCCCACCTCATCATCCTAATCTCCAGTTGTCCTGACCCACATTTGCCAACTAGATTTAGAGGACTGGAGGAGAAAGTAAGACTGATGATTTTGTCCATCCTCCCTCACTTAAATCCAATTCGCTTGTATGTCATGGCAACATCTACCTGATGTCATGGGCCCTTTCAAGAACAAAGGATAAACAGCAACAATAACAATTGTTATATCCTAATAGAAAGATAACTGGGTGGTGTAGTGTATAGTGTTATGTCTAGAGTCAGGAAGGCAGTCCATCTTCATATTACTGGCTGTGTGACACTGGGAAAGTTTCTTAAGTTCTGCCTCAGTTTCTGGAAAACAGCAAGATGAGGATAATAGCAGTACCTACCTGCTTGGATTATGAGGATTAAAGAAGATATTTTTTGTAGTTTGTAGTTTATTTTCTTTCTTCTACCCCTCAAATGGGGGATTGGTGGGGTATTCAATATATTTAAGTAGGGGAAAAATTCAGATTCTTGTTAAGATGAACTTGTTTATAAAAGAATGACCTGGAGGCTAAAAATGCTTCATTCATCTTTTCTCTAATACAGTTGTAAGAACAGACTTACTTTTGAAGCTCTTTTGTCTTCATTGCTGTTTACTAGGGAATAGTTTTTAATGATAGTGCTAGTTGTTTTTAATTCATTTCTGCCTCTTGTTACTGTCTCAAAAGGTAGAAAGCACATTTGTTAAAGAGATTAGAGGTACTGTATTAGATGCTATAACTGATCAATTAATTCTCTCAAGATTAAATCAAACTCAGCTTCATGGTGAGATGAAATATTGAGTATTGCTAAATTCATCACAGTTCTGTACCCTCTGGATCACTTTTCCATGTCAGGAAAATGTCTTTAGTATTATTTTTCTCTATTTAAACTAAAATTGGGGACTTTTTTACAGAGGTGAGAAAATACTGCACATAGGTATATATTTTATAATAAAAGGTTAGTCTGTAAAATAGCTGCTCTTTGGCTACATCAAGCTGTGGGGGTTGGGGGAACCCTGTAAATTTATAGCAGGAAAAATATTATCTATATCAGTTTTTTGCCAATTATTTAATGGAAAGAAAGCATTTTGTAAGTCTTAAAGTGTTATACAAATGTAAGCCATTATTATTTCTCTGTATTTTTCATTGCTTCTCTATAGTTAGTAACGCAGGGACGATTTCAGAAAGTAAGAATTTCACAAATTTGAATTGACCTCTATAATCACCTTACTAAAACAATTACATTAAATGCATTAAAAACAACAACAAAAATCCTTCCTAAAATACTCTCCAATGAAGAGTAGGAAGGTATGGCCTAAATGCCCTTCCAGAAATGATGCCAAGTACATCAAAAATGTACAAAACCAACATTTCAGGGAGAGTTTCATTTTCTTCACTGTCATTAGGATGGAAGGTGCTCCCTCCAGTCCTCTTAACAATGACATTTCAGGTCTTGTGTCTTATTGAATTTTGTTTGAGACTGGTACATTTTGGAACAAATACAGCAGGGAAAGCAAATTCCCTGGATTAGAATTTAGTCTGCCTATCAAATATACTTTGTAGAAAGATGGTTCATTGTTAAAGATAAATGAGACTGAAATGAAATCTCGGTGAGACTCTCAAAGAAGCTGATAGATTTTTTTGCTCTTTATTCCAATGGCAAGTGTCACTGTGATGTCAGTTACCAGGTGGAAAAATTGATTTATACTGACAGGTATTACTTTTGAGAATTTTTGATCAATAAGACATGAAAGCCTTTGGTTAGAATGGATGCATCCTCCCCTTTGCCTCCCCCCTGACCAACCCCCCCACCCCCTGCTGATATTCAACTAAATAAACTGAAGGGGAATGGAGAAAGATGCTGCATTTTTCTTTTACTATCTGCTCAGAAGAGTCCTTGCACTTCAATCAATTTTCAGGTGTCTCATCAATGCCACCCTTACCCCCATTCCCCTCACCCAACTGATGTAGAATATACATCACTTAAGGGCAATCTGATATCACTCATTGTATTTTTATTCCAGTATTTCACAGCTCCTGGCTCATAGCAGATAATTAATAATGCTTGTCAATCTATTGATCTGATCTAGAATAACCTATGTGCTTGGTCAAAATGTTTGACCAAAGTTTGTCAAGTATCCTCTTCCTTTCCAAAAGAACTCATCTATCATCCCAGTCTTCATTCAGTTCTCATGCCACTGTCTTCTAAGTTTATCCTAATTAAGGGTTCAACATTAAGGGTAATTACAATAATAAAAATAGATGACATTTATATACTGATTTAAATTTTGAATACCTTATATTATTTCATTGTAATCTCACAATAACCTTGAAAAGAACTAATAATAACTGGAGCAACAGGTATTTTTCCCCCTCACTTAATGAAAAAAAAATAAAACTCAAATAGGTTAACTTATTTACTTGTGGTCACACAGATAGCAAATTCTGGTGGGATTCCAATAAAGTTCTTTCTGATGAGTCTAGCACCCTGTTTACTATGCCACACTTTAACTTATTTTCTGTGACTTATGTCACTGCCTTTCTCAGAACCTTTCAAGTTCTTCAGAACATAGCTTACATATTACTAATAAATAATAGTAAATAAATTTATTAAATTATTAAAATAATCTCAGATAAATTAATTAGTAATTCTCAAGTTAAATGAATAAATTAATAATAGCAGTAGTAATCACAATCATAAAATAGTAACACTAATAATAATCAATAATAATAATTATCCTTTGTTCCCAAAGAGGACCAAAAATGACAACTGGACATTGGGATCAAGGTACCCAGTATTGAAGTGTGACTAATTAGACCATTATGAACTTGGAAGGTTTGACCGCAGATCTACTATATACATAGCAGTTATTTTATACTAGACATTGTGTTGAAAACTTTACATTTATTAGCTCAAGTGACCCTCACAAAACCCTGATATTATAATCTTTATTTTACAGATGAGGAAATAGATTAAATAATTTATCCAAAATCATAGGGATAGAAGGATGAATTTGAGCTCAGGTTCTCTTAATTCCAGGTCTAACACTCTATCTACTACACCACTTAGCTGCCAAGGAACATAGGGAAGAATGATATAATGGTATAATGAAATATTTAATTTGGAAAAAAGTGAATTGCAAAGCAATAGATAGAAAAATCACTAGATTCATTTCCATTATATTTTACATTAAAGTAGCCTTTGAAGCTAGTTTAATCACCATTAAAAATTAAGAGCATTCATTAGGATGTCCTTTGCTTGCCTCAGCCTACTGAGTATGACTCTCTAGGTAGAAATATTGAATAATTCTTATGTTCTAGATGGTTACCAGAAAGTCAATGAACATCATTCCACCTCTCTATGGAGTAGTCCCAAATCTTTGTCTAGGGGCATGTGGATTTGTGTTAACTAACCTAGATATTTACTAGGAGTTTCTATCCATTGGTGTAACTATTCATATAGATTTTGATGAGCGCTTGCCATCATAGAGTTGATATTCCATAGAATCAATCATTTCTTTTTTGAATACTGCATATCCTTGGCAGAGGTCAGATAAAGTAAATATGGATTAGTTCCTGGTGTGGGTTTCCACTTGATGCATCCTCTAGTATTGCTAGTCTGGTTGTCCCTTCTTGCTCCATGGGGTCTCAGGAATGTGCCAGTGCCCTAGCGTCTCTGAATGCTGCCATTTCAATGCCACACTCTTTGATGAATTCATCTCGAAATTCACACAACTGACTTCTTTACTTGCTTGAGACCAAGTCCATTTCTCAATAGGACTGTTCTTTGTCCAGATAAAAGTCTGAGACTTTTTTTCAGTTCCCATGGGGAACTGAAGTTATGCAAACTTCAAACAAACGTAACATAGTTTCATGAAAAATATAGTTGAAGATGACTCTGTGACTCATAATTAGGATAAAAGATATTCCTTTTTGAGACTTTCGTCTATTCCTTAATTTCTGCCACTGGGTAATATTTGGATATTATCTCCTTTGAAGCAGAAGATTCTTGAGGGGAAGGAAGGTGTCACTGAATCATTGCACTGAATAGCTTGGTTGTTTAAACTCAGTGATTACAAATCTGAGAATAATAAATCTAGTGTTAAAGGTTCAGTTTCTTTGCAGTCCCTCTAGGTCTGGCAATGATATAGAGGAATGATTACTGAGTTTAAAATCAGAGGATCAGGTTAGATTTCTGCCAACTATATAAATATGGGCTAGTCAATCTCTCTCTCCCCTGCTTTTAGTTTTTTTCTTCTGTGAAATGAGGTGATTGATCTAGAATAGGTGATCTTTTTATTTCTTTTCTAACTTTAAATCCTATGATTCTATAAATGTGTTCTACCCTTAAACATGATCATAGACACAATTCAGATTATTTATAAGAAAATGTAAAACAGATCACAATCTCCCAGATCAATAATGCTCTACTAATCTTGTCTCTGGAATATGTCTTGGGTGCTCAGTCAGTATTAAAATACCAATGAACTTAGGTACAGTGAACCACAAGGACAAAAATAATCTGTGACCAAATATGTATTATACTAAAATAAGCAGAAATATTCAAAAGACTGCTTTATCTAGCTTAGTAATTCTTTCATTGAAAACATTTCTTATTGGTTCCACCTTCCACCTAGAGTTTAGCAGTTATAATGAAGTGTTCAGAAATAGAATCTCATATTTTTGGAATAATGAGAACTCCCTACCTATGTAGATTCAGAAATGGGGTGAAGGGGGAAAGAAAGACATCAAGCTTTTCCAGCTTGGTATGGTAGAAAGAGTGTGACTGGGAGTAAATGGAATTAAATTCAAGTACTGTCTTTCTTATTTGTCACCTGTGGGACCCTGGGGAACTAAATAATGTAGCTCATATTTCTTTAGCCTTATTATGTGCTAGGTAGAGGCTTTACAGTTATCTCATTTGATCCTCACATCAACCCTGGTAGGGTGGTGCTATTTTTTATTCCCATTTACAGTTGAGGAAACTGAACTTAGTGATTTGCCCAAGGTCATCTAGATAACAGGTATCTGAAGATGAATTTGAACTCTGGTCTTCTTGATTCCAAGCTGGTAATCTATCCACTGGGAGACCTATTTACCCTTAGGTCAATTATCTTGAATGGGTCTCAAATACAATTATATGAGGCTGTCTTAGATGGTTTCAAAAGTTCCTTTAAGTCAAAATTTGTGATTATGGACTGAAAAAAAATAGTATAAAAAGGTAGTCTCATCAGGGAGGTAAAAAGAAGCTAAAGACATTGAAGACCAGCTTTCACTATTTTGTTCTGGCATTTTGGCTTTGTTCTCAGTTTCATTACCCTCATTTACTGTTTAAAGTCCCTCCCCTCAACTGCATTCACTGTCTGCTAAGTATTTATTTCCTGAAGCCCAGAATGACTTTCAGTCTAGGACTGTGGGTACAGGTGCGTGTCTGCAATCTCTTTCTGAGTGTTCAACTTCATAGCTGCTCTATTGCCTTCTAATCACACTAATAGGTCTATTGTGTGTGGTCAGTGACACTGTCAGGCTGTGGAAATAATTACTGATGACTCCATCTGACAGGCTCAGCTCAGACTGATTTCTTGGGTCAGTTAAATTCTGAAAGCTGGTGACTCCATGGAAAAGAAGGAACAGGGAACCTACCCCAGAGTTATTTAAGGAATGGTTAAGTTGTTTTGACACAGACAACATCATTAAGAATCAGACAAGATGTCTTAGGGGAGGATGGAAAAATAAAAAAAAAACTCATTAAAGTATGTAGAGAATGAATTATTGGGAGTTCTTAGATTGTACAACAATACAGCAAGTCAAGTGAATTGAGCATTGATCTTGCCCTTTACAGCAAAGTCATCAGAAAATGCAACTGTGTCATTTTTACATGAATAATAAGTCACCTACTTGTGTGACTTAAAAAATAAATGTAGCTTCTAGCAAATTTTGTGGTTATTGTCTACAACCATAAGACACACATGAACTTGGTTTTTGTTTCAATGAATCAAAAGAATAGCTTGAGATAAGAGCAGTTATTTAGGTGACCAGCTGGTTCCTAAGCTGGATGGAGCATGTCAGAATAAGAGGGAAGCATCTGGATGCAGCTGCTTTACATGTATGTGCATACTCAGATGATTCTTTTTATGAGGTTGGGTTTTTTTCAGTGTGGCAAAGCATACACCAAGGGTCTAAGAATCTTTATAGCCAAATTGGAATCTATTATATATTGCACAAAGAGTGTCATCAAAATATTTCAAAGCTGATTCATTTTTGGTAAAAAGTCAATTATTTTCTTTTCAGGTTATCAAGGAATCTTTTTTTTTTTTAGTATTAAGTTGTCAAAAGGAAAACATTTGTACTAGTCATTTGTACTTTGAGATTTGTACTAGTCATAAAAATAGAATGAAAAAACCCAAAAGGAAATGGGAGAGGAGGGAACAAGAATTTATGAAGTGCTTACCATTATGCTAAGCATTTTTAAAATATTATTTAATTTGATTATCACAAAATTCCTGTAAGGTAGGGTGCTACCATAACTTTCATTTTTGTGACTACAGGTCTAGCATATATCCTCTGTCTTTGTGAGATGTGCACAGGGTTTTTCCCTAACTAAATCACTCTTGATTTTGCTTATCTATGCAAAATCAATACAATAGAAAAAGTATCTTGGAGTCAAATGAGCAAGGAATATTGAGTCAGGAGAAATCTAGTTTTTGAACCTATCTCTACCACTTACTACCTGTGTGATTGTGGATTTAAACTATCTTTGTTTCTATATCAGTAAAATGAGAGAATAATATTTATACTATCTACTATCTAAGTGATTGTTGTGAGTCAAATGTTTTGTCAATCTTAGTTTATTTGTTTTTTGTTTTTTAGATTTTTCAAGGCAATGGGGTTAAGTGGCTTGCCCAAGGCCACAAGGCTAGGTAATTATTAAGTGTCTGAGGTCGAATTTGAACCCAGGTACTCCTTACCTCCAAGGCCCATGCTCTATCCACTGTACCACCTAGCCCCCCCCCATTCTGTCAATCTTAAAGAACATACATAAATGTTAATTTTTATCATTAGTTAACTCCATTGGTCTGCACCTGTGCCTAAAATTCCTAAGACTGTAAATACTCATCAAGAGTCTTCTAAAGACATGTGCTGTGGGCTGATGTTATTTTACTCAGTTAATATTATTAGGAATTAATTTATGTAACTAACAACCCATTCCCCCTAGAACAATGCAGGGGCAGAGTAACAGTTTAATTTTGTTTGTAGCATTGGAGGACAAGGTAATGAAAGGTTTAAAATATGAAGCCTTGTCTGGGACACCAGAAAGACCAATCTATCCTCTTGGTCCTTGAGTAAGGCTGGCTACATCTCTATTTTGGGATTATAGGTATACTCCAGAGGTTTTGAAAGTGAGTTTTCTTATTGATCCTTCATTTTGGTGTAGTCCTCCTACTGTTAATTAACAGTTAATTAACCAGTTCCAAAGAATCTACAAGTGCTCAAGTCTTTCTAAGGAATTTCTCTTAAACACCATCATCACTTTTCTGGAAGTAGGCTCCTCAGTCTTTTCTATTTGGGGAAATGCATCAGCTGGGCCCATAGATGCACTCTGCAGGGGTCCATATGACTGAACTTCTTGATCAATACTCCATTACAAATATAAACTCCTTTAGGTCAGAGACTGTCTTGCTTCCTTGTATTTATTTGCAAGTGCTGCTCTATCTAGTTTGAACTCCAAAGATGCCTCTCCCAGTTTATCTAATCTCACCTTGTGCTGCTAATTAAAACTTTGATGGATACCACCCTCCTCAGCCTCCTCTTCCCTCCTTTTGGAGGGTAGAAAATCAAACTCCTTCCAATGCTTTTCTTTTCAGAGGACAGAAACTGGACTTTGGGGCTTGCTTCACTCTATTTATGGTGCTCTTCTTGATGTCAACCCCACAGAATAAGAGGATCCCTGAGAACTACCTGGTTTCTTGTTCTTCTTGCCCTTTCCTGACTTTTTGTATATTATATCTTCCCCCCCCCCCATTAGATTGTAAGTTCCTTGAAGGCAGAGATTAATTATATCCCCATCATTTCTCACAGAACTTATCACAAAATAGACCCTTAAATGTTTATCAGATTGATTCTGATTTGTGTCCCTCATCAGGGACTGTGGTGAAGGGTTGGCAGACGAGGCATCACCCCTCACTTTGTCCCCCTGTTCATCTGTTGACTTGAAGACACAATTGAGTTTATTTTAAAAAAAGGACAGGAAGTACAACACAGACCCCACATGATATTTGACTCATAGTTACAATAGGACCATTTGTTAGGTGAAGATTAAGAAAGAAATATCAGATCCAGAATATGACTCTTCCTATCAAAGGAGATGGACTTCAGAAATGACTGTCAACTAAAGAATCTCATGACTTATTTTTTCATTTCCAATTGTTTATCACTGTGAAATGAATATTATTTGTACCTCTTCTAATTTATTAATGGTATGGTTTTTAATATTAAGGTCACATATCTATGTTGAAATTATTGTGGCATATGAAATAATATGTTCATCTAAACTTTATTTCTGCCAGGTTATGTTCTTGGTTTTTTCCAGCAGACTTTCTTCTTAAGTAATTTATATTTTTAGTTTTATTGAGTGCTGAGCTATTGAGTTGCATTGTTTCTGATTCTCTCTCATTTACCCTGCTCCATTGATCACCTTCTCTATTTTTTTAACCAATAAAAAATGTTTTAAATGACTACTGTTTTACAATACAGTTTGAAGACTTGGGAGTGCTATCCCTCCTTCCTTGCCCCCCCCCCATTCCCTTGATAGTCTAGATATTTTTTCCTTCTAAATGAATTTTGTTATTATTTTATTGAGTTCTGAAAAGGATGCCTTTGAGATCTTGATTGATATAGCATTAAAACTGTAAATTAACTTTGGTGGTTCTGTCATTTCTATTAAATTGGCATGGCTTAGCCATGAGAGGACTGAATGTTTCTCCAGGGATTTAAATTGTTCTTTATTTCTTTAAGGAGCACTTTGTAATTGAATTTATATGAGTATTTTGTTTGCTTTGGTACAGTGATGCCTAAATATTTTATGCATTTGTTTTGGAATGGGATTTCCCTTTTTTTATTATAGCTTCTTGGATTTTGTTATTATTATGTAGATATTCTATTGATATATGTGGGTTTATTTTTTAGCCTGTAACTTTGCTGAAGTTATTGTTTCATTACCATTCAGTTCTCTCATTTCTTGATGAGATTTTCCACAGAGGATTCAAGTTTTTTTATTTGTTAATTTTTAAAATTTTTTTATTTTCATTTTGTACAAATGTTTTTTTTACATTAATAAAATATTCTTGTTTAAGAGTAAACAAAATACCCCCTCCCCCTCATGAATATAGACTTGCTTGAGCGATAAAGTAAAGGGGAGAGAAAAAAATTAAAATAAAAAAAATAATAGTAATGATTGTAGGTATGGCCAGGTGGCGCAATGGATGAAGCACCAGCCACGAACACCTGAGCCCACATCCAGCCCCATAGACCCAACAATCACCCAGTCATGTGACGTGCAAGCCACCTGATCCCCACTGCCCTGCAAAAACAAAAAAGAAGAAAGAAAAGACCCAAAATAAAATAAAAAAAATAGTAATAATAGTAGGGGTGGCTGGGTGGTGGACAGAGCATTGGCCCTTGAGCCAGGAGCACCTGGGTCCAAATCCGGCCTCAGACACTCAAGGATCACTCTGCAATATGGCCCCAGGCAGGCCACCCAGCCCCATTTGACCTGCATCCCCCCAATAATAGTAATAAAAAATGTGCTTCAGTCTTTGTTCCAACACCAACAACTCTGTAATGGTTGGATTGCATCTTTTATGGTAAGTCCTTTGCAAAAGTTGCTTCCATATTTTTCCAAAGATGCCATTGCTGATCGCAACTCCCTCCTTTCTTATTTCTCCACTACCATGTACTATATTTTCTCTCTCCTTTCACTCTGACTCTGCTGTAGGGTAGCTGAGTAGTGCAGCAGACAGATCCCTGGTTCTGGGGCCAAGAAGCCCTGGGCCCCCACACGACCCCTTAGGCCCAGAATCCACCTGGCCCCATGGTCCGGTACAGGCCTTCGAATCCCAGCCCCTTTCAAGAAGTAAAAAAGAAAATGTGTTATATCTGATCACTCTCCCACCATGGTCCATCCTCTCCTCCTTTATTCACATCCCCTCCCCGTCCCCCTGCTCCCCCCTCCTTCTTACTCCAGATACCTCTACCCCATTGAGTATATATGCTGTTTCCTCTCCTAGTCACCTCTGATAAGAGCAAAGGTTGCCTCATTCCCCCTTGCCTCCCCCCTTCCATATCATTGCAATAGCTCATTGTAATAAAAAAAATCTTATTATATGAAATATCTTGACCTATTCCCCCTCTCCTTTTCCTTTCTCCCATTACATTTACCTTTTTTTTCTATTGACTCCATTTTTACACCATATTTTATCTTTGAATTCAGCTTTCTCCTGTGCTTCAACTATAAAAGCTCCCTCTACCTGCTCTGTTAACTGAGAAGGTTCATATGAGTATTATCAGTGTCATTTTTCTATGCAGGAATACATGTAGTTCATCATCATTAAGTCCCTCATATTTTTCCCTTCTCCTCCAATCTCCATGCTTCATCTGAGTCCTGTATCTGAAGATCAAACCTTCTGTTCAGCTCTGGCCATTCCAAAAGGAACATTTGAAATTCCCCTGGTTCATTGAAAGTCCATCTTTTTCCCTGGAAGAGGACATTCAGCCTTGCTGGGCAGTTCATTCTTGGCTGCATTCTAAGGTCTTTTGCTTTCCAGTATATTATATTCCAAGCCCTACGAGCTTCCAATGTAGCTACTGCTAAGTCCTGTGTGATCCTGACTGCAGCTCCATGATATTTGAACTGTGTCCTTCTGGCTGCTTGTAATATTTTCTCTTTGACTTGGGAGTTCTGGAACTTGGCTATAATATTCCTAGGGGTTGTTTTTTTGGGATCTCTTTCTCGGGGAGACTGGTGGACTCTCTCCATTTCTATTTTGCCCTCTGCTTCTAGAATATCAGGGCAATTTTCCTGTAGTAATTCTTTGAGAATGATGTCAAGGCTCTTTTCCTGACCATGACTTTCAGGTATTCCAATAATTTTTAAATTATCTTTCCTAAGTCTGTTTTCCATATCAGTTGTTTTTTCAATGAGATATTTCACATTTTCTTCTAATTTTTTTGGTTTTGAAGTATTGATTCCTGATTTCTGGTAAATTCATCAATCTCCCTGAATTCTATTCTTTGTCTGAAGGATTTGTTCTCCTCAGAGAGTTTTCTTATCTGTTTTTCCATCTGGCCAATTTTGCTTTTGAAAGCATTCTTCTCCTCAATAACTTTTTGAACTGTTTTATCCATTTGACCTAAGCTGGTTTTTAGCATGCTATTTTCTTCAGCATTGTTTTGCATTTCCTTGACTAAGTTGCTGACTTCATTGTCATGTTTTTCCTGCATCTCTCTCCTTTCTTTTCCCAGTTTTTCTTCCAAATACCTCATTTGATTTTCAAAGTCTTTTTTGAGATCTGTCATGGACTGAGCCCAATTTCTGTTTTTCTTGGAGTCCTTAGATGCAGGAGCTTGTGTTTCCTCATCTTCAGACTGAGTATATTCATCCTTCTTGGGATCATAGATAATATATTTCTCAATGGTCTTCCTCTTGTTTCTCTGCTTGCTCATTTTCCCAGCCTGGGCCTGGTTTTGGGGTGCTTCCTGAGCTTTTGGGACCCTCCCACAAGGGTCTCAATGTGTGAGGCTCTGTCCTTCCTCCTGATCTGTGAATGACCATAAGCACCCCCCTCTGCCACAGGGCTGAGGTGGTGGGGGCCCTGCTGTGCTATTGGAGGACCTAGACTGCGATCAGGATCTGAATGTGGTCAGAACCCCAGAGTCCTGTTCCAGGAGCAGAGGACAGAGCTCTGCAGTCTCTTCACTTCCCTCCCTCCTCCGCTCAATGGGCTCATGCCCTGGGGGCTCCTGCTTACCAGCTCAGCCTGCTTCCATTTCTGGATCAGGGCCGTGGAAAGACCATACTGCTCATTGTGTGCCCTGAGGGCTGGGCTCCACATGCTCACTCTGGCAGAGGTCCCCTGCTGTTCCCCGACTTTGTGCTCAGTGTTCCCCGGGGTGCAGCTCAGGAGACTCCCCTGTTGCTGTGAGCCACGGTTCCCAGTGCCCTGGGGCTGCCTCCGGTAGGCTGAAGTTCTTTTGCTCTAGTGGGCCGTCACTCTGACCCGGGGAGCATAGCCGTTCTGCTCTTTTCCAGGTTACCTTGAGTAGGAGAACTGCCTCTCTGAGTCCCTTTGTGGGTTCTGTCTCTCAAAGGTTTAATTAGAGTCCTTAGTTTTGAAGTTTTATTAGAGAGTGCCTAAGACTCAATCCCTTCTTGTCACCATCTTGGCTCCGCTCCCCTCAAGTTTTTCTATTATCTCAATTATTTATTTTGTATAGATCATATATTCTGCTTTCATTCTTCTTATTTCTCTCTTGAATGAGTCAGAAGCATGCTACTGTGGTTCCATCTTCTAAGGAAGTCACAGGGTTAATTCAGATACTGCCTATCTTGTCTTCTGTTATTAATACTTTTTTCTATTGGCTTATTTTCTTCTGCTCAGTGTTTTTAACTGAATTTTCTTCCTTCTGAGATCTTTGGTCATTTCAATATGACTTATAATGCTTGCTGATTTCTGAGGTGGAAAAGCTTATACTGAAAATTTAACAATTGGCTCTGGAGAACCAGTATGAGCTGCCTCAAGCACATTCCTGAAGGAAACTGGATAATCCCAGATGGATGTTAGTCCTTTTCCTTCAGGTCTGGTTTGTCTTAGTTCCTTACTTCTCTCTTACAAACTTGCAGTTTTCCTTTCCTTTTACTTCTTTTGTACAAGGTGTGTGTGAGGGTAATAGTCTCAGCTTCTGTTACTTGTTTCGAAAGAATGTTGGGTGAGGGAAGAGAAAGTGATCTTTGCAAGGACTATAGAAGTAACAAGCTAATTGCTTAGTGTATCTCCCCGTTTAAGCAAGAGGGACCCATTGTTTATCCCTAAGCCAGAGGCTTAGGGTACAGAATGTTATGATTTCTACAAATATTTATTATATGCTTATCATATATAACAACTGTGCCAATGCTGGGGAGACAAATCAAAAAAATAAAAGTCTCTGACTTCAAGGAGTGACAGGTACAACAATAATATATAAAAGGTAATTCCATTATGGAAAGAATGCAAAGGAAAGATCAAGAAAAGTCTTAGGTGGAATGTTATAGACTGAACCATTCTTTGAAGTTGGAGATACAAAGAGGGAATATACATGTTCCAGAAACAGGGGGATATCAGAGCAAAGACAGAGAGTCAGAGAATAAATGTTACCTGGGAATAGCCAGTTTGACTAGATTAGAGTATATCAAGAAACATATAAAATAGGTCTAGAAATGTAGGTGGTCACTATAATGAAGAGAATAATAAATGCCAAACTGAGAAATTTATATTTTATTCTAAAAGCAATAGGGAGCCATTTGGAAAAATTTGAGTTTTATATATAGTTATATCTTGTTTTTAGATTATCAACTTGAGTGTTATGTGGAAACTGAATTTGAGAGGGGAGAGATCAAATCAAAAGAAACATTAGTTTATTTTTAAAGCTCTGAGGCTGATGTGAGATGATGGCTTTTACAATTCTGTGGAAAGACCTGAGTAACTTGTGCTCTTTTTTCCCCCCCTTTTTTCCCTGAGAGCACAGCTATACCCAGTATCTGGCAGAGGAAAGAGAAAGTGAGAAGAAAAGAAAACTCCTATTGACTCAGTTTTATGGAATCAAGGTTTATGGAATCAGGTTTCCTATTGGCTTCTTTGTTAACAGGAGGGAGGGTGGAAACTCACTGTGTTCCTTTTTACCATAGTCCCAGTTTTAGTTATTTCTTTCTCACCTCAGTGGTAGCTGTATGGTTGGATTTTAGAATTTAACAAGCCTCTATCTGATAGCAAAACCTGATTTTTAACTAATGTCTGAGCCAACTTAATTTAATTCTCCCAATGCTATCAGTATGTAGTAGAATGAGTAACTTTAAAGTAGTGAGAACTGATTTATAACATTCATCAATATTGTTATTATCTGGAATTAATTATATGTTGATAGGCTATTTGTAGGTACTGAATGGCATTATCTTAGTAAATGGAGCTATCAATTTGAAAATAATGAAATGAGACTGAAAAGTAACTTTAAAAATACATTTTTTTCTAAGAATTAAGGACAGTACCCCACTGCATAATGATGACAATGAACAAATTAATTTCCCTTTTGTGAACCTTGGTTTTCTCATCTATAAAATGAGGACAATGAAAAACATGAAGATAGTCACAGAATCTGAAAATAACAACAAATGGTATTTATGTTTATCTGTTTATAGAAGCAGTAGGATTTATGATGACAATTCAAAATTGAGTCAATGCCATTAAATATCACAGAGGATTATTTTTAAGGAGCCCAGATTCATCGATCCATGCAGATTATGTTAAGTAATGACAGAAATCACCAAAACATCTCTGAAGGTTATAAAAATTTGGCACATACCAAATACCAAATAGAAGCTCTAAAGAATGACTAGAATTATAAACAGAAACTTGGAATCTTTCATAACTGAGTAGGACACACATCCTTGTATCATAAATGCAGATTTCAAAATATCCTTGAGAATTCAACAAATAAATTATACTGGACAGAACAATATCACAAAGCTATTGTCTAATATAACATTGATACATACACATTTAAGAACATTTCTTCATACTATATATTTATAACTTCTTAACTACATGGAATGAAAAATGATTGAAATACAGCCACTTAGTAGATGAAATCCAAACTAGGTGAGAATAGGATTCAGTATCTCCCATTTCCATTGTCTTGTATAGTACTGAAATTGTCTTAAAAATTCTTTCAATCACTTTAGGTGACCATTGTTGTTCTTAAGTTTCTGTCATGATTATTTCTTTGTGACCCCACTTGCAGTTTTATTGGTAAAGAAAGTGGAATGGTTTGCCATTTCTTTCCCCAAACCACTTTACTAGTAAGGAACTGAGGCAAACAGTTTAGTAACTTGCTCAGGGTCATAGAGTTGGCAAGGGTCTGAATTCAGATTTGAAACTCAGGAAGATGAGTCTAAGCCCTGCATTATATACATGGTATCATCTAGCTTCCCTACATGAACAAACTTCATATGGATTTTAAGAAAGATGTAAAAAAATAGGGTGACAACAACTTGTGTAAGCACTATTTCTAGCTGAGCATCATAGAAAACAGTTTAAAGAAAGATCAATAATCATAACCATTATAATAGCAAAATGGAAATTTTTATAATCCCCATTTTATAGTTCATAAAGATTGAATTACTTGCCCCTGTTGACAGAGCTAGTAGGGATCTGAGACTGGATTTAAACTCATTTTTCCCTTACTCCTACCCTAGCACTAAATTCATTGGTTGCTTTCCTTTATAAAGGACTATGTGAGATTTTAAAAGACAACTGATATCTTCTTTTCTTTCTGGTCACCTAAACAAGGGGATTTTTAAGCTACCAGAGGCAGATCAACCCTCCCAGGATTAATAGTAGAAATTATGGAAAATTGGCCAAAAAGGAAACAATTATCCAGAGATTTGGAAACTGTTGGTTTTATATATATATATATATATATATATATATATATATATATATATATATATATATATATATATATATATATATATGATATCCTGAAGCTTAAATTTAATGGGAGAAAAATCTAGTTAGCACCATTTAACACTTTAGTAAATACCAATTTTAATGCTCAACTGTGGAAAAGCAAAATGGATGCGAATGAATTTTTTAAAAGTTATCAAATAAAAACTCATAAAATATTAACAAAACATAAGGTTCAACATTTCAAGGCAGCTGCTGAAAGATTAGAATATCTGCTTCAAAAATAAGAAAAGGAGCTATTTGATATTTTTTGACTTCATGATGAACAGGTTATAATGGGCAGAAATGTTTCCTAAACAAGGAGAGCATTCATAAATGCTAAAATTAGATAGATTACATTGGACTATTGAAAGTAAATATTGATTTGCTTCCGATGGAATCTATTAATTGACAAAAATCCAAGGACAGAACCAAAAGGATCTCCTCAGAAAACATATGTAAATTCAACCAATAATATATTGATAAAGAGTATCAAACAATTAGCTGAAACAAGTGGATTTGTTTATATAAATGGAAAATGTCCTGATACTGATATAAGAAATGGTCATAATTATTAGCAATTCATGAGTAGCAAACCCAAAATGATTGATAGGTATTTTGTGGTTCAATTATGTTTAACTTGTCATGACCTTATTTGGAGTTTTCTTGGCAAAGATATTGGGGTGATTTATCATTTCCTTCTTCATCTCATTTTAAAGATGAGGAAACTGAAGCAAATGTAATTAAATGACTTGCCCAGAGTCATACAGCTAGTAAGTGTCAGAGATAAGATTTAAACTTATGAAAAGGAGTCTTCTTGGTTCTGGGTATGTTACTATATATACTGCACCACCTAGCTATCAAGGACAGCTCTATTAAATTTTTCTGGAAGAGGAAAGAGAAAGGAGGGAGGGATAGTTAAGTCCTTGAAGACTTTGCTTTGGATCAAGAGATCACTGATAGGGAATTTGATACCAAAGCAATGTTCATACTTCTGGATTTTGATAGTTTGTCTAACTTTCAAGTGTATCATCCCACAATTGGGATAAACTTCATTTATTTATTTATTATGGTTTATGAGGCATTTCTTTTTTTTAATTTTTAAAATTTATTTTCACATTATTACAATAGTTGTAGTAGTTGTAATAGTTGTTGTGGAAGTAAACATAATCAGTTCCCCTTCCCCCTTCCCATAATCATAGAGAAACCTCAAATAAAAATAAAGAGAAAAAAACAGTGTACCTCAGCCTGTGCTTGAACTTTGACTTGGAGACCAAAGAGCAAGGTTCAAGTCTTTCTTCTGCCTTTTAGTACTTTTGTGAACACAGGCACATTAATTAATTACTCTCTTTCTGAATTATGATTTCCAGAGGATGGAAAAAGAAGAGATAGCATATTTTAGTGGAAAGGGTAATAATCTTCCAATGCTATTTGTCACTGGTATCATGGCATGGTAGATAAAGTGCCCTCTGGTCCTCAATTTCTTCATATGTAACATAGGGACAATAAAATGTATAGTGCCCATTTTACAGAGTAGCTATAAAGTTCTAATGAAATTACACACAAACACACACACACACACACACACACACACAAACACCACTTTGAAAACTGCTAGGTTTTATATAACAGAAATAAACTGGAGCCAACTTGAATTAGTTTCCAAGAACCAATTGCTAAATTTTCAGTAAGGGCATTTGTACCTGGGAAACTGACAAATAATATAAATAATTTGGGCTTGATTTAATCAATTTATTGATTATCTACACTTAAGAAAAATGATGGAGAAAATATTAATAAAAGTGTATTGCACATACAATTTTTTTCAGAGAGCCAGTTGTTAAAAAATTACCAACATGCCATGCACTGTTATAATGTAAATTACTGAGAATACAAAAGAAGAAATTGGCATCCATGAATTAAAGTTGCTTGCCTGAGTTCTCACAATGGAACTGGGATTCAAATGGAGCTTCTCTGATGCTAAAGCTTTTTTCTAAGAATTTGGTATGAAAATGCTTTGTAAACAATAAAACGTTATAAATATGAACTCAGTATTATGTTTCTCCTCTTACTCCTCCCTAGATCACATTGCTGACTTCTTAACATGACAAAATCTCTAAGTTCTTTAAATTCAAAAACAATATTATGCCAAATATCTTTAGAAATCTTTATAATTTCCATTTGGATTCCTTTTGATATGAGAAGGGACCAGTTAGATTGGTCTTTCCTTATTTAATTTTAAGGTAGCTGTAAAACTTTTTTTGTCATGGACCACTTTGGTAACCTGTTGTAGTCTATGGATATTTTCCTAGAATAATTGCTATCAACAAAGTAATATACATAAGGTTACAATAATAATAGTGAAATATAATTGCTAAAATCCATATATTAAAAAAGTTCACCGAGTGCAGGTTAAGAACTTTTATTCTAAGACCTTTGACCCAAATGATTTAATGAGGCCATTTTCTCTGATAATTTTGTAACTTCTGGGCTAATCTATATTCAACCCTGTAGACTATCAAAAAATCCAAGTAGAATCATATATTCATTTTTAGAATTTAGACATAATTATCCTGTGTGGTCACTTCATTTTTTTCCCCTTTATTTCCTCTAGGCCTGACATTTACATTGGATTGCAAAATGATCTAATGATCTTCCTCTTCATTCCCTCACATCTGAGCTTTGTAAAAACAACACCCACCCATACACACACACACACACACACACACACACACACACACACACACACACACACAGAATGAGATGATTCTGCAATGGGTGAAGCTTAGTTGCCTAAAATTGGTTCTTAAGCTTGAGTGCTTACAGATCTTATTTGCCCTTTTTATCAGTTCCAGCTGATCGGCACTTAATATTTTGTTGGTTCTTTACTGTCTGTAACTCAAACAAACAGGTGCGACAATAAAACAAAAGGTCTTTATTTCATGGCCTGCTGATTAAGATAATTGTAGGCAGATGTGTGAGTTTAGCATCAGGATATTTGAAAGGTACAGTGCCAGGCTCCAGGTACCCTTCAAAGTTTCTTCTGTTGATTAATAGCATTGAATATGATTGTCTGTTGGTAGACCATTTAAATTTAGCTTCTTCTCTCTTGCTTCTTACCTCCTACCAGAATCATCTCTTTCCTTAGGTTACGTAGGTTATATGTCTCTTGAATTTATTTATACATGCATAAATACATCTCCACTCTCATGAATATTTTCTATATATATTTAGAAAAATACTCATGAGTTTGTATATATATATATATATATATATATATATATATATATATGTATATGAAGTGAGTATACTAGGCAATGAGTTACTTATAATATCATATGTTTAGAGGTGGCAGGGACTCCAACTGGGTAGACCAGATAGCTTAAAACCATCTTATCTAACTCCCTCATTTCAGAGAGGTTAGGTTACTTGCTCATGGTCAAATAGGTAATAAGTGACTAGGGTAGGATGGTAACTAGGTTTCTCTGACTCTGTTCACTGTTCCTTTTACTGTGCCCCTCACTCAATATTAGAAGTCTAATGAGAGGCTTTTTTCTTGTTCAGTAAGCTACAAATAGTATTTAGCTTTTAGATGGAAAACCTTATTCTTAAAGGTTGCTTAAAGTTATGCAAAATTAAAGTTGTTACTTAAGGTTATGAAGGGTTTTAAATGCTAGGTTAAAGAACCTGAAACTCTGTAATGTGTAGAACTTTTCCCTGGGAGTAGAGCTGTTTAGGCAGTTGGGAGACATCAGATGTAAAGAGCAAGAACAATCAGAAAGCATTGCCAGTCTGTCACCAATCCATTTCTAATAGCTTTTAGTGTATGTAGATTAATGCTTGGACCTCTTCTTTCAAGAAGTTTGAACAATTTTTCTGTCTCTCACATACCAGAGTGGAGGAGGCCATCATTTAATTGGCCTGCCCCATCTATTCCCATTCTTAGCACAGTTTAGACTTCAACTCAGAAGAAACAAAGCAAAAAAAAAAAAAACCCAGGGGATGATCTTGCATACCCTCTAATATCCCCTCCAGTAAAAGTCAGAAAGATCTTGACTGAAAATAGGGAAGGAAGGAAACAAACACTTATTAATGTGTTAGACATGGTGCTTGATGTTTTAAAAGTATTAACTCACTTGATCTTTACAACAACTTAGAGGTAGGTACTGTTATTTTTCCTCATTTTTCAGTTGAGGAAACTGAGGTAAATGGAGGTTAAGCAACTTACCAGGGTTCTATAATTAGTAAGTATCTGAGGTTGGATTTGAATTTAGATTTTTCTGACTCCAATCTCAGTGCTCTATCCATTCTACCATCTAGTTGACTAATAGGAGATAGTTTGCCTACAGCAGAAGGCAACACATATAAGGAAGATTTGACAAGATGTACTTTTCTGAGTCTTTAATGCAGGATCAGTTCAGAAACTTCATCTCATTATTCAGATATTAGCCAGAGAAAAAAGAATCAGTTCTATATTTAGGATTTCTGAAGAAGAAATTAAGAAAGGAAGATAGGATGGAATTAGAGAATTAGATTTTTTTAAAAACTGAAAACTAATTTAGAGACTGTGTAGTTAAATAGCCCCACATTTCAGGTTAGGAAACTGGTTTAGATATTAAATGACTTGCTCAAAGTTAAGCAATAAGTTAATGGCAGAAATGGGAATAGAATCTAGTCTTTTCATTGTCCATACAATATAAATGGAACAAGATTTTTAAATGGGAGGGACAAGGGGCAAGCAAAAGGAAAGAGACTCCCTACTAGTAATTTGCCAGGATGAACACCTTGCAAAGAAACATATAAAAAATAGTTCTGAATCCCTGGTGTGACAAATAGAATATTTCAGGCAGGATAATGTAGTGGAAAGAACTTTGATATGGAGACAGAAGACAAGATTTTGAATCCTAGCTCTGCTTTCTTTACATAATAGCAGGTAATAATAATAATAACTAACATTTGTACAGCACTTTGAGATTTGCAAAGCACTTACAAAGAATATTTTATTTCATCCTCAAAACATCCCTGGGGGGGGGGGAAATGTAAAGGAGGGGAAGACACTCAGCCTATATTGAAATCATGAAAAAAAAATAAGAATCATTGAAATAGACCAAATGCACATAGAATACTTCTAGGAAATGACAGCTTTGAAAGTGTTAAGGGCTAAATTATTACCAAGATGTCAATAAAGGAGAAGGATGGGAACTTAATCTAGTTCCCCCTTCTGTCTAGGATCAAATTTATTACCAATAAGACCCATCATAGTGGTTAGGAGTAAAAATATATTGTGGGTTATACCTAAGCCCGTAACTAATTAGAAAAAGACTCGCTATATTCGAGGTTCTGAAAAGGGTTTCAATGATTCTTGCCACAAGAATATTATCTAAGATCTGAAGAAAAGATAATCAGATTGGTGACAAGGTTGATTCTGTTTATAGCTGGTTGGCAAAATAAAAGATATGAAGACTTACTGTCTTCTTAAGAATCAAGCCACGTGGCTTTATTCTGGTGATAAAAATTTGTTATTCTTAGGATCACCATAGTTCTGTTGAACTGAGTGATATTTCACTTCTTTTTGTTTGAGTATTCCTATTTAGAGGATGAAAATAAGCAAAGTGATTCTTCTACCAGTATCATAGTGGTGCTTTAGGAGTAATACAATTTTCATTTGTGCTCTTAAATGTCCTTGGAAAGGAAAGGTAGCCTTCTGATGAAATATATCCTTCCCATCTTCTTTTTAATCTTAAGGTTAGAAATGAATTTTCTTAAATACCAAATTGCTTTCCCAAGATTCCTTTTAACTTTTTTATCTCCTATGTTCTTTTTCTTTTCTCTTTTGATTGCATTATTCATTGAGAAACAAACAAAAGAAATAAGTTGAAAGAAAACTCAAGCAATTACAACAGGAGAAAATTAGGGAGCAATTTCCTTGACAAAGCAGACTAAGGAAACAACTTCCTAGGTACAATAACCCATTATAATGCATCTCATTTATTTATGGATTCAGATATACTACAGGTCAAAGCATAATCAATTCAAAAACTGCAGGGCTGGGAGGGAAATATGAGGTCATCTAGTCTAACTTATTTATTCTACAAATTAGGCATTTGAGACTGAGGGAGATAAATGATCTATGTGAGGTCTACAACCAACAAGTAATAATTTTCAAAGGCATGATTTGGAGCCAGGTCCTGAATCTAAAGTCAGTATTTGTTTAATACTATAGATCTAGTACTTATGGGAGCTTTAGAGTTCCTTGAATATAGTCTTCTCATTTTATATGTAGCAGTTACTACTATGGCCCCCACTACCTGAAGACCAAATATATTATATTTTACATCTCTCCTAGGGCTTTCTGGGGGGGGTCATAAAAGGGTCTTAAACCTTAAGGGGCCATAAACTCAAGCCCCCACAAATTATATTGTCTAATTTTGTTGGGATCCACAAGACTCCATTTCAATTTAGCCCT